>NC_074711.1:11283084-11932909 GCF_947242115.1 Biomphalaria glabrata | reverse complement strand
GTGAGAGAATCAGAGGAGCTAATGTCTATTTAGTGAGACAATCAGAGGAGCTAATGTGCATTTAGTGAGACAATCAGAGGAGCTAATGTACATTTAGTGAGACAATCAGAGGAGCTAATGTACCTTTAGTGAGACAATCGGGGAACTGACAAGTATGTGAAAACAGGTAACGGTGTATATATGAAGTGAAATCAAAGCTAAATGTGTGTAATTGGTTGGCACACTAAATGCTACCAAGTTTCTGTGATGGGTTGGCACAGAAATAAATTGACGACAACCTCTTTATCATGGACTAATGATCTTCAGCCATGCAAGAATATACACAAAGATCATAAAACTTTGCAAGGGCGAGACGACACCTGCATCGAGAAGACACACTGCATCGAGAAGACACCCTGCATCGAGAAGACACCCTGCATCGAGAAGACACCCTGCATCGAGAAGACACCCTGCATCGAGAAGACACCCTGCATCGAGAAGACACACTGCATCGAGAAGACACACTGCATCGAGAAGACACCCTGCATCGAGAAGACACCCTGCATCGAGAAGACACCCTGCATCGAGAAGACACCCTGCATCGAGAAGACACACTGCATCGAGAAGACACCCTGCATCGAGAAGACACCCTGCATCGAGAAGACACCCTGCATCGAGAAGACACCCTGCATCGAGAAGACACCCTGCATCGAGAAGACACCCTGCATCGAGAAGACACCCTGCATCGAGAAGACACCCTGCATCGAGAAGACACCCTGCATCAAGTCCAGAGAAACGGTTAGTGTTCAGTTTATTTCGTGTGTGACAAACAGGGCAGCCTAAGGGAACAAAGGTCAAGTAGAATGTCTGTCCTTAGAATGTAGTCTCTTCAACGAATGCGTTCTAAAAATATTTAGTTGGCCAATGGAGACTACTTTGCAAACTTCACCTTCAGTTCAGGGCTCAGATGATGGCAAGTTAGGTTGAACAGATAAAAACCGTCTCTGTTTACGATCTTCATTTTTTTTTTATTATTTTTTTTTGTGCTTTCATTTTCAACCTCTTTCTAGTTTTGTGTGACTATTTTCAACCTCTTTATAGTTTTGTGTGACTATTTTCAACCTCTTTATAGTTTTGTGTGACTATTTTCAACCTCTTTATAGTTTTGTGTGACTATTTTCAACCTCTTTATAGTTTTGTGTGACTATTTTCAACCTCTTTATAGTTTTGTGTGACTATTTTCAACCTCTTTATAGTTTTGTGTGACTATTTTCAACCTCTTTATAGTTTTGTGTGACTATTTTCAACCTCTTTATAGTTTTGTGTGACTATTTTCAACCTCTTTCTCTCGCCCCTCCTCTCCCCTCTTTCAGCTCTGTTGTAGTCTACAGCGTATCGAGGCCAAGAATAAACTTCGGCGTCCCGCCCCAACCACTTCAGTTTATTTGTTACGCAAACCCAAATGAGAGCAATGTCTAGTTGGTCACTTGACTGGCTGACACGAGACTTGTACCTTCTAGACTTTATCACTTGTATTACATGCTTCGTTCCAACGCCTATCTTTTCTACATACCGCCCCCCCCCCCTACCAAATACAACGTTTAAGGTTCGTTCAAAACACTGACTAGTTTGTTTCTAAACAGAGCTGGTTCCAGTAAGTGAAACGCTCGAAGACAAACCTTTTTATGAATTTATTTGTCACTTTATAATCCTCACGTTTCACGACTGAAGGAGGCCAATGATTGATTATAATCCTCAACTAGAAGTTTCTGTATTCGTTTTTATAATTATATTCATTGTTCTGACAATGCATTTGTTTGACCATTTTTATGCAATCTCCTGGCACAGCTACTAAGTTATGACTTCTGCTTGAAATGATTTTTTTTTAATTTGATCTTTTCGCAAATGTAAAGTAAATGTAAAGATTATAAAGTTAGTAGGAGCCATTTATCTGACTAGAAGTCCTAGTAGAAGCCACGCATCATTGAAGAACCCGAATTATTTCCTGGACATCATAACAAATGCAGTCCATAAAATACTTTATGGGGCTTATAATCAAATACTCGCTTTGTCGCTTTCTTTTCTAAATTTATACTAGGGTTACAATAAACTACAGTCTTTTATTTATTTATTTTTTTTGAAACTTTCATTTTACTGGTTGCATGGACGTCTACAGTGGCGTAGCTAAGGTGGGGGGGGGAGGAGGGGGAGAAAGTGAAAATCATATGAGTGTTTTTTTTTACGTTAAAAATTAAATGTTACGCAAAATGTAGGGGCCCCCAAAGAGGTCAAGCCCCCGGGCCCCCAAACGATGGAAAATTCCTAGCTACGCCCCTGGACGTCTATTCCATTCCATTTTTGTCTTATTTATTATCTACCATCTTCAATGTTCTTAACAACGCCTGTTCCGACACCTAAATTTGCTAAGGTCTCCCCTGTTCCAACACGACCGTTGCCTCGGGCACTGCTGGTGACAGACGTAATGGGATGTTGATGTGAGTTAGTGAAACTCGTCTGCTGGGCGTGTGACCTTACAAGATCATTGTTCGTGAGGTTGTTATCAAAGGCGTCATTACAAAGTAACAAAAATAACACCTTTTTTAAAGACACCTCATTGCTCTAGATTTATAAATAATAGATTGAGTCTTTAGATTTGATATTGGTATCAATTGTCTCTATGCTATCTTGTTTAACAGGGCCTGATTTAAGTATGTAGAGGCCAGGGGCAAGAATTTTGTGGAAGCCCCTACATTCTTTGGAAAGCTTTATAAAAGATCCACTTATGAATAAATCTACTTATATCTATATATATATATATCTACTTATATTTAAAAGCATGCTGTTTAAAAGAAAGAAAGAAATACTTGTACATTTCTAATCACTTTCTCTTGTTACAACTACTAGCGCCCCTGCCCTCCCTTAAATCCGGCCCTGCTTTTTTTAAATTTTAAATACGAATACCAACTGTTCAAATTATCTGCTCTGGTCACTTCTATATAAGTCCCGTTTCAAAATTTCTTGGTATCTCATCCGGTCGTGTTTCGCGTCTGTTATTTCGCGCCGACGTGAGTTATCCTCTCTTGCGTCTGTCACTTGTTTGTCAACTTGGCGCGAGAGACTTTGTTAAATCAACAAAACATTGGAGAAGGGTTGTTGTGGCAGGGGGGTCATTAGCGGAGGGGAGAGTGGGTGTACCACAGGACATCTCGGACCTTCACTTAGTACACACGTGACAGTGGTTTCTATGTGCTTTGGATTAACTGGTCTTGATCTTAACAATTAGATAGCTGTAAGTACATTCTTTCAGTCTTGACACACAGTGACATCGACTTTTCTCTGGAACGTATCCCTAATGGTTTATATATATATATATATATATATATATATATATATATATATATATATAAATAATTTTACCATTGTTTCTGAAATATATTATTTATTTTAGAAATAAGTTTACGTAGTGATTTTGAAAGCAGTTGTTTTAACAAGCGGGAATATTAGCACATAACAGTATCTTATATGCATCTTAGTCCTATGTAGTTTTTATTCTGGATTCGCATTATCAAAACAACATATAATATTAGATCAATACATGTTATTTATAGACCCACTAATAATATTTTCTCTATTAAATGTTATTCGTTATATAGATTGTACATCTGTTAGTGTTGACATTTTATTTAGGTCTGCACAGTGACACATTGCTAGGATAATTTTATCACTCCATCAGGTAGACAGTAGGACACATAGGTGACCTCGTTTTGATCAAGTCATTTATCAAAATATGTTTTTGGTTACGATAACATACCAAATAATAAGATAACAAAGTAGTGCAAAGATTAAAACATCCTCTCTCTCTCTCTCTCTCTCTCTCTCTCTCTCTCTCTCTCTCTCTCTTTCTTTTCAAAAAATATATATTATCTCTATGTTTATAACTTACAAAAAAGGGTTTCACAAAACTTTCGTACGAAATTTAAAACAATCAAAAATGGTATTCAATAGTTACTTAGAAACAAAATATATTCAGTTTACAAATAGGACAGGAAACGCTGGCCTTTGAGTAATATTTGGCTAGGGTTGATACATCATCTATTTCTGTACAGTAAAATTTGTAGTTTCTGCAAAGTCTGCGCAAAGTAAAATGAGGCTTGTTTTATATTTTTTGTACAATTTTTTTCAAATAATAGCAATAATAATAATAATAATAATAATAACAACAATATTGTTCTAATGTGACTGTGATTTCTTCCGGTTTCATTTATTGGCCAGGTTTGTAAATGTTAGCCTCAAAACAAAACGATTCAATTCTTCGCGTTGTTGAGGCCAGGGCCCTAGACTAGAACTTTGTGTATTCTGAAGTACAGTAATTGTGAAAATGTTTGTTAACATTTATAGATCTACGATCTATATACAGGCCAATGTATTAGCACTCTTCCATAAAATGCCTGCTGTTTTGTTTGACTTTAATGTCTCATAGTCTTTTTGTTTGACTTAAATGTGTCTCAATGTCTCATAGTCTTTTTGTTTGACTTAAATGTGTCTCGATGTCTCATACTCTTTTTGTTTGACTTAAATTGTCTCAATGTCTCATAGTCTTTTTGTTTGACTTAAATGTGTCTCGATGTCTCATACTCTTTTTGTTTGACTTAAATTGTCTCAATGTCTCATAGTCTTTTTGTTTGACTTAAATGTGTCTCGATGTCTCATACTCTTTTTGTTTGACTTAAATTGTCTCAATGTCTCATAGTCTTTTTGTTTGACTTAAATGTGTCTCAATGTCTCATGGTCTAACTGCTCACAATTCTTCATTTCAAGAGTTTCATTGACATCCTTCATGTCTAACGGATTCTAAAACAATCGTAGAACCGCTATAAGAATGAGCGTCTTGAAAACGAGACAAAAGCAGCCTTAAAGAAATTAACCACCGGCCACTTGAGATCAGAAGCCTCCCTGGACTTTTAACACTTCAAAGATCAACACTATGATTTTAATTGTTGCTAAAGTTCCATTCCAAAACTTTCCCCAAGCTACATGCACATCAGAAAGAAGATTACTATCTTGCCTTGCAGTTTGGCACAAGAACACAAAGTTAAACAGCCTGATACAGGACCTAAGAGCTCTTCGCAGACCTGCCTTCTTTCGTTGTTATAATCTTTGTTCTTCAATATAGTGGATGTATGTACATTTCCTGAATAAGTTGGTACTTTTCAAATTGTGGTACACTTACCACTGGTGGTACTTCAAGTCGTGCTAAGTGGTGCTCGTGTGGTCCCCCATTTTCCACGAATTAATGTCTCAATCTTTCCGTTAGTCCACTTTATATATTTATACATATCTAAGTTTATCGCTAGACTCTAGACTCTAGAGGAGAATATAAAAAAGGAAACTTTTGGTTTCTAATTATTTCCCCTTAGTTAAGAAAAGTCGAGGAATGAAAATGGTTTTTTGTCAGTCATTTCTTCAGTTGGAGTGTGTAAGATCTGTGAGCAGTTTTAACTGTGCAGTGTTAGGTATAGTGCGAAGTATATTGCTAATAGTGCTAGGTATAGTGCCACGTGTAGTGCTAGGTATAGTTATAGTGCTAAGTGTAGTTATAGTGCTAAGTGTAGTAACATTTGCAGACTGGTTGTAATGATCAATAGTAATAGTAACTTCAGTGTCACTTACATCTAGATCAGTCTCACAATGTCTGTCGTCCGTTTCTAGTTGTTTTTAAATCAAACGTGCCGTGTCAGTGGTTACGGTTTCACTATCAAATATGCGACGTGCTCGAGCAATGAATTTTGATTTCATATCAACATTCCATTTTGAAACTTGATTTTTGCTTTTCGTAAAAATGAACATCAAATCAAAACATTCACATGGCCCAAATCTGATCGCGTTGCAATAAGGGTAATGTCTCTGAACTATACTTTTATTTCCACTTGCATTAGTAGCCTACTAAGGTTAACCCTTCCAGACCTTGAAATCTATGGGGCAGATGATAGTAAGGTCATCTGTGTCTATGGTCGACGCTCAACGAGGGTGTCATGTGGCCAGCCCAACAACCAACCGAGTTAGCTCCAGATCAAACGTTAGAGAAGGCCTCAACACTGACCTGTGACGTCGCAACCTGAGGGCAGTTTAGACCAATAGCTCGTTAGCACGCCCCAGGTCTAACATCACGATTGGTCTCGGTCAGCTGGACTCATGGGCATCGTTAAAATCCAGAATCAGATGACAGGGTTTCGAACTCAAGACACATCGTTTCGGAAGTCCAGCGCTCTACCACTCAGCCACCACGTAATTTACTAATTGCATACATTTCCTTTGAGTTAGAAAGAAATTATTCCCATTAATATAAGCTGAACATTTCGCTTCTAATATTTGCCAACGATAAATGTAAATGGTTTAATATTAATAGATCAAATATGTTTTAAAACTACTGCATCACTAAGAGTTCGTTATAAGAAGGCTTATAAGTTCTAAGTACAGCTCTAAGTGTATTCGTGTTAAATTTACTGTTAAGAATAGTGCTCAGTGTATTATTATTATTAATAATAATAATAATCTTTATTGTCCATATGGAAATTTGTCTTACAATTTGTGCATTACACCAAACAAAAAACATTATAACTATAAGAAACCAAAGTGTACATTCACACCAGACTCACTCATAATTTACATGTGACAAAGTTTCTATCAGATTGTTCTTATTTAATGATTTGATTGCCAGGGGAACAAAAGAGTGCTTGTGTCTGTTTGTCTTTGCTATCGGTGTCTTGTATCTCTTTTGTGATGGTAAAATCATTACATAATTCGAAATATTCAGTAAAATGCTAACTATAGTGCTACTGCTAAGTAGAGGCCGTATAATGCTGAACGTACAGCTAAATTAAGTGTTAATTACAGTGCTAAGTCTAGATCTACTGTTCAAGTCAGGACATGCTAGCTTGTTACTGTGCTGCTCCTGCAGGTGTTTTAACCATCAGAAGTCCGGAGTCAAAACAGTTGTTTGACCTGGACATATACAAATGCCCATCACTGGACATGTCAATAAACAAAGATAGCCACTGTGTACTGAGAACACAACCATTGGCTGGTTCTTGCTGCGTCGAGTTAACAGTTGAATCGAAAGTCAAAGGTCAGGGGAAAAAAACGGAAGCAACAACTTGACTTGCCGAGTGCCATGCGCGAGAAACTACAGCCAGACCTGGACATCTCTGGTATATTTAGATCTAGATTATGATAAACCTTAGACTCCAGCTTGAACCTCGTGAGAAACCTACAAGACAAATCTAGGTCACAGTGCCGGATTTAAGCAAGCCGAGGCCTTGAGTAGTATTGTTGGGGAGGCTCCTACCATCTTTTTAGACTACAATGAAAATATAATAAGCCTTATTAATGGTCGAGTAATTAAACATTAAAAGAACTTGTACATTTATTCTTATTTTCCTTCTGTTTTTATTCATATCTATCTAGTATGCATGTTTTAACTCTTTCTCTCCGTAATTATTTTTCTCCTTCCGATAGTATTATTCGTTTTACTTATTTGTATTTTACTATCCTGTTAAGATTTAACTTCACTAACTTTTTCTTTATTATCAGAAAATGTTTTATTTGGTATTGAATTCTAGGAGAATGCCTGCTCCTTTTTACACAACACAAATTAAAGTTTATAAATACAAAAAAAAAAAAACAACAACAATTTAAGTCAAATCAACGTTGGCATCGTCAAAGAGATCTAGATCACATTGGCCCATGACCGAGATCTAGATCACATTGGCCCATGACCGAGATCTAGATCACATTGGCCCATGACCATGGGCGTAGCCAGGAATTTTTTTCGGGGGGGGGGGGATTTTTTTCTCTCCCCTCCCCCCACCCCCATCCCCCCCCCCCGCGAATTTTTTTTTATATGTATTTATGTGTGTGTGTGTGTGTACATAATCTTTATTGCATTCTGACCATTCATTCTTTCGGAAGACGTTTATTGTGCCCTAGAATAGGTTCTTCCATGAGTTAGTGGAAAAATTGTAGATTCCCCGCCAATATTAGCAAGGGGGTCTGGGTGAGCGCTAGGAGCTCCCCCATCGCGGGGCGAAGCCCCGCCGCCAAGCACTATTGATATTGAAAGCCAACAAAATGCATATTCTGAGGTATCTACAGTGCATTTTCCTGTTATTAAAAAGTTATATTTCAAAAACCTAATGTGCTATTCTTACTGACTTAGACCCTTCCGCGCCGTTTGACGCATTTGACGTCAAGCTGTTTTCATAAAGTTGCCTGCCATTACTAGCAATGGGGTCTGGGGGAGCGCTAGGAGCTCCAGCGCGGGGCGAAGCCCCGCCGCCAAGCACTATTTCTGGTATTGAAAACCAACAAAATGCATATTCTGAGGTATCTACAGTGCATTTTCCTGCTATTAAAAAGTTTTATTTCAAAAACCTAATGTGTTATTCTTACTGACTTAGACCCTCCTACGCCGTTCGGAGCATTTGACGTCAAGCTGTTTCCATAAAAATCTGTCACTGGTAATGTCTAAAGCCTCTTCCCACCTGCCATGAGGACCTCAATGAATGAGTGGCGTCAAGTTGTACTAGGATATCATTGCAACTCTTCTTATGCGTAATTCATTTTGTCGGAGAACATGTCCCGCAAACCTCATGCGTCGCTCTCTCACAATCTTACTAAAGGGGTGTCTCCCAGTTCGGCATATGATTTCCTTGATTTAAACCCGATCTCTATAACTGACTCCTAAAATCTGTCTTAGCCATCTTTGTTGAGCCACATTTAGTGTTTTTCAATTTCGGCAGATGACTATTCACTGCAGTTTATTAATGGAGCCCCGCCACTGGTAAAAATGTGTAACCTCTCTTGAATACGCTCTTGGCATTAAGTGACTGTAGTTTGCTTTAGATTTTATATCGAAAAGAGAAGTTTTATCGTCAAAATCATCTGTTTGAGGTTTTCCACCTCAAAATGCTCTGTAAGGGGGATCTTAAACTCAAAACCATCTGGAGGGGTTTTAAACTTAAAAAAAAAACACCATCTGTAGAAGAGGGGTTTAAACTCAAAACCCCCGATTGGATTGGCTACGCTCAAATAATGTTAGTGCGTAATTTGCTTTTTTTTTTGTATTGAAGATGTATTTTTTAGCATCAAATAAATCTGAATGGGAGCTTAAACTCAAAACCCCTTTTGGCATCCTCATAGCATTTTGAGTGCGTACTTTGCTTTTTTTCTTCAATTGATGATGTATTTTTTATCCTCAAACCCCCCTGGCGGGAGGTTTAAACTCAAAACCCCTTTGGCTACGCTTATATATTTTAGAGTGAGTAATTTGCTTTTATTTATATTGAAGAGGTACTTTTTAGCTTCAAACTCCACTGGAGGGGAGTTTAAACTCAAAACCCCTTTGACTACATTCATAACATTTTGAGTGTATAATTTGCTTTTGTTTTTATTATTTATTTATATTGAAGAGGTATTTTTTACCTTCAAACCCCGCTGAAGTGGGGTTTAAACTCAAAACTAAGTCAAAACCCATTTAGCTACGCTCATAACATTTTGAGTGCGTAATTAGCTTTTTTTTTAAATTGAAGAGGGGGTTTATCGTAAATTTTGCAGGGGGGTTTAAAATCAAAATCTCCCTTAACTGTGCTCTTGGAATTAGGGGATTTTCGTTTGCATTTTTTTTGTTTTGTTTTATAGAAGTGGGGGAGTTAAGTGCAAAAACTCAAAACCCCTGGTAGGGGTTTTTAAACTCGAACCCCTCTTGGTAGGGGGTTTTAAACTCAAAACCCCATTGGTTGTGCTGGGGCAAGTGATGGTTTAGTATTAAAATCTCACCTAAAATAAACAAAATCAAAGCAAAAAATCATTCACTAAATTCCGATCCCCTCCCCAGGGGGGGATTTCATTTCTGGTTCAAACCCCCCCCCCCTGGCTACGCCCATGACCGAGATCTAGATCACATTGGCCCATGACCGAGATATAGATCCCATTGGCCCATGACCGAGATATAGATCCCATTGGCCCATGACCGAGATATAGATCCCATTGGCCCTGGTGTCTTGACAGTAGACATTCGTATCGTAGATTTGTAGTGTAATACTGGTGTCTTGACAGTAGACATTCGTATCGTAGATTTGTAGTGTAATACTGGTGTCTTGACAGTAGACATTCGTATAGTAGATTTGTAGCGTAATACTGGTGTCTTGACAGTAGACATTCATATCGTAGATTTGTAGCGTAATACTGGTGTCTTGACAGTAGACGTTCATGTAGAAGAGATCTACTAGCATTACAAACCGGTTACGCCCGTTGATTTGTTCCAGCCTCTCCTTCCAATAAACGAGCCGCATTTCAACAATCCCCTAATATACTTTTTGAAAGTAAAGTTTTCATTCCAGACTTTACGATCAATAGAGCAGATAATGTAAAGCTCAGCTGTTTCTTGTTTAAAGGTTAACGAGGGTGTCATGTGGCCAGCACTGTGTCACGTACCCATTAGAGTTGGGTGGACTCACGGGCGTTCTGAAAATTCAGAGATTCAGAAACTCAGTCTTTGCCGAGATTCATAAATCCAGTCTTGGCCGAGATTCAGAAACCCAGTCTTTGCCGAGATTCAGAAACCCAGTCTTTGCCGAGATTCAGAAACCCAGTCTTTACCGAGATTCAGAAACCCAGTCTTTGCCGACATTCAGAAATCCAGTATTTGCCGAGATTCAGAAACCCAGTCTTTGCCTAAATTCAGAAACCCAGTTTTTGCCGAGATTCAGAAACCCAGTCTTTGCTGAGATTCGAACTTATGATCCCCCGGTTCGGACGCCAAGCGCTTTTTAAAACATATCGATCCGTAAGAAGATAGCAACATAAAGCCGACAGACTACCTGATTCAATGTTTTCTGTCTTAAAGTCTTTTGCAAATGTTCAAATATGTAAACAGAAGTCCCGAATTATGCGTGACAGTCCCGCTTTGGACCGTTTGTCACATTTTTCATAAAATGTCCCGGCTGGACGTCCAACGTCCCTCTTTCAAACACAAAAAATCGATCAACGTCACGCTTTTATTTTGAAATTTTTCTTAATCTTTTGACTAATAACTTAAAAGTAAAAAACAATAGCAATAAAAAACACTCTTATAGCAGAAGAAATTACCTTACCTAACTCAAAAAATATAGAATCAACATTTTGTAAAATTAATACCACCTCAACATCCCTAATAATAGGCAGCATTTACAGACCACCAAATTCTAGTTTAGAATACATGCAGGAACTATGTAATCAGATTACGACACTTAAAGAGACAAATAAAAATGCAGTTTTTTGGATTATGGGTGATTTCAACCTACCTGATATAAATTGGAAAACACTAACCATAGATAAACACCAAAACCTTAAGGACATAAATGAGCTTTTCATAGAAACTTTACACAACCTAAGTTTAGATCAAATCATTAAAAAGCCAACTAGATTAAACAACACATTAGATCTCTTCTTAACCAACAGACCTGGATTAGTAGTTGATTATGATATTATCCCTGGTCTATCAGACCATGAGATCATAAAAATACACAGTCAGATAAAAGCAGTAGCCAATACAAAACCCAAAAGAAAAATCTTACTCTGGAATAAATGTAACCTAACACAACTACACCAAGCTGCATTAAACTTTCAACAAACATTCTTATTAGAAAAAGACATTAACCAACCAGTTGACGACCTCTGGAATTTCATTAAAAACCATCTTAAAAGCATTATAGAAAATCAAATACCAACTAAATACACATCAAACAAAATAAATAAATGCTGGTTTAATAATAGACTAAAGAAGCTTTGTAAACAGAAGGAAAACCTATATAGAAAATTTAAAGAAACTAATGCAGAAAGAGTTTACAAAAAGTATATAAAAATTAAACACTTAACCCAAAAAGTAAGCAGACAGCTGCAGAGTGAATACATAAACAATGTAATATCTAAAGACAACAACAAAAACCTATGGTCATACATTAAGTCTAAGAAAATGGAAACAACAGGCGTAGCGCCATTAAAAGATGAACATAACATAATACATAATGATAATGAAACTAAAGCAAACATTCTAAACAAATACTTTGCATCAGCATTCTCAGCCCCAGGAGACAAAGACATATTACTGAATTTGAACCAAATAGACAACATAGAAAATATAGTAGTACAAGAAAATGGAATTCAAAAACTATTAGCCAACACCAAACCAAATAAAGCTTCTGGACCTGATGGTATTCCAGCTAGATTACTCAAAGAACTAAGTAATGAGCTAGCCCCAGTGTTCAAAATACTCTTTCAGGCTTCACTTAACCAGGGCAGAGTACCAAAGGACTGGAAAGAAGCTAATGTCACCCCCCTATTTAAAAAAGGAGAAAAATCTGACCCAGGAAACTACAGACCAGTATCACTTACCAGCATCACATGTAAAATCCTAGAACACATAATATGTAGCAACATCATAAACCACTTAGACAAACATAATGTCCTCACACCATACCAACATGGCTTTAGGAAATATAGATCATGTGAAACACAACTAATAGGACTAATTGATGATTTTTCAAAAGGTTTAGATAATAGTGAACAAATAGATGCTATCTTACTAGATTTTTCTAAGGCTTTTGACAAAGTTCACCACCATAGTTTGCTTAAAAAATTAAAATATTTCGGCATTAATGGTCCACTGCATCAGTGGATTAAAGACTTTTTGATAGGGAGAGAACAAACTGTAATAATAAATGGCTCTAAATCAACACCGATAACAGTAAACTCAGGTGTACCTCAAGGAACAGTCTTGGGTCCACTACTATTTTTAATTTACATAAATGATTTACCAAATTGCATTAGTTCAGGAACAAAAGTCAGATTATTTGCAGACGATTGCATAATATATAGAACAATAAAAACAACACAAGACACAGATATTTTACAAAGAGAATTAGATGAATTACAGAAATGGGAATCAAATTGGAGCATGTCTTTCCACCCAGAAAAATGTCAGTTGTTAAGAGTAACAAAAAAACTAAAACAAATTAATTCCACTTATCTTATTCATGGCAAACCAGTAACACAGACTAAAAACGCAAAATACCTAGGTGTTATAATAAATGAAAAACTGTCATGGAATCCACATATTGATGAAACTACAAAAAAATCAAACAAAGCATTAGGATTTATTAAAAGAAATTTCTATAAATCAAATAAGAACATAAAACTAAAATGTTATTTAACCTTGGTTAGGCCAATAATAGAATATGCATCCTCTGTTTGGGACCCCTCAACTCAAGAAAACATTAAGAAACTAGAACAGACACAAAATAGAGCAGTGCGATTCATAACAAACGAATATTCACATTTGACTAGAGTAACACCTTTAGTAAAATCACTAAATTTAGAAAGCCTTCAGGACAGAAGGCTCAAAAGTAAAGTAGCAATCATACATAAAACACTGAACCATAATCTTCAAATACAAAAACAAAATTTAATAAAATACTCTGAAAGACACAAAGATAAAGGCACATTCCTCGTCCCATATGCTAGGACAAATTTGTACAAATACTCCTTCTTCCCTAGTGCTATAAGAGCATGGAATGGGTTGCCTGAGCTAGCCAGGAAAACCAGTGACTTGGCAGAATTTAAGTCATTGGTTAATATGCATGACTAAATGCATGACGCGTAGGACGTAATCATCTTCTTTTTTGAAGTAACGTCTGTATTATATAAGATAAGATAAGTACCGCCTGGAGGCGTTTTTTCTTGATCCTCATTTCAATGTTCGCTGCTTAGCTCCTGTGTTAAAGACATGGGTAGTGCTATTACTTTGCAGCATCCTGCCTTCTTCTCAGAGACTGATGTTAGCCCTTTTTCTTTCGACTTTTGACGTGTTGTCGTTCCGCATGTTTCTCGCTGATACTATAAATCAATTCTTGTATATAGTATTCATTCGCATTTAAATACATCTTTGATAGGTACATTCTTAGCCGCCAAAGGTTCTTTTGCCTATCATATTAACATATATCAATTAATGGACACACTGACTGAAATTACTTAAAATGTATGTCCTAAAATACATATGTACAAATAGGTCTACCAAATATAAAGCTATCGTTACTAAATGTTTGGTCGCCATATAACGGTGGTTAGGTCTGAAGACTTTGGTTGAGAGACTATTTAAATTATATCTTGCTTTGAAATAATTTTTCTTTCACAAGAGAAGTGTCCCACAATAATCAAAAGCTTCTTTGAAAACCCGTGTTCCGAATTGTGTCTGTATGTTCACACAACATTTCAGCAATATTCCATACAGAAGTTCTGTTTCTTGAAGGACAGAATGTCAGAGCTCTTGAAGTGTCTTCTGTCATTAGCGAATTGGTTCAGAGATGTACGAAAAGAAGCTTGAAAACTTGATAAGGATCATCCTCCAAAAGTACGCCTGGTTGGTTATAAAAAGTGATGTAGCAGCGACAGTCGTAAACTTTTAAGAAAATTGTGCCGAGTATTTCAGAGTTAGTAGGGGCTTATTTGACAGGTTAATGCTTTCAGATAGATCGCACAGAAAGAGGTTCTATTTTGGAAAACGCTTCAGAAAGCTTGAAATTACTAAAATTATTGTGTGTCTACATTGCGTGTGTGTAGGGCCTATATTGTGTGTGCAAATTGCATGTGTGTATATTGTGTGTGTACATTGCGTGTGTGTATATTTGTGTGTGCACATTGCGTGTGTGTATATTGTGTGTGTACATTGCGTGTGTGTATATTGTGTGTGTACATTGCGTGTGTGTATATTGTGTGTGTACATTGCGTGTGTTTATATTGTGTGTGTACATTGCGTGTGTGTATATTGTGTGTGTACATTGCGTGTGTGTACATTGCGTGTGTGTACATTCTGATGTATTGCACTAACGCCTAAGTTGTTGGAAGCTAAATACCTAGGTTGGGTTGGCCCTATTGAGGATGCTTCTGAATTTATCCTTTTGCTATAGGCACCTTACATTTTATAGGAAAAACTTAAAAAACAAAAAAACACAACTTTTGGCTGTTCAACCGAGCACATTACACCCTTTTTGGCCACAGACAAAGTGAAACATTGGCCCATGATCCCAAACTCTCGATAGACTTTATTTTCTTTTGATAAAAACATTTTCTCGCCTGTCAGACATCAGAGTCTACATGTAGACCTACATCTTAAAAATACAAAAGAAAAATAAAGTGACTAAATGCAAAACAAATGACCCACTGGGCCGACACAGAGACGGAGAGAGGACCGACACGGAGATAGACACAGGGCCGACACAGAGACGGACAGAGGACCGACACAGAGACAGACACAGGGCCGACACAGAGATGGACAGAGGACCGACAAAGAGACAGACACAGGGCCGACACAGAGACAGATTTATTGTATTTCATTCCTTGAAGTGGAGATGGATAAAAGAAAATTTATCACAAGTCTAAAACCCTGACCTTATCACTGGAAGTGTTTCATTTTACACTCCGCCATGACCGTGATACCAGTGGTGTCAGTTACCACGGATCCTGGTTGTGACCAACACCAATATAGATGGCCGGTCAGATTGAGCACACACTACACAGACCACTAGACTCTGGCTGACCGACATTCTGAGAGAACGCCTTTTAAAACGTTCAGAGAACAGTGAGAGGAGAGGAGAGAGAGAAAATAAATATTTAAAAAATAATACTTAAAAAAAAAAAAGCTTTTATTGAGTGAAAATGCATCCAACTATTTTAAAAATCAACCAACCAATGTTATTATTTTTTACAAAGCTTATATCAACCCACCCTGTCGGTCTGTCTGTCTGTGTGGGTTATACACGTTAGTTCTTTGACACCCAATCTTGAAAATCAAGGTAAAAATTTGAACCATTATTTCTATACCTGACAACATATGAATCAATTTTTAAAAAATCAGTTAATAAATAATATATAAAACTTTATTTAAAAAAAAATATAAGCTCGAATGTAGGGACTAGCTTTATATGAACATTCATTTAAACTAGGTGTATATATTAATGCAAACTAGAAAATTGTGTTTAAAGTTTATTTTCTTCTTCATTATATTCTTAAAGCTTTGCTGGAGCCCTAGTTAATAAATAACTTTTAATTCTGTATTATGTTTTGTTTTTATTCATAAATAAGCAATATGGAGTGTTTGTCTATATCATAATGTTTGTGTTTCACAGTGAAATCAATCTGATCAGGTTATACAGAGATGTATGCGCTGTCAACTAGGCAGTACTTGACACTGACATTTGGTAAGTACTAGACACTGACATTTGGTAAGTACTAATTTAAAAAAAACTGCTATATAATATCTCACAGGGGTCGGTTTCAATTTCAGAACACTAAATTTAATATTTCGTTCTTGATATAAACAAAAACTGTCGTGAAGATAAAATGCTCTGGTTCACTAAATCACTATTATTATAGCATTCAATATTGGTTGAATTACGTTGAAAACTCTAATTGAGAAACTTTTGAACAAGTTTTTAGTGTCATGCCTTTCTTTCATGTCGAATATTGTGATAGAAACTTTAGGCTTTCTAAAAATAAATATAAAAATACATTTTAGTCTTCAATATTTTTTTAAAATGTTAAATTAAGCAAAATTACTGTTGAATAATAACGTATAATAATCATAATCTTTATTATCCATTCTAATTGGCTATAAGTTTAGTACATGTCTAAATAAACAAAGACAACCTTATGACAACAATCATCTTCTTTTTTGAAGTAACGTCTGTATTATATAAGACGATTAAAGCTTACAAATGTTTGTTTCAAATATAAGTTTTTCCTTAATTGAGTTTGTCTTTATTTCTCTATTTAACTCTTTCTCTCTCTCTCTCTCTCTCTCTCTCTCTCTCTCTATCTGTCTCTCTCTCTCTCTCTCTCTCTCTCTCTCTCTCTCTTAATGGTCAGATAAGCCGATTACATTGTCAATTATCCTAGTATTTTAAAATGACCAAATCTATTTTTCATTTCGTGTACCTATTAATACAACTACGTTAAAATGTTTCTCCCAGTTCTGTATGCCATGGCCACTGGAAAACCTGTTGACCAATTGTTAGACAGAGCCAACAACAGCTCCGGACACAATCACTTTGGTGAACTGGTTACAACAACAGAGTTTAATACACACGATGAAAGATTAGACGATGAAACTGAAAAGTCAGATTACTGGGAATGGTTTGAGAACGATTTAGAGGAAGACAATGTTGAACAGAACAGTAGTCATTGGGAAACATTCGAAGAGAAACAAAGACCGCATGAGGAGTCACTGCAAGGAAGAATAGAATCCTCAACACGCAATGTTTACGAAGACGAAAGCTTGCAAGCACAAAAACGTAGCGAAGTCCCTTCCAGCAATGTTCTAAATGAGAATACTTTGCCGATCGTGAAAAAGAGTGACCCTTCCATAGAAGAACAAAGTCACGTGAGCGATGTGCTGTCCAATGACAATATATACAATGAAAGCACTTTAGTCCTAAGTGATGATGATGATCAGAAAATCATACTAGGTGAGAAAAAGGACAATGACACTGCCTCGCAGGCTATTCACCCGACACATGTTACTACTAGTGATCATCGACAGACTACATCTTACGCTCTAAACAATCGCCCGCTTCCGAATAGGCAGGACTGGGCAGCTCATGACGCTATGCCTGAGAGTAGACAAGAAGTGGATTTAGTTACGCCAAATGACGGTATCAGAGATCATGAATTAGTCTCTAATGAGCACAATCTGGACGATGTAACCAATGATGGTAGCAGAAGTGACATCTTTCAGGACCATGATGAACGAAGACATTTTGACGAAACTAGAACTAGTGTTCGTAGCAACACATTCCTAGGCAACGCTACATCCCCAGCTGTGGCACCAAGCACACATGATCAAGTAACTACAAGAACTACATCGGAGGCTCGTATGTTTATCCCTTTGACCGAGTCTCGTCTTGAAGCAGTAAACGAAGACGTCAGTGAACCCAGGCATAGCTCTACCTCTCCACCACCATCAGATGCTTTAGGGCGTTCCACGAGCATTGATTTTTCTTATAATAAAACTAGCCCTGTTGAAGAAAGCTCTCCAGATTTTTCAGCCATGTTGGCTACAGTTACAAACCGCCCATCTACTGCACTCTTTATAGAAACAACACTGCCAGTGTTTGATGAAGCTACAACTCAAGAGACCCTGATTGAGGCTACAAGGGAAACAACTACGCTTGAAATTAAAAAAGAGCACCTTGACATGAATAAAACAGAAGCCGATTTCTCTCCCTTCTCTAATTTCTCAAATGACAACTTTGCTAATAACTCAGAGGTCATGATGTCAACAAGCACTGTCAAGCGGCCTACTGACATTCTAACTTCCTTGCCAAGCACAACGTCATCACATCTTGATACAACAACACAGCCAACCTTTGAAGAACAAGGCAGTTCAAATCCTTTGACTACAGAGAAACTTTTAAAACCAACATCTCCCACAGCCACAGATTTAACTACGCATGCAGAAATAAGTTTTGAGGATACTTCCGAAGAAAAAATATTAGATACTTATCCCACAACAGCCTCATGGGCAACTACATCAGTTTCACCAGCATTAACAGTAACAACTTATACAACATCAAGAGTCTTGTTGACAGAGACTTTTTCAACACAGCCACTGACAGATTTATTTACACCTGACAGTTTCCAAAAGTTCTCTTCAAGTTCATCAAAAACCACAGCTTTTAGTGACTTCAGCAGTAACACTCCATCTCAAGCAACCTCCACCACAGCATCCACAACCACAGTGACCAGTCAGTTACCCACAACAATGATCTCAACAGAAGGCCATACTGCTGAGTCCACAACCGTCCAGTCTGGAAATTGTACTTCTGGGTTAGACCTTAATGGACAAGACCAGACATCTAAAGGTAACTAAAATTTCAATTCTTTATTTTTGCTTGCAAAATTCTACATTATTTTCTGTTACTGAATGACAACCATTGATGCACACATATCGCTTACTTTGTTGGCTTTATGTCAGAATAGAAACAAGGTCGGCCTTAGGTATTTGGAAACCCTTAGGCAAAATGAATTGGCTAGCCCCAAATCCAAATGAAACAGAAAAAAAAACAACAAATGAAGACAAAAATATGCAAGAAATTAAAAATCTTCCTGTATCTATATCTAAATCAACAAATGCGTTAAATTCAAATTGTGTAACTTTTGCAATATTCACAAAGTGTTTCGAAAGCTTCTTAAACATATTGAGGTCTCTGCTTATTATTTAGCTCCTTTAAACTCCTTAATTTTTTTTTTAAAATATACTTTTACAGAGTTACCTGCAACTTATTTGATACTGGAACTGGACATCACTTCAACATTCTTCTGCAGTAACAAAGACAAAATGAAGAAAGAGATCAATCGCATTATGAGCAATGACACTGTCAGTATACACATTGATCAGGTAAGTAGATAGTCCTCTGAAGAAATAGAATGCTATTGTTTATTATCCTGATTACCCTTTGCACAGTAAGAGTTAAATTCTACTTTACAGCTATTGTTGTGTAGGTCTCCATTTAGTGCATTTTCCTTATCAACTAGTTAACCCTTTTCACACCACTTGTGATGTTTTTCAGATTCAACTTTTTGAGATCACGTCTGACTCACATCAGCTTCAAGTCAACCTGTATTTACTTAATAAGACAATGCTTTATGACCATGAACTGACCATTCTTTGTGCTCGAATTTTACAGAATGCCATTGGATCGAATTACAATTTTGTAATTTTGAATAGGGTGAGTGGTCAAAATTAAACTCTTAGAGCAAAAGATGTCCATAGGGCTAATCTTTCCTGTACTGTAGCTTACAAGTTTTTAAATTATTTTTTAGATTTGTTTTTTTTTTAAATGGTGTTTCTGATACTTCAAACTCAGCCAGTGTAATAGTAAAATCTTTTGCTTTTGTAAAAAATGTTTGTAAACTGTTATACATGTTTTAGATGTCCCTTGAGAGTTGAAAATAGTTTTTTTCTTAGTCCAAATCTCCTGCTAGACAAAGAGGGATGGCAGCTAGCAGGGTTTGAACCCAGGACCATTGAGAAGTCTGAATGATAGCCAGGATGCATACCCCATGACCAGGCAGCCATTCTGTCACACCTTATATGTATTTGTCCCAGTTTATTGTGTAACAATAATACATTAAATTTTTATCTCTAGGAATAGTTCTATTTACATTTTTATCTCTAGGAATTGTTCTATTTACATTTTAAATTTTTGTTTTTACACAATTTGGCCAGTTTCTTTCACTTTTTGATCTTTGCAATTTCCATAATAATGTCTTTGTTTATTTAATTATTTTGCTCCATTTAACATCAATTACTTATAGATTATTTCTAAATTGCTTAATTGCTAATACTCTGCAATAAAACTTGTTGGATACCATTTCTTTACAATTTATAATAAATAAAAAACTGTCATGAAATCCCCATATTGATGGAACTATCAAAAAATCAAACAAAGCATTAGGGTTTATTAAAAGAAATTTCTACAAATCAAATAAGAACATAAAACTAAAATGTTATTTAACCTTGGTTAGGCCAATAATAAAACACGCATCCTCAGTTTGGGACCCCTCAACTCAAGAAAACATTAAGAAACTGGAACAGACACAAAATAGAGCAGTGAGATTCATAACAAACAAATATTCACATTTGACTTGAGTAACACCTTTAGTTAAATCACTAAATTTAGAAAGCCTTCAGGATAGAAGACTTAAAAGTAAAGTAGCAATTATACATAAAACACTGAACCATAATCTTCAAATACAAAAACAAAATTTAATAAAATACTCAGAAAGACACAGAGATAAGGGCACATTCCTCATCCCATATGCTAGGACAAATTTGTACAAACACTCCTTCTTCCCTAGTGCTTTTAGAGCATGGAATGGGTTACCTGAGCTAGCCAGGAAAACCAGTGACTTGGAAGAATTTAAGTCATTGGTTAATATGCATGACTGAATGCATGACGTGTAGGACGTAATCAACTTCTTTTTTGAAGTAACGTCTGTATTATATAAGATAAGATAATTACAGTACAATAGTCAAAATGTTAATACATCTATTCCTAGGAATAACAATCCATTATTGTTACACCATAAACTATATTAACAATAGCCTACACAATGAAAAAAACATTGGTCTACTTTGTATTATAGATTATTCATATTTTCATGTTTCAATTTTGATAGCTTGTAAATATACTTTAAAAGTATGATTCATCTTAACATATGCTATATTGTATACTATATATTTTAAGAATCTGTTTACTTATAATACTTTATCATGTATGTAACTTTATGAATGTTTTTTTTGTAAAATGTTTTACATGTTTCGGATGTTCCTTCAGAGCTGAAGATAATTTACTTCATAGTTCAAACCTCCCGCAGGATGATGGGGGATGGGAGGGGGCAGGGTTTGAACCCAGGACCATTGATAAATCTGAACAACATAGATGAGAACATTAATATTTAATTTAGAGGACAGTATGAGTATTCCCTCAGTCAAAGTTGATAAAAAACGCAGCAATTTTAGTGTGTGAGACTAAGTAACTGTCTAGTTCATATAATAATATAGATACTAGACAAACTTTTTAAAGTAAAAGAAAATGACTAGGAAACAGGCATACACTTATTTGTCTACATTGCTAAATTCTTATCCACACAGTTAAAAACAGTTATTATCAAAGATGATTCTAATGAAGCTTTGACATCTGCATCTCAAGACTCCAACCTTCTGAATGATCCAGGTGTGACTGTGGCCATAGTACTAGCAGTTGTAGGAGTCTGTTGCTGTGCAGGTCTTATCACTCTACAGGTAAAAATGTAGCATCGACATGAAAGATATAAATGAATGCTTGTGTTTGGGAAGTCTTCAACTTGGTCTTTGCATTGGCTTAACAATAGGCCTAAATCTGTAAATAAGTAAAGTTCCCCTTTTAGAACTTCCAATCTATGGGGCAGATGATGCAAAGGTCATTTGTTTCTGTGGCCCATGGTTGACGAGGTCATCATGTGGCCAGCACAATGACCAACCACTTTACTTTTCCCTGACTAATGTTAGGTAGCCATTAGAGCTGGGTGGACTCAGAGGCATCCAAATATCCTGAAACTCAAAATCAGAGTCTTCACCAGGATTCGAACCCGGGACCCCCGATTCAGAAACTAAGTGCTTTATATGCTCCGTACAGTGTCTCCATTTATTTGTATGTTGTAGAATACATGTATCATAAATCAGTCAACCTAATATACATAATCTATTAAATGTAATTTGCAACTATGTTTCAATTTTTTTCAGATCTTTGTTCGGCGTCGTCACAAGGACCAATTTGGTATGAAGCCAAATTTAAGACGATCAGTCAGTTGGAGCTCTGATTCTATCCGCCTGTCCTCCATCAACAAGTCCAGACCAAACAGCGGCTTATTTAACCCTGGCCTTGACATCACAGATTCAGTGAGTCCTTACATAATTTTATGTGTAAATGTACACAAACCTAATTTTAGCACTCTCTTAGATATTTCTTCAGAATTGAAGATTGGCAAGGGATAGGTGTGGGCAGGTTTAAACCCAGACTGTCGAGATGACAATCCAGAGATCTTACAATACGACTAGGCAGCCATGTTAGTAACATGTGGCCCAATCCATTAAGATTATTATCTTATCATCCATTATTATCTTGTATTTCTTCTTATTTACATAGTTTCAGTTTGTAAAAATTTTTTTGTTTTTTTCTTTAAAGCTTGAGCCAAGTCGCCCCTTAAACTATACACAGTTGTCCAATTATTGCTGCAATGAAAAAAAAATTGAGGAAGAGTTTAGCGTAAGTCAACTTTTGAATTTGGTCATCTACATATTGCTAAACCCTAAACATGATCCTAATGATTGTAGTTAATTTGTCTGAAGTTTTACATCATTTTTTGTTTACTCTAACCTAGATGCTTCCATGCAGCATGCCACGACTTTCAGTTGTTCCGAATGGTGATGAAGATAAAAATAGATATGCTAATATATTGCCATGTAAGTTAATTGGAATAGATATATACAATTGACCTATAAGTTAATTATGTATAATATATAAGAGAGAACTTTTTTATTGCTTAGAAATCAAACAAAAGCCTGCTTTAAAAGCTCCACATGCATTTTTATAAGTTTTGGGAATGAAATCCTAGTCCAAATATCCTTCAGGGTGGGAGAGAGAGAAGCAAGGGACCAAACTCAGGATCAGCCCTAAGGGTGATAGGACATGCTGTTAAATATTGTTGTGCTGGCCACATGACATGACATCACTATGAACAGATTGGATGGCTGCCTGGTCGTGCGGTTTGCGCGCTGGACTGTCGTTCGGATTTATCGATGGTCCCGGGTTCAAACTCTGCCCGCTCCCATCCCCCGTCGTCCTGTAGGAGATTTGGACTAGGAAGTAAACTATCTTCAATTCTGAAGGAACATCCGAAAAAATGTAAAACAAACATTTTTACAGATTACCTTTACATCATCTGACCTATAGATTGCAAGATATGAAAGAAGGGCTTTCCTTTTTTTTATTGTATATTTTAATTATTAAAAAGAAAGTCTCATACAAAATGTAAGTAAGCCCTAAAAATAATAAAAAAAATACACTTTGAAATTAAGGCTAATTAGACTTGGGGAGTATTTTATTTTTTTTACATTATGATGTGTATGTAGTAAAACACAAAATTTTAATTCCTTAAGTTAATGATGATATTCCTTGTTTTATGCACTTTTTCAAGATGCACATACCAGAGTGGACTTGCTTCAAGAGAGTGGACATGGAGGGACTTATATCAATGCTAACTATGTTACAGTAAGTAGGGGAAACTCTTGTATACTGCAGCATTACTGCTTTCTGAAATGTGTCAGCAATTTAATATTTAGATTTCCAAGTAAATTGTTATTTTGCAAATTCTAAAACTCAATATTAACAATATAGCTATAATTTTTATTCATTATTTTTTTAATTACATTTACAGATTAGATTTTTAATTATTTTTTTCATTCTACTCTTTATTTTTTATTTATAAATCCTAGAGAAAGGAAAGATGTGAAATAAAAGACTTCATATCTTTTGTAGCAAAAATGTCACTTTTAAGTTTTTACCTAACCAGTCCTCCTGGCAATACTCTAGGAGTTTTGAAAAGAGGCTAGCCACATAGTGAAGCAAGTAGACAGGCAAAGAAACTCAGATCTAATGCAAACCAAGCTGAATCAGGCTCAACCTATTCCCTAATTTAAACCACAGCAATGTGGAAGTATATAGAAAATGAGATTGTACTTTTATGCATAAAGTTTTTGCTCATCTTCATTAATAAAGAGGCACTTTTATATTTATGGGTCCAACATTTTTTATGCACATTAATTTTTCATTTGAACAGGGTCCGAACAATCAATGCCAATACTATATAGCAACTCAAGCACCCATTGATAAAACATTGACAGATTTTTGGACCATGGTTTGGCAACAGAACTCCAAGGCTATTGTCATGTTAACACAGTTAGAAGAAGATGGACAGGTAACATAGCATCATATCATATTCTCATCACAGAAGAAATCTGTTGGCCAATATTTATAACAGGCAACTTTATATACTGTATTATTATTTTTTTTTACTTTGGTATAACTTATATCCTGGCTACTATATTAAAATGTTTCTTCTGAATGATCTTTGTAATAAGTTAGACCCTTTACAATTTGCTTACCAAAAGGGTAAAGGTGTAGACGATGCCATCCTAAATATTTTAAACTGTGTCTACAAACATCTGGACTTACCGAACACTTATGTAAGATTGCTCTTTAGGTTGCAGATTAGTCCATACATAATACTATGGGCTAATGAATTTTTGACCCAGAGAGCTCAGAGGGTTAGGGTAAACAATGTTATATCTAATGAACGCATAGTTAACACAGGGGCGCCCCAGGGGGCTGTGACATCGCCATTGTGGTTCATTTTGTACACCAATGATTTTCAATCCGATAGTTCTTGTTGCTCCTTCACAAAATTCGCTGATGATGCGGCTCTTCTTGCCCTGCTCTCAGAGAGCTCAGACGTAAATGAGTATTTCAAAGAATTAGAACACATTGAAGAATACTGTAAAGATAATTTTTTATTATTAAATGTAAAAAAAAACAAAGAAATGATAATCGATTTTCGTAGGGACAAGAAGGAAAATGATATTGTTTCTGTAGCTGGAGATACTATTGAAATTGTGCAAACCTTTAAATACCTTGGTACTATCCTAGACAATAAACTAAATTTTACTGCAAATACTGATTATATCAGCAAAAAAGGGCAGCAAAGATTACGACTACTAAGAAAACTGTCCTCGTTTAATGTTATCGAAAAGGTCTTGGCTATGTTTTATCACGCTCACATCTGCAATATTTTAAGTTTCAATATCACTGCCTGGTATGGCAATCTGAGCATTAAAAATAAAAATAAACTTAATAGAATCCTAAATGCTGCTGGCAAAATCATTGGCAAAAAACAAACCCCATTTGGGCAGTTGTTTGAGACAAACATCTATAAAAAAGCTAACAAGATCCTTGAAATAAAGAATCACCCTTTGTGTCAGGATTTTGTGATTTTACCATCACAAAAGAGATACAAGACACCGATAGCAAAGACAAACAGACACAAACACTCTTTTGTTCCCCTGGCAATCAAATCATTAAATAAGAACAATCTGGTATAAACTTTGTCACATGTAAATTATGAGTGAGTCTGGTGTGAATGTACACTTTGGTTTCTTATAATGTTTTTTGTTTGGTGTAATGCACAAATTGTAAGACAAATTTCCTTACGGATAATAAAGATTATTATTATTATTATTATTATCATGTTTTGTTTGTTTTGGATGTGGAAGAAAGGTGTCAGGAAAAGTTGCAGATTTTAGATGCTCAGCAAACAAAACTCAGGCTTAAGTAAATTCTTGAGCTAATATTTTCAGAACCTGAACTTGAGTTCTTCACTTCAGCATCTTAGAAGCTTATCACTCAGCCCCAAATGCCACAAGGGTTTAGTAACATTATGGGACAATGTCTAGGCTTACCGGGGTATATCTTTTTTGCTCTAATAATTTTTATATGTGTTTCTATTTTAGTTACCTGAGTGCCTATTCTAGACCAAGTATAGGGCCTATGACTTCAACTGCTATTTGTGTGCAATTATACATAAAACACTGAACAATAATTTTTAAATACAAAACCTAATAAAATACTCAGAAAGACAAAGATAAAGTCCTTGTTCCATATGCTAGGTCATGAGTGTATGTGCTATTGGAGCATGAAATAGGTTGTTTAAGACAGCCAAGAAAACCAATGACTTGGCAGAGTTTAAGTCATTGATTAACATGCATGACTAGATTGACCCTAGGGACACGCATAGGACCTAATTATCATCTTTTTTTAAATAACTTCTATATTTTATAAGATAAGATATTTTGTATGTATGTCTATTTCAGACCAAGTATAAGCTTCTACTGTAATGTTGTTTTTATCTATTCTAGACCAAGTATAAGATTTATACTGTAATATTATGTGTATCTATTCTAGACCAAGTATAAGACTTATACTGTAATATTGTGTGTATCTATTCTAAACCAAGTATAAGACTTATACTGTAATATTGTGTGTATCTATTCTAGACCAAGTATAAGACTTATACTGTAATATTGTGTGTATCTATTCTAAACCAAGTATAAGACTTATACTGTAATATTGTGTGTATCTATTCTAGACCAAGTGTGTCTTATACTGGCCAGAACTTGTTGGTAAAAGTGCTGCAATAAAAATTGGTGACTTTCTTATTGAGTTAAAACAGAAAGATGTCCACCAAGAATATATTATCTCCAAACTTGAAGTCCAACATCTAAGGGTAGGTACTTGTTTACAATTCCTGGTATATAAACAGAAGTCAGCGGAAGCTTGTGCTATACAACTGATGATTTGGAAGTATGGCCAAATATTATAGTTAGCTAGTTCTGAAATGTTGGAAGACTAGGAAATACAAATTAAAATCAGAATAAAGACAAATGTGCACATAATATCCCATTATTCTAGTGTTGAGTAACTGTCACATAATTGCTAAGTCAATAATTAAAAGAATGGCTCCCTGGTCTTGTGGTAAGCACTTTCAATGTCCTGACGGTCCGAAATCAAATTCTGATCCAACCCAGCCCCCACTATCTCCTGCCATCCTGCAGCAAAATATAATAATCTTCAATTCTAAATAAAGAAACATAAAAGAAACAAAAAAGAATAACAGGAATCATTCCATTACAGAACAATCTGTGTATTACTATATTTTATTTATTGTGGTAGACAGATACAGATTTTAAAATAAAAGATACATGTAAAGAGCATTAATGTTTTTTAATATGGATTTGTTAGAAAATATTTATTAGTGTTTTGTGAAATATTTCCACAGAAAATAGAGAAAAGAGAAGTTTACCATTTTTGGTATACTTGCTGGCCATCCCATGGACTACCTGAGCCTATTTCACTAGTTAAGCTTGTCTTGGACACAAGGCCAAAGTATGAAGGTGGCTCAGGACCTTTAATAGTACATTGCAGGTACTTTTCTTGATTAATTATATACTTTTAGTGAAATGACAATAGGAAACTACAAACTTAATCATTAGAGTATATCACTCAGTATGCATATTCATGTGTCAATCTAGTCATGCATGTTAATCAGTGACTTAAACATTGCTAAGTCTTTGGTTATCCTGGCTGATTCAGGCAATCCATTACATGCTGAAATGGCCCTAGGAAAGGGGAAGAAGGAGCACTTGGATGAATCAGTCCTAGCATATGGAACAAGAAATGTGCCTTTATTTTTGTGTCTTTATGAGTATTTTATTAGGTTTTGTTTTTGTATTTCTAAATTATGGTTCAGTGTTTTATGTATTATTGATACTTTTTTTTTTTAGTCCTCTGACCTAAAATGTTTCTAAATTTTGTGTGTGACTAATCTAACTATGTGAATATTCATTTGTTTTAAATCTCACAATTCTATTTAATGCCTGTTCTAGTTTCTTTGTGTTTTCTTGAGTTTTCATGAGCCTTTGCAGCAATAGGTTTTATTTAGTTAAGGTTAGGGTTAGGGTCCTGCATTATGTCTAAAATGGTTTTTTCTTCATTCAACAGTCCAGGGACTGGCAGGACAGGAACATTTATAGCACTAGATCTGTGTATGCACCAGTTTGAAGCTCTAAGAATGGTGGATATATTAAAAACTGTGTACACAATAAGGCAAGAAAGAGCAGGGGCTGTACAGAGCAAAGAACAATACACTCTACTCTATAATGTAAGAACAGTTGGCTTACAGATTACTTAGTTGAAATTTGAATACATTTAACTTTGCAACTACTAAGTACTAGCTCAACACAAAATGAATCTCGCAATAATTATAAATATAAAAGAAATAGCTTTACAAATTAATAAAGGCTAAAAATAAAATTATCAGAAACATCTTTTTTTTTAAACAATCATGTACATTATAGTAAAAAATATTCAAAATCAATTAATGATGGCCTAATAATGATAAAAACATGTAGGCCTATATTTAGTCTAATACAAATTAATGTGCACATTTTTACAAATAAGAAAATTCAGTGTTACACATGTTTTAACATTTATTAATACAGTCTGTGTCATCAATTCAAATTCTTAATAAAATATTAATTGTATAAGGAAGACCAGTTAAAAGATAACACACCCAACAAAGATCAAATTGTGCAGAAAATATTAGGGATTTTAGTAAGCTCCATTTTGTGTCATTTGGCCTTACAGTGCTTCCCATAACATAACATACAGGCTTTCAATAATTTACTGAGTTACATATAAAGTGATAAAGTCAAGTTCCCATTTCAGACCGTCTGGTCAGTAAGGCAGATGGTGTAAAGGTCATCTGTTTCTGTGGCTTATGGTTAACAGAGGTGTCATGTGGCCAGCACAACAACCAACGGCCTTTACTTTTCCCCAACTTTTTTAAAGTCAGGTACCCATTAGGTGCCCAAAGATCCTGAAATTAAAAATACCTGTCTTCACCAGGATTCGAACCCAGGAGCTCCGGTTCAGAATCCAAATGCTTTACCACTCAGCCACTGCGTCTCCTAGTTACATATACTTTTGAATATAAGTACTCAAGGTCACATTTAAAAAAAAAATACACCATGATATGATTTAAAGAAAAATGACTCTTTAAAAAAAAAACAACTTATAATGATTATCTTAAAAATTATTGTAAAATATTTGTTATTTTGTTTCCAGGCTATTAGTGAATATGCCACAGTTGTTGTGAGTCCTGTGGTTTCAGCAGCCTCATCTGCCACCACGCTACATGCTCTACTCTCCAGTTGAGAGTCTTACAGACTTTTTAAAAACTTAGGATTACAAACTGTAGTTGGTATAACAAGAAATGGATAAACTAAAAGATTCCTCATGTTACAGACTAGTGATGCTGCAAGCCAGCTGCTGGAAACAAACAGTGTCATTCTGAAGTCAAAGCTTCACATTTGTTGCCAGTGATGCACTGAGTTTAATGAATGTTTTTATTCAAGACTTAAACAAAAGGGCTGATTAACTAACATTTGACTGATTAAAAGGTTTAAATAGTTAGAATGAAACATACCTACAAACAAACATGAACAAGGCTAAATATTATCATTTAATATACACCACTATTATATAGGCTAGGTATCAATATTTAATATACAAAAAAATTTTGACATGAAATTTGTTTATATCAAATATAATAGTAATATTCTTATTTATCATTATAAAGATTTAAAGTATCCAGTGTGGTTAGTTTTTTTTTTTTTTTTTTTTAAGTTTAAGCAGACTTTTCTTAGTTTAGTTAATTGTTAAGACATTTTTTTTTAAAAAAAAACCTCTTTTAAAATTTAATATTTAATTTCTAAGGAAAAAAAAGTTGTGTACTAGAAATGTTATAACTAATGATTATAGTTTATTTTTCATTTGGTTTTCTTTTTTCCCATGGATTGCTGTGATAGTGTAAATTCAGTAAATTTATATATTGAGCTATTTAGATTTGTTATATAATTTTTGTATTTGCACAAAGTGTAAATAATGTATATACAATTTTATGATTATAATATAGTAAACGTTTGTATCACATGATATCATAGGGCCCTTTTCTTTGGTATGAAGCTGTTATGCAAACATTTAGATACAAACTTGGTCTTAGAAAGTGACACAAAGTTCCTCAGTACCAATGTTCACTCAAGTTGAGAGCCATGCATCTTAACACAATAAAAAATTACATGTACAGGGAAATTTCACTTACATTAAATGACCAAGAATTATGTTGAATCATGTCAATTTGAATCATGTCAATGTCATCTCAGAAAGATATATACAACAAAACATTGCTTGTTATCAGATTTTTACAATATAGTATGGACATTAATGCTACCTCCCTTGTTATTAGACTTTTGGTTTGATCAGAAAGTATGCTGTGCCTGTGATCTGTGGATAAACTTGTTGAAATGAATTGTCTTGATAATTTGTTTCTTCACTTGTTAAGAACTCATCCTCATAGGGATTGGGTCCTTCATCCATTTTCTCTACAGAACAACAGTCACCTGTTTAAATAGAAGAAATGCAGTAGTTAAACTAATAAAATGTGGCTTTTATCTGATTAATTATTGTAAACTGTGTTTAGGGAAGTTCAAAATTTGCTTGTAAAACCAACATAAGAATCAGGAGGTGAATATGATTTATGAATTTTTTAAATATCAGCCTACAGTCAAAGATACACAATTTTATTTGAATCAGATATTTAAATTTCTTCTTCAATGAGTATTTTGTTTAAGTTTAATTTGAAAATGGTTTCACAGGAGTTATGCTTGCTAAGATGATGGAATGTCAATCAATTTACAGGCAACAGTTTAAAAATGTATATGAAGAAATGTTTCTTCATGGCTGATAAATTTGTATAGAAACACTACACATGCATATTTTTAACAACAACAGCTTTGTTAATAGATATCCCATGCAAATGTTTTCTAACCACTCAAAACATTCTCTTTGTTATCTTTCCCTGTTTATATTCTCAATTTCTGATTTGTTTTTCAGTGTCATTCTTCAATGTTTGAAATGAACAACCTTGGTTATTAAACATCATTGGTTATTAAACATCATTGGTTATTAAACATCATTGGTTATTAAACATCATTGGTGTCAGTTTTTGTGGCATTGCTGTTGATTAAGTCTATTGATGTCAAATGGTTCTAAATGTTTTACATTTTCTGAAGATGATTACATCCTAACCAGAACCTCCCACAGGTTGATGGGGGATGGCAGTGGGCAGAGTAATCAATATAAGAATTTATAGGATACAATGGAGTTAAATGAATTATCTATCAGACCTGCCTACCAAAAAAAGTCCAAATGCGTAACGCTGATGGTCAAAATGCGTATTTTGGTACCAGAATGCGTAACATTTACGCGATCCACTATTTTGTCATACTTATATATATATATATATATATATATATATATATATATATACACACAATCTAAATCTAGTAATCAAGATCAATACGTCAATACGACAATAGAGATGATATCTAGACTAGATCTGGATCTATGTCTATATAATGAATATAATCTACTCTAGATCTGGGCTCAAGAGTGTTACTTTTACCGATGCCGTGGATCCGCTACAAACGTAGGTCTACTCCAAACTTTCATAGGCTTACCTTCATCCTTGATCTATTCTATACTAGGACTAAGAATCTAGTCTAGATCTAGAGTAGATGGTAGTAGATGTTATCGATCTAGATCTAGTCAATCTAAATCTAAATCATACTACAACTAAATTGGATCTAGAATCTATAGGGCCTATTGTAGAGTAGTGTAGAGAATTATGACATAACGTAATGTCTAGCTAGATCTAAATCTATTCCTGTATAATTAACAGGTTATTTAGATTGTAGATCTAGACTAGATATCTACAATGTCACTCAATGTGTTTGGAATCGATAGCACTTCGATATTTTTTCTATACAAATGAATACGGGAATCAGGGATTCAACATAATTAATTTCTACTAATGAACTTACAAAAAAAAAAAAAAAAAGTCACGTTGGTGTATCAGCTAACTGACGGTACCAACCCCCCACTCCCTCACTCTCGCGTTCTTCATTTCTAGACTAAATCTAATTGCTTTTAAGAACCAATCAACGTATAGATCTGGACACAATGTGTTCCCCCACCTTTTCTCCCCCCCCCCTTCCCAACAGGACGGCTTAGCGTGACCTCCGTGACCGCTCGTAAGCTAGTCAAGAGAAAAAAAAAAGGATACGAAATGCGTAACGCGACAGGTTAAATGCGTATTTGCGTACTGACGGTCATTTTTGGAAGATTTTGCGTAACGAATACGCATTTTGCGTAACGGTAGGCAGGTCTGATCTATAACAAAGAAATCAATTATTTCCTGAAACTTACCAAACAGAGCCTGAAGGTCATTTAGTGAGAAGCAGTTAGGGTGACAATCTGTTGGACAATTCAACTTTCAAATGAGACATTTTGTCAATTGTGTCAATAAATATTAATTGCTATTAATACTTGATACATTTCAAGTAAATCTAAATATAAAATGTTTTAGCTTAAAACAATTATGAATTGCTTCCCATTCACTCATGCTATACCTGAATACTTGTTTGTGTCATAAACAAAACATTCCAGAATGTGCCTGCAGTTATCTCCCATTAATCGTTTCATCATGTCAGCATAGGGCTGCAAGTCTTCTTTTTGTATGGCCCCCATTGAGCCAAAGTCTAGGATAACGTCAAATTTACCCTCAAGATGACTAGAGAATTACACAAAAATATGTCAACGGTCATTGATTGTATTTACAAATACATTGGCATAATTTTAAATCATTCTAACAATGTTACTCATAATATTTTTAAAAAAGTATAACAAAATGAAATTCAAATATTTTTAGATTCCATTAAGTTGGCAGAATCAAGTAGCACCAGAGCTACATTATTATTTGTACAATCTAAAGAAATGACCTTACAGTTTAAAGTCAAACAGATCACAGCAATAGATTTTTATTTTACCATCGTCACTCTGGTGAGAGAAATGAGACATTCCTTCAACTTAAAACGTGATTAACAAAGAACAATTATTTTATATAATAGATACTAGAACCACAGAACAGTCTAGGCATACAATGAGTCTATACCCACATGGAAAGTCTATATGCCTGTGTTCCTCTAATTACAAATAAATCTTAATGAGTAAAATATACTTAGAAATTAAAAAAACAAATATTGCCTGGTGACTGAATGGTAACATGCTTAACTTCTGAACTGGGAGTTCGGGTTTGAATCCTGGTGAAGACTGTGTTATTATTTTCAGGATCTTTAGGGCACCTCTGAGTCCACCCATCTCTAATGGGCACCTGACATTAGTTGTGGAAAAGTAAAGGCAGTTGGTTGTTGTGCTGGTCACATGACTCCGGTGTTAGTAGATTGCAAGGTCTGATTCTGGAATTTTTTTTTACTTTTATTGCAAACAATATTTACATTAGACAAAACCTTGTGTCTTACCTTGTACAATGTACCCTTCACATCATCACAATGTTCCTGGTGATAATGGAGCTTGTGCTTGCTGAAAAATGTTTTGATTGCTAAATCTGAGCACTCAATGCCAACTATTTCATGTCCTTTATCTGCCAGACTGTTAATGAATTGAACACACAAAAAAGTGATGCTTTGAAAGGCTCTAACAATTACAGTTTATCTTACATATAGTTGAGATTTTCTTTATTTGTAATTTAAACCTTGAATAAGAGAAGAATAATTGCCATTCTTGACTATACCAACGCTAGTGACATTAGTCGCATAAATGAATAAAAAAACTGATAAATTTGTGATGTTAAGAGGAACCAATTCTGACCCTGACATATTTAACTCTTTCTCTCCGTAATTATTTACACATTCTGGTGGAATCAACGTTGGTATCATCAGTTAGGAGACAAAGAGTTAATATATATTACAGTAATACAAGAGGGAGAAGCTTATTTATTTTAAGGCTCTAGATTCTAAAAACTTTCTGTTTGTAGCATACTTGTGCATTGCAATAATTAATATTTTAAAATAAGTGAATTCTGGCATTGTGTAACTTACCAGTACATATCAAACATAGTTCCACAAAGTGGAACAAAAATTTTGGCCTTTTTTCTTCCTAGAATATACTTGTCATAGTGTTCTTCTAATTTGCTGAAATTTTAAAAAGTAATACATTTTCAATTCAAACTTTACATTCAAATAAATTAGTAAACTAAAAATTCATATTTTTTTTGGTCAATTAAAAAGAAAGAAAAAATTGGCCCATATTGAGATCAAATCCATGACATTTATGTTTTTAGCATACTGTTGTATCAGCTTAGCTGCCCATCTGAAAAATGATAGCTTGAAAAAAAAATTATTTAAATGATCCTGATGCCACTAATAGTGATAAAGATAATTAAGAAAATAAAAATGTATTTGGCAAGAAATTAACATTTTTTTTTATTAATTCCTCTATTTTACATTTGGTTTGTCAGCGATAATTAATAGATGACAGAAAAAGTAAATATAGAATAAAAGGGAGAAGTGTCTTTCATTAAAGTAATATAAAAGAATATTTACCCATGAGGGTGGTTGACTTGAAACTTTGCCATGCTTCCATTATTCCAATGATTAATCCAGTCACTGACCATATGGTCCAGGCTCTTATGTTTAGGCATGGAATTTGTTTGGCCTTTCAGCTTCCTACTTTAACATTTCAGTCTCTCTCTAAACAGATAAAGTAATTGAAAATAAGCAGTAGATCCTAACTATTTTATAGAATATCATAGAGAACATATGGAATGACCAGTTGGGAACGGGGTGGGGGAGAAAGAAAGATATTTGTGTAAATGTTACCTTGATCACTTTTTAAATGCAACTATAAAAAGCCTCCTAAAGCCAATACAATAGTCACTGTGCCAGCGAAATGCTTATGAAAGCAATAGGTTTTATAATTATCTATTGATAGTTTCAAACTTTAAAGCTGCGACCTACAAAGTATAAATGGGATATCATATGATTCAATTTATTATAGGCCTATACCACCATATAAGTCAAATACAATTTTTCCATAGTACGATATAAAATAATTAACTTTAGCATTAATTAGTTAATTGTTTTTTTTTTAATTGGCTCTTTTTTTATAAGGTAAAAGAATTAATGCTACTTATGCAAAATTTCAGCTTGATCTGAGATTGGGTGAGGGAGAATTTTAAATGACGTGTACAACCTTTCAACCAGACAGACACATTGAGTTAATAGAAACTTTGTAATAATTTTAAAGCTTTATAAATGTATGCCTTTGAAAAAAAAAGTAAATCAAATAGAGTAGGCCTACTAATCATCTTATTTAACCAAAACAAATTTATAACTAGATCTATTAAATCTATAGGCCTATAAATAATAATAATTATATAATCTAATATTATAAGAAAAACTTAACGATAATCAAAATCAATTGCAAATAAATAACCTCTATGATTCTATCTACCCATTGTTGTTTTAACCTCCCCCGGCAATTCATACCCATATAAGGGATGAAGGCTATATTATGAGCCTGTTTGATCGTAGGCTGATGGGCATATCAAAATAAGCTTCCAAACATCTTTAGAAAGACATTCCAATCACATTTATACCGTTAGCTGTTAAATAAAATTTAAAAAGGGGGTGTCCAACGAATAATAATGAATTCAGCTCATTCTCCTTCCTTGGACATAGCAAAATCGTAATAAGAAATATTATTGGGATTAATAAATCTATGATTTTTTCAATGAATAAACATGACCTAGATCGAGATATCTAGAATATATAATTAATGAATGAAAGAAAAAGTGCGGGCTGCTAATTTGAAGCCAGAGATCATGCTCACTGAAGGTGATCATGGCAGATGAGCTGGCGGTGAGGAGAGGTATACAATAAGTGTGTAGTGTCACAAAACTATCCAACAGGCAGTGGAGGGAAGGGGGAGAGAGTCATGAAAAGAATTATAAGCATCTATGGGAGGGAGGGGGTGTTAATGTGTCACAAAACGAACATCCAAATTATGAAAACAAGAAGAGGGTCATTGGATGGGAATTAAAAGAAAGACAGAGAGAAAATATATGTAGCCAATGTAGCCTAGTTGAAAATATCATGTTTATTAAAATATAATAATTAATTTATAGATATATATATATATAATCTATATAGATTAATTTCTGTTTCTACACATAGATTACATAGGTATATAAATAATAAACTATAAACGATATATATAGCCTATATATTAATATTATATATATAGAGAGAGAGATTGTATATATATAGTTAAGAGTATATGAGGAAATAGACTATAAATACATATTGCAAAAGTGAATCTATTCATAATCTACTTCTTTTAATACAATCTAAAAAAAAATTTAAGTAACACAGATATAATTTATTAGCAATTACATAGTGGTGTTCAATGTCCAAGTCCAAGTGAGGAGAAAGCCCAAATACTGCCTTCAATATAGATAGATCTAGATAGATATCTAGGAGCATGAAGTGGTACACTTTATTTTAAAATCAAATCTTGACTATGAGTGGTAATTCAAGAATCAAAGGAATACAGCAATAGTAATTGAATAGTAGCCTAAGTAGGCAATACAGTTATTTTTATAGATTATAGTCCTTTAATTTAAAGTTTAATATATTATTATTAGATCTATTATCTATAATTTGCAGAATATCAATAAGAATCTGCTTTCAGTTTTTTTGTAAGTTAAACCTTCAACTATTGCAGTGGCGTAGCTAGAGTAGGTGATGCCTGGTGCGGTACCTCATCTTGATGCCCCCCCCCCCCCAAAAAAAAAAACAACAACTAACTAATTAATAACATTGTAAAACCTGATCAAAATAATATGTATTCATAAATCAAATATTGTTAATTAAAAAAAAATCACTTTTACATAAACATACTATAAATGAATTTTACGCGCTTTCTTGCTGGCAAAAGTATCAATAATTTTATCGAAATCCATTTTTTTCCACCAGCTCTTGTTCAATGAACAAAATGGCCAAATTAGTGAGTCATCGTTGATCGCAAATAATTCTTGATCAGTTTAAGTTTGCAAAAACTTCGCATGTAGCGACGCTTACCGCAATAGTCAAAAATATGCGAATCATGATGACGCTATTCGGGACTGAATCATCTAGCTGATATTTATTAATAAAATTCAAGAGCTCAACAGGTCCTTGTTTTGGAAGTTCGGAGGCTTCTGATGAAACTGTGACAAACCATTGAAGCCTCTTTCGCTCCAGCAGAAATGCGTTTTTATCAATGTCGCTAGGAGTACTATCGAGATTGATTTCGACCTGAGGATTTAATAGCTGGGAAGGCGACAAAAATTCATATCTATCTGCTACATCATGAAGTTGCTCGAATCGGGTGATTATTTCTTGAACAATCCTGTCCAAGGTAGAATAAATTTCCCTTCGTAGCTCTTCTTTGTGAGTAAGTACAGAGTAGTCACTTTTCTCACCAGGCATCTTTTTCTTATGGTCCATACGTTTTTGAGGTTCTGTACTGATTCTCAGATCTGAGCACACGCTTTCGGCAAAGGTAATGCTGGCTTCAGCGATGTCCTCTCGATTACTACTTAAAAATGTCTCTAATGTTTTTAGTATGAGTGAGCAGTCTCGAATAGACAATCCTTGTTTTCGAAGGTAGAATAGCGCATCATTAATTTCAGTTAATACAGGAGCCCAAAATTTAAGATAGGTGAGAAAATTAAAAGACTGAATAGCAACCTGCTTCAGATCTAGTCGATGAATTTTCATCTCTGTTAGTTAATGACTCCAGAGATTGAGCAGGCAATGAATAGTGACTTCTAGAATACGTTTTTGGACACCGTAGTTTTTACCTTTCATGACCGCAGCATTATCATAGCCTTGACCCCTGCAGTCCATTATGTCTAAGCCATCCGAACGCAGTCTCTCTAGAATCATCTCAGCGATTCCAGCAGCATGCTTGTCCTTTGTGTCGAAGAAGTCAATAAAAGACTCACGAACCTGCACCCCGTCATTATCCATGACAACGTACCATAAAATTTGGGAAGTTTGATCCAGCTTTAAGATGTCAGGTGTACTGTCAAAAATAATACAGAAATATTTGGCTTGTTTTACTTGTTGTATGATTTGTTTTTTAGCGTGATCCCCCAATATTGTAATAAATTCATTTTGTATTTGTGGAGACATGTATGTATTCGGTCTGGAACAAAGGTTAGTTCGAAGCACATGCTCCCTCAAGAGTGGATCGTACTTTGATAGTAAATTTACTAACTCTCCATGTTTTCGTCTCTTGTATAATCAAATCTTGGGCATTGTTGTCCATATTGTTTCCTACTTTCAGGCGAACTTCAAGTTCCGTCCAAGCAAGCGATGACTGAATGTGAGCTCTGCTGGTCTCATGTTTTTCTATTTTCGGGGATAACCTCCACCACTCATTGAATCCATCTTTGGATTTAAATAAAGATGATGAAATCTTAACAAACGTGGCCCCTTTACATTTAAGGACGGAGAGGGCTGTACTTACGGCCTACGAGCGCTACAAAAGGGGCGACTCTAGGCTACCCACCAAAATCTTAGTGCAACAGTGGAGAGAGAGGAACCGCATAAAAATGCGATCGTTCCTCCACATTGCGGCCAATTTGTCAAAATCATCTGGGCTATCCACTGATAGAATTCCTATAAGAAGAATTAATACTTGCCCTCCGTGGAGGAGAATGCCAGCCCCACAAATGTCCCTTATAGGGCAACAGGGAGCCACCAAGAGGCGATTAACACCTGCCATACTCCAAAACTTGGCATCAGCTACACTTAAGTCCTACCCATCAGATGCCATTTTCTGCTGCACCGATGGGTCGGTAATGAGGGACCCCGATAGATCAGGGTATGGGGCCCTTATAGACTACACAGACTGGACAGAACCAGAGATGCCGATTTCTCCGTCTGAGCTTAAAAGGGTTTTGAGGCGCCAGCCAGACTAGTCAGTTTTGAGCACTGTTCAATATTTTGTTTACGTTACAGTATTACAATTAACTAGTTAGTAAAAAAAAACTCATAGAAAACAAAGGTTAGCTTATTTAAAAATATTGACATTACAATAGAATTATTTCCAAAATTAAACTATTAAGAATCATAAAGAAATGAATAAACTAAGACAATTGTTTAGAGCTAGTGTTTAGTAATATATCTGTAAACTCTATATCTAGATTAAACCAATGGACTAAACAATGAAGTAAAAAAAAGGTTGGCCTATCTTCTTCTTTATATTACAGAGCATCGATCAGTGTAGTAACAACATGTACCGTGTGTCCGAAATAAATGTAGTAAATTAGATTCAAACTGTTCTATAGCTTACATTGCATTGAAGAAATAGTCAAGGAGATGAAACAAAATAGCGACATGACTAGTTTATAAATCGTTAGTTCATGTTTAAAATACAGCAGTTTATGTTTGTTCGTGTCCATACAATTAGTCGTTTTTACTGAAAAGCTCAGGGAAATAGGAAATTAATACACACTGGCCCTCACTGGGGAAATTTTGGTGCCCTGTGCGGCCCGCACCACCCGCACATTGGTAGCTACGCCACTGAACTATTGTCTCTACTATACCTACTTTCTGAGTATTTCATTAACTTTTGTTTTTCTATGGACTGTTGTTGACATTTATGTTACACTCGTAGATCTAGAATCTAGATTCTAGAAGTCTAGATTCTAGATTGATTTCCCTTGTTTAAATTGCATTTGTACATAGGTCTGTGATATGGCAGAGGTCACAAAGTTCAGGGACCCCTTTACAAACCATACGGTACTATATTAGCGGATCCCTCCCCCCCCCCCTTACGCCCCTTTTTTGTCCTTTTTACGCAGCCTGTTTTGTCTGCCCAGAATCACGTATTTCTAAAGCCGCTGGTATAACCAAACTCTACCTCTATTTAGATCTAAACATGACGGACAACATTATGAAGAACTTGTTTTGAAAACTTTTAAAAACATTGGATGGAACTTTGATCTGTGCAGAGGTCAAACCTATGATAACGCAGCCACAATAAGGGGCCGTCTATTTGGCCTGCAGAAACGTCTCTTAGACGTAATCCAAAAGCAACATATCTGAACTGTGATAATCAAACTGGCAGCTCATTGTGCTGAGATCCAGATATAGTCAACTTTTTTTTTTTGGAACTGTGCATGAATTGTTCAACTTTTTGTTCAGATTCACCTCAGAGATGGGCCAAACTGAAAGAAGCTGGAGCCTGGAGTTTTAAAAAGCAGAGTAATACACGGTGGTCCGCAAGAGCAGAAGCTACTTCGCAGTTTCTTGCATCTCGACAAAATCAACAAGCTGTTGGAGAAACTTTCTGAATCAACAACTGAAAGAATGGACACTAGAAGCAGTGCACAGAATATTCTTCGTACACTGGAAAATTAAGATTTTTTTTTTTTTTGCTTAGGCCTATCTGGAATTTTGGTCGAAATCCCCTGCGCCCAATTAATATAGTTCAGAAGAAACTACAAACGTCTGGACTGCACATATGGAAGCTGCTGAAGAAATTAAAACCCTTTCATGCTTTCTGCAAAATGATGAGAAACGGACGAAACTGATCAGCCAATCTATTTAAAGAACAAACGAAGGTAGTGAATGCTATGGGTTTCCTGTAATCAAGACAACCAGAAGAAAGAAAAGACTTGAAGGGGAGTTGAATTCTAATGTAGGACTGTCAATAGAACTGCCATTCAAACTTGTTGCGACAGAAGTGCCGGACAGACTTCATATGGAGATGAAGGACAGATTCCAAAGGCTGGAAAACCATGTGGACCTTTTTAGTTCCGCGACCCCCTAATACAATTTCCCACTAGGCAGCGACCCCCAACCGTAATTTTTTTTTTCATTCATAGGCCTAGGTAAATTTGCCAATGCTATAAAATCGTTATAGTAATGTCTATATCTGATCTATGACGTATGTACTTTGATCGAGTTATAATTCATTTGATCCTTGCATTGAAACATGTAATTATCCAAGGTGACCAAGATGTCTACCAGGTCGGCTATTTTCTGATTAAAAAACAACAACAAACTTCTAGAAAAAAATTTTTGGAACTTTCCCTCTCGACCACCTTGTCACACTGTGTAGTAGAAGAACGCGCTAAACGCAACAAGCTCATTACAAAGAAGTAACTAGCAATGAAAAACCAACATGTCTAACTTCAAACAACGATGTTACACTCACTAACTCACAATGCCATCCTGTATCCACAAACAAATTAATCCGTTTTCAGAAATATGTCACCCTCATTTTTTATTTTATTAAATTTATATATGACGGTCGTTTCATACATTACTAAACAGGGGTATGTGTCAGTAATGTCCCTTTGTTATGTTTATCAGAAATGAAAATGTATACCAACTATGGTGCAATTTATGCTTGTTAAAAACGGCAAAAAAAAAATTCCGATGATAAATAGACCAAAAATCCAAATTTCTGATTGTCTTAGGCGACCCCTGACAAATTATCATTCGACCCCTAGAGGGGTCGCGACCCACAGGCTGAGAACCCCTGTTAGAGCATGGAATGGGTTGTCTGAGCTAGCCAGGAAAACCAGTGACTTAAATTGGCAGAATTTAGGTCATTGGTTAATATGCATGACTAAATGCATGACGCGTAGGACGTAATCATCTTCTTTTTTGAAGTAACGTCTGTATTAAAATAAGATAAGATAAGAATTGCCTAGTCTTGGTTTAACTCAGTGGTTCTCAAACTTTTTAGTTCCGCGACCCCCTAATATAATTTCCCACTAGGCGGCGACTCCCCAACCGAATTTTTTTTCGTTTACAGATAAATAAATTTGTGATCATAATAACATTTTTGAAAAGTGTTATTATTCAGACTTGCATTTATTTACTTTTCTATTGCGTATTCACAATACACATGTTGCAGCTAATGATAGTATGAAGGTTGGGCTTGTTTCTGTTCCACCAGATGAGGAATTCATTCGAAACAACAAATGTCAATATCTGTAACAAGTCTGCTTCTGAATTTGGACTTAATAACTAACAAGCTGGAGAACCTTGCTGCGCCAAGATTTGTTCTTGGACATGGAAGAAGAAGGCGCAACACAATCCAGAACGGGATATGAACTAGTTTGACTACCAAGTACCATTCAAATCTGCTGGTTACAGCACGTTAGAATAGACACACAAAAACTTTCAATAATGAATAGACAAATAATTCAAAATTTCCGGGGATCTTAAGCGACCCCTGGCAATTTTTCATTCGACCCCCAAGGGGGTCGCGACGCACTGGTTGAGAACCCCTGACTTAAAGAGAGACAACTTTGACCGATTCTTATGCCTACGTCATGAGTCTACTTTAAGAGAGACAACTGTGATACTGAACAGAACCCGAGGGCCCATCACACATCGATTTCTTCAACCGCCACATACACAAAAAATTGCTTTCGGGTGAAATGACAAACCATGGCCAGAGTAAGGACAAGAAAGGGGGTGGGCTGTTTGGCATTGCTCCCCTTTACTACCACCCCCCCCCCCCCCCCGTTTTTTGTTTTATATCCGGAAATGCCCTGCTAGACACAAGTCCAAAGCAGCTATCAATCCAGATCTGCTAAAGGTTTGCGTTACTAGATTTATTTGTCAAAGTCAGGTACTATAGGCTGAACGCAGGAGGCCATTAAAATAATGTCTAGAAATATTTTATGCAGCTATTTTTTGGGGAAAAAAATTAATGGGTCAAAGGTCACATCATTCTACTAATCACATCATAAACAAGCAAAATTTTTTAAATCCTTTTTTTTAAAAACAAATCTTATATTAAGTGTAGTTATATCAATTAGTTTGGATCAGTCATGTAATTAAATTTGTAATAGACCTAGACTAACAATAATAAATCTGTGTTATTAAACATATTTTTACCAATTGTTGTTTATTGCTCAATACGCTATGATTCTATCAATTGTCTGGACCAGTCGGAAAAGGCGCTGGGGGAGAAAGAAAGGGGGCATCTGGGTGATCGCTTTTTAAATGTATTTATAAAAAAATAAAAGACATTGAGCGACCTGAATCCGAGCTCGAGGACTATGGTTTCCTCCTGTGCCAGGGAGTTGCTGATGAAAATAGATTCTATAGTTATTTGAAGTTATTAACATTTTTTTCTTACAAACAAGAAAAGTTACTTATTCATCTTATACCGCTTTATCAGTCAAGAAAAAGTTATTTCCCTTGTATAGAGATACTAAACAAAATAATTAATTACCAATAGTCCAATAGTAAGTAACTTGTTGGTGAATGTTTTTTTTAATAGATTTTTGTCTTGACATGTAAAAGAAATAAATCTAATAGTGCACACTTTCAGCTTGATCGAGATTGGGTGTGATAGAAATAACATGTAGGCTACAAATTTATTACTAGACAGACAGACAGAGGTGATATAAGCTTTGTAAAAATACTTATCTTAGAGGAAGACCTACAGCCATATATCAATATTGTAAGATTTTTTTCCCTTTTCGGTATCTATTATAAAAATTATCTCTATTTAATTAGGTTTGGTTTTGGTTTTAGGCTCATCGGCACAATTTAGGCCATGTCGTGCCTGCATTCCCTTAAGGACTACTCTCTCTATATATGACAAGGGCTAAATTTTTTGATTGATTCGTGTTTTGTTAGGAACAATACTAATAATAAATATAGGCTTTGATATAGCGCTACTTTCAATGTATAATTTTGCGAAATTTTAACTTGACCCGATATAGGTAAGTGTTCAAAATGTGTACCAGACAGACAGACAGAGTGATATCAGCTTCGTAATAACTAAACTGAATACATACCTCTCATAGCACGTGTATAATAGTTTTGTAAAAATGTCTAATGATTGAACTGTATAAAGCACTCAATGTGGTGTGTCCATATCTGGCCTTGTCTATAGACGCTCATCAAGATCAGGTTGTAGTGTTGGCTCAATTAATGTTAATTTTCATTTCTGCCCACGTTTTTATGGTTTAAAGTCCACCGACAAAAGAGAAACGCAGACACGCATGAAGAAAACTTTTTGCTTGTGAGAGAAATGATGACTTAACAAAGTCTGAGTATTTAACAAAATCGCGATATTTTAAACGCTTGGCTATCTTGGGGGGGGGGGGGGGGGTCTAAAGGCAGCTCGGAAACCTTCCAGATAGCCCCATCCATTGTCGCAAAAAGAGATCTGATCTAAGCTCACAGATCTTACTGTAAGAGAGTAAAAGACGCGCTATACAATAATATAGCAATAATGAAGACTTTGATATGAACAATGTGTTCAGACATTAATTAATTGTCAACTTCATCACTAATGCCATTTAATGACAATCAAGGCGCAATTTAAAATAAATAACATTGTTTAGTAAAAGTGTATTTAAAATGAAAGAAAAATATAGTAGATGCAATGATATTTTGTATGCAGTGTATGTTATAAGACTTTTTTTTGGTTGTAATTATTTTAGCTTGGATATTTTTTTAAAGAAAAAATATGTAAACTTTGTCAACCATTTTAGCTTTTAAGTGTATATACCGGCATAATAAATAATTCATATCATATCATTTCAAAAGAAAAAGTATTGAACTCCAAAGTGGTACAATAAAAATTAATTTATAACAAAAAGAAGAAAAAATTTGTGAAAAAATAAAAATGAAAACATTGGTAGTTTTGATTGGATGAGGAAGAGTGTTAATAAAATACTGAACAATAATAAATAATAAAAATTATCTAAGGGGATGAACTCACAACTTACAACTACATCACTCAAGAATGTAGTTGTTATTTCCCCTTTTACGATATCAAACAAAATTAATTAACACGAAATAATTGACTAGTGGGTAATTTTTTAATATTGATTCATGTTTTGAGATGTACAGTAAATAATTGTTTAAAGTTTCAACTGGGTGTGGGAGAAATGAAGTGTAGGCATTTAAAAAGATAAAACCCAAGATATCTAACTACATTTATGAATAGGCTACTGAAGGATTAGTTTCCATTGTTGATATCAAACAAAATAATGTGTATATTTAAAAGTCTTGTCTTCGAGTCTCGGATTAAGTGGAAACTTAGCATTAATTATTGATTGGCGTAGACAATACACGAGGCCATAAAACATTAACGAATTAGCCAATTAATTATTTGTTATGGACATACGGTGGCAAGACCGCACTACAAACAGCGATGTTCTTGCGAACGTAGGTATGGGCAGTATTGAGGGACTTCTTATGGTCCGACAGTTACGCTGGGCAGGGCACGTATGCCAAAAGCAGTCTTTTTTTTTTTTTTGGGCGAGCTGCAAGGTGATCGACGTAACAGAGGTGTCCCACGGAAACGCTTTAAAGACCAGCTTAGGCGCTAACCTGCTTGAAGTAACATAGAAGAAAGCATATGATTACATGCGGCTTCAGAACGAGACAGCAAAAGTCACTTACAAAGGCCGCGGGATACACATTTGAGGCCAAAAGAAAATCTACTGCCGAGGACAGACGTAGACGGCGAAAAGAAAATTTTAAATCGACCACCATGGTCGACATAGGTTATGCCTGCGCTAGATGTGGCAAATTTTGTAGGTCACAGCTGGGGCTACATAGCCACGGAAAATACTGCATTCCTCAATAATCTTTGGACTCGAAGACAGGTCTTATTATCTGTGTGCGTGAAACATTTGTCTATATGTAGTATATTTGTGTCTAGGGGTATTCCCCTGTCGTGAAACCTAAAATATCAAATATCTAATATTCTGTTATATAAAAATGGTATATGTGTATGGAATAAACACTTTGCATACTTCATTTTATTTATTTTTGGTTCACTTAAATACGAAATATTCATATATTGATCACGGTATAGACGACAATGAAATAATGCCCTCAGCTTTTAAGTTCGAAAAAAAAAAAGTCTTAAGAAGGCTCTCTAATATGTTTTGAATATCTATCTCTTTACACTTGATTGCCAGTGTCTGGGTGACGTTGTCTCTCCTTGTTTAAATAAACAATAGCGTTTATAAATTTAATCGTACGCAGGACTTGAACCTAGTCCCATAAATATACTTAGGATCTTGTGTAAGTCATTGCTGGACTTAAGATAAATAGCCACAGGCTCTACACGAACACTGACTCAAGCACACACACACACACACATCAACATGTTCAACACATTCGCTGATACTCTTGCTCACACGCACGTTGAATGAATACAAGACGCAGCCCAGCTGGATTCATTGTACAGTACTCGCCCACCTCTAGGACGATAAGTCTTCTATTGTTGCACCGTCCATTTTCCCCGTGATTTCGTCTCGTCTGAAAGAGCTCGTGAATAGTGTTCCATAATAAATGGTCGAGTTCCAGCCAGTCAGTGTCGGAGACAAAATCCGTTTGTAGACAAAAATTCAGACAGCTAATCTTACATCGCTCTTTGGTGGAGCATAAGTAATGTAAGCGTACCTTATGAGGAAAACTTAAGTCTTCATGTAAAAGTACTTTAATAGTAGCTTTTAATATAAGTAATGCTTCAGTTGCGTTGCAAATTAAGTTTAATTCTGTAACAATTATACTGACACTCAGAAGCGTCACTAGCGGGATTCGTGGGATGCGAGTGACACCCACCAGGAGGTGACACCCAAGTGGACAAAATGCAATTTTTTGCTAAAGCAGACAGTTTTTAAAAAATAAAATGATACAAACTAGATACCCAAATATGCTTATTTCTGTCTAAAATACAGATACATATCTATATTTTTTATTTTATTGTATTTATTTATTTATTAAACTTTAGTGTTTCCAAATAAGGGGAGGGGCACGAATGTGTTTTATCTTAAGCGAAAAAAGTCAGTTAATTTTACACTGTAGTTATTCTCATGCTGAATAGCATATTTCATCAAGTTAAAATCGATATAATTACCAAAGTTTAAGAAATAAAATTATGAAATAAAATGACGTTGTTTTATCTTCTAAGTAGGAACATTTATATTTCAAAAGAAGGGCGTAATCCAAACCATCCATTCAAAAGTTTATTGGATATATAGACCGAGTGGTTGTCAAAAGAGTTGAGCAGAAAGCTCTTCAAACTCTAGGCGTGTAAGCCTGCTGGAACAAACCGTTCAGTCTAGAAGATATCCAAGTCAATGACTATGAAAATTGAAAAACATTGCTATTTCCGATGTATGGACTAGAATACATGACCGAAGGCCGAGCACACCGGGAACCTCCGCCATTTTCCTATGTTGTACCAAGCTAACCGTGCAGAACACGCCTTTTTGTGAAACGGTGCCTTGAGGAACGGAGTATGGATTATCAACTCCGCACCGTGCAATGGGAAAACTCTCGCATTTCCTTAGACACTCCCACAGGAGATTTGTTTTGCTATTCATTTAGCCTAATTACTTCCTCTAGTGATCGTTTCCATCCGAGTGCCACGTTGAGGCAGAATAGCGTACCCGGGGTTATATAGACCAATAATATTTATCAAACTATAGAACTCTATTATAATCAATAACAAACGTCTTGCCAACATTATAACCAAGAATAGGTGATGGGAACATTGAATTTATCAATTTACTATTTTTTTTTATTTTTTTTTAAAGTCGTTCTTGAAAGTTGAACTAGAGCTCACATTTGACTTTCTACTGAGTAAAATTTATCGACGATCTTAAGATAACATTTTAATTAAAATAGGATCAACACTATTTTGATATGACAATCAATTAATGTAAAAAAAAAAAGAACAAACACGATAGTTTTTATTGAGATTATTTCTTTTTGGGTGGTGACCCCTGAGCTAACCGCACCTGGTGATTATTATTATAGCTTTTATATAGCGCTACTTTCATGCTTATAGCTCAGAGCGCTTTTGGTCCAATCTCATTTGTGGACCGGTGGGGGGGAGGGGGTATTTAGGAGTTGGTTTTCCGTTTTCAGCTCAGTAAACACAACTCTGCCCGAGTCGGGTGTCGAACCTCGAGCCCCCTTCTAGGTAGCCAAGCCAAGCCAAGTTCAAGCGCACTTGGCCTCTCGACCACGCTTCCCACCTACCCTACCCTAGTGACGCCACTGCTGACACTTGTTATCAACTCACATAATTTTACTACTATGAAGTGCGTCTATAGATGAAACCTCTTGAGATGCTAGTTTTTTTTTTTTCTTAGAAAAACATCGAATTGTTTTATTTTTAAATGTTTAAACTGCAGGGGGGTGGGGATTCTTGAAGCAGAGGACTAGCTGATGAATGAAAAGACACGCCTGGAGACAGAATTGTGATGACAAGTGGGTTTGAGTGATTTGAATAGCCTGCAGTGAACATCGTTCTGTAAATACTAATATACTGGTTTTGGTATGCGAAGTCTCTAACTATTTGTTAATAAAAATAATTCATCTCAACAGAAAATTCTCACTATCAATTTAAATAAACTAGGCTCACTTTACCACTATTGTCACTTAATGACAATCAAGACACAATGTATAATCATAACTGAAAATAACATAGGCAAAAAAAAAAAAACAAAAAAAAACCTCGGTTTAAAAAGGCTTATCTTAGTCGTCTTAGGGGAATAACTACATATTTACAGACATATATCTCAATATTGTAATATTTATTTCCCCTTTTCGATATCGAACAATATTAATCGAATACCATTACTTAACTATCTGGTTAATTATTTTTTTTTTTAAGTTTTTTAATGTGTTTTCATCGACAATGAATAATTGTGCAAAGTTTCAACTTTAATCCGTGACTGGGAAGCGGGAGAAAATAGCGTGTTTGTCTGAACATTTGTTCGAAACAGAAGTTGTTAACATATAATTTGTAATAATACAAAAACATAGTAGATGCTATGATATCTAGTAGATTGTGTATGTCAAAAGGTTATTTTCAATAAGACTTAGCTTAATTTAGTTATTGATGTATTTTTTAAAATGCATATTTTGTTAACCATTTATTGTTTAGAAATCAATTATTGATAAATTGTGCAAGAAAGAGTTTTGTTAGTTAAACATTGGTGTATGTTTGATATTAAGTGTTCTAAAAATGTTCACTTTTGGTTGAACTAACTTGTTCATACTCCTACGTGAGAAGTTCATTATATTCGGTTAAATCACATTATTTGGACTTTTTTTTTCTAGTAACTCAAGCGAGGTGAGTTCTTTGCAAAGTCTGATACTCATGCGAAGCTCTAGAGTCTAGACATTATAATTATTCTTTTACAAGTTTTGTTTTTGTTCCACCAAGACATCCTTTTCTAGGTCTTCCTCTTGTTATTTATCGTTGAAATCCACTGAACAATTGATCCTTCAATCACGTGTATCGTGTAGTGTATGCTGAGTATCGGGTAGTGTATGCTGAGTATCGGGTAGTGTATGCTGAGTATTGGTTAGTGTATGCTGAGTATCGGGTAGTGTATGCTGAGTATTGGTTAGTGTATGCTGAGTATCGGGTAGTGTATGCTGAGTATCGGGTAGTGTATGCTGAGTATCGGGTAGTGTATGCTGAGTATCGGATAGTGTATGTTGTTATGACATGATTAGAATTTAGTATTTGTTTCGGGAATAAGGGGAAAGTTTTACTTAGCGACAAGTGACGTGGACAGATCTTTAAAAAATAAGAACGCTCGATTCAACACTAGAAAAAAACACGTCTTTCGAAGATACAGACGGCTAATAACGAGTATTAAAAGTGTTTATTTTGTTAAGACTAGTGTCGACTACCTAATTTGATTGTTTCGGCCTTTCGCGGTGTTTACTGAGTTCGTAAAGGTTACCTCTTTTTACTTCAGTGTTTGGATTTGACACGGAGGAAGAGCCATAACAATGCTGTGTATCGGGTAGTGTATGCTGAGTATCGGGTGGTGTATGCTGTGTATCGGGTAGTGTATGCTGTGTATCGGGTAGTGTATGCTGAGTATCGGGTGGTGTATGCTGAGTATCGGGTAGTGTATGCTGAGTATCGGGTAGTGTATGCTGTGTATCGGGTAGTGTATGCTGTGTATCGGGTAGTGTATGCTGTGTATCGGGTAGTGTATGCTGTGTATCGGGTAGTGTATGCTGAGTATCGGGTAGTGCATGCTGTGTATCGGGTAGTGTATGCTGAGTATCGGGTAGTGTATGCTGTGTATCGGGTAGTGTATGCTGTTTATCGGGTAGTGTATGCTGAGTATCGGGTGGTGTATGCTGTGTATCGGGTAGTGTATGCTGAGTATCGGGTAGTGTATGCTGAGTATCGGGTAGTGTATGCTGTGTATCGGGTAGTGTATGCTGTGTATCGGGTAGTGTATGCTGAGTATCGGGTAGTGTATGCTGTGTATCGGGTAGTGTATGCTGTGTATCGGGTAGTGTATGCTGTGTATCGGGTAGTGTATGCTGAGTATCGGGTAGTGTATGCTGAGTATCGGGTAGTGTATGCTGAGTATCGGGTAGTGTATGCTGAGTATCGGGTAGTGTATGCTGTGTATCGGGTAGTGTATGCTGTGTATCGGGTAGTGTATGCTGTGTATCGGGTAGTGTATGCTGAGTATCGGGTAGTGTATGCTGTGTATCGGGTAGTGTATGCTGTGTATCGGGTAGTGTATGCTGTGTATCGGGTAGTGTATGCTGTGTATCGGGTAGTGTATGCTGAGTATCGGGTAGTGTATGCTGAGTATCGGGTAGTGTATGCTTAGTTTCGGGTAGTGTATGCTGAGTATCGGGTAGTGTATGCTGAGTATCGGGTAGTGTATGCTGTGTATCGGGTAGTGTATGCTGTGTATCGGGTAGTGTATGCTGAGTATCGGTTAGTGTATGCTGAGTATCGGTTAGTGTATGCTGAGTATTGGATAGTGTATGCTGAGTATCGGTTAGTGTATGCTGAGTATTGGATAGTGTATGCTGAGTATCGGATAGTGTATGCTGAGTATCGGGTAGTGTATGCTGAGTATTGAGTAGTGTTTGCTGAGTATCGTGTAGTATGTTATCCAGTGAGGTTGATTTTTTTGTTATTCTTATTAAGTCACCAAACCATTCAATTAAAATTTGCCCTTTCTGACGTAGTTTCGTTGACTTCCTTCTACTTTTCATTTAAGAAATCTCCAGAAGTCTCTCCTCTCTCGTTCCTTGTTGTGGATCACATGTAACCATGGATACTTGGGTAAAAAAAAGTCACATTGAGATATATAGGACTCATGTGCTAGTCTTCGTTCAGGTTACACTTTCATATTTGTTCTCTTCGTGTTTCTCAGTTTAATGTCCTGTCTGTGTCCTTTAGTAAATAGTTAAATTGTACTTACACACCAGATACCAGGAAAAGAAGACAAATGAGTCTGTACTTTAACAAGTCAACACTCTGGCTGGCAAAAAGGAAGACCTCCTCAGTCCTCAATACTGTAAAGAGAAGAAAGCTGAGCTAGTTTGGTCATATTGTAAGACATAACTTATTGTCCCTAAACGGGAGCAAAGGCTATCACTGGGGGGGGGGGGGGAGCCGTAAAGCAATTCTACTGGATTGGCTTCACTGTAGTTACTGAGTAGTTTCAGTACAGTTTGTAAAGTAACAGACAAGTGAGAAAAGGGAAGGAGAGAGAGGAAAAGGGAAAAAGAAAGGGAGAGAGTGTTGTAAAGGGAGAGAGTGTTGTAAAGGGAGAGAGTGTTGTAAAGGGAGAGAGTGTTGTAAAGGGAAAGAGTGTTGTAAAGGGAAAGAGCGTTGTAAAGGGAGAGAGTGTTGTAAAGGGAGAGAGTGTTGTAAAGGGAGAGAGTGTTGTAAAGAGAGAGAGTGTTGTAAAGAGAGAGAGTGTTGTAAAGAGAGAGAGTGATGTAAAGGGAAAGAGTGTTGTAAAGGGAGAGAGTGTTGTAAAGGAAAAGACTGTTGTAAAGAGAGAGAGTGTTGTAAAGTGAGAGACTGTTGTAAAGGGAGAGAGTGTTGTAAAGAGAGAGAGAGAGAGGGCGAACCATTTACTCTGTATGTGAATAAAAAATGTTCCTGTTTCTCTCTCCATCTTATATATTTTCTCTCTCTCTTTCTCTAGCGGTATCCCCACCGGTCCCTCTTATTATCTCTCCATCTAATTCCTCTCTTTTTCACTTTCTCTTACTCAATCTCTGCCCCCCCCCTTTTCAATCAGTCTCACTATCCTCCCTTTCCTCTTAATTTCTTTCTCCATTTTTTGTCCTTCTCTCCCCCTATCTTTCCTCCTCTCTTTCTTCCTCTCTCCATCTCTCTCTCACTCTCTCTCATTCACTCTCTCACTCTCTCACCTTCTCTCACTCTCTCTCCTTCACTCTCTCTCTCACTCTCTCCTTCACTCTCTCTCTCATTCTCTCTCCTTCTCTCTCTCTCTCCTTCTCTCTCTCTCACTCTCTCTCCTTCTCTCTCTCTTTCTCTCTCTCTCACTCTCTCTCCTTCTGTCTCTCTCTCTTTCCTTCACTCTCTCTCTCACTCTCTCTCCTTCTCTCTCTCACTTTTTCTCTCCTTCTCTCTCACTCTCTCTCTCCTTTTCCCTCCTTCTTTCTTTCCCTCTGCTTCGTTCTATCCATTATAAAAGCATGTGTACAAAATGACCTACTCATTCAAATGTTTCTCGTGATACATAGCTGTTAGTCAACGAAATAGAGTCGCAAGCTAATGGTCAGTTGAAAGGACATTTCTAGCTTCTCGGACATTTGAAAATAGGCGTTTTTATTGCGGCCTCGCGGACATGTGCGGGCTTCAAATACGGAATGCCGCAATTGTCCTTAAGACAGTTGTCCGGAAGGCCATTACCCCCGCAAAGATGGGACAGCCGACATAAAAACATCCAGTGGAGTTCTGAAATGACCTGGCATTACCATGCCAACAAGCACTGATGTCACGGCAAGATTATCAAGAGCTGGACATCAGAGTGACCGCTAACTTGCCGGCTGTCGTACAATCTTTGAGATCTAGTTCATTCACCCTACCCCCAGCCCCTCCATATTCCCAACTCTAGAATCCACGCTTTGAAACTCGCCTGGAAAGATCGTAGAATATTATGTTATTATCTGAACTGGAAAGTGTGGGGGGGGGGAGGAACGAGGGTCAAGAGGATATCATCTCTATTTATAATCAATAAAATAGTTAAGAATCTATTATGTGTCACGTGACTAGGTGTGTCAGCATTTGTGAGAAAAGAAACAAGTTTTGTAATCTTCCGTGTTTGAATAACTCTTTAATTAATTCTATTAGAAGTACATTTAATAAGGTAAAAAACCTAGAAATTCATCTTTTATTTTCTTTCTTTCAAAATACAAAACTTCTTTCAAACCAAAATATGATTACGTCCTGCGCGAATCTACTTGTATATCTTGTACAGTTCTATATAGTCATTAGTTTTGCTTTTTAGCGGCCCCCGTAAGGGGAAAAAGCCGCTATTAGGTTTGTGCAAAATGTCCGTCTGTCCGTCTGTCCGTCTGTCCGTCTGTCTGTCTGTCCGTCTGTCACACTCAGATCTCGAAAACTAGAAGAGATATGAAAAATATTATTTCATCATTAAATCCGGCTTGAAAAGTTTAGGTGCAACGGCTACTTTTGGTTTTCTAAAAGCAAACCGTTTAATTTATAAAATTAATTATGCAAGCGATTTTTTCATAAAAATACACCAATTCTAAAACAATTACGTAAATGTAAGGGAGGCAATGTTACAATATGCTAACAAAGATGGACAATTTTTGTGTATTTTCAGTATCACTAAGTCAAATATATTTTTAAAATGTACAGGAAATGTTTACAACAAATACAAATAATAGTTAAAGACGTTTTTTCTGGTCAACTAGCTGCTAAAATTAAAAGAAAACATTTCTGTTTGTTTATAAAGGCTAATAATGCACTTTGTATGTAAATATCACGCACATTTTTAGCGGCCCCCGTAAGGGGAAAAAGCCGCTATTAGGTTTGTGCAAAATGTCCGTCTGTCCGTCTGTCCGTCTGTCCGTCTGTCACACTCAGATCTCGAAAACTTGAAGAGATATGAAAAATATTATTTCATCATTAAATCCGGCTTGAAAAGTTTAGGTGCAACGGCTACTTTTGGTTTTCTAAAAGCAAACCGTTTAATTTATAAAATTAATTATGCAAGCGATTTTTTCATAAAAATACACCAATTCTAAAACAATTACGTAAATGTAAGGGAGGCAATGTTACAATATGCTAACAAAGATGGACAATTTTTGTGTATTTTCAGTATCACTAAGTCAAATATATTTTTAAAATGTACAGGAAATGTTTACAACAAATACAAATAATAGTTAAAGACGTTTTTTCTGGTCAACTAGCTGCTAAAATTAAAAGAAAACATTTCTGTTTGTTTATAAAGGCTAATAATGCACTTTGTATGTAAATATCACGCACATTTTTTAAAATGGACTTTTTATGCAGCGATTTTCGTGCAGTAGCGTAACGTCGCAACATGATCAGGTGCTAAACCAATTCCTTAAACTTTTTTTAAAAATCAGATTTTATTTATTTTTTGTTTATTGCCCCCATCCGAATAAAAGAAGCTTATTTTTGTGCGTTTTGTCTGTTGGTCGGTCTGTCCGTCACGATTAGATTTAAAAAACTAGAACTCTAAAAGCTATTGAAAATCTGATTTACCCTTTAATGTTCCTCCCATAACATCTCAATAGTTTTAAGTATCTAAAATTGATTGTTCCGGATTTTTTTGTGCAAAACTAATTAATGCCAACAAATGTTTGTTTGCTCTTCTAACTTATATTACATTCAATTTCCATGCTTAAACGTTGCAAAAACACATTATCAATAATATGTTGTTCCGTTTTTTATGTAAATAGCATATTAATGCTAAATCATAATCTCTATACTGACTTATATTTCATTAAGTGTAAAAATGTTCCGGATATTGTTTTATAAAACATGAATTATGCCTAATGATTGTTTGAAATCGCATAAGGCTTTTAAAAAAAGTAATTTACTAGAATTGATTACTGAAAATTACTTTTTAGACATTTAATTTTCTTGTAAAACATAACATAGAAGGTTTTGTAATCGATAAAGAAAGTTCCGGATTTTGTTTCTTACAAATCGTCGCCAGAAATTTCCGAATTTATTTAAAAATCTACTAACGCCAAATAATTGTTTGAACTCCCTCTTCTAATTAATAAACAAATAATCTTCTCATTTACGAAATAATGTTTTTACGGATTTTTATGAAAAATATTTTAACTCACTACTCTCTTACAGTACATTTAACTTTCTACCTAAAACATTAAAAAATCTAATTATCGTTAATATTATGTTCCGATTTTTAAGGAAAACAGAATTCAAACACCAAAGTAAGGTATGAAAATCTCTCCACGTGGCTGTAGTACATCTAATTTTTATACGAGACCATCCAAAAAATTTAATTAACGGTATTACATTTATCTGAAATTTTCTTTTTCTTTTACTATTTATACAAACATCCGGAACAATCTATTATATAAACTTTTCAATTGTGTTCATACCTAAAAATTATTGCGATGTTTTGAAACGTAAAATAAAGGTTAATCAATTTTTAATAACTTTTAGTTGTTTTTTTTTATATCAAGATAACGGACAGACCGACTGACAGACAAAACGCAAAAACAATGTGGCTTTGATCCTTTTTAAATAATATCTATTAGAACTCAGTGCACCAATGTCTATGAACCCTCGTTAAATATCTCGTGTAAATAAAGACATTTTTTTTTATGGTACCGGTACTAGCCTATTGTGAGGTAATGGAATTTTTTTTCTTTGACGTCATATGAATGGACTCTTTAAATGTAATGTTAAAAGAACGCACTCGGTGCACCAATGTCTATTAACCCTCGAAAAAATTGCTTGTATTAATGAAAACATATTTTAGTCTAACTAAGCCGTGTGACGTAGTGTTTTTTTTTCCTTTGACGTCACATGGAATGAATTCTTTAAATGAAATGCTAAAAGAACGCACTCGGTGCACCAATGTCTATGAACACTCGAGAAATGGCTCGTGTTGATAAAGGTGATTTTTAGTCTAGCTAGGCCTTGTGACGTAGTGTTTTTTTTCCTTTGACGTCATATGAAATGAATTCTTTAAATGAAATGCTAAAAGAACGCACTCGGTGCACCAATGTCTATGAACACTCGATAAAAGGCTCGTAATGATGAAGGCGATTTTTATTCTAGCTAGGCCGTGTGACGTAGTGTTTTTTTTCCTTTGACGTCATATGGAATGAATTCTTTAAATGAAATGCTTAAAGAACGCACTCGGTGCACCAAAGTCTATGAACACTCGATAAATGGCTCTTATAGATGAAGGCGATTTTTAATCTAGCTAGGCCGTGTGACGTAGTGTTTTTTTTTCCCTCTGACGTTATATGGAATTAATTCTTCAAATGAAATGAAAAAAGAACTCGGTATAGTAATGTTTATTAAGCCTCGTTATGTGACTTGCGTTTAAAAAAGGAATGATATCTTGATTTAGATCTAATCTAGATTTTTTAAACTAGATCTAGATTTTTATTATTACAGTATATCTAGATCTGGATTTATATTCTAATTAGAATTATTTTAGAGTCTAGATCTAGAATTTCTAGATCTAGTTTAGACTAAAATAGATTAAGATGTAGAATTTCAATTTCTAAACTTAAAGTGTAAAAAAAAAGTGTAGATTTTCATTTCCAAACGTTTTGATCAATATTGTAATGTTTTAATATACTAAAACTAATCTACTATTTTTTTATTGAATTTAAATTTAAATTTACGGCAAATGAATATTTGAAACATTATTACTTTTGACCATCGGATGGCTGCCTGGTCGTGCGGTTTGCGCGCTGGACTGTCGTTCAGATTTATGGATGGCCCAGGGTTCAAACCCTGCCCGCTCCCATCCCCCGTCGTCCTGCGGGAGGTTTGGACTAGGAAGTAATTATCTTCAACTCTGAAGGAACATCCGAAACGTGTAAAACATTTTACATCAAAATTAAATCACCTCTTGAATATTATTTGCGAATATGCAGATCCGACAGGGATCCGACTTCGACGGGGGCCGCCTCTGAGTTTGTGTAACACAAACTCTCTTTGTAATCTTGTTCATCTTCTGTCCTAGAGTGTCTGTACATTTAGTGTTGATGGTACCCTGGTTAAATGTAAGTAATCGTGTGTATAGCTAAATATAACGTGTACTTTTTTTTTTTTTGCTTACCGTGATTTTTGTAAGATCATTTTCGTGTTCAGTAAGACTTCATGTCGTGGATCTTTCTTTTTTTTTTTTACACAAAAGTCGTGAACACTACGATGTGCGGGAGATGCAAGAAAGTCGACCGCTGGACAGGAGGAAGTCGAGACGAAACTCGTTTTGAAATGTCTTTTTTTAGAAAGTTTTGAGTCCATCTTGCTGCAGACCTCTGTGTTGAAAAAAAAAAAAGGTATACAATTTTAAAGGTCCTACTTAATAGATGAAACAAAGTCTCCTGCTTAAATTATTTTTGGTTTTGAAACTTTACCATTTTACTTGGTTAATACTAAAACCAGGATTCTAGCCACGATTTAGAGGGCTTCCTCCTTTCTTAGTTTGAGAAACGCTGTGCTATTGAAAGACAACTTACTGTAACTTAGTTCAAAAGAAGCTCATTTCTTTATTTTTATTTTTTTTTGCATTTCTTAAAGAAAACACTTTTGGCGTGGTCTAAGAGGTTCGACGCAAGACATCTTCAAACAGCAATTAAATAATCAAACTGAAAGTTATACCTGTTCAAAATATGTTTGTTATAAGATCGCCAAAAGATAATTAACAGCTGCTGAAGAAAGTTTGATGGATCTCTTCGAGCACATTTAAAGAATTTCCCGCCCAAACCAAGAACACCTGCTCATTGGGAAAAATGTTATAGATGGCGTACGTTCGATATTGTTTATGTACTCATTGTTTACTTTGGGATGACATTCGAGTGTCTAAACATCTCGACGTGTTTTCTTGGGTTTTTCTGTAATCAGATTTTTGGGGATATTTTTTGGCACTGAAATCTTATGTAGGAAAACACATTACTATAGGTACATTGCTATATAATAGAATCGATATATTGCTGTATTGTCGATACGATGATTTATTAACGTCACATGAATATATTATCAATGCATTAATTTATTATCGATACAATGATGTTTTATCGACAAGTGGGTGTATTATCAATACGTTGTTGTATGAACGATGCCTTGTATGTTCTCGATACATTGATGATTATCGATACGTTGATGTATGATCGATACTTTGATGTCATATCGATAAATTGATTTATCATCGTTACGTTGATAGATTATCGATACCTTGATGGGTTATCGATACTTTGATGTCTTATCGATACTTTGATGTGTTATCGATACCTTGATGTATTATCAATACCTAGATGTATTATCGACACCTTGATAATAAGATCTGGGTGATTCATTTAAGCATTTTCTTACTTTTTAAAAATAGACCACCGTTTTTTTCCCATTATGGCTGAGCAAGTTGTGCATATGCGCGATAGATGCTGCGCGGACAGTCAGTAGAGCTCTTGCATTTCTACGAATACTATTTGTTTCATTTACAAGAAATCGCGCTTAGTTGTGTGATATAGATCGAGGCTCCTCATACACCCACTAGCTTTCATTGTACCTCCCAAAACAAATGCACTAGTCCTATTAATGCTATGTTCTAATACGTATAAAGGTACTTATTTTGTCGTCTACTTAACTATTTCTCTCCTATCTGACGATACCTACGTTGATTCCACCAGAATGTGGTAAATAATTACGTGGAGAAAGAGTTAAAATAGCTTTGCGTTGTAATTGTCTTTTCTAAAAAAAAAACTTAAGTTTTACAGGCAAATTGTTGCCTTTGGCAAAACAAAATGTACATATACACAGCAACAACAACGTTGCATTAAAGATGGCTTTTTTTATGTTCTAAAAGGCATTTTTTTGTTGTTTTGTTGTTGTATTTTTTTTAGAAAAGGGGTCGGGCGAATGCTACAAGTTTGATGCCACAGTGATTGGGTTCTTTTAAAACTCTATTTATCGAAGGACAATTGGTCGCCCCCAAGCAAGCCTAGCGCATGCGCAGTTGATGAATATTTGAGTGCATTAGTACACACAGGCGAGCACGCGCTATAGCAGTGATGACATTCGATGCTACTGAATGGAATAGAAAATAGACCTAATCAAGCTGAACAGTTGTCGACCTTGGTGTTGTAAGCAGACGAACTCAAAGCTTGCCTTGTCTGTGGCCCCAGAGTGTCAGGAGGTGTTTGGCAGCTCATTGTTTGTAAGCAAAATACTGAGCACTGTCTGAATACGTCACAGCGTTGGTACTTGCAGAGCAGCCAATCAAACCTATTTGATGACAGATTTATTATTGTGGTATCCCATACAAGTACTTAGTGTTAGTCATGTATGGAATGAGTGGCCTGAATCAGACGTAAATAAAAACAACAACAACAATAATAAATTGTACATCTCTAATTAACAGCAACGACTTGCTTAACACATAAATGTATAGAACTTTGTTTTTCGCGTGTACGTCTGTGGATGTAAGATACAGTGACTCAGCTACCATGGCACGATGGGATTATGATTAGTACTGGCCATGAGACCCGATTGAAAGCCAGTCGTATAATACTTTTGAGAAGAAGTTCAAGCGCTGAGTTTCATGACATAATTCCTTGTATTGAAGTCTTCAATGAACTGATTGTCATGACATTACAAGATCTACTTGTCAAAGATGGCACCTACTTAGGGATGACGTTCTACTGACGTTCTACCGGATTAGTCACGTCAACTTATTATTTCCTTTCTGGAATGGGCTGCACCAAAATATTCTTGAACCCTTGCCCACGGGTACCTTGCTACGCCACTGGATGTGGCAAAATATGTAGGTCACAACTGGGACTGCGCATCCACGGGAAATACTGCATTCCTCACTGATCTTCGGACTCGAAGACTAGCCTTATTATTATTATTATTATTATTATTGTATATTAAGATTTCGTATTACCTAGCAATGAGTTTTAACTGATATACTCAGAAGTGAAAAAGTGACCAAAAAATGGGGAAGAAACGCTGAGGAGTGGATTAAACGTCTTTCAAGCATGAAATGACATGTACAAAGTATATCATATCAGGTCAAGGTCTAGCTTAAAGTTTAGGTCTTTTTTGCCTGTCCCCTTTCAACGAACCTTACTGTATTCACATTGGGGAACAGTACGACAAATAATTTGAGGATTGAGGTGAACAAATGCTTGCTTCCATGTCTTTCGATCGATCGCATGTCATTCTTGCTCTACTAAATATGACAATAATGTTAAGTACAGCTCATGGATCTATGTACTCTACTTCATAAAGCCCCCCAGTGTATGCAGTCTACTTTTTTTTTAATCGGTGGGTCTACAGGTGAGTAGTCAATGAGTCCCAGATGTACTTCATCGCCATTAAAGCAGCGTTGGCCTGGCGTTCGGGCAGCAACATAATACACGCCCCTGTCTTGATATAGCTGGAAAACTGATGGCAGAGATAATATATCTTAGCTGATGGGCTTCACTTGACACGGAATGGGCGGACTCAGTTCAATGGAGCCGCCACCTCTTGCTACAGCCACACTGATGAGCATATTTTAATTATGGTCATCGCTTATGTTTATGTTTACTTTGCCAAATAAGAGAGGGTGGGTGGTGGTAACTGAACCCAAAAAGCTTCTCTTAAACGGTACTACTTCTAGAGTCCACAGTAACGTACGATAGTCACGAGATAAGCATTGATCAATTTGACCTTTTGACTTTCAAGAAAATAAACTATCTGAATTTAATTAATAAATAGGACAAAGGTGAGCCAGTGGTTTGTCTCGGCTACCGAACCCGAGGTCGCTGAGTTTAAATCCTAGTCGAAGAACAATAGAGCCTTGGCAATATTGAAATGAAGTCTCAGCAGTTGGAAATGTCCAAAGTTCACCATCTGAGTTTCTTTCATTTGAAAAAAAAGGGAATAATTATGCCAAATTTCAACTTGACCCGATGGGAGAAATAATAACAATAATAATAATCTTTATTATCCTATAGGGGAATTTGTCTTACAATTTTGCATTACTCCAAACAAAACATTATAACTATAGAAAACAAAATATACATTCACATCAGACCCACTCATAATTTATATGCGAAAAAGTTTATATCAGATTGTTTCTATTTAATTATTAGGTTGCCAGGGGAACAAAAGAGTGTTTGTGTCAGTTTATCTTAACTATATGTGTCTTGTATCTCTTTTCTGATGGTAAAATCAGAATCCTGACCCAAAAGGGGCAACTCTATATATACAGTAACATCTCTCTATAAGTAGCATTTATTTCTCTTTTTCGATACCAAACAAAATAATTAATTACTAATAATTAATAAACTAATTGGTTATTTTTTAAAATGTTTTGTCAGGAACAAAAAATAATTATAAAGTGTGTGTGAAAAATAACGTGTACAAAAGACTGGCAGAGAGACTGGGTTGACATAAGCTTTTGGGTTGACATAAGCTTTTGGGTTGACATAAGCTTTTGGGTTGACATAAGCTTTGTTAAAAGCATTTTTGCTATCATATCAGTAAAATACTGTATCGAGTTACGTTTGGAATACATTCACGAAAGAAAGCAATTATATATTAATTAAACACTTTGATTTAGTAATGTTAATATAAGTTTTTGTGACATTTTTACCTCATTTTGACCTCAATCTGAATCTGCATCTAAATGTACCATCAACAATAAGCATCAATCTAACGTATTGTTGGCAGTCATTTTCAACCAGTTTCTACCGGGCCATCCTTGACCAATAGCTGAAAGAGATTCGTGTTTAAGTCCAAACCAACAATACTAAATCAATACTTTTAATTAAAACTGGGATCGGAATGAAAGAAGGGAAAGTATCTTTCTTGAAAAGATTTACAATATCCGTCTTTTATTCTTGAACATATTTCTTCTAAAAAAAAAAATATATACATTTGTGTTTTTCCTGTTAGTTTTCTGCAATTTTTAAAAAAATATTTCTATGCGTTTTATTCAGTCAGTAATTGTTGACCTTGTTACCACGTCAGATACCCCCCCACACACACACACACCATGTCAGATACCCCCCCCCCCCACACACACTTTTCCAATTTTTGTTTTCATTTCAAGCTCCTGTTAAGAAGGAATGAGGGTGTCAAAGTGACCAAACCAGAGTCTTCTCAATGACTGTTGAAAAGTTTAAATACCAACTTAGGAAATGGTATCTGACGAAAAATGTGTCGTCGACAACATGCGCTGTCAAGCACATCACTGCGTAGTTCATGGTGATTTAAAGATTAAAATAACCGAGGACACCACAGGTGTCTGTCGCTGCCTCTTACCACAACAAAGTCGTCCATCTTTTGACCGTTATCGCCTCTGGCAGACGGTGGACAAACAATTCCGTTGACCGCTTTGACGGGGTGCTATAAAAACTGGGGACGCCCTGGGGATAACCTCCTGAGAAGATACTGATAAAGATCGAAGGGTGGGAGGGCGTCTTTGAGGGGTGAAAGAAACCCCACCGCCGACGCAAATTACAGTGTTACATTTCACGGGAATCAGTTTTGATTGTCAGAGATTTGTCATGTCGTCAGAAGACCTTCGGTCATCTCTGGACGGCTTCGGCCATTTCGTATGCGCGGCTAGCTGAAAAGAGAGATGACCACCCCACAATAAATCTGAGCTCACCCCTACTTGTGAAACCATGAGTCATACGCGAGATTGCAGGCATCCATCATTCTCTCCCCATTTTCCAGAAATTTTCTTGCTCTTAAGAGTGCCCTGCCCCTGGCCATGCACGCGCCTTTTGAAGGACGTCTGCAAGTTCCCGCTCTTTTAAAAAAAAATTCACAAAAGTTTGCACGCAACTTGCTAAACAATCAAAATATTTTAGCAAATACGCATGAACACATCTACTCAGGCAAACACACCTGTATAACAAAAAAAAAAAAAATAAACAAAATAACATTTATAAAAAACAAAGGATTGAGGATAGTTGTATCAATTAGTTTGGACCAATCATGTAATTCAAATTGTAATAGATCTAGACAAACAATAAAAAGCATTTATAAAAAAAAAAAAAAGAGGAACGACCTAAATTCGAACTCATGACTTAAGCTTCGCTAGCCAACACAGTTAGCACTTTGATAGGGGAGAGCCCATGAACATAGTTATTAATTGTTTCTAAAGTCGCGTCCTATTTTTCATGTTCACTAACATTATAAAGGGGACTAATTCATCTTATACCTCCACTTCAGTCAAGTTCAATTTCTTTCCCATGTTTGAAATACCAAACAATATAATTAATTACCGATAGTTAATTAACTAATTGTTTTTGGTGTTGTTGTTTTTTAAATATTGATTCATGTGTTGTCAGGTAAAAGAAATAATTGTGCCAAACTTGATCCGAGATAGGGTGTGGGAGAAATAATGAGTACAAACTAGTTATTTGACAAAAATAATAATACCAGTAATAATACCAGTAATAATCGTAAATCACCTTGACATAGTTATAGTTTTTTTTTTTTACTCTTGAAAGAAACAAAGGGACATTCTTGACAATGCTATGAGTCGATGTTTACCTCTGAACATTCTCGATAGTGCTCCACTCAAGTCGATTCTGATCTCTGATCTCTTCAAAGCGCAGAGTGAACACACTTACATTGTTCCTTAAGGACAGATACATCTTGTTGACTTACAGTCGATAGTCTTGTGAGGATAACATGACCTCTGACCTGCGGAGATCAAACTGACTTCCATTCTTTTGTTATCTGGAATTTACTTGAAGCGAACACAAAAAACAAAGGGGGTGTGCAATTACATAAACTCTGTAGCCATATTTGACTTTTCTGTTTTAAAACGTCATGTTTTCGTCTGGAAAGGGGAAACGGCGGTAGAGTGAAAACGTTAATCCTCGCTCCTTTTTATAATTTCTGCTAATGATTACATTTGGCATTAAAGAATAGGGGGTAAGGCGACACGATAAGAAGAATTTAATTGATAGCATAGATACATTATAGTAGTGACCATTTTTAGCGGCCCCTGAAAGGGGAAAAGACGCTTTTAGTTCTATGTGAAATGTCTGTCCGTCCGTCCGTCCCGTTTAGATCTCGTACACTAGAAAAGATAGTGAAAATCAGACTTTATAATATTTTAGACCATTCAAAGTTCTGATGCAACGACTACTTTTTTCTTTTCTGAAAGAAAAAAATCTAATTTTTAAAATCACTTATTCATGCAGTTTTTTCATAAAAATAAACCACTTTTACAACTATTCACTATTAATAGTAACAAACACTGGAGGCTCTTTAATAGGAGACGTTCAAAATTAGAACATTCTATAACACATATATGATAACGGTTTTAGATTTTTTTAATTATTTTTTTTTACATTAGTATTGCTAAGTTGTGTAAGTTCTCTAATACTAATTACTACATTAAAAAAAATAATCTTTTCTTTTTTAAAAGAGAAAAAAATCTATTTAGTATATATATATATAAGTTGGACATAATTAAAAACAAACAATTAATAAGTAGTTTTTTATATTATCGCGAGAACTGCAGTGTATGGGAAGCATTATCAAACACTTGAAAGTTGTTTTTTTTCTTTAGGAATAAGAGATTGACCCTTTACAAAACATTGAGATCAATTAGATATATACATTATAAGACATCAGGTAGGCCAGGTTCACATCTAACTTCACATTCACTTTCACCTATCCTTTGGTCTGCTGGACCGCTGGGGAACCACACAAGATCTGTTAACCTTTTTCTCCATTTTTCTCTGTCATTTGTCTTTGATAGAATTTCATTCGAACCCCCCCCCCCTCCCTCATCTCACCGAATCGGCTAAGATACCAGAAGTGTAGCGACCTAATATAAACATTATATAGTAGTTCAACTAATTTTGTTCACAAACTATGATTTTTAAATAAAAGTAGAACCGCCCCCCCCCCACTCAAAGGGTTTAGGTTGGAAGGGCAGTAGATGTATTCGCCCCCCCCCCACCTCACCGAATTGGCTAACAGGGGAACGACATACTTTAAAGATCGGTTAAAATATCAATAACAAGTTTTAATTATATAGATATTTAATTGATTCCGTTGACAAGCTGTGATTTCTACAAATACATTGGACCTCTCCCTCCCACTCGAAAGTTTATTGGGGGGGGGGGGCGGGATTGATGCCATCGCCACCTCCCCATCCCACCAAATCGGCCAACATACTAGAGAAGGGGGCGAAATAATCTAAAAATAGGTTGAAATATAAATAATTAGTATATATTATTAACATTACTAATAAATTCGTATGCGTTTTTTGTTTGATTTCTTTACTAAAGTTAGTCCGCCCCCCCCCCCCCGGATCCGCCAGTGCAATAAATGAATACTGGCACACTGCACACTAAAGCTAACATAACACTACTTTCCAATGAAAATATTTTTGTTCAAAGTTTCATTAAAATGTAGTTAATGTTGGTTTTATGTAAATCGCTCACTTCACGTGACTGCAGAGGGCAAGGGATCGAAAACAAACAAACCCTATTCAATGTTTACACCCAACTTCTCAGTAATGATGTACATGTAACAATGCATAAATCTTGTAACAATGCATAAATCTTGTAACAATGCATAAATCTTATAACAATGCATACATCTTGTAACAATGCATAAATCTTATAACAATGCATACATCTTGTAACAATGCATAAATCTTATAACAATGCATAAATCTTGTAACAATGCATACATCTTATAACAATACATAAATCTTATAACAATGCATTAATCTTATAACAATGCATAAATCTTGTAACACATTTAGACGTATTCATTTCAGCTCATCACATGATCAACCAGAACCTATCCTAACCTTATCAGTTGCAGTAACTTACAGAACAGTTTCAACAAGACGTTCTCAAGACACAATGCCACATAGATCTTCTCGTAAGAGTCTAAAAAGCTTTTGAAGCTAAACCCAGCCACCGGAAATACGTAATAAAGTACAATGGATACAATACCATTGTTCTTCTGTTACAAAAATATCGACTCACAAAAAAGGAGTGGGAGGAATCTCTTTCCATTTCTTCCATCAACTTTAATTTAAACAGTTCTTATTCTTTCGAAAAGTAGGCCTACTTCAAAACAATTTCTATACATTCAACTCATCGAAAACCGAAAATTACCTTCCCATGTGTTTTTATTTTACTATGAGTGATTGTTATTCCATTTTTCTCTCGTACTTTTATTATTATAAACTCTTGATTGGTTTTAATCTAAGCTCAAAGATTACAGAAAATAGATATCTTTCAACATGCCAACTGGCAACATGAAAGGGTCTGGTGGCCAGGATTGATTTAGAGATGGAGTCGTTTAGTGATATTCATCTCCAAGTGAAACAGCTGTGTTCGTGTTTTAATAAACTTACTCAAATCCCCGGACCAGACAATCTTCCATATCATAAATCTTTGCTCGTACATAACATTGTACGGAAGCCTACTGAGCTGTTTAGTCTGCCGTATTGGATCGCATACTATAGAAGATTGAAGGGTCATAAAAAAAAAAAAAATTTCTTTGATTTTTGCCATGTAAATAGTAGACCCAAAACACATAAGCATAATCCTATATATGTCGGCGATGGCGACATAGCTACTTAGATTATATGATTACAGGCTACTTGTTTGTATCTTTTTTTTTTACTGTTTCAAATAATTTTGAAGAAAAACAGTAAACGTATCGAACAGTCTGGTTAGGAAGTAGTTACTGAAACGTTTGGCTTAAGCATTAGTTCGAAACTCACCGTGGAAAAGAATGTATGCTTCTTTAAAAGATTTTTTTTTATATGTAAAAGTATTTTAGTTCTTAAAGGCCGTAATATCTCATTAATAAATGTGTTCTTTGAAGCAACTTAACGTAAGCAATTACTGAAGTGACTGCCTCTTATATTTTAAACAGTACCTACAGAAACCAACGTTTTGTTACACAATTTTTTGTAAAGTAAAGTTACCCTTACAGACCATGCGATCTGCAATAACGCAAAGGTCTTATGTTTCTGTCGCCCACGGTTAACGAGGGTGACATGTGGCCAGCACAATTATTGAATGATGAGTTGACTTCCTCTTCACTTATCTCTCCGCTGGGTAGTTGGGGTACCACACATGATCTGTCGATAGTCTTTCTCTATTCCTCTGTGTTTTGCCTTGAGCAGTTTCATTTTTGTATTTACAGCTCTGTCCATTCTTTGATGTTGTCTTCACATCTTTTTTTTTCTGCTCCTTTATTTTCTCTGGTACTGTTCCTTGCAGGAAGGTCTTTGCGAGCCCTAAGTACCTCGTGATATTGCCATACAGTTTAAGTTTCCTTTTTTTTTGACAGTGCTCAGCAGGTCATCAAGCTGCCCAATCGCCAATGTGATCCTGTTTTGAATTTCCTCCTTTCTGATGCGGTCTTTGAACTAACACCAACTGCAGTAGTTATTACCTTTAATGATATTAAGAACATTGAGATCTGGTTGGATTCAAGGATTTACTGAAAATCTGCCTTGAAAACATAAACACGGTACACTTTCCGTTTGACAGACTAGTGAGTCACTCTCTTTAAGAAAAGCTTACATGTATTTATAGCGTCTGGGTTGTGTCTTTTGATTGCAGACACCAGGCAAACACAGCATGCTTTAGTTTTTTGTTTGCTTTTGGGGGCGACTTGAGTGATGGCGTCTTACTTCAAAATCTGAGGTGCTGATATTGCCCTGCACATGTGACCAGGGCGCTATAATATAGCATTTTCTTCGAACGCCACTAATGGGTGATCGATACTATACATGTGATTCATAGAACAGTTTGAATAGAGAAGGAGGAAAGAAGTTTACACAAAATAGAAAGTAAAAGAGTATTTAGTACAAAATAAATAACAAGGAGACATGTTGTCATGGAGATATGTTGTCATACAAATAACATGGCGCTAGAAGTAGAATAGGAACTAGAACAAACAAACAAATCAATATAGGCTAGTGATCAGTTAGCAGATGTAGTAGCCAGTAGAACTAAATGAATGGAACAGAAAATATACCTTAACAATGGGAAAAGTTGATCAGGTTGATTAAGTTCTTCTATTACTTATATTTTAGTGTATGTCATCCCATTTATAAAACCACCCGCCACCCACACACATACATACCATTTTCCGTCTCTAGATCTGGCAAACCGTGCGGGGACTCTCCATTAAGAAACAATCCACTAAGGAACCACGTGTGGATTTGTGAAAGGGTTGCAGGGATTCCCTTTCCATTCCCCACCTATGCACGAAAATGTTCTCACACTGTTCTAAGGCAGCCCTGCGTGAGTTTTTTTTTTTTTTTGCTTATCTATTTGCCTAATGGTTCCCTCCTACCACTGTACTCCCCTCCACCTTTTTGGTTCTGACCTCTTTATTTGTTGTATTTTCTAGAGTCTTTCATATCTATTATTTTCTTCCCTTAGCCTCATGTAGATGCAGACCCTTTTGGTCCTCCCTTGAGTTTGTGTGAAGTTAGTGTAGTCCGTATAAAAATAAAGAGCAAAAGAAAAACAAAACATGTAATACTTGTGTGTATGGGTTCACTAAACGGGCCATCTGTCATGCTGTATGGTTGTTACCTTGCTAACGACATGACATTAAATAATGCAGTCTGTTCACTTGGTCCATTGACCAACTACAGCCACTATCGATTTCTAGTTTAGTGCTTACAAAAGATCCAATTTGATGCGATCGATCTGCAAGGCAGAGGTTCCGCCAAACGCGAGGTCTGCTTTCGTGGTCCCAGGTGAACACCGCACTGAATGACGTTTAATGGTCTGGAAATATTTCAAGACTTAATCCGTTCACGTGACCTCGCCAGCAGTTGTTGACCAATGAAACCGCTTGAAACTTTATTTAAAATTACTAGTGGTTGTAGTTCGCAATGTCAAGGTTACGGTAAAAACAAAACCCATAGTAACATTTAATTTGTTTTTACCGCGCTTATAAAAGAACTCACTGTGTGTCAGGTTGAAATTTTGTTTCACATTATTTCTCCCACTTTTCATCCTCGGATCAAGTTGAAACTTTGCACAATTTTTTATTGTCGATGACAACACATGAAGCGATCAAATAATTAACCAATTTTTTTAATCAATTAGTCGTAAATGTAATTAATTAATTTCGCTTAAATAGAAGATGTACTACGCTAACGGACGATAGATCTTGCAAACATAAGAGATATGGCAGCAAATGAACGGTTCTTTCCTCCCAAACCATGAGCAGTACTCCTGTCAACATGTAAAATAGTAAACGCTTAAAAGATTCAAAATAATTTCACTGAATATAATCAAGGCTTTTAAAAAAGTATTTAGTCTTTTATTCACTTGTTGATATTTTACTAGATACATATTCTTGTTCTGCTGTGACCAATGGAAGTGACATTGAATATCTTTTTTCTATTTATCTTATCACTTGCAGACATTGCTTCAGAGAAATAGTCCTAATGTCTTACTAGTCTCCATGTGTTGGCCTAGTCTTAAATGTTTATCAGAGACCTAACTTAGGAATACAGTTTAAAACAAGAACAACATTGAAAATTAAATATATTTTTTTTTAAAGTGACAAAACCTCCTTCAAACAACTTATAGAGCCATTACTATTCTCTTAATAACTAATAATTAGATTTAGAAAACAGTAACATTTTTTACACCGTCCATTCCATCCCTCCCCCAGATAGAATCCTGGTTAAAAGCGAATGTATCTAGATCTTCTAGATTTAATACTATTCCATTCAGTGCGCTAAATGTTCCTGAACTTTATTAAACTTATTATAATTGAATGGCTGCCGAGAACGTTTAGTCCGTTCAAGAGAAATATTTTCGAGTTCTCTCTCTTGCCAAATTTAACAATTATAACGGTGAAACTAGAGTGTTCCCAGTGTCACATTTCTAGAAAACTCTTTAGAGCCGTTTTCGAGATCCTGTGTCGAGTTGTTTTTTTCCAGAAGGTTCCATGAAGATATGAGAATAATAGAGATATTATAATGACAAACATTATTTATTTGGTATCCGAGAAAACAGAGTGTAGTCTAAACTCTTTGAGAAAACGATTGTTTTATTAGCCAGAGTTATGTTCTAGAGTAAATGTGTGCTACTGAGATTTTTGTTTACAGCAATAATTTACAGGATTTGGTAATTATGGCGAAAACTAATAGGGGAGATAATTGCTTGATCGTCCCATTAATGAAATTTAAAAACTGAAAGACAATGTGCATAACAAGTCTTTTTTTATTTCCCCTTATAAGTCACGTGCTCATGTGGTTAACACGGATATGACCCGCGGCCTGCGGGCCTTTGTTTGGGTTTTACTGAACTACTGGATTGAATTTAGATCTTGTTGAATGTTCTCTTTACATTTTTGGTAGAGTAGAGTATGAAAATGGGTTTACCCGTTCAGCCGACATATTCATATCCCAATATAAAATACTGTGAAAACGTGTTTACCCGATTTGTTAAAAATAGTTTCGTTCTTAAGTACTTATGTATATTTTTAGAGCCCTACGGATGTGGGAACATGAATCCTACCCTACGGTCTCCGCCAAGATCTAAGGAGCATCTAGGCCAAGTTTTATCAAGATTGGTCAAACGGTTTTGATATTTATTTGGGACATACATACATAAATCACTGGCGGATCCAGGGGGGGGGCGGTAGGGGCGATCGCCCCCCCCCCCCACTCGGCCGACTCCCCCCCCCGAAGGGGGGGGGGGACGAATTATAGTATAGAATTCACACAATTTGTATGCGAATTTATTACTTATGTCAGTAATATATACTAATTATTTATATTTCAACCTATTTTTAGATTATTTCGCCCCCCTTCTAGTATTTTGGCCGATTTGGTAGGGTCGGGAGGGGGCGATGGCATCATTCCGCCCCCCCCCACCATAAACTTTCGAGTGGGGGGGCGGTCCTATTTATTTATTTATAGAAATCACAGCTTGCTAACAGAATCAATTAAATATCTATATGATTAAAACTTGTTATTGGTATTTTAAACGATCTTTGTATAATTTCGTTTACCTGTTGGCCGATTGGAAGGGGAAGAGCGAATACCTCCACCGCCCTTCCCATCTAAACCCTTTGAGTGGGGGGGGGGCGGTCCTACTTTTATGGAGAAATCATAGTATGTGAACAAAATTAGTCGAATATCTATATAATATAAACAGGTGGAAGTGCGATACATGCAATCCCCTTCCCCCCATCGGACAAATCAATACTTTTTCTTTTTGTATTATAGTAAGAAATTACAAAATTTAAAAAAATCTGTCACTAATATAATTTATATATGCTATAAAGTAAATTCTTATATCGAGTCGCCCAACCCCTATTCTTTAATGCAAAATGCAATCAATAGCAGAAATTATAAAAAGGAGCGAGAATTAATCGTTTTCATTTTACCGCCCTTCCCCTTTCCAGACAGAGTTTGTGTAATTTGACATGAATTTATCATAACTATTTTAAGAAAGACTTTGCTTTGGAAAAGTAATAATTCAAACGAAATTTTTCAATATAACAGTCACGGTTGAGATGAGTTCAAATGCCAGATAATCTTTTCCTAGTCGACTTTTTCCAACCTTTACTATATCTCATATTTTTCTAGTTAAATAAATTTAGGACTATAACTCACAATTTATACCAGAATTTTATTGAATATTAATTTTTTTTTCGGCGGCGATCCTCAAAACCTTAATCTAAATACGTGGGGTATCTAATCTTTTCAAAGAACAAATCGGTTGTATTTGCAATGTATTAAGGGACTATAAATTCATATTAGAATATTTTTCTCATTATTCAAAAGGCACTTTATAATAGAATGAATAATGAGCTGTAGGGCACGAGAATGCGTTACTGCAGTGAAGAATGCCAGAAAACGCTTTTAGCGTCGAGGCTTCGCCCCGAACCTCACTGATGAATAATAAGCTGTAGATGTCAGGAGAATGCGTTTCTGCAGTGAGAAATGCAAGAAAACGCTTTTGGCGTCGGGGCCAAAATGACTCACTGATGAATAATAAGCTGTAGATGTCAGGAGAATGCGTTTCTGCAGTGAGAAATGCAAGAAAACGCTTTTGGCGTCGGGGCTTCGCCCCGAACACCACTAATAAGTAATGAGCTGTAGATGTCAGGAGAATGCGTTTCAGCCGTGAAAAATGCAAGAAAACGCTTTTGGCTTCGGGGCTTCGCCGCGAAACCCCACTGATAAATAATAAGCTGTAGATGTCAGAAGAATGCGTTTCTGCAGTGAAAAATGCAAGAAAACGCTTTTTGCGTCGGGGCTTCGCCCCGAACCCCACTGATAAATAATGAGCTGTAGATGTCAGAAGAATGCGTTTCTGCAGAGAAAAATGCAAGAAAACGCTTTTGGGAGTCGGGGCTTCGCCACGAACCCCACTGAAGAAGCTTACAGCGCTCTCCCAAACCCCCAAGCTTGCAAGAGAAAGACTGTTGTTTTTTTCTGTTTTTTTCGCTGAAGATTGAGAAACAGTCTTATTTTATTCTCATATGTCGAATATATATATATATATATATATATATATATGCTGTACGCACGTTTATGCATAGGGTTAGGGTTTACTGGGCGTTAGGGTTAGGGTTTGGAAAAAAATCGCCCCCCCCACTCCAAAGTTCTGGATCCGCCAGTGACATAAATACATACATACATACATACATACATGCCATCATGGGCGTAGCCAGGATTTTTTTTCGGAGGGGGGGTTTTGGGGGGGTGAATTTTTTTCTCCCCCCCCCCACCGACCCCCCCCTCCCCCGCGAAAAAAAAATTGTATGTATTTATGTGTGTGTGTGTGTGTGTGTGTGTGTACATAATCTTTATTACATTCTGACCCTTCATTCTTTCGGAAGACGTTTATTGTGCCCTAGAATAGGTTCTTCCATGAGTTAGTGAAAAAATTGTGGACTCCCCGACATTACTAGCAAAGGGGTCTGGGTAAGCGCTAGGAGCTCCCCCAGCGCGAAGCGAAGCCCCGCCGCCAAGCACTATTTCTGATATTGAAAACCAACAAAATGCATATTCTGAGGTATCTACAGTGCATTTTCCTGCTATTAAAAAGTTCTATTTCAAAAAGCTAATGTGCTATTCTTACTGACTTAGACCCTCCCTCGTCGTTCGGCGCATTTGCCATCCAACTGTTTCCATAAAATTGTATACTCCCCGCCATTACTAGCAAGGGGGTCTGGGGGAGCGCCAGGAGCTCCCCAGCGCGGGGCGAAGCCCCGCCGCCAAGCACTATTTCTGGTATGGAAAGCCAACAAAATGCATATTCTGAGGTATCTACAGTCCATTTTAATGCTATTAAAAAGTTTTATTTTAAAAACCTTATGTGCTATTCTTACTGACTTAGACCCTCCCACGCCGTTCGGAGCATTTGACGTCAAGCAGTTTCCATAAAAATCTGTCACTGGTAATGTCTGAAGCCTCTTCCCACCTACCATGAGGACTTCCATGAATGAGTGGCGTCAAGTTGTACTAGGATATCATTGCAACTCTTCTTATGTGTAATTCATTTTGTCGGAGAACATGTCCCGCAAACCTCATGCGTCGTTCTCTCACAATCTTACTAAGGGGTCGACCCCCAGTTCGGCATAGGATTTCCTTGATTTAGATCCGATCTCTATAACTGACTCCTAAAATCTGTCTTAGCCATCTTTGTTGAGCTATACTTAGTGTTTTTCGATTTCGGTAGATGACTATTCACTGCAGTTTATTAATGGAGCCCTGCCACTGGTAAAAATGTGTAACCTCTCTTGAATACGCTCTTGGAATTAAGTGACTTTAGTTTGCTTTAGATTTTATATCGAAAAGAGAAGTTTTATCAAAATCTTCTGTTGGGGGTTTTCCACCTCAAAATGTTCTGTAGGGGGATCTTAGACTCAAAACCATCTGGAGGGGTTTTAAACTTTAAAAAAAAAAAAGCCATCTGTAGAAGAAACTCAAAACCCCCGATTGGCTTGGCAACGCTCAAATAATTTTAGTGTGTAATTTGCTTTTTTTTTATATTGAAGATGTATTTTTAGCACCAAACCCCTCTGAATGGGGGTTTAAACTCAAAACCCCTTTCGGCAACGCTCATAGCATTTTGAGTGCGTAATTTGCTTTTTTTCTTACACTGAAGATGGCGGGGGGTTTAAACTCAAAACCCCTTTGACTACGCTCATAGATTTTAGAGTGAGTAATTTTCTTTTATTTATATTGAAGAGGTACTTTTTAGCTTCAAACTCCACTGGAGGGGAGTTTAAACTCAAAACCCCATAGACTACACTCATAACATTTTTAGTGTATAATTTGCTTTTTTTTATTATTAAAAAGAGGTAAAACCCATTTATCTACGCTCATAACATTTTGAAATCGTAATTAGCTTTTTTTTATATTAAAGAGGGGGTTTATCGTAAATTTTAGACGGGGTTTTAAAATCAAAATCTTCCTTAACTGTGCTCTTGGAATTAGGGGATTTTCGTTTGCATTTTTTTTTGTTTTGTTTTATAGAAGAGGGGGAGTTAACTGCAAAAACCCCAGGTAGGGGGTTTAAAACTCAAAACCCCTAGTAGGGGTTTTTAAACTCGAATCGCTCTGGTAGGGGTTTTTAACTCGAACCCCCCTGGTAGGGGTTTTTAAACTCGAACCCCCCCTGGTAGGGGTTTTTAAACTCGAACCCCCCTGGTAGGGGGTTTTAAACTTAAAACCCCTTTGGTTTTGCTAGGGCAAGTGATGGTTTAGTATTAAAATCTCAACTAAAATAAACAAAATCAAAGCAAAAAATCAGTCACTAAATTCCGACTCCCAGGGGGGGGGGGATTTCATTTCATGCCATACATACATACATACATACATACATACATACATACATACATACATACATACATACATGCCATACATACATACATAAAAACAAACATACATACATATATGCCATACGTACATACATACGCCTTACCTTGTGCTTTATTTTATAGAAGATTATTTGACTACTAAATACTATCAAGTTCGTCTATATTCTTGTTGATTCTATCGTCTCTGTTATAAACATTAAGGAGCTCACCTAATGAAATGGAGTTTTTAAAACTAAGCAATGACACAATAAGAAGACTAACAATCACCACGTGACCTAGTAACTAACGAGACTAATTTGTATGCCTTCTACTACCACTACTACTACTTAGAAACTAAAAGAAGGAAAACAAATTGATTTGGTAATATGTAAGTCATGTGACTCGTGTGGTCCACATTAGCTGATGCTCACGTGACATCTAATAATAAAAAAGTATTACTTCCAGTCCGAAGATTAATGAGGATTGCAGTGCTTTATGTGGTTACACAGTCCCAGCTGCGACCTACATATATATACCACATCCAGCGCAGACATAACCGTTGTCCGCCAGTGATCGATTTTGATTCTGTTTTCGCCGTCTACGTCTGTCTTGGGAAGTGGATTTTTATTTGGTCTGGAACGTGTATACTAAGGCCTTTGTAAGAAAACTCCAACTGCTCGTTCGGAAGCCTACTGCTGCCAGGTGCTCTCTTCTATGTTAGTTAAAGCTAGTTGGCGCCTAAGCTTATCTTTAAATCGTTTCCGGTTCGGGGAATGGGGCGACCACCTTTCAGATCACCAAAAGAAGGCTGCCTTTGGCATACATCTACATCAATTAAAAAAAAATCGTGTTAGCTTTGCTTGTTTTATCATAGTTTTTTTTTAAATATTTCTTCGTGTACAACTTTTGGGACATGATTAGGTTTACTGTTAATTTTTCCACCGAAAAAAAACTGGAGTAGGCCACTTTCATACTACTTCTTGAAGACTCATGAGATTTTACCCGCTATTTAAAATCAAAATGCAAAGCCATTGAAATGTGTTTTCTTTGACCTGATACAGTGACGTCATGATTGAAGTAAAATGGTTTTAAGACAGCCACTTGTCATTAAGCTCTCAGTGTGTCATGGCCACAGAGACAACCGAGTACAGAGATCAACGGGGAGAACTTTGGAGGAATCTCTGGATTGAAACATTTCTCCTTCAACATTGTGTTAATGAAACACTTAGTTGAGGTGATCTGGTAATAGGTGTTTCAAAAAAACACCAGGAATAGTTAACACAAAATTATCATCATCGTGGCCATAGACTTAGAAAGTACTTTTTAGGTCAAGATCAAGTAATTATTGAAATCGTTGGGTCAAGGGTTAAGTAGGTGATCGTCTCTTTAGGTCAAGGTCAAACAGACAAGACATAATATGTCATAAAAAAATTAATAACGTTAGTAACCTACGATTCGGTAACAATGGACATTGCAAAAATAGCCACCAAATAGCCTTCGAGAGTTACCAATACAGTTTAGATATACATACTGTAATTAAGGATTGGTCTCTTTAGTTACACAAGAAGTTGTAAAGGAAAAGATCGTCTCTCGAGACGTAAAATGCCACAGAATTATAAAAAAAAAAAAAGTTCCCCTTTCAGACCTTGTGGTCTATAGGGCAGATGATGTAAAGGTCATCTGTTTTTGTGGCCTACGGTTAACAAGGGTGTCATGTGGCCAGCACAACGACCAACCTCCTTTACTTTTCCCTAACTAATGTCAGGTACCCATTAGAGCTTGGTGGACTCAGAGGTGCCCGAAGATCCCGAAATTAAAAATCCCAGTCTTCACCAGGATTCGAACCCCGGTCCCCGGTTCGGAAGTCCAGACTCAGCCACCGCGCCTCCACAGAATTGTATAGCTTTTAGTACATCAGCTATAATACCATGTTGCTTTAGATTTATACGCTGTTATTCGTGGTTGGCAATCCGAGCTTCGGATTCTGCTAATCCATTCACTATCAGGACCTAACACGAGAACACAGGAACTCAGTTAGTACAACTTGTAGTTCGATAATCCATTCATTGCAAAGATGTTAGTATTCGTCCCCGCCCCGCCCCCCGTGAGACATGGAAGTACTATCACGTGTCATAAAGTTAACATTCGCCGGTTGGTCATTATTATTTTTTGTTACCCCAATACTCTCTCTTTCTCTTTCTCTCTCTTACTCTCGTTGTGTTATTGACCCTAACCTAAACCGAACTCCACCAGCTCCTCCCACCCACCTACACGTCCCCTGACTAACCCTAACCAATAACTAATACTCTCCAACTCGGTACCATTGTTAATACTCATGTACCACCGGGTGTCAGCAGCCACACGTGCCAAGTCTTCTCAACAGGTAATCTCGCCATTAGGTTCTAGTCACTTCTGGGCTTTCTCCCTCCTGGCCCTGACTCAATGGCGATTATTGTTCATGTCTATAAAACGAGTATTAGACATAATGCACGCACAAAGAAAGTAACTTATGCCCTGACATTGGGGGCAGATACAACAGGAGGGAAGAAAGAGACATAAACAAAAACTGAGAGAGAGAGAGAGAGAGAGAGAGAGCGAGAGAGAAAAGGTGATACTGATATAAGCCTACTATAATGTTCCAGGTAGGGAGAGTCCACATATGGTCTCACATTGAATCACCAATACTGAGAGTGCAATGGTAATATGGTATCCCAGTCTCGGGAGGGAATGCAGGAGACCAGGTATCCCAGTCTCGGGAGGGAATGAAAGAGACCAGGTAGCCCAGTCTCGGGAGGGAATGAAAGAGACCAGGTAGCCCAGTCTCGGGAGGGAATGCAAGAGACCAGGTAGCCCAGTCTCGGGAGGGAATGCAAGAGACCAGGTAGCCCAGTCTGGGAGGGAATGAAAGAGACCAGGTAGCCCAGTCTCGGGAGGGAATGCAAGAGACCAGGTAGCCCAGTCTCGGGAGGGAATGAAAGAGACCAGGTAGCCCAGTCTCGGGAGGGAATGAAAGAGACCAGGTAGCCCAGTCTCGGGAGGGAATGCAAGAGACCAGGTAGCCCAGTCTTGGGAGGGAATGAAAGAGACCAGGTAGCCCAGTCTCAGGAGGGATTGCAAGAGACCAGGTAGCCCAGTCTCGGGATGGAATGCAAGAGACCACGTAGCCCAGTCTCGGGAGGTAATGCAAGAGACCAGGTAGCCCAGTCTCGGGAGGGAATGAAAGAGACCAGGTAGCCCAGTCTCGGGAGGGAATGCAAGAGACCAGGTAGCCCAGTCTCGGGAGGGAATGAAAGAGACCAGGTATCCCAGTCTCGTGAGGGAATGAAAGAGACCAGGTAGCACAGTCTCGGGAGGGAATGAAAGAGACCAGGTAGCCCAGTCTCGGGAGGGAATGCAAGAGACCAGGTAGCCCAGTCTCGGGAGGGAATGCAAGAGACCAGGTAGCCCAGTCTGGGAGGGAATGAAAGAGACCAGGTAGCCCAGTCTCGGGAGGGAATGAAAGAGACCAGGTAGCCCAGTCTCGGGAGGGAATGCAAGAGACCAGGTAGCCCAGTCTTGGGAGGGAATGCAAGAGACCAGGTATCCCAGTCTCGGGAGGGAATGAAAGAGACCAGGTAGCCCAGTCTCGGGAGGGAATGCAAGAGACCAGGTAGCCCAGTCTCAGGAGGGAATGCAAGAGACCAGGTAGCCCAGTCTCGGGAGGGAATGCAAGAGACCAGGTAGCCCAGTCTCGGGAGGGAATGAAAGAGACCAGGTAGACCAGTCTCGGGAGGGAATGAAAGAGACCAGGTAGCCCAGTCTAAGTCGGCCTTGAAACAAGCCACAAAGGGGTCTGCCATCAGTGTCCCGGTAGCTGAGGTTGCGATCCGTCCACATGTGGTCACAGTATAGGAATATGATGAAATTACCTGTAGCGGCCGCTTATATCCAGCCCTAGACCGGAAGTCTTACATGGATGGATTACCTATGGAATATGGCCTTGGGCGAAACCCTTTATTTGCCAGGTAGCTTTAACCTTCTACCAAAATTTTTTTTATTGGCCTTTTCTTATGGCCTTTATTTTTAAACTTATCACATCAAAATGTGACACTTTAAGTTTCCCAGTTTCTCAGTGCTTGACTGTGCTACACTCAAATGTGTTACAGATTGATGAATGGAAAAGAAAAGCGAGACATTTTCCTAAAGTTTTAAACTGTATCACGCGCATTTCGTCTGCTCTCACTAGTTATCTCATCCATAGTTCTGGCTACACTACACACGTACATGCCAGATGGGCGCAAATTAGCAAGAGGCCCCTTATTACGAATTGAGAGGGCCCTGTTAAGATCTCGCCCTAGAGGATTTGGGGCACACTGTTAGCTACTCAATTTCATACGATGGTACATTCTGAGTTGCAGAAATTATCCAGACAGAAGACGTCTTTCGCTCTAAGCACAGGAGAGCGTGATATCGTGAGGCACTTTCAACCTAGAGGTACTAAGTGTTGCCACTCTTGCCACACTTCTAAAACAGGACTTGTTACCAATCTTGAACTGTTAATAGATTGGTAGTTTTTAAACAATCAGATGTCAAAACCAGGGGGAGTCACTCCAAAGCAAACAAAAAGTGCTATCTTGGAGATGTTTAAATCAGTGAAGGACTGTCATTTGTCTGTATCTGTCCTCGAGTTCCTACTTCAGACAGAAGTGGACCAGTCAACACTTGGCTTGGAATGCAGACCCCACTGTCATACACAGTATAGTTTTCCCAATGGGAATTTAAAAAAAAAAAGTAGGAGCAATGTAAACTTAAAATCTTTTAATTACTAAATCAATATAATAAAAGAAGAATGAAATAAAACAAAATATTGGAACCCAGGGCACTATTGTGAGGTCAAATCTCAGATCAGCCGTTTGCTTCTGAAATATTTAGACTTATAATAATACGGCTTACCTTCGAGTCCGAATAGCTTTCTCTTCGCCATCTTCGACTGTCATCGGTGGTAGTTTCCCTTTAACTCCGAGACGTTACTACATAAGCGACAAGAATTCATTTCGTAGTAACAAAAAAAAAAAGGGTTGAGGAAAAAAAATGACTGAGATTCATAGTTAGTTATGACTTAAATAGTTCATCCAATCTATTGTTGCAAGGATCCGACCCTCTGCCTTTGATTTTGGAAACTGTTTACTTGAGCGTCCCTTTGAGATTCCCTGATGAGTCTAAATATAGATGAAGTCGCGACACCTCCTTGTGTTTTGAAATCACGGGCTATCTCGGTATCTTGTGTACAATTGGGACCACCCGGCGAGTGATAAACTTATTATCAACGCCCCTGCTGGTTCAAGTACTTCCTGTGGAGGGTGTAATTGACAAGAGTGAAAAGGTAAAGACAATAGAGTACCAACTATTTTGTTCATGCCCAGATTGTCTAAATTAGTTGAATTTTTTAAAAATAATGCAGGCTCCTAAACAGCGATATTTAGTCATTGTCTTGTCTCTATTTGTGACAGTATACTATTGTAGCAATCTGTGCTACCAGGGAGAGATAACAACAGACTTTGTTAACGGTGGTATGAATATCTCTTAATTAAAGACTTTAATTCACTTCGAGTAGACAGGCATTTCACTTTACCCGTATCGTATCCTGAGGTGAATTAAGAATGGGGTGATAAAATAGTATTGTAGTACATCTCCGAAGTGGTTTAGATTTTGTGAAAACATGATATTATAGTGAGTAAATTTTTTTTTTATACAAATTTGTAGGCCCTATGGGAAAAACGTTCCCAATAAGTTACATACACTTACGTAAAAGTTTTAGCTGGTTTTATAAAACTTGTAGATTCGCACAAAATACAGATGATACTATGTTTTACAAGTTTTATTACTACGCCCAAATAATACGAGTAATTAATTTTCAAAAACGAATGTTAACACTTTCAGAAGACCATAACAGAACCATTGTACTTTAATCCATTTAATTAATTTCTCAAAGTCTTATAAATATATATATGGAGTATAGATTATGCTTCCGTGTTGTTTTGCTGGACAGTAGCATATACTATCAAAGACTTTTTTTAATTTATTTTTTTTAATGGTTATATTTCTGAACAACAAAGTTTGCATATTTAATTCTAGAAACAAAAGAGCTCGCTTTCAGATCAGAAGAATCAAATGCAAATATTTTGAGCAGGATACAGGCCATGAATGTGAAGCTGAAGGCTTCATGGCGCTTTTAGGTTTTTAGAGACTTAGACGTGATAGACAGATTGACGGTCAGACACCAGAAAATCAATAGCGGCTTTTTCCCTACGGGAACTCTTTAAAAAAAAAAAAAAGAGAGAGCGGGTCAAAAAGTGTCTGACCAGCAATAAATGTGGTTTACATGAGCTGTTAAAAGACAAGCGACTGGTCATCTAATCCCACTGAGCTCACGATACGACCACTTCGATAAGATAGTAGCTCCTTTAGCTCAAGTTTAACACGCATTACAATCGCTTGGTTTTATTTCGGGGCTTCTATAACATAAGACAACCACGATTTGATAAAGAAACGTTAAAGTGTAATATCAACAAGGTTCCGTAAGCTTCAACCTAAGAGAGAGTCACTTGGCTGTGCACAACGACAAAGAAACAGAAAAGGAAAACCTTTAATTCATCAAGAAGAAAGTCATCCATTTCAAAGACAATATTTACTACCATTCCTCTTATCAGTTTGTGAATTCTTCATCGGGTCAGCCAAAACAAAAAAAATCTAGCTGGGTGGCCACGTTCTCGAAAACGGCTCTAACGATTTTCCTAAAAATTTGACAGTTTATGTATATCTTTGGGAAAAATTATTAGCTAATTGGCCACGCAGGGAAACTCTGGTTTGACAGTCACATTTTTGTTATAGTATAATAATCTAAAAATGAAATTTGGTGTGTAGTTGTAAACAATTGTTTACCTTGAGCGCACATACGTCAGTGGATATCAACGCAGGTCTTCATTAAAAAGTGAAATAAATAAACAAACTTTCAGGAACGTTTTGTGCACCGTCTTCTAGGTCTGGATCTGTAAGTGTATCACCGTACTACAAGATGTTGCCATATAATTCAATATTACGAGCTAAATAATTGATTTTCAAAGAGTGGCCAGTTTAGTACGGAGAAGTGTTGCAAATCTGACAAACTCAGAAGCAAAAATCTGGCTAGAAATACAATATAAATCTATACATGTATTTATAAACTGAATATAATAATTGTAACAGTTTCTAAAATAACGTTTAAGAAATCTCTGAACGATTTTGTAATTAATAAACGATAGTTTGTTACTATGGCTAACAAGGATGTCTCGTGGCCAGCATAACTACCTTCCATCTTAAGTTTCCACATCAACATTTTCCCATTTAGATTCAGAGTCGTTATAATGTCCAACTAAAAGTTTCAATCACTGGCTTTCAAACTCATGACGCTCGCTTCAGCAACCAGTGGTTTTACTACTTTAGCACCTCGCTTTATGAGCAAACTGTAGTGGCATGATGAATGATTGTAACTCTAACTCATTGCGTTGTTGTTTTTTAAATGTTTCGTTAAATGTTGTACATGTTTTAGATGTTCCTTCAGAGGCGAAGACAATCTACTTCCTAGCCCAAACATCCCGCTGGACGACGGGGGATGGTAATGGCCAGAGTATGAACCCAGGACCATTGAGACGATCGAACGACAGTCCAGCGCGCATACCGCATACTATTAGCTTTAAGGTGTGCAATTAGCAGACTCTCATGAAAAAAACTACCAAATTGTAGGCCCTACTACTTTGTGTAATTTATTGGACTAAACTGATTAGTTTCCTAATGGCTTTGTTCGTGCAGCCAACTATCAAATAGTTAAACCTTGACTAATTTAGCGACCAGGTTCAATGCTACTTTCGATCGTGGGTCCCGTTTAACTAATCACTGCAACATGCTTTTAGTAAATCACCTTTGTTACTGCTTCCATGTTACTTAGAGCATGACCTTTGACCTAAGGCATGAGTCATAACTGTCGCGTAATTAAAGAAGGGAATGGGAAAAAAAAAACTAGCTCCTATTGACCCGTTCGTTCGAGGCTTGTTAATCTCGAGTCCGGGTGGGACAAATAGCGAATTGAGCGCGACTGTTATGGGATCTGGGATGGATCTTTGTGTTGTGAGCGAATCTTAATCTCATTGGTTCTTCACGTGCATGTTGTGAGTAGAATGATCTATCGAAGTGTGAGTAGCCTTTTCGTCACGTGAACTTGTTCCGGGATGAGTATTTTTGATGACTAATAGTCTCAGGAACATTTATTTTAGTTCGTGGAAAGATTTGTTTTTGTTTTACTAGACATAATGTCTCTAAGTCTCTTGCGAACTCTTTTTGTGTGTCGCTCTCAGTTAAACCTCTCTCACTTTCTTTCTCTCTATTTCTCTCTGATACACACAGATTCTCTCTCTCCCTCTCTCGTTTTTTTTTTAAACCTTTCAATGATCTCCCTTCCCCTCCCCCCTTCTCTCTCCAGCTGTTTATTTCTCTAGCACTTTCTCTCTTCCTCTCTCGAAGTGACGTCAGCACGTTTTAAAATATTTATTTACAGTGTTTAATTATTTTTCATAGGTTTAAATTAAAAAAAAAATAATTTCTTTCCTTTTTTTTTTTCGCTGTCAGAAAGATACCACCTTCACACAGACGCACAGCCGGGACGTAATTACTTTTTCGAGACTACATTTACATCTCATTACCCTAGGACGTGGTTTCAGTATAAGGTGTATCTGGAAGAGACAATTGGAGAGCTCTCGCAAAGGCTGCACGATACACATTTGAGACCCAAAGAAAAAAACTCACATTGAAAGAAGGCACAGAAGACGAAAACTTAAATAGACAGCCGCGAACAACGAATTTGTCTGCATGAGGTTTGGAAAAATATGTAGGTCGCTACTGGATTTTCGTTTTCTTGTGAAAAACACTGTATTTCATCTTCGGACTTCGGAATGGAAGACATTGCCATTATTATTATTATAAATCTCTCTCTCTCTCTCTTTGTGTGTGTGTGCTTCTTACTCATGTAAGGGGGTAAGCGAGAGTGACAGACAGTTATATACATATATATAGAGAGAGAGAAGGAGAGAGAGGTGGGGAGAGAGAGGATGGGAGATCTAAGTTCAAATTAAAATATCCTCCTATAGACGAGAATTACTAAAAGATATTTAACGCTATTGCTCTTGTTAGTAGACCCATTGTAACTGTGACCATCTTACACCAAACTTAAGTGAATACGTTCGTCAGGTGGTCACGTGAAACAATGCACAGAGTAGGACTGAACATAATTCCCATTTCGACTCATACATTGAATCAATGAAATAACTTAAAATGATAAGCTATGACTTGAATAAACTCTATATGTAGTGCGAACTCTTGTACTGGTAAAGTTACAAACTTAACTCGTAAGCGCTCAGCAATCACTACCAGCAATCTCTCTCATGCTCTATTCATTTCTCTCTCTTGTCTCTTTCTCTTCATATTTCTCTTTGATTTCACTCCTCCTCGCTCTTATTTCCCTCTTCTCTTTCTCTTTATTTTCTTATTTGCATTTCTTTCTTTTCTTTTTACGAGCTTTCTTTTTCATTCAATCTCCTCTTCCTCTTTCGTCTCACAAATTCTCTTTTTTCCCCTCCATATATTTCTCTCTGTTTCTCCGTCTCTCATTCACTCTTCCTCTCCACTTCCTCTCAACGTTCTCTCATTCTCTTCCCTCCTATAGTCTTAAAAACTATTTCTGAAAATAACAATTCCCGTCAGTGCACGGACAAAACGGTTTATTTGAGAATCTCATTGATTAGTGAACTTGTGTGTTTGATCTTCAGTTCATATCAGTGGTTCTTAAAGTAGGAACAAGTTCCACAATCACTGACCTCCCACCTACCTGTGTTTCCCCTTAGTCACATCTTATATCCAGAGGAAGATGAAATGTTCACTTCTAGGCTGGTTCAAATGGTGCAAGCTTTTGCTTCAGGAACAGGTCAACATTATAATTGATGGAATGTTTACCTGGTGATAATTAGATCGCCTGGCCACCGTTTGAGAACTAACTATGTCAACATGGACGTTAGCTGGACAAACAGACACGCGAGTGGGAGACCGCTGCCTCTTCAATCTATTGACTGCCCTTTTTTTTTTTGTCTCCTCTCACGTGGGTGACATTTAGGTCTAGTTTAAACAGTGATGAAATTAATATTCCAACGGGCTGTGACATGGCTTAATACCGATACGAGTCATGACAGTGTCAAAGATGGGTCATCGTGTGACCTTTTAGTCTACTTCTGGTGTGCACGCCATCTGTAATGCAGTAGAAAGAAAGGTGAAAGTGCTACAGCGTATGGTGATTACAGATGCTCAACCTCTGGCTGTAGTTCGTGTATCAAGGCTCGTTAGTCACTTAAGTTAGTCACATGAGAAGTTACAAGAGGAAAAGATTGTATCAAAAGACGTAAAAAGCCGTTGGCGCGGTGGCTGAGTGGTTAAAAGCTTGGCTTCGAAACTCGGGGTCCTTGGTTCGAATCTCGATGAAAACTGGGATTGTGAAATTCGGTAAATTTAGGACGCCCCTGAATCCACCAAACACCCAACTCTCCAATGGGTGCCTGACTTAAGTTGGGGAAAGTAAATGCGGTTGGTCGTTGTGCTGGTCACATGACACCCTGCTCGTTAACCGTTGGCCAAAGAAAAGGTATACCTTCACATCATCTGCCCTATAGATCGCAAGGTCTGAAAGGGAAACTTTACGTAAAATGTCACGGGTGTCATATAGTGACACAGACGTTAGCACTGAGGTAAAGTTTGACAATGTTTTTTGCCATTCGATGAAGTAGAAAACATAATGAGGGTAAAATTAAAATATAATTTGATTATAATTTCTAATAATATATCTATATTATAAAGTAGAATGTGTGGAGTATGTATGTATGTATGTATGTATGTATGTTACTTATAGACATCAAAACCGCTTGACCAATCTTGATAAAACTAGGCAGGAATGTTCCTTGGGTACCAACTTAGACCGTAGTGTATGTATTGTAGCCCTAAAACAAACTTAAGACCCTCAAAAAAAATAAAGTTGTCCGACTCTATTACAGCTATACTATTTTATGGATCTAGGCCATGTCTACAATGTTGACATGAGAAAAGATAGAAAGGATTTAGACCTAGATCTAATTTTAAGAAATACACTTTGCGCAGATAGTTTTTTACTTTGACACATGAAAAGACAAAAGAAGATCCATTGATTTCATTATATAATAAAATTAACCTTCAATTTTGTGTTTCAAAAGCATTTTTTACATTAATTAGTTCCTTATATCTGTGATTACAGATTTCCTGACGAACATTCTTTCATTAGACAATTCAGTAATGAATCGCGTACTAAATATTAATTCGTTTAATTGTTTACTTTATAATCCCATCCCTAGATCTAAAACTCTAATTCAACTCTAAGATGATAAAACTTCTCTTCGCACAGATAGTTTTATACTTTAACACATAGACATATTACTTAAAGTCCATTCATTTCATATTTTGATCAAATAAACATTCAAATTTGGTTTTCTAAAGCTACATTCGTTTACGAAAGCTGCGAAGCCGAGTTAAAGGCCTAGATCTATATTCATTCATGAATCGCGTACTAAAAATTATTTCGTTTTATTGTTACTTTATAATCCATCCCTAGATCTAAAACTCTAATTCAACACTAAGATGATAAAACTTCTCTTCGCACAGATAGTCTTATACTTTAACACATAAACATTAAGTCTAAGAAAATGGAAACAACAGGCGTAGCGCCATTAAAAGATGAACATAACATAATACATAATGATAATGAAACTAAAGCAAACATTCTAAACAAATACTTTGCATCAGCATTCTCAGCCCCAGGAGACAAAGACATATTACTGAATTTGAACCAAGTAGACAACATAGAAGATATAGTAGTACAAGAAAATGGAATTCAAAAACTATTAGCCAACACCAAACCAAATAAAGCTTCTGGACCTGATGGTATTCCAGCTAGATTACTCAAAGAACTAAGAAATGAGCTAGCCCCAGTGTTCAAAATACTCTTTCAGGCTTCACTTAACCAGGGCAGAGTACCAAAGGACTGGAAAGAAGCTAATGTCACCCCCCTATTTAAAAAAGGAGAAAAATCTGACCCAGGAAACTACAGACCAGTATCACTTACCAGCATCACATGTAAAATCCTAGAACACATAATATGTAGCAACATCATAAACCACTTAGACAAACATAATGTCCTCACACCATACCAACATGGCTTTAGGAAATATAGATCATGTGAAACACAACTAATAGGACTAATTGATGATTTTTCAAAAGGTTTAGATAATAGTGAACAAATAGATGCTATCTTACTAGATTTTTCTAAGGCTTTTGACAAAGTTCACCACCATAGTTTGCTTAAAAAATTAAAATATTTCGGCATTAATGGTCCACTGCATCAGTGGATTAAAGACTTTCTGATAGGGAGAGAACAAACTGTAATAATAAATGGCTCTAAATCAACACCGATAACAGTAAACTCAGGTGTACCTCAAGGTACAGTCTTGGGTCCACTACTATTTTTAATATACATAAATGATTTACCAAATTGCATTAGTTCAGGAACAAAAGTCAGATTATTTGCAGACGATTGCATAATATATAGAACAATAAAAACAACACAAGACACAGATATTTTACAAAGAGAATTAGATGAATTACAGAAATGGGAATCAAATTGGAGCATGTCTTTCCACCCAGAAAAATGTCAGTTGTTAAGAGTAACAAAAAAACTAAAACAAATTAATTCCACTTATCTTATTCATGGCAAACCAGTATCACAGACTAAAAACGCAAAATACCTAGGTGTTATAATAAATGAAAAACTATCATGGAATCCACATATTGATGAAACTACAAAAAAATCAAACAAAGCATTAGGATTTATTAAAAGAAATTTCTATAAATCAAATAAGAACATAAAACTAAAATGTTACTTAACCTTGGTTAGGCCAATAATAGAATATGCATCCTCCGTTTGGGACCCCTCAACTCAAGAAAACATTAAGAAACTGGAACAGACACAAAATAGAGCAGTGAGATTCATAACAAACGAATATTCACATTTGACTAGAGTAACACCTTTAGTAAAATCACTAAATTTAGAAAGCCTTCAGGACAGAAGGCTCAAAAGTAAAGTAGCAATCATACATAAAACACTGAACCATAATCTTCAAATACAAAAACAAAATTTAATAAAATACTCTGAAAGACACAAAGATAAAGGCACATTCCTCGTCCCATATGCTAGGACAAATTTGTACAAATACTCCTTCTTCCCTAGTGCTATTAGAGCATGGAATGGGTTGCCTGAGCTAGCCAGGAAAACCAGTGACTTGGCAGAATTTAAGTCATTGGTTAATATGCATGACTAAATGCATGACGCGTAGGACGTAATCATCTTCTTTTTTGAAGTAACGTCTGTATTATATAAGATAAGATAAGATAAACATATTAATTAAAGTCCATTCATTTCATATTTTGATCATGTAAACATTCAAATTTGGTTTTCTAAAGCTACATAGATTTACGAAAGCCACGAAGCCGAGTTGAGATAGGCCTAGATCTATATTCATTCATGAATCGCGTACTAAAAATTATTTCGTTTAATTGTTCACTTTATAATCCCATTTATTTAACAAAGCTATCGCTCTTTTCGTTTCTAATAGATAAGAATGTATCGACTTCGCGTAAACCATTTTCGCAAAACTAATTTTATTTTCGTAACGAAAGATAAATTACGTGAAAGGATTATTAGCTAAGTTTAACATATATCTAAATCCAATCCACTAGATTATTCAAAAGCATTTTTTACATAAATTAGTTCCTGATATCTGTGACTACAGATTTCCTGGCGAACATTATTTCATTAGACATTACCAATGGTTACACATTAACACATCTCTCTACTGAGTCTATTTCTAGGCCTAGGTCTAAAACTCTTATGGAACTCTAAGATGATAAAACTTCTTTTCGCAAAGATAGTTTTGTGCTTTAACACATAAATATACTAATTATTGTCCATTCATTTCATATTTTAATCAAATTAACATTCAAATTTGTTTTTCTAAAGCATTTTAATACATTCGTTCGCTGTTCGCTAAAGCTGCGTAGCCGTGTTGAGATAGGCCTATATTCATTCATGAAAAAAGGTCACGCATGCACAGCACAGAATGAACTCTATAAAAGCCAATGTTTAACTCTAGATTAGTGTAGATTTAGATCTATGTCTACCTCAATATATACTTTATACTTTATACACATGAACATACAAAATTTAGTCTATTCATCTCAAATTTTAATCAAATATATGTAGGCCTACAAGCAAATGTTTTAATTTGAAAAAAAAATTAAAAATTTAAGCCTATTATCTATTTTGATTTGATAGCTTCATTCACACCATTTTTACATTGACACATTCGCTTTACTTATTACATTATTATTTCGTTTAATTGTTTACAAAACACTCTCAGTGACTATATCGACAGTAATGCGCAAATAAAACCCGCGGGTCGCGGGTAACATATGTCTAGTTTTTTATAATTTGAAATACATGTAGCAGTTTTAATGTTTGGTTTTCGTGTGTCTCTGGTACAAAAGTTACACAGGGTATCACGTGGCCAGCACAACGACTGTCCACGTTCACAACCCAGTGAGGTAGATCAAGGTCAATTGAAACTACAAACGAGATCCTATTGCTTTGTCTAAACATTTTTTGCACGCACTAAGATTCAAACCCGAGACTTAGAGAGTGTGGCACTGCATGTGCTTTAACATTTGGCAACAACGTTCCAAGAGAGGGCGCTTTGATTTAGTTAAACTCTCTTTAGTCGAAAGGATACAGCATCAAAAGTTCCATAGATTTACCTTTGTATGTCTGTAGGACAGTTCCTCAATCAGACTGACTCATCCATAACTCTCTCTTTCGCCCTCTCTCCCCTCTCTCTCTCTCTCTCTCTCTCTCTCTTTCATGCACAAACTACAACTTTGAAGATAGACATTAAAGAATAACTTCTTCAATTATAGATTTTTTTTGTTTCGTTCCTATGACAAATTAACTTCATCGATCGTGAGCTGCTCTCCCCCCTCCCGCCAATCTTTCATTGATTGTAGAAACCGTTTTATTAATTGCCACTAGAGATGGGCGTGACGTTTAGGAGGCCGACAGTCAAGTGTCGCGGTTTTGACATTATGACAGATGACAACAGACTGTGACATTTGACTAAAATACAACTTTTGTCAGCTTAGAGTGTCAACTTTGTCAATACTCTAGAAGCTGTCATTTTCGTTGGAAATTATTAGCCATTTTTACGAAACAAAACAAAAGGAAAAGTAAAAGTATACTTTTTAATCTTTTTTTTTTTTTTTTACATAGCTTGATGAATCTCTTGATTTGTTGGTATGATTGTGATTGGTCTACTCATTTGTGTGACAAAACCTGGTTGCTTACATCTTAAAGAATGGCTGGGTTTAATTTGGTTATTATAAAATTTAAAACAGAAGAGAATTAGTCGATTACAGGTGTATTTAGAGAGGTGGTTATTAAAAGCACATTTCTGATTTCAAGATGCTAGGTCAAATTTATATAAGTACTCTTTTATTTCTGGTGCCTTCTGAGCAGGTAACGGTTTGCCTGAATGAATCAAGAAAACGTATGACTTAGCAAAGACTCTAATGAACACGTAAGACTTCGTTGACACATAGGCGTCGGACGATATAGTTTATTTGGAGGATACGCCTATAATTTATAAAATAAGATATGGAGGTGTGGAAAGGTACTAAAAAAAGTTGAAAAAAATCCCAATAATTAAGTGCTATTAAGTTTACCTGAAAAAGGGTGGGTGTATGTATTGGGGGGGGGGGGATTTCATCACCAGAAAGAGAATGGTAGTTCAGATATGAAAAGCTTCAGAAGGTTACGATAGGAGGAACTTTTCAATGACAGACGATAATAATTGCAAATATACCATCCTATCAGTGGATTCTATAGATTCTATACTATAAACTATAACGATACTATAAGGTAGTAAGATACACCTTAGTACCGTGAAGTAAAAAAAGTAAAGCACTCCATTCAGACCTGGCGATCTATAGGGCTCATTATGTAAAGGGCATCTGTTTCCATTGCCAACGGTCAACGAGGGTGTCATGTGGCCAGCACAACGACTAACCGCATTTAGTTTCCTCAACTAATGTCAGGTAACCATTAGAGTTGGTGGACTCATGGACGTTCTAGGAATCACGAAATTCAAAATTCCAGTCGAAAATCAACTGCCGAGAGCCTTCGGTTTGTAAGCATATCACTTTATCAATCAGCCAACACGCTCTCACTGAATAGTAAAGCATAGTAAAATATAAGAGTATCAGTTGGTATAATATTTAGCTTATAGTATATAAGTGTACCATTTTGTGACCTAGACTAGAGAAGAGCAGATCATTAGTGAGATAACCTCATCTTCATTTTTTTTTCATTCGAAATGGAAGGGATCCAGTGAGGTCTAATGGGCTCTGTAAATGTGGTCTTGAGATGGGGAAGCTTGGGTCTTGTACTGGATAACAAATTGTTCCCAACTCAATAACAGGCCATAGAGTAATTTATGAATTACATGCTTTTATTTCTGCTATTGTTGCTGTTATTATGTTAATATTATGAGAGATTGGCTCAACAGGGGAGAGAATAAATTGAACCATGGGAAGGGTGAATGGGGGCCATAACATCCCCTCCCCAGCTGGACGTGACTAAATAGATTAAAAAAAGAAGCTCCAGTAGCCTCAGGCTTTCCCCTTCCATCATCGCTGATAACTTCAGAACCATTCTGGTGCTCTGACTGCTAACGGAGGAGGGGCCGCAAAGCTCTACGAGACAGAAGGTCACGGCTCCACACCCCTAAGACTAGGTGGGTGGTTTCCAATTTCTCTCCTCACGTATCTCACTGCACCTAGTTACGTCCCTTTAGGGAAGTCTTGCGCCTCGTACCTACCATCGTGATGTGCCCCACCTGTTCACGTGTAGAGACAACAACAAGACCATGTACCAGATTCTAAGCGATAAAGTGTTGAACAGGTCTTGATGGATTGAAGAGATCATTTTTCCATTGTTCTTGTTGTTTTAAATAATTTTTTCCCCCCACGTCTTGATGTGTATTCTCAAATTGCCTTGTTCAGCCTTCTCCTCGTCCACTAAGTATGGACTAACGACTACTTCAACGACGGGCTGGAATGCTTTCCGGCCATCAATCAAGTGACCTCTGGAATGTCAGTTCCCGCCGTTTGATTAAGGCTGCGGGAGGCGAAGACTTGACGAAGGGGAGTGGCGAAAAGGGAAAGGAGGGGGGGGGGTGGCCAAGAAATCCGTGGTGGTGAAGGTGGCAACATGCACCAAACATTTCTTCATTCTCACTTTTTTTTTATCTGTACAAGAAAAACGATTTTGCGAACTCTTAATTATTTTTTCCCCATCTTTTGTTAGCGGCCTCCGAAAGGAAAAAGACGCTATTAGTTTTGTGTGGTCTGTCCGTCTGTACCGTAAGGTCCCTACGTCCGTCAGTCTGCATTATCACGCTCAAATCTCAAAAACTAGAAAAGTTTTGGAAACTCTAGTCTCACGATATTTAAACATAGAGTTGAAGCTAGGTGCTGAAACAAATGATACAGACATATATTAAACATAAATGAATAACAGCACCAGGGATATTTAGCAAGCTTCTGGTGCAATGGTTACTTATTGTTTTCTGCAAGCCATTGGTTTTGTTTTCAAATAAATTAAGAAAGTCTTTTTGTGTGTGTATTTCCATAAAATATAAGACTTTTTAAAACAATACCCTGACGAGAGGGAGACAATATTAAGAAAGAAAGATAATTTCACTGAATTTTTTATAACATATATAAAGTTAATACATACATACATACGTGTGTAATATATATATATATATATTAATCGTGTATCTCCTGATCCATTAGCCGCTAACTTTTAACAGAAACCATTTATTTCGTTTACAGAGCATCTCCCGTTATAGCTGACAGCGTGTTGCAGACCTATAATTTTCGTCACTCGTTCAGAAATGAAGTTTTACTTTGAACATTGTATGTAATATACTTCAAAACTATAAACAACTTTCAGGCACTCGGCTCGGGTTCAGGAATACCTCGCTGCGCCACTGCCTAAGATTAATAAATAAATATATAAATATAATATACATCTAAATATATGCCAGTAGGTCGACTTCCATAAGACAATCTGAAGGGCTATCTAACAGAAGGCAGGAGAGCCGCTGGTGGTCCACTTTTACGGTATTCGGATGTATGCAAACGCGACACGTAGCTCTTCAAAATCGACATTAGCAGCTGGGAAAAGTGACACTGGATAGATCCACATAGAGCATAGGGTGCCGGATTGCAGTTGCCATACACAACAGTAGTAGAAAGAAGGTGAAAATGCAACGGCGCCTGGTGATTACATATGCCCAACCTGTGACCGCAGCTGTGTATCAAGGATTGGCCTCTTTAGTCACACAAGGGAAAAGATCCTCTCTCTCTAGACGTCAAATGCCACATAATACAGACTATCTAAATATATATTTGTTTGCTTTATTGTTCTATTCAACCATCTTTTCCAATCGCATATCATTAAATAAGAAACCATTTCAATATAAAACAGCAGAAAGATTGTTCTAGACGTATTGAATGTTTCATGATCTCTATGTAGTTTGTAGGCCTATTAGTAAAGACAATTGTTATAAAAATTCAGGTATTAAAGATAATTTGGGAAACAATCCATTAGAGCATTAGATGGGTTGTCTTTTTTTGACCGCGTCACCTGGTGCTAACTAGTTTACCTGTTCTTAGAAACTCACATCATAAACGCGCATAAACACACACACAATACACGCGAGACTCTACTCCAGTGCAGCTGTAAACACAGGTGAGACAGGTTAGAAGACAAACCCCGTTGCGTACAGGGTGCTATCTTGTCAGTTCGATCTAAACACAAAGACCTTCGGTTCGCCCGGACCCGTCGATTCGGGCCCCAGATACTGCGAGTTGGAGGGGGGGGGGGCCTTGGAGATGTAGGAAGTAGAAGGAAGTCAAGGGGCCGCGAGATGAAAGCCACCGATTCAGTCCGTGCACCCAAAACATATCGCACAGCGAGGGCGCCTCCACATCTCACGTCCTGGCGAAGTTTTTATAGAGCAGGAAATACAATTAGCTTTCTTGTGACGAATGGACCCCAGTTCTGTAAAGCTGCTAAATAAGTTAGCCTAGTAGTCAAGTGCAAACATTGGAAAACTTAGTACAGGGAAAAAAAATAATGGAGTCTTGCCTTAAAATAAATGAAAAAGAAAACAAAATGTGAAAGTAAATTATTGAAAAGAAATTTGGAGACCAATGACGCTATAACTTCAATGTAATGAGGTATTTTCATATTATAATTATTGAAAGTTATCTGCTCCTTTTTAGAAAGCTTTATCAACTCACACACACACTCGAATCAAGCTGAAACTTTGCACAATTATTCATTGGCATTGACAAGACATGAATCCATAAGAAACAAGGTTACAAAGAAAGTTTGTGTGGAAACACAAACTTAAAATCGGCCCCCGAAGTGGTCCACCCAGGCAGGCTTCAATATTTTCAGAAAGAACATCCAAATGAAATTATATCAAAGACAAATGAGAGATAAGAATGGAGAAACAAGATTGACAGATCTTGTGTAGTGCCCCAATGGTGCTGCAGATCAAGGGATAGGTGCAAGTGAATGCAAAGTTAGATGTGAACCTGGCCTAATTAGTTCCCCTTTCGGACCTTGTGGTCTATAGGGCAGATGATGTAAAGTTCATCTGTTTTTGTGGCCTACGGTTAACGAGGGTGTCATGTAGCCAGCACAACGACCAACCGCCTTTACTTTTCCCCAACTAATGTCAGGTACCCATTAGAGCAGTCTTCACCAGGATTCGAACCCGGGACCCTCGGTTCGGAAGCTAAGCGCTTTACCGAGCCTCTCCTGGACTTTATATAATGTAATTGTTTTGAAAGGCTTCATCTGTTATTTGAATTCTCAAGACTATTACTGAAAAAAAAATTGTTCAAGAAAACTAAGTTTATAAGATTACTATTCGTTTTAAATTAGGTCCAACTTATAATGCATACTAATTAGCTTTTTCTCTTTAAAAAACTGCTTGCATAACTGATTTTAAAAATTAGATTTTTCGCTTTCAGGAAAAAAAAAAGTAGCCATTGCATCAGAACTTTGAATGGTCTAAAATATTGTGATGTCGGATTTTCAATATCTTTTCTAGTTTACGAGATCTAAACGGGACGGACGGACAGACGGACAGACATTTCGCACAAAACTAAAAGCGTCTTTTCCCCTTTCGGGGGCCGCTAAAAATAACAAATTAGACAATTAAATATTTTGTTAAATAGCAACAAGGGAAACTAATACTTCAGTATTCACAGATATGGCTAAATTTGTTAAGTTTAGTCCCCTTAAATAATTGTTAATGCTATTTCTCCCTCACGCATTCTCCGATCAAGTTGATACTTTAATCAAATGTGTATTATATCTAACCCAACATGAATCAATAAACAAAAATATTCAATGAGTCAATTAATTATTGGTAATTAATTATTTAGTTTTATATGGAATAAGGGAAATAACTTGTACATTATTGTTAGATAGTTTTAAAGACGGAGTTCTTCCCCTTAGATAAGCTTTGTTTTTTTTTTTTTAGGATTTTTATATTTTGCTTGTTGTTAGTCTAGATTAATTTTTACGTATTTTTTTGTATATTGCTTTTTTCCGTTTGAATTCTTAGGATCTGCTTTACATTCTTAAAGCCAAAAATAAAAATACAATAACAGCGTAAAGAAGTTAACTCGGTATGGAGAAATGGGGGGTTAATTTCTAGACAGCGTAAGACAAAAAAGAGACCGATCGGGAGAGATGTTAACTTCAATGTACAAAGTAAATAATGTCAAAGACGCCATATTGAAAGATGATGTTGCCAACTCAATAACAATAACTTTGTGCTACAAGATGAAGAGATTAGAAATTTGATTCATTGGGACTTAAAAGTGAGCTAAAATTATTATATGCTTTTTATGATACAAAGATGATCAATGTTTTCATATCACGTTGACCGGATACACCAAACAAGAAAACCCCCCACCACTATTACAAACTACGACTGTAATCTATGTGTACTAATACTGACTCTGTGCCTCTGTAGTCAGATAACAAACACGTTCTGATCTCGGGATCAGCATCCGCATTAGAATAAAAATACAGCCAAAGAATAAAGAAAGATGATAAAAGTTGGCAGTGAATTAGATTCTGAAGGCATTCTTATTTATATTATTAGTATTATAGCAATAATGCTACGGTGGATCTTTGTAGTCAAACTGAATTGGCATTTGCTTGGACCAATACAATTTCTTAATATGGCCAGTAAGATCAGCTGTCTCCTGGTGTGGTATGCGCTCTGGACTGTCGTTCGATGGACTGAATGGTCCCGGATTCAAACCTGCCCTATTTCCGCCGTCCTGCAGGAGAGTTGGGCTAGGATATCATTAGTTTCAAATCTGAACGAACTTCTGGAACATGTCAAACAAAGCCCCCCCCCCCCCCCCCAATTGTTGTTTCAGCTCGCCGACATTTTACTGCGACTATGTGCGCATGCGCGAAATGAACATTATTTCAACCTTCCATGGCTCGTACGGAGGAAGCAATCCAGATTGAGGAGCTAGCAAGTGGATATAAAATAGTATATGAACAAAACAAGAACAAATCTCCATCCCCCCGCCCCACCTCATTTAAACTGCCACTAAGACCGAGTCATTTTAGCATTGGAGCATATCTTTTGAAAATTTGATTAAGATTTATTTTTGGTTTATATCATAGGACACCGCCTCAGAAAACCTTTCAAGCTATCACAGTTTGATGAAGACATGTACAGAGATTAATTTTTTTGTTTAGTTAAATCCACTATGACCTGTGCTGCCAATTGTTTTTGTTTACTCTACGTGTAAACAGCGAAGTTGCATCAGTTAATTTACAATTTGGCAAACATATAGAAATTAAATGTTTATTTTTTTTTTTAAAGTTCAAAGCTACATTTTATGTCAATATCAATCAAAATTTTAGCGTGGGATGGGAGAAAATTTAAGGCCATATTCTTTTCATTTTCTTGACACAAGCATGGTGACTGTCACGTAAAGTATGCGTCAAGGTCATATTTAAAATAGTTTGTTACAGCAAATGCTCGAGAGCATACAGTAATTACGCAGCAAGGCCGTATTTTGAAGTTGTTTACAATTAGATCTGGTTTAAACGTATGACGAAATCAGAATTTTCCATTTGTTAAAATGATTTGATTATTATGAATAGATAAAAGATGCAGTTCGGGGACTTTTAAGTAAGATTAATGACTGTCTCAAAACTGCTGCGAATATCTACAAATTAAATTTTATTATTTATTTATCAATTGTGTTTAATATTATAGCTACTGCAAATTTTGGAAGAAATGCTTTCTATTTGTTTTTTTTTTAAAGTATTTTTGTTTTGATTCTCCATTTCAACAAGTAACTCCGGCAATAAGATGGCGTATCAATGATCATGAAGCCAGTTGCATTGGACATGTTTCACCAGCAGAGACTTGACCACACAATCCCATCACTATAGTGACTAGAACTGTCAACAATGAAAGGCTAGACTAGAATAGAATTAATAGACTAGAAAGTTTTATCTCTGTTTAGTATGAACTCTATTCATTGATTTCATTCTATTAAGTGTCATTCGTTAAACTAATTTCATGTCAATGCTTATAGAGACATAACATTGTATGTCTTGAGGTTTATCAGAGCATGTTACTACCAGTGCAAGTACAGACATTTTAACTTTCACAATTACAATATTAACTGTTGAATATATTTTTAAGAATGGACAATAACAACTCTACTGTGCAATGCCTGTTGTTAATTAGTTCTATATAAATGAAGCAATAAATAGATATTTAATTGGTAAGTAGTTTTGGAATAAATTCTATATAAACTAGTTCTATTATATTCACTAAACAGTTTCTATTGAGAAGACCCAGCCAATATCCATTGCAGTACAATCAGTTGTACAAGAGTCACTTTTAGATCTCTTCATTTTATGAGCGTCTATTGCAGATTATTCTTGTGTGTGTGTGTGTTACTAAAGCTATCACGTATTACTAGATCTAGATTTATTATACTTTTGTAAGGAGGATCTATTTTTACAAAGCTTATATCAACTCACTCTGTCTGTCTGTCTGTCTGTCTGGTAAATATTTTGAACACGTGATTTCTCCCACTTCTCATTCTCGGATCAAGTTGAAACTTTGCACAATTATTCATTTTTCTTAACAAAACACGAATCAATAAAAACAAATAAACCAATTAATTTGTTAATTAGTGCTAATAAATAATTTAGTTTAATATTGATAAAGGGAAATAACTCTTACAACATTGAGAGATATGTATGTAAATATGGAGCTAATCCCCTTAGATACGTCTTTTTTTTATTTTTAAAATATTTTGCTTGTACCATGAAGAATAATGTCCAGAATGATCCATTAGTTTGGCATCAATCAAACATGTTGGTATATTATTAAGGTGATTTCTCCACACATAAATACCATTATATTTACACATTCCAGAGAAGGTCTAAAAGATTTGGGGTGGGGAGACAGGCTAAATTTAGGAGGCGCTACAAGATTTAATAAACTCCATGAAAATGTTTAACAAAACTACCTCTTTTATTTTGTTTTTACAAACACGTCGGACCTGACACATTCCATATGAGGGTGTGTGTTGGTCTGTTTAAGATTCTACAATGCCGGAGCTTAGATTGGAGTGTACGAATTGTAAATACATACCTCACGCATCCCCCAATCAGATTTTTTAAGATCCTCTACCTTTTAATTTCAACGTGCGTTTTTTTTTTTTACTTTACTGCTATTGCTAATAACATTATTTCACTCTTAGCTTCTTTTCTCTCTCTCTCTCTCTCTCTCTCTCTTCCCCTCTCTCTCTCTCTTTCTCTCTCTCTCTCTCTGCTTTCTCTCTTCATTTTCTCCTTTCTGTTTACAAAGCTTATAGCAAGTCACTCTTATCTGTCTGTCTGTCTGGTTAAAAGTCTGTGCACTTTATTTCTCCCAAACCCGATTTCGGATCAAGCTGAAATTTTGCACAATTATTTCTCTTACCTGACAAACAAGAATCAATTTTAAAAAAACAACATTAACTATTCGATATTTTCTTTGGTAACTCGAACAAAGGAAAGAAAGTGTGCTTGACTGATATAAGCTGAATTAGTTCCCTTTATACTTTGTAGAGTGAAGATTATACAACTAAGAATACATAACTATTAAATCTTCAATTTTCATAAGCACTACTTTGGCATTGTGGTTAGCGCCTTGGCTTGAGGAGGCTGAAAAGACTTTCAAGTTTGAATTCAGGTCGTTCACTTTTTTTCTTCAAATTATTGCATTTAAATAGCGATCACCCAGATACCCCTTTTCCTCATCCACAATTTTGCAACTGGTCCAGACAAGTAATAGGATCATAGCATTCTGAGAAAGCTAAAAGCATGTGATTGCGCTTTAAAAAAAAATGGTGAAAATATTTTTAATCGCACAGATTTATTGTTGTTGGTCTAGATCTATTTCGAATTTAATTACAGGACTGATCCAAACTAATTGATACACAAGTACGATTAATTAATATTAGTTTAATTTTTTAAAAGTATTTTTTTTTTCTTGATTTATATTTTCTCTTATATATTCCAGCCTTTTCTCTTCTCTTTCTCTTTCTCTCTGCTAACCAATCGCTGTCCATTTTAATCCGCCCATCAACATCAAATCCTTGTCCTGGTTTTGCGAAACCCACACACTGTCGATGTAGATTTAACAAAATATTAATATATGTGAGTGGATGTGTGTGTGTGTTTGTGTGTGTGACAGGAAATATTTACACTCTGCAAGGGGAGGCTACTTCGATGTTTGTTTTACATCTGTCTGCGTCCAACATCTGGCCCTGAATCTGGAAACAAAGAAAAAGAAGAAAAAAAAAATCAATCGTAACATGATGAACGAAAAAAAAAAAAAGAGAAGACGGAAAAGGGGAGGGGGTGGGGGATACAAGAATGTCTATTAACAACAGTCCAGTTGCTGCCCGTGTCGCCAGGTGACTTAGCAATGTAAGTAATGTAAATAGTCCGAGGCTCGACAGGTGCGGTCTCAACACCTCAGACCCCCAAGTCAAAAAATGACGAAATTAAACTTTAAAAAAAAAAATAATGTTTAGAAAAAATTCATTAAAAATAAAAGGAACAGCAAACTATTGTCTTCTTCTAACGGACTAACATTGATCTGTTGGTTAAAAGTATTGGGTCAAATTATTAATACAGTAAGAAAAAAAAGTTTAATAAATAATATATAAACACGTTCACAGCGTCAGTCTATGGCACTCTTAAGTAAGGTCATTGAAAAGGTCATGTCATTTGATAAGCAAACAGATCAAGAGGATTATAAAATATGATGAAAAAAAAAAAGGGCTGCAAAACACTCTGATCCGGTCTTATATCGAACACATCTTGCTAAGGACAAGTAATTTAAGCCAACATAAGACTCTCTCTCTCTCTCTCTCTCTCTCTCTCTGTAATTGTGTGTATGTATGGGTGTTTTGGGCTTTTCGTTTGTGTTAAAATTAATATTCATAGATTTTAAAAGATTTAGTTATCAAAGCTCCAATATATATTTTATGCAAATCACAATAAACACCGGAGACTTAAAACTATAATGTTTTATTTTATACTACCAATAATGCCTATTATATGGGTGAATAAGAAGCAAACGTAGACCACTACTATGACATCTATTAATTTCACAATCCTCAGCTATCTGATCTACCACATAATTGGGAACCACTGCGAGGCTAGCTACCACAGAGTGGAGGACGGTTGCGACGTAAGCTACGTCAGAAAAAAGAATCACTGCGACATCAGCTACCACAGAAATGAAAATCACTGCAAAGTCAGGTACAACAGAAATGAGAATCACTGTGATGTAATAAAGAAATGAGAATCACTGCAACGTACCAAAGAAATGAGAATCACTGTGAAGTCAGCTACCACTGAAATGAGAATCACTACGAAGTCAGCTACCACTGAGAGATCACTGTGGCTAAGGCAATACAGAATGTTTTCTCGTGGTGTTGATAGCAGTTCTGTTTGACATGAGTGCTAGACGGTCATCCGACCTTTCCCAGTGCGAGACTGCGATACATCAGTCGAACCCACACATCACCCGTACCGGGGAATTCATACACGGGATGGTCATTTTGGTTAAAGTGTTTCCAGATTAATTCTCGGACAGCAGCTTTCAATCTCCCTCTCATGCGTCCAGTCCTCCCCCCCCCCTTTTATGTTTGGTGTATAACATCCGCAAGGAGTGAATGTTGAAAGTGGCCAGAATAATGAAATAAAGAATTAAAACAAAATCACAAGTTTGTCGTAGACGTCAAAACTGGACGATCCTTTATTTAACTGACATATATATATATATATATCCTATTCAGTGAAATTTGATGCTGAAAGAGCTGGGCAAGACGGACTACTTTTTTATGCGATGCGTGAGGCGTAGTTAATTAACATGTCAACGAATTGAAGAGAGAACAAATAAGATTGAAGTAGCGTAGTGATACAGAAGTCCTCCTTTGTGTGGACTCTTTTGGCTTCATCATTTATGTGTGACTTATTCATCTTTAGTAAACTTATCAATTATGAAACTGAAAATGTTTATTACAGAAATGGTAACATAATATTTGAAGACTGGGACTTCAGACTGCATCCAAATGTAATGAGCGATAAAGTCACTGTTTTTCACAGTGAACTTCTCTCTTTTACTCTAGCTTAATAAGTTATACAATGTTGTTGTTTTTTATATAATAACAACTCTAGTATTTTGTGGGCAGTTTATTTCTTCAGTTTTCTGTTACAGCCAAAGACAAGGCGGATGTAAAAAAAATATATTCTTATCAAAATTTAGCAGGACACCGACGTCTACTGTGCATGACCTGTTCCCTCACTCAGGCTCATTCTTTATTAGCTGCAGAACTTCGGAAATAGTACGTCACAAGCGCGTGCCTACCACAGTTACGTCTGTACGATCGGGTCCACACCCCAACCTTCTCTACTCCCGGCGCTATCAATGTTCATCCCGCCCATTCAATTATCACCCATCGCTGAAGATGACTCTCCTACCCTTTCCCCCTTTCACGAGTCACAATGAAGTCCCCTCCCCCCTCCTCAAATGAACAATCCCACTCGGTCACCGCAGTCGGGCCCCCCTCGTCCCCGCATCACTCAACAGGAAGACTACTCCAGTAGGCTGCTTCCCGCTGTATGTCAAAACACCTCTTCAACTTGGGCGCCGGGGATCCCTGGCCATGGGTCTTTGTGCGCCCTTCGGTCAGCTCTCATTCCAACGATAACAGGATAGTGTTTCTCTTTCGGAGTGTCTCCCCGATTGAGAAAAGGCTCATGACAATGAAACTATTTAGCAGGAAATGAATTCTGGGACTACCGGAAGCTTGGAAGTCGATGAAAGTTAATTGAGTTGAAGGTTTTCACGACAGTTTATAGCCTCCTGTTGAAACGATATGCAGAAGTGACTTAATATTCTCTTCTTATGGAAAGAACTTGATGCGAATTCAATTTTTTACGCCAACATTCTGTATTTTTATTTGGACAGGTCTTTTCTTTAGTTGTTTTATTTAATGTAATTTATTCCATTTCAGTTCCTCAACAGATTTTCCCTTTTAAAAGTTCCAAATCCAACCTCTTGTTATAAAAAAAAAAAGAAGCGGTAGGACACCCCCCCCCATCCCATCTTCCGTCTATGCACACGCTCCCTATCAAATTGGGTCCACCCTCTCTTGAAGGAAGTAAATTGCCCTTGAAGATAACCGCCCAGTGCACAACAAAAGACGCTTTTTTAGATACGCGCCTTTATGTTTTGTACTGCGGGGGGTCCACCCACGCGATGTTGTCGTGCATGTTTGGGGGAAAGAGGGGGGAAAAACTAGTCTCGTTCATTAGCATGTGCTTCCGGTGGTCGTCATGACAACTGACCCCAACAGCCTTACCGCCATGCTTGATGTGTACAACTCAAGGATTAGTCACTTCTGCTGACTTCCTGGTCGTTACGAAATTCTCAGCGATTCAAAAAGATTATTAAAAACTAACATTAATCATATCGTGCTAATTAATTGCATTGAACCAATTAGCTTAAAGATAACTTCCAATTTAAATTTGACGTTGTCGTTTGTTGTTGTTTTTTTTTTTTTGGTTCATATTCACCATGTTTAATTCAGAACTTCATGGAACCTGGAGAGTGGAACCTGGGCACGGATCTCAAAAACGGCTTTAACGATTTTCCTAGAAATTTAACAGTTGATGTATACTACTACTAATACTAATAATAGCTTATATCTATGGCCTCCTTCAGTCGAAATGAGATTAATGCCTGGGCATTTACTGTGGTCGGAACGATAAGTTCTCCCCTCTCCTCGCATCCGATGTATCCAAAGGAACGGCAGTGCTGATACAGTTTGGGTCAGCGGCGTCGCAGGTTCTGCCAGGGTGTATCACTGGGTGCTGCAAACTGCCTTAGGGTAGCCAGCTCCTGATTTTAAACTTTAAAGATAAATGTAAATGGAACTAATTCAACTTATACCACAACATATGTCAAGTACAATTTCTTTCCCTTTTTCGATATCAAACAGTTGAATAGTTGTAAAAGTGATGTATTTTTCAGAAAAAAAAAACTGCTTGCATAAGTGAGTAAAAATTAGATTTTTCGCTTTTAGGAAAGAAAAAAGTTGCCGTTGCATCAAAACTTTGATTGGACTAAAATATTATGATGTCGGATTTTCCCTATCTTTTCTAGTTTACGAGATCTAAACGGGACGGACAGACGGACAGACATTTCACACAAAACTAATAGCGTCTTTTCCACTTTCGGGGGTTGCTAAAAATAAATTTTTTAAAAATCATTAGAGGCAGTGGCGTCACTAGGGTGGGTGTCACCCGGTGCGGTCATCTCAGGGTGTCACCCCCCACCCTTTAAAAAAAAAGTTTATCAATTGCTGATTACAATGTATCTATAGTTCACTTGGTTTGCGAAGTCATGTAAAGCTCTGCACGCATCCTTAATCTTCAGAAACGAAGACATTGCCATGCCATTTATCTAGAGTTCAATTTTACAACAATGCAACCATTAGCAAATTGCACTGTTTTTTTGTTTTTTTTCTGGATTTTAAACTTGAAAACTTATCTTTAACTTTATCAAAGTTAATGTCTGTAACGGTTTCATTTTTAATAAAATTCCACTTTTGTGAAAGTGTCGTTTGTTCCTTTGTCTCAAAAAAGGTTCTTAATGTATAAATCCTTTTCCCATGACGCCACAGATAAGCAGATGGTAAGAAACGGTTAAAGGCTTTGTTAATGATTTAGAGATATTTTGTAAGGTCTTAGTGGCATATGAATCATACACTGTCAACGTTTATGTTCTTCAAGAAAAACATTTGTTGCCTTTAGAAGATCCCTTCTCAGTCGTGGTATTTCTGTTTGAATGTCGCCTTTTGAAAAATCATCATAGACGCCAATATTTTGAAACTGACATCTACAATACTTCTTTGGTTTTTGAACTAAAGAATTTTTGGTTTTTTGGTTGGATTGCTCCAAATTTATCTGCTACATCAATGATTGCTTCCATTAGGAGTTGAAGCTTAGAGTTAAAAAGCGATCAATGCACATAATAGTAAGTCCGGCATCTTGTGATTGCTCGCTTGACATTTTCTTCTTGTTTTTTTTCCTTCTGAACCACACAGTGCTTTTTTTTTTAGAAGAGCCTTTTTGTTTTATAACACTTTGCGCTAACGTGTAAAACTTTTGTTAAAGAAAATGTTTAATTAGTCACCACATTGTCTATAGTTTAAGGATAGGCCTAGTCTTGTGTATCTTTGGCCTTCTAGTACATCTTCTACCTCAATTCCAAAAAAAAAAAAAGAAAAGATAGGTAAAATAATAGCTCTTAAGCTGCGCCTCTAGTAGCAATCATTTCAGAAGGGAAAAAAGTACTTCAATCGTATCCAAAATTGCTAGGCAAAAAGCTCATTTCTGAAAAAGAAAGTTGACCACATAGATGGAGTGAATGTTATACACATCTATTAAACAGCTATTCTGTTGGTTCATAATACTGTTGTAAACTTGTCCCCCCCCCCCGACTGACCTTTTGTTTTCCTACGTGAAAAACTTTTTGAGTTGTGTGTTTGTGTTTGGAGGGAAACTGACCTGAGGGCTGTGTTGATGTGTTAACACAGGAGTTATAAGTTTGGATTTCTTGATTGAGGATTGTTTTTTGTTCTATTGTGTTAGTGAATCGGGATATGTAAATTTGATTTGGAGATTGTGACATTATTTCTTTTGATCGGGGATATTGATTGATCTTAGTTAGATTGTGCTTCTGCAATCGGAGAGATACCAGCGATCCTGAGAGCACTGTGAGTTACTTTCTTAATTTCAATCCCACATCGTAACAATACATTTCCTGAACTCCTCTAAAGTTCCAGACATTGAAGCTGCATTTTCATCTTTGAGGTCCAACCTTTTCTAGACAATTTAAGATATTAAGTTGATCTCATCAGTTTTTTTTTTGTCTCACTTAAAATCGTATAAATTCTGAATCTGATAAGTGTGTGCTATGTCAGGTGTGTTGTCAAATAAAATACAAAGGTGCTTACAGTCATTCTGACACTAATATCTTTACGTCGTTTGCTAAAACATTTATAAACTTTTAAACATAACCAATGAACTTACAGCTATGTGTACCATCTACACGACATTTCCATCATCTCATTGAAATTCTTTATTTAATAAAGACTCGTTGTTAATATGGTCACGAAATGTTAAATATTCTGCTTTTTATAGAAACAGAGTCCTTTCAATATATCCTTCCATTGTTTTTCTTCTTTATATCAATCATAGCAACGACGCCCTTGCCAAATGTATTTGTAGCCGGATGTTCTTGTTTTCCAATTTTCCAATCCAGATGAATTCTTCATACGTCTTTTAATATTCCAATGTCGGACTCAATTTCAATCACACATTAAATTCAGTTACATATTTCTACTTCATTTCATTACAATTGGTTGAAAGTAGTCGACAACGAAAGAATACAGTTTGTTTATTTTGCTATTTAGTGACTACATCGTCCCATTTTGGAAGCATCAGAACCATTCTTCCTAAAATATATAAAAGTATATCATTTGACATTGTCACATTTCTAACATTTCGTTATTCTAGAGCTTCTTGTACAGAAAAATGAAATCGTCAACATCATGGGCGTAGCCAGGGGCTGATTTTTGCTTTCATTTTGTTTATTTTATGTGAGATTTTAATACTAAATCATCACTTACCACAGCACAGCCGATGGGGTTTTGAGTTTAAAACCCCCAACCAGGGGCTTTGAGTTTAAAAACCCCTACAGAGATTTTTGCAGTTAAATACCCCTCTTCTATAAAACAAAACAAAAAAAAATGCAATCAACAATCTCCAAATTCCAACAGCACAATTAAGGAAGATTTTGATTTTAAAACCCCCTCCAAAATTTACGAATAAACCCCATCTTCAATATAAAAATGCAAATTACACATTCAAAATTCTATGAGCGTAGCCAAAGGGGTTTTGAGTTTAACCCTTCCCCCTTCCAGTTGGGGTTTGAAGCTAAAAAGTACCTCTTCAATATAAAAAAAAAGCAAATTACACACTATAAAATCTATGAGAGTAGCCAAAGGGGTTTTGAGTTTAAATTCCCTCCTCCAGATGGCTTTTTCTTTAAAGTTTAAAACCCCTCCAGATGGTTTTTAGTTTAAAATTCCCCTACAGAGCGTTTAGAGTTGAAAACCTCTCTCTTCAATATTATTTTAAAGCAAACTACAGTCACCAAATTCTATGATCGTAGCTAAATGGGGTTTTGAATAAAAAAAAAACAAAAAAACTCCAGAGATTTTTTTGTTTAAAACCCCTCAACGATGATTTGACGAAAAAACTTTCCTTTTCGATATAAAATCTAAAGCGAAATACAGGCATGTAATTCCAAGAGCGTAGTTAAGAAAGGTTACAAATTTCTACCAGTGGCTTGGGCTCCATTAATAAAGTGTGAATAGTCTTCTGCCAAAATTGAAAAACATTAAATGTGGCTCAACAAAGATGGCTAAGACAGATTTTAGGAGTCAGTTACAGAGATCGGGTCTAAATCAAAGAAATCATATGCCGAACTGGGAGTCGAATCCTTAGTAAGGTTGTGACAGAGCGTCGCATGAGGTTTTGCGGGACATGTTCTCCGACAAAAGGAATTACTCAAAATAAGAGTTGCGGAAACAGCTTGCCGGAAAATGCGTCGAACGGCGCGAGAGGGTCTAAGTCAGTAAGAATAGCACATTGAATTTTTGAAATAAAACTTTTTAATTGCAAGATAATGCACTGTAGATACCTCAGAATATGCATTTTGTTGGCTTTCAATACCAGAAATAGAGCTCGGCGGCGGGGCTTCGCACCGCGCTGGGGGAACGCTGCGAGCTCCCCCAGACCCCCTTGCTAGCAAGGGCGGGGAGTCTACAATAAACAATAAACGTCTTCCGAAACGATTAGAATGTAATAAAGATTAATAATGTACACAGACACACATACATAATTTTTTTCCGCGGGGGGAGGGGGTGGGGGGGGGAATTCCTCCCCCAAACCCCCCTTCCGAAAAAAAAAATCCTGGCTACGCCCATGGTCAACATACGAAATCTCAATGGCTATTGGTTGGAATCTTGATATTACGGTGCAAACTAGAAATTTAATTGATTCGATTAAATCATTTTTTAAAATTAAAGCAATATTCATATATAAATGCAGCTGGTATACAGCTGAAAAAAAGGCTTCACGTTTTCCTTGTGACGTTAAGTATGATATAGCATTTTAAACTTTTTTGATCGAATTTCATTAAAAAAAATAAAAAATATGTTTAGTCGAAATGAAAAAGAAGTATATTGATCTGTTTATTAATTGTGAATACCATGTTCCAATATTTAGCCACTGTCATTTTTGTAAAATTGTTATTTGTTATTCACAAAGTGTATCCCCTAGTGACGCCACTGATTAGAGGCAAATGATATTCAAATTGTTGCAGCGCCCCCTAGCGACGTCTCCTGGTTTCTTCCACTTTGTGTCCGTGCGATGAGATTACTTAGCTGCTAATTATTATTAGAAAGGCTTCCCCCGTTTTGACATGTGACAATTATTTGTGACTGCAGTTAGGGTGTCTCGCTTGGAAAGAGCAGGAAATTACGGTAAAACTCAAATAACAGAATTTATTTGCATTAACTGTGGATGTCCAGACAATTATCTTGAGTGGTTGCTTCAAAAAGTGTTTGACATTTTCATTATCTTTTGATTTTAAGTAAAGTTTTTGAGAGTGTTGACCAAATCGCCATTACTTGTGTTGGTTTGTTTGTATTTCGTTAAAGGTTGTTACTTACAAGAACTCCTTCGACCATTCCTGGCATGCCTGGCTTACATGTCTACTACACAATTAAGTTGGTCAATGCGGAATAGTGTCATTAGCTTATTCAGACGATGACCAGTTCTACAAACAAAACATACTTAATTTTCAGGAAAGAAAACATTAATGTGATGAATACTAAAATATGATCTTATAAAGTGAAAAGAAATAAGATTTAGCTACACGTGACGGGTTAGGGCTTGTGATATAGGCCTATACACTTTGAAGGCCGGTGTAAGTTACTTTTAAAATTGAATCTATATTATTGTAACTTAGCCAACAGCGAGCAGGACATATCACAACGAAGGGGGTATATAAAAAGACTAGTTTAATAAGAATACAACAGTAATGCGAAAACAAATATTCCACTAGAGTACTAAGTAATAACAACACTTTTTTCTTGTTTACATCCTAGATCTAATTATCGGCCATCTTTGACTCCGTCTCTCTTTGAGCGTGTCTCTGTCCTGTGTCTTATGGTACACAGTCTCGCACCCAACGGCAGTGCGCAATCACCCGCAATGTAGGATCAAAACATTTTTTTTTACTCCGCTTTGATAAGTGTACATGCAGTTGAGAGATAATTTCAGTGCTCCCTTAAAATCAAGTTTTATTCATGTTTACGAGAATCTTGTGTCGCCAACAAAATGACCAAACGCCAAGACAAGGAGGTGTCCAACTTTGTTACGGGCATGGGAGACAGAAATCTCCAACCACTGGCGGATCCAGGGGGGGGGGGCGGTAGGGGCGATCGCCCCCCCCACTCGGCCGACCCCCCCCCCCCCGAAGGGGGAGGGGCGGACGAATTTTAGTATAGAAGTCACACAATTTGTATACGAATTTATTACTTATGTTAATAATATATACTAATTATTTATATTTCAAACTATTTTTAGATTATTTCGCCTCCCCCTCTAGTATGTTGGCCGATTTGGTGGGGTCGGGAGGGGGCGATAGCATCAATCCGCCCCCCCCCCCAACCATAAACTTTTGAGTGAGGGGGGCGGTCCAATTTATTTGTAGAAATCACAGCTTGCTAAAAGAATCAATTAAATATCTATATGATTAAAACTTATTGATATTTTAACCGATCTCTATATTATGTCGTTCCCCTGTTGTCCGATTGGTGGGGGGGGGGGGCGAAACCTCTACTGCCCTTCCCACCTAAACCCTTTGAGTGGGGGGGGGGCGGTCCTACTTTTAAGGAGAAATCATAGTTTGTGAGCAAGATTAGTTGAATTGATATATAAATTTGATATTATGTCGCTCCCCTTCTGGTATCTTGGCCGATTCCGTGGGGTAAGGGGGGGGGGGCGATTGCATGTACTGCCCTCCCCGCTCTAGCCCTCTGAGTGGGGAGTGGTCCTATTTTTATGGAGAAATCATAGTTTGTGAACAAAAATAGTTGAATATCTATATAATTGATATATGAAACCATTTGTATATTATATCGCACCACACTCTAATCTCAAATTTTATGATTAGTAAATATAAAAGGAAAAAGGTGGGAGGGGCGATACATGCCATCTCCTTTCCCTTATCGGACAAAGCAATAATTTTTCTTTTTGTATTATAGTTAAGAAATTACAAAATGTAAAAAAAAAATGAAAATGCAAGAAAACGCTTTTAGCGTCGCGGCCACGAACTCCACTGATTAATAATGAGCTGTAGATGTCAGGAGAATGCGTTTCTTCAGTGAAAAATGCATGAAAACGCTTTAAGCGTCGGGGCTTCACCCCGAAACTCACTGATGAATAGTGAGCTGTAGATGTCAGGAGCAGGCGTTTCTGCAGTGAAAAATGCATGAAAACGCTTTAAGCGTCGGGGCTTCGCCCCGAAACTCACTGATGAATAGTGAGCTGTAGATGTCAGGAGCAGGCGTTTCTGCAGTGAAAAATGCAAGAAAACGCTTTTGGCGTCGGGGCTTCGCCCCGAACTCCACTGATTAATAATGAGCTGCAGATCTCAGGAGAATGCGTTTCTTCAGTGAATAATGCATGAAAACGCTTTAAGCGTCGCCTCGAAAATCACTGATGAATAGTGAGCTGTAGTTGTCAGGAGCAGGCATTTCTGCAGTGAAAAATGCAAGAAAACGCTTTTGGCGTCGGGGCTTCGCCCCGAACTCCAATGATGAATAAAGAGCTTTAGATGTCTGGAGAATGCGTTTCTGCAGTGAAGAATGCAAGAAAACGCTTTTGGCGTCGGGGCTACGCCCTGAACTCCACTGATTAAAAATGAGCTGTAAACGTCAGGAGAATGCGTTTCTTCAGTGAAAAATGCATGAAAACGCTTTAAGCGTCGGGGCTTTGCCCCGAAATTCACTGATGAATAGTGAGCTGTATATGTCAGGAGCAGGCATTTCTGCAGTGAAGAATGCAAGAAAACGCTTTTGGCGTCGGGGCTTCGCCCCGAACTCCAATGATAGATGAAGAGCTGTAGATGTCAGGAGAATGCGTTTCTGCAGTGATGAATGCAAGAAAATACTGAGAAATACTGCTTATTATTATTATTATTATATATATATATATATAATATATATATATATATATATATATATATATATATATATATATATATATATATATATATATATATATATATATATATATATATATGCTGTACGCACGTTTATGTATAGGGTTAGGGTTTCCTGGGCGTTAGGGTTAGGGTTTGGAAAAAAATCGCCCCCCCCCACTCCAAAGTTCTGGATCCGCTAGTGTCTCCAACCTTCACTGGTAGCATCAGGTCGTTAAGTTCAATGGATCAGATCGTCGAGTTCAATGGACCAAAGACTGTCGCTTCATTATGTAATGTGGACTGAAGTTTCAAGGGACTGGAGAACATATCACAGGTCGAGTGTTGCCCGCAGGACGTAGTTTTGACATCACTTATCTAAGCTATTAGGCTGTAAAAGGTCAAACTGAGAGACTTCTAAGCTTGACTTCTCTTTTCTACTCATGTATATATATATATGTTTGTTTTTCAATTCCTGCTATAAAATCACACTCACTGGACCAGATATTGAATCCCACTTTATTCATAGTAAAAAAAAAATGAATAAAATTTTCAGGATCCTATCCAGAGGAAATTTCGCAAGTAAACTCGTGACAAGTGATTTTATTAAAATTTTAGAAAGATCACTTCATTAACTGTTGGACTCATTAAAAAAATTATTTACCATTAAAGCCCAGTGTTCAGAACTTGGAACTGATGGTAACTAAAAATCATATTGAATTAGCTTATTACTGAGTATCAGATGGCTGCATGGTCGTGAGCTCTGGACTATCGTTCGGTGGTCTCAATGGTCCCGGTTTCAAGCCCTGCCCACTGCCTTCCCTCGTCGTCCTGCGGAAGGTTTGGGCTAGGATAAAATTATCTTCAAATCTGAAAGCACATCCGAAACATATCTAACATTTTACATCTTTTAAAACTCTTTTGCAGCTGGACGCCCCTTTAGTTAAATATATTTGAGATGCAATTTTTCCATAGTGCGTTTAAGAAGTAGTTAAAAATATTCTTAAAGTGATGCTTGATTTCTCTTTTGAAAGCTAAAGTTGCTGTAACAGTATAAAGCGAACTAATTGATCAACTCTTATTAAATCTTTCAACATTTAGTAACTCTGTCAAAAGAAACACAATTTGCTGAAGGTTATGTTCTACAATTATCACAGTTCGAGCTTTAGCCGGAGAGGCTAACACAAATACCAGAACTATTAGACAAATCGATGGGAAAACTCAAGAGATTTGCCTCTCTGCAATTGTCCCCTTTGAGACATTTAAAAAATGTACACTTTTCAGCACATTGCAAAGGGCTAGGTAAACCTCGAAATGGCGAGCCGTGAAAAATTGTCAATGAAACGACGAATGCAGGACTTCGAAGTTAAAACACTTCGAGCTTGTATCTCACTTTAAAATATAGTGACTCTAAGGTTTCATTTAAATTTTGAATAACAGGAAATTTTTATCGCTACGAAAAAAAACAATCAAATTATACAGTCAATGTATGTGTGCCAGATTTGTGTGTATATATATATGCAAATATGTATATATATCTTACCTTATAGGCCTATATTACTGACGTTACTTAAAAAAAAACAGTAGATAAAAACGTCCTACGCAATGCATGTGTCAATGTGCCATGCATGTTGATCAATATCACTTAAACTCTGCTAAGTCGTTGGTTTTCATGGCTGATTCAGGCAACCCATTCCTTTCTCTAATGGCACTAGGGAAGAAGGAGCACTTGTACGAATTTGTACTAGCGTATGGAATAAGAAATGTGCCTCTATGTTTGTAAAATAAATCAATCAATAAAATCTATATTACATTTTGGTGAGTTTTGATCTCTCCTCAATCTCCCACTTTTAGTATTTCTTACGTTTTACTTTTGGTAACCTGAACTGTCCAACACATTTGTTGCTATTGCTTGTTCTTCTGTCTTTATTTCTGTCACTGTGTTGTATTGCTTAAAGAACGTAGACAAATCTTAAATATTAAACTGTAAAGAAAGAGAAGGTTACTCTGTTCATTTTTTTTATTATGTGCAAATTCTCAATATTTTAGGTATCAAAACTGGAATAAGGGAAACCAGTTATATATTTTTTAAAATTTTTACAAAGCCCATATCAACTCGCTCTGTCTGTCTGATAAGAATTTTAAAACATGTTATTTCTCCCATATCCATTATCGGATGAAGTCGATATCGAAAAAGGGAGATAGCTTATACATTATTGAGATATATTGTTGTGAACGTGGAGTTCTTCCCCCTAGATAACTTTTTTTTTGTTTTTTTAAAGTACATTTATATTTTGCGTGTTTAACCCTGCGCTCTATGCACGAAATGATTATTTTAGTGTCGTCTTTTAACAAAAAAAGTTTGCCGTGCATCTTGTGTGTACTGCATTGACATGGTCTCCACAGATTTTACTCTGAAGCTTCGTTCAGTGTTTCCCAAACTGTGTTCCGTGGAACCCTAGTGTTCCGAGAGACTTGCATTGGTGTTCCGCGAACTACTGGAATGATGAGCTAGTAGGTCACCACTTGAATTAATCTCTTTAAAAAATAAACAACCTGTTCCGCTAAATAAGTGAACAAGCCTGGGAAATACTGCCTTAGTGTATTCAAAGGTACGTCGATCTTTTACATCGCTTGCGACACTTAAGTCTATGTTTTATTATCCTGGCTGTGTTTGAACGTTCATTTATAGGTCTTAAGAGAAACTTCAAATTTTTTCAATCGAAACAACTACGATTTCTTATCGTTTGATTGACCAGGCTTCCAATGTAATGGGGATTATTAATCAAACTGTTACAGTTACAAAATAAAAAGGGTTGCTGTGCGCTAAGGCGTTCGGCTACCATACCGGGATATCTCGGGTTGACATCCCGTTGAAGACTAAAATTGTCAGGATTTTTAGTACGCCCTTGAGTCCACCCAACTCTTATGGGTACCTGAAATTAGTTTGGGAAAGTAAAGGCGATTGGTCGTTGTACTGGCCACACGACACCCTTGCTAACCGTCGTCCATTGAAACTGATGAATTTTACTGTTACTGTCTGTTGAATTCGTTAGAGTATCTTTAGTCATCGGTCATTCTGACAAAGTTGTTCGTGCATTAAAGATAACATTTTATCGGCGAATAACGGAAGTTAACTCTCGTGTTTCTTAAGTTTATATTCTGCGCAATGGCGGAGTTGTCGTTACTTGGGAAAACTTCAAAACAAAGATAAGGATATTAACATGGAACGAAATCCACAACAAACAAATCAGAATTAATTTAACCAAGTCGCAATTAGCGTAACAACAATATCATTGTGCATCCAAGATGAAATCAAACCAGACCACACAAATCGATTAATGCACTATTAGCATTTCTTTCATTTGATTTCGTTAATACGATGATATGTCTGTTACAGAAAGTGGTAAATAACTCTCCGCTTATAGGCTAATTGGATATTGTTTTACAGTTTATAAGCTTTTTAATTCCTAGTCTAGTTTGGGAGGGGGTTGATTTTGAGCCTGGATGAAAAGTATTGAAAACAAATGTTCTTGATTTTTGTTTTGTTTTTAATTTTATTAGCTGGCTTACATCACTTGAGATTATGGAGAAGAGAGCTAAACAGCTTGACTGCTTAAATGAGCTGAAGGTCCAATTCTGGAGACCATGAATTATAAAGATTAAATTTGCTAAGGGCAGGAAGAAACTTTTACTACAATCCACAATTTTACCCTAGGGTAAGAAAGGAAACCTACCCAACAGGTTGCCCTAGGGTAACAAGAAGACCCTCTTCCTGAAGCAGGACGTTTTGACGCAGCCGCTTTGGCGTGAAGGTCGTTCTGATGCAGCCGTATGGGACGTTTTAGCGCGAAATGTTTTGGTCACATTATTTACGTTCATTGTATTATTTCTATAAAAAGAATGAGACACATATCTATGTTTTGTATGACTGTTTGTCTTAAGACGTATTTTTCATGTACAGAACAAGAGATATTTGTGTCCGTTATTTTGGGTATTTAAGTTTGTTATTTAAGTATTGTTAGATGACTAAAATTACACAAGACCAGACAGCCATCCATACTTCGCAGTCAGCCTGCATGAAATGGTCAAAGTTATCAAAAATTCCGCCCTTTCTCCCCACACATCTACATCCACCCCCGCCATCACATCACAGTCAAGACGTTTTCTTATGTTTACATGTTTGGTCCTTATCTTTATATTATATCTGTACTGTTTTAATGTTCCTCCATTTATATTGTATTTTAAAAAACGTAGCATGTAACAACAGGCTGGGCACCGGTGAAATGTATTGACGCTATTTCTTTTGGAGAAAACTGTTTGGAAACTAAATAAATTGGGCACCTGCCAACTTTCCAGAAGAGATTTATGATCTTTAACCGTGATTTCATTGTACTTATCAAACCTAGGGAAAAAAGTGTGGATAATGTTTAAATTATAGAATGTATAGAATTTTAGCTAAGAATTTGGATTATTCACATGGAGATTTCTAAATATAAAATTGAGAAAGAACGATAACTTTTGGAAGGCATGTGGCAGAGTGAAGTCGGTGTTCCACTGTTTACCCTAGCAACAGACTTTCTTTGAATGACATGCTGGAATAATCAATGTCCAATGTTGTTCTTGCCATTGTAACAAGCGCTAAGAAGCACCCCCGACATCTATTTGAGTTGCCAACGTCTATCAGATCAATGCTTTTCCGCTCACTTTCTTGAAATAGTAGATGCGTTTATATTTATATATGTGTGTGTGTGTTTTACGTAGATTTTTTTTTGTTCAAGAACTATTGAATGTTTAATTTTCACCTTCACATAACCCTTAGTCTGATAAACCTTTGGGGCACCATGCATGATCGGAAAACCGTTTTTCTCCATTTCCCTCGCTCTTTCGCCAGAAATCTCGTCTGTTACATACAAGGGCCCATTACTTCCTCTGTCTGCCTCTCCTACTTTTTCCTGGAACTGTTCCCTGCAGGAAGGTCTTTGCAAGCCCTGAGAAGTTTGCTATATGACAGTAGGTAGACTTAACCTGACGGTGGTCAGAATACCATCATGGGGACCAATCGGACGAATTATCTTAATCATGTGATCTTGTTTTAGTTTTTTTGTGATGCAGTCTTTGTATCTGATACATAGAATCCTTTTGTAAAATCTCAGCTCCCAGGCAAGGAACGTCCTCTCTAAATCAGCAGTAAGTGTTCCTTGTTCCAGTTTATTAAGGAACTAGACTAGTTTGGGACTGACATGATAGTATATGTGTGGAGCGGGGGGTGTAAGGTGAGTTTGTTTTATTGTTAGACACTCACATTGTCACCTGTTGAAGTCACGCCTCAATCACTCAGATTTTTAGGTTAAATACAATTATTTCATCCCCCACATTTTTTTTTTCATTGACATAAAAATTAATTTATCAAAAAATTTTTATTTTTTTTTTAAATTAAATTATATACACAATTTTCCAATGCTACCACAAGGTTGTGATAAGGGGCAAGGGGGACAAGGTCGACAGGTAGACATCATGCAACCATCGTCTTTTCCTACGGGAGGATCGCTAACAACACTGATACGACTGTCTTATTTCATCTTCTTTCTCCTTGACCAGAATAGGGTGGAACGGAAAGGCCAGTATAAACACACGATCTTCTATATCTACGAGAGTTAACAAATAAAACGAAAAAGGGGGGAGGGGGGAGTTGTAACAGCAGTCATTCACTGTTCATCGGCTTAGCCAATAACACCATGGTTTATGTTGATAATGCTTATGATTTCAAAAATATTGAATGATAGTTTAGAGGTCTCCAACAAAATATTTGTATGAAAATGCAAATATAAAATAATTATTGTTGGTTTAGAAAAGGTCTAAAAGTAAATGAATCTGGAAAGGATTGATCGTAAAGTGCAATGTTTTCACAAAACATTGTTCACTCGTTGAACCTATGTATTTGTCCTCAAAGCAGCCAGTAGCGACTGATTAAAGAAACATTGGAAGGTAAGCAGAGTGCTAACACAACGACATGCCGAGTAATTTTTCTTTCTCACAAACTTGGTATTTTCTGAGACCAAAATTAAGTTAAGTTTTCTTTGCTTTTCAAACTACAACAACTTTGCTGTGACAAAATGATTATTCTCACTTTTTGATCACTTTACTGTCAAAAGTGCGCAGAAAACATTTGTGTGAGTGTGTGTTACACGTTTCTGTGAGGGTGTTATTTTTAAGTTTAAAAGCTTTCTCTTTGAGGCCCGTGTGTAGGGGACTGTTGTGTCCTTAGTGGCCTTTTCTTTAAGAAACATAATTGTCGTGTAATAAGTCTGTCAGGTATACAAGTGTCACTATAAAGTATATCATGCATACAAGAAGAGAAGTGCCACGTTACAAGTATATCATTTATATATGATGAGAAATGTCACGTCACAAGTCTATCATGTATACTGTATACAAGTGAAATGTCACGTCTTAAGTCTATCATCATACAAGAAGAGAAGTGTCACGTCACAAGTCCATCTTGTATGCAAGAAGTGAAATGTCACCTCGCAAGTCTATCATGTATATAACATGAGAAATGTCACGTCACAAGTCTGTCATGTTTATGAGAAGATAAGTGTCACATCACAACTTTCTCATGTTTATGAGAAGAGAAATATCACGTCGCAAATCTATCGTCTGTATGACAAGAGATAAGTCACATCACAAGTCTTGTATGCCCAGTGCTGGAAAAGTGTCAGGTCAAAAGTCTCTTTCTCTATTAAGAAGAGAAGTATCACGTGACAAGCCTCTCGTATTAATATGTAGGCAAGTGTCTTGGCACTAGCCTCGCACGTCTGTGAGGAGTGGTGTGCCACGTCATTAACCTTCGTATCTAATGAAGTGTCACGTCTCCGTGCGAGGATAAGTGTCACGGTCTTACAGTGGCGTAGTTAGGGATATGGGGGCCTGAGGGGGCTTGACCTTTTTAGTGGCCCCTGCATTTTGACATTTGTCATCATGACATGAGATATTGTACTTAATTAATGTCAATAACTTAGTGTCTAAATTTCAATCGGTACAGTATATAAGTAATTTTAACAAAAAAATAATAATTAAGACTCTTTTAATGAATAATACCGTTGTTTATATGGGGAGATAATGCACAAATGATAAATCTCAATTCACATCACCTCACGTCGTGCTTTCTGTGCAGCAAAGGCAGCTATAACATCATCTAGATTCTAGTTCAATGCTGTCTAGTATTTGTTACTTCACGTGAAGAGTAAGATTACATGGCAGTAACGAAACATTTAATATTTAATGCCCCAAAATAATTAGGACATACATTTTGGGTCACACCCTTAGGAAAAGATACCAACAACAGAGCTAAGCAGACCTTAGAGTGGAACCCCCAGGGCACAAGACCTAGAGGAAGACCAAAAAAGAACCTGGCGACGCAGTGTACTAGATGAAGCCCAGAGGACAGGAAAGAGCTGGGAAGCCATTAAAAAAACTAGCAAGAGACCGTGGAGAGTGGCCTGAGCTTACTGAGGCCCTATGTTCCACGAGGAACGCAAAGGAAAGATGATGGTTTGGGGGCTTTCCTCAAGTGGTGGCCCGGGTGACTTCGAATTTGGACCCCCCCCTAACCCCGCCCCAGCTACGCCACTGCGCTATTAATTCACGTTTGGAATTATCAGATGACTGTTATGATGATAGTTTACTATCAGAAGAGTATCTAGTCGGGGATGGAAGATGGGGATACCTTTGAAATGAATTCAACTAATTACACAAAGCAACACTCTCGTAACATTGCAGTGGGGTAAAAAAAAAAAGGGGGTGGGGGCGCATACACTCCTCTGTACACGCACATGTAGTATTGCAGACCTACACTACACCACAAGAAGAGAAAACATCTCACATTTTTATAGAGACAATCAAAGCGAATATAAGGTAAACATTTTTCTCTCAACTCCAGGATGCCTCCATGGGTCTGCCGTTTTCCTTTCTTAAATATTTATATAACGCACGAAATGCATCAATAAAGGCGTGCATTTGGGTCAACTGCTTGAATACATTAATATGAACAGGAGAGGATAAATCTGGCTGTATCTCTAATGTAGTCCATGCGGATTAAGTTCCTTGTTAACATTCAGTACCGTCTGCTCTATCTGCTGATCTTAGGGTGTACAATGTGCAATATTGGTGGCGCGCAGGTTTAAAAAAAAAAAAAGTTTTTTAACTAGCAGACGATGAAGTGAAGCGAGGAAAAAAAAAAAAGTCGAATGCTTTTGTGTGGAGCGAACACCGATGTGGCTGTATTTTGTCGCCGGCTGAGCGCGCGCTGTTTGGCGGGCCGAGAGTGGGGGAGGGGGACGGAGGAGGGGGGGGGGTGAAAGTCTCGTGTGCTTCATCTCAAAACAATGATCATTTTCAAGCCTAGCTGATTTTTCTACTTCGCTTGGATGTGTTTCAGTGCCGCACTTTTGTTATTTTAGGGCCTATTTCCTGAGCTCGTTTAATTGTAACTTGTTTCAAAATATTGTTGCGGTAGTTAGTATGACCTTAAGTATCGATTGCTAGTTTTAGAAAAAAAAAAGGTTAAAAGGTATTTTAAATCGTTTCCTTGCATTCAACTAGTTTGTAGATTTCATTATAGTTAAATACAATGTTCGGAATTCAGCACTCTTTAACTTTTATATTGACTTTGTTAATAAACTTATAGTGTAAACTAATGTTAAACTTTACTTAAAGTCTAGAGCTATCCATAAATCGTATTAAAAGTTAAGACTATTGACCGTTGTGCTGTCTACGTGACGTCCTAGTTACCCGTTGAACACAGTAACGTTTCAGACGTACCTAGTGAACACAGGGGGCTCCTGAGGAGCGAAACTTTTATCCAGACATAGTCTGATACATCTAAATAAAACATTGGTACTGACATAGACTGAAATAGTTGGAAATACAAAATAAACAATTTTACTGACATTAATAGACATAAAGAAATAAAATTGACTGAAATAGTTGGACAGTTGAAGAAACTAATTGACTGAAATAAATAGACGTATTATAAAAAAAAATTACTTACCGAGATTTCACAATGTCACCACTTTACTGACATAGACTGAGTAACCTAATTATCAAGTTGAGTTGACTTCCTTAAAAACAGGGACGTGGAGTTTACAAGAATGACGACATATTTTTTTTTATTAGAAAGACGTCCTTGTTATATTAAAAAGACGTCGTTGTTATATCAGAAAGACGTCGTTGTTATATTATAGAAATCTTCTAGTGATAATAGCAAAAGATCTCATTTTTAGTTCTTATAGTTGTGGCTATATTTAGTTCGTAATACTTATATTTACAAGACGTTTTAGGTATTCTTATATATAAATACAAAAATTCCCATGTTAAAATCCATAGGCTAAGACGAAAGAGAAACATAAATCTTTCTCTCTCTCTCTCTCTATATATATATATATATATATATAAGATTGATGGTAGACCAAATGTTTGTATACTGTAGTGTAGTAGTGTAGAGCCGCTTACTAGTGGATAAAGGTACCAGTACTAGAGTTGTATTTCCCTTATTAAACTCCAGGATATCACCAGACAGTGCAGGATAGAAATCTTACACTTGTGAGAATTGTGCGCATTGTGTTAGCAACATATTCTAGGGTTTCAATTCTGTAAGGATTAACTTATTCTGTGTGTCGGAAAACGTCCATTAAAAGCAAGCATAGTTGCATTGGACATTACTGCCAACATAAGTCAATATTATAGAGTAAGGTAAGTCACGCCGTTATTAGTAACATTAAGTTAAAGTTCTGTTGACATTGGTGTTAAAGAGCCCCCTAGCGAGAGTTATAAATGTGGTCAGATCAAATGTATTGCTAAGTTTTAGTACAGTCTGAGACGAGGCTATGAACAAGCCATTAAATGTCATGGAAATATGCTCTGATAGGTGAATGGATGAAGGGCAGTCTCGTGTTTCTGCTTGCCAGTCAGTTTGTCGATCAAACACGTGACATCGAGTCTTAGGATGCTCTTCTAGGTTGAATGGATGTACCCGCATATTACCTTTTCTTAAAGATTTGAATTCAGTGTGACAACCTTACACGTAGCGACGAACTTTAGGATAAAGTGCCTGTGATGCATGAATGTAGCAGACGTGTATCAGTGCACAACATAACTTGACATTAAGGTATTTAGGCCTGTAAGATAACGCCTTAATGGAATTTGATAGGAGAGTTACGGATAGTAGCGATAGAGTTTGCCCTGCATTTTAAAAACAATCCCTATACAAAGATGTAAGAGATGTATATCTAGAAGAGGAAACTTTGATGAGAAATATTGGTTTTGTCGTGGAGAAGGGCTTGTTTTTTTGTTTTTTTTTTAGAACAGCACAATGTGTAAGAAATGGGTTTCTTGTGCACGTTAGGCCGTGTTACTTGTGTCTACTAAAGCTGGGAGTTTAGTGGAAATAAGACTGGACTTCTAGTACACATTAAGACATGACTACTGATGCACGTTAAAACTGGACTTCTAGTGTATATAAAGACATGACTTCTAGTGCACATTAAGACATGGCTTCTAGTACACATAAAGATATGACTTCTAGTGCACATTAAGACATGGCTTCTAGTACACATAAAGACATGACTTCTAGTGCACATAAAGACATGACTTCTAGTACACATTAAGACATGACATCTAGTGCACATTAAGAATTAGAATGACATTGTCGTCCACACTGTAAATGTTATTCTTATCTATCGTGAAATCCAAGTTTTAAAGTTCATTTTTGTTTTTATCATGTTTTTGTTTTCTAGAATCTTGTCTTCCTTTAACCGAAACAAACAAAAAATTCTAATTCAAAATAATTACGGACGAAGAGCAAGAACATGTTTTCTGTTTTATCTCGCTCATGTCGGGGGTGGGAGGGCAAATAAAAAAGGGAACAGCGGGCGGGGGTAAGGGGTCCTTGAAAAATGAAGCTGTAAGAAAAGGGTTACAATTTAACAAGACGTTTTGTTTCTTGTCCCATCAATGTTTAGGAAGGTTAAAGGGGAGGACAACTTGTGTGTTTGTATGAACTATCAACTTTATATATATATCCGTGATGCAGACGAGGTAGAGTGTATCATGGGCAATGGCTTACAATTTATAATGTCAGTATTGACTAGATTTAGTTATACCCAAGTGGAATTCAAAGGGTTATGTCCTGATAATGCTTAAACACGAGATGTGCAAAGTCCGCAGTTCAATCCTTCAAGTCTGTACATCTACTTCTAGACTGTCGCTCTTACAACGTTCTGGTTGAACCAGAAGAAAACAAAACAAAAAAAAAACCATAAAAAAAAACTTCCAAGAATTTCCAGCGCTAGCTTCCAGCTACAGAAATCTGGAGTAATGTTGCAATTATCGGCTTCATTAGCATCATTGACATAATTAAGATCATTAACTCGGATATAATGCAGAATGATTCTCTGGAAATGTCAAGTGTTACAGACCTTTTTTTTTTTTCTGTTTAAGTTTCCAGATCTCCTAAGTTTCATTGGTCAGTGCGGAGATATTCAGAACACAATTTATTTAAGAAGAAAAATACAAAAGTTCAGTTGCAAATTGATTTATTTTTATGGTTAACATTTTTAAATGGCGGCCTATTACTAAGCGTACCTAGCTACATTGTGCTCATTTTTTTGAGAGAGTTTAAATTTATCATTAATGAAGAGCAGACGTTTCTATATAATCTAGCTATATTGAACTTATTTTTCGAGAGAGTTCCAGTTTATCCTTAATGAAGAGTGGAAGAATTGCTATCATTTATATGTAACGCATTAAGCATATTTTTACTGATACTGTAAAATACTGCAGTGATACCGCCTACTGTTCTACGGAAGCTTTTAAAAATAATCTCATATGTGTTGTTCTCACTGCGAAACTATATTATTCATTCAACATCTCGGAAAACTAACGATGAAAATTGATCTTAAGGTTGGCGGTGTTGAGAAAATACAAAACAAAACTAGAGCTCCATTTCTCGCTTGAACGGAGACCAGCAAGCTTAAACAAGAGAGACATGAAGCCAACAGAACGCGAAGTTTTCTCCTTCCCCACATATGTGAGTGAAGAGACGGTGTCCAAGGGGAGGGAACCGAGTGTGAGAGGTGAGAATGAAATAATAGAACCTATTTGGTAACCCCGGAGAATGGCCCTGTAAATCGATTCAATTAGCCGCTCTCGGGCTGAGTAGAAATTTCTTTGTTACTGCCCCTGTTGCGTCAGTCTTAGTGACTCACGAACTCGGTATAGGATAGTGGCGAGACACAGAGCGTATTGGGTGGCATGGTCTCGACACACGAATTGTATGTCCAGATATAAACACTGCGCATTGACACATCCACTTTGAGCTTAATATAGATCTAGGATGGACTGGCTTACAAGCTCTACGCATGTAAATTGTGCCCTATTGGAATTCTGTTGTTTGACGTATGTTTTTGAGGTTGTCTGTTGGCTCGTTTGGTCGTTTCACAGAGACATGAAGACTTTTGTTGACTCTCCAATAGTTGCATGGCAATACATTTAGCTTCACTAAAGTAATAGGTACTCATGCATCGATATCGCTCTTTTGTCTTGTTAGATTGTGTGTATGGGCCTAAATGTTATGGGATATTAAGAAAGGCAGATTTTTTTATGGCTCATTTTGGTTATTCTGGCCTTATACCATTTTGTTTGGTGGACGCCTACTTCTGATGGTAACATTGGGGAGGTTAGAGTTAGATTTTCATGTGGCTTCTGTTATTGTTGGTATAGTAGATGTTTGTCACCAGATTGATTCAGATAAAGCCTTTCTCTTAAGCGCGTCTATTTAAGTTTATTTTTAAGTTGCCTACAAGATGAATATACCATGGCCTTTAAAAGACCACTTGGGGCTCTATAAAAAAAATTAAAGTTAGCAGCTGCTTTATTAATGGATTTCTCTGTAAAAGCTCGATAAAACAAAATAATATCATAAGCTAAAACACACACACTCACACACACAATCATATAAAATCAAATCTATTTTGTTGCCACAGAACATTAATGGTTAATGTTTATTTATTTATTTAAAAAAAATGAAAATTATTGTGGCTTAACTCAGTTAAAATAATATTAGCGTAATTTGATTGATGACGGCGAAGTTCATTTAATAATATCAGAGATTAGTAATGGAGACATGTGGAGAAATCAGAGGTTAACGTTGGCTTTTTTTTTCTTTAAACGAGTCAAAATTTGGGATTGTTTTTTAACTCCGAAACAATTCCACCATGTGTGCGTACATGTACATTCTTGGTCTTGTTTTGTCTTTACTTCTCTGTGTTTCTGTACATGTTGACACTATTTCAGACAAGTCATCTAAAAAAAAGTATCTTTAGAAGACAATTACTCTTTAAGAGAATCTGATGACTTTTCGTAAAAGCGATTATTATACCCTTAAAAAATAATCACCGAGTTTTTAAAATGGAACATTTTTACCTCGCCCCAATCCTCCCGTGGAGGCTGAGTGTTTAAGTGCTTGGCTTCCGAGACTGAGCTCCTGGGTTTGAATCTCGGTGAAGACGGATTTTGAATTTCGGGATTTTTACGGCGCCACTGAGTCCACCCAACTCTAATGAGAACCTGACTTTAGTTGGGTAAAGTAAAGGCGGTTATTCGTTGTGCTAGCCACATGACACCCTGCTCGTTGACCGTTGGCCAAAAGATCAGATGACCTTAACATCGTCTGCCCTATAGATCGCAAGGTCTGAAAGGGGAACTTTACTTTTACTTACCATCTTCACCTAACCCCTGAAACAAAAAACTCCCATGGGTAATCGAATATATCAATCAAATACGCCAATAACAATTTTCAATGCCTATGAAAGTGTATGTATAGCTTCGGGAAAACAAAAACAATATGGCCACATAATGTAAATTCTGGTTTGACTGTTATAATTTTTCAAAAATATAATCATCTCGAAATGAAATTAGGTTAATCTGAACACGCTTTCAGTGGGTATTCCTGCACTCGGCTCAAATGTTTCTTTGTATTCAGTACAGAGTTGAACAAATAAAAAATGAACATTTTGCGCACCTTCCTTTGTAGAAATGAGCTGGACTGTAATAAAAAACCTTGATTGTGCAAGCTTACTCTAAGGACTCCTTGCAATGTTGAAATTTTACAACAAAAAAAATCAAATGAGAAATTATTCATAAAGCAGGAATAGATAGCAAAAACAAAATATGTTTCTTGTTTTTCTTGACAGCTTTATTATAAAACAAAACAAAAAACAAAAAAAACCCAAATTGAAACAATTGCAGGCATGCTTCATTAGGGAGTTGGAAAAGCTCTTTAAAAGCGGCACGGAAATGAGTTTAAAATGACCATCAAATACACAAATTTAACTAGTTTACAAATTAACATATGACCAACTGATATGCATACTCGTACTTCACTTCGTAACTTTAGCCTGTGCTTGTAATATCCACCCCCCCCCCTCCCTTTTTACTCACCTTCTCTTCAGCTTCTCCATTCTCTATATAGATGTAGACCTATCCTTTTTTTTTTTTTTTTTTTACACTTTAATAAGTTACTACAAAAACACCCGCGTATTCTGGGAAAAAAAAATAGTTTCAATTGACATGGGATGAAAATATCAATTTGGTTTTTTATGAAGTGTCTACAACCACTTGTTTACGTGGCTAAGAGTGCAAATCAGTGTTTTCTATTTAAACATTTGTATTTCGACTTTCTTACAAATCAGTGGGACGAATAAACATCGATTTGGGAATACTGGCCGCTGGTGGTGGCGGTCATGAAAAGTGCTTAGTAGTAGCCATATGTGTAAAGCGTCATTTTAATCAAGTGGCATAAATTGGCGATATGTGAATCACTCAGCGAGTGAGCTATGGTTTATAGATCTTTTTGTTGTTTATATTATGTCCAAAGTAACTAAGAGTTCTTCAACGCTTTCACCAAAAGTGTTTATTTGTGTTCCATCATTGACATACGGTGGCAAGGGACACTGATATGGACAGTATAGAGGCACCGCTTCTAGTTCAACAGCTACTCTGGGCTGAGTACATATTCCGTATGGGGGATCACCATGTTCGGCGTATACCAAAGGCACATTTTGTTTAAGGGAGGGGGGCTGAAGGATGGTAGGCGTAACAGATGTTTCCCCTTTCACGGAATATATATTATTGTTAATCTAGATTTATTACACATTTAATTACATGACAGATCCAAACTTACCTTACCTTTACCTATCCCTTAGTCTGTTGAACCGTTGTGGCACCAAGCATGACTCGTGGACCATCTTTCTCCATTCCTCCTTGTCTTTTGCTTTGTTTAGAACCTCTTTCAATGGCAGGCCCGTCCATTCTTTTATGTTGTCCTCCCATCGCTTTCTCTGTCTGCCTCTTCTTCTTTTTCCTGGTACTGTTCCCTGAAGGAAGGTCTTTGCGAGCCCCGGAATCTTGTAATATGGCCATAGATTTTGAGCTTGCGTTTTTTCACTATAGTTAGCAGGTCATCATGGGGTCCGATCGCTGCAGTAACCCTGTCTCTAATCTCTTGGTTTGTGATGCGGTTTTTAAACGTAATACCTAGGATCCTTCTCAATTCCATTGCTAGGGTCCTCCTCTCTAGCTCTGCAGTCAGCGTCCAAGACTCACAGGCATATAAAAATGTGGCCATGACCAGGGAGCGCATCAGTCTGATTTTGGTGCCGAGGGCTAAGCCTTTGTCTTTCCATATTATTTTAAGTTTTGAAAGGGCTGCTGTGGACTGTGCTATTCGGGCCAATAGTTCGGGTTTCGTTTCCTTATCTGAGACAATAGCCCCGAGGTATTTGAAGCTGGTAACACTAGTCAGCTTTTCGCCTCAAAGACTGATCCAGACTAATTGATACACTTACACTATATATAAGATTTAAGTATTTTTAAAAAATATTTTATTGTTGTGAATGAACTGATACATACAGGATTGTTCGACTTGTTTTTAGTTACACTAGAATTAACCTATTTGAGAGGAGCCATTGTCATACTGTTACACACCCTACGCTGGTTCCTTGCTACGCTACTTCATCAATGACCGATTCAGCACGTCATTGACCACCGTTGACAAATACTGCATGTTCGATTGACCACCAATAACAAATAATGTGATCATGGTTATTCACAAATCAATACATTTTATATTGATATGGCTCCTACTTATTGGTGTACTTTATGTAAGAAATAGTATTAATCTGTTATATCATAATATGACTCCTTTACGGTCACCTGAATGAAAAGTGTAATTGTTGAATCTGTTAGTTTTGTGGTTGCCCGGACGTCAGCTGTCACGATGGCAGATTAATGGCACCCAACGGAGCTGTACTGTCACGTGGTTTTGTCACCTTCGATTCCCCGCAACCCTCACACGTGGTCGGGAACAGTAATTATTGCTTCCTTCTGTCCCAGAGGCCACCTTAATCACACTTTATCGGAGGCATAATATATGTACATGTGTGGTGGGGGGAGGGAGGAGGCGTGTTAAGAGGGTCGTGTATCGAAATTTACCTTGACCTCTTCTTCTTTTTTTTTTATCGCCTGTCGAACTTTATGGCACAATGAAAAATATGTATATTTATTATTTAAGTACGAGGCAACGAATCATTATAATTTGAGTGTAGGGATAAATTAGTAGATAATGTACATTGCTTGTGACAGAGAGAAAATCTAGGGCCAGGGCCGGCCTCAGGCAAAGGCAAACTAGACAGCCCCTAGAGCCTCTGATTTGGTGTGGAGCTCGCACAGGACAAAGAAATTATTATTTTTTTTAAGAATACAAAAAATTACGAAACAAGGATCCAATCTCAATGCGTTTGTTTGGTCTTTACTTTTTAAAATATTTTTCTGTTTCATTTGGGGCCACGCTATTCACTTCACCTAGGGGCTCTAAATACTTAAGACCGGTCCTGCTAGGGTTCAGTTACGACGACGACGAGGATAAATATTTTATTTTATTGTAATATGTAATAATTACGAATATAATTTTTTTTTTAAATTTTGAAAAATGTATTAATGTAGATAATTGGTAAAAAGTATACATGTTGTTATTTAGATCTCCATGGTCGTATCTCATTTTATAAATAATCCACCATTATGGACCAAGTCTAAAATTATTGGTTTGTATGAGAAAAGAGGTCTGGGACACACAAACAACCGCGGAGGCCACTCGATCTATACAGCAAATTAGCTACACGGGCTCCCAACAACGATTATGCTTCCCCAAAACCAACAAACCTGGTTATGCTTTTAGACCTGCTAGCGATCTATTGACTTAGTCCATAATGGTGGGCATTTTTATTTCCCTTGCAAGGATCACCTTTGTCGTTGAGTAAACCCTTTAAGCGTATTATTATTATTAAACGGCTTAACTTTATGCATTGTAACGATATAACATGAAAAATAACATAAATGAAAAACATTGACGTAAATGGTTATTGGCGATTAAATAAACAATGTTTAGGGCGCCTAATTAAACTTTAATGTCGACATCTAAAGAATAACAGTGCGTACGTGTTTATAAGACTGGATACAGCAGTGCTAAGTAGTCACACAAAATGTCCATGACCCTTTAAATTGACTTAGCTCAGCGTCACTTCCTTTAGTCTGTACACGGGATACAACAAAAAGCTATTTATAGTTTTTTTTAAACCGTATTTGAAAATCGCTAACACATGTCGTGATGACTTGTAAGATTAATATTAATTCATCATGAACAACTACTTTAATCCTTTGCGTCACTGTAAAACGATTAACGCAACCGCTATGCCACTTCTCAGTTTAAGTTTTAGTTTTATTATTCCGCTTTTTTTTTTAATCAGAAAGCGGTGGTGGTTTGGCTATCATATGAGCCGCAAGGTACCTTTTTTTTTTTTACCTGAAAGGTGTCGCGGTAAATGTGTTGTAGACGATCTCTTGCAAAGTGTGAGGTTGAAATACTTTGTTCTATTTTCTCAGACTAGCTCTTGTCTTGTTTCCTACTCTTCGTGTGTGTCCAGATCAATCCACAATAAAATCGGTTAAAAACTTCTAATGTATGTAAACAAGTTGTTCTTCTGCTTAGATCTTTCTTTGGCCAGCTGAAAGAGGCATCCTATGACCTAGGTAACAGCTTTTTCTTTAATTTTAATTTCTAACCTATGTCCACTAGAAAGTCAGTTAAGCGTGGTACAGGTCACTCGCTGAGGTGTACCTCAATCTGCATTGAAAGTGTAAGGTTATAAAAAGTCAATTAGATATAAAGGAATCTGACTTGGAACATGGAGCATGGAACATGGAACATGAATTATTGCTCTATCGCATACAAAGTGCGATTCAAAACCAAATCTGATCTTAGTTAATGTTCTGAAATTCAAGTATCTATGCCTTCCCTCTTAATGTCTATCAGACTCTCTCTCTCTCTCTCTCTCTCTTCTCTCTCTCTCTCTCTCTTCTCTCTCTCTCTCTCTTCTCTCTCTCTCTTCTCTCTCTCTCTCTTCTCTCTCTCTCTTCTCTCTATCTCTCTTCTCTCTCTCTCTCTCTTCTATCTCTCTCTTCTCTCTCTCTCTCTTCTCTCTCTCTCTCTTCTCTCTCTCTCTTCTCTCTATCTCTCTTCTCTCTCTCTCTCTTCTATCTCTCTCTTCTCTCTCTCTCTTCTCTCTCTCTCTCTTCTCTCTATCTCTCTTCTCTCTCTCTCTCTTCTATCTCTCTCTTCTCTCTCTCTCTTCTCTCTCTCTCTCTTCTCTCTCTCTCTCTTCTCTCTCTCTCTCTTCTATCTCTCTCTTCTCTCTCTCTCTCTTCTCTCTCTCTCTTCTCTCTATCTCTCTTCTCTCTCTCTCTCTTCTATCTCTCTCTTCTCTCTCTCTCTTCTCTCTCTCTCTCTTCTCTCTATCTCTCTTCTCTCTCTCTCTTCTCTCTATCTCTCTTCTCTCTCTCTCTCTTCTATCTCTCTCTTCTCTCTCTCTCTTCTCTCTCTCTCTCTTCTCTCTATCTCTCTTCTCTCTCTCTCTCTTCTCTCTCTCTCTTCTCTCTATCTCTCTTCTCTCTCTCTCTCTTCTATCTCTCTTCTCTCCCTCTCTCTCGCCAGGTTTTGTCTTTGATTCAACTACACCATCAACTCCGAGACTTATCCAGCTGCGGTGATGTTCGCCTGCTACTAAGTGTTTGTCTCTAATTAAAACTTCTCTGTCTCTGCTCTTAGAGAAGAATAATGACATTTCTATCTTCTTTGTCAGAGTCAGGTCAGTCTTACAATCTTCTTTATCTCATCATGTATTCATTTTAGACACTTCTTGCTTGTTCTCTAGACACTTCTAGTCTGTTCCATCTCTATCTTGTATCATGGTGCATTCAGTGAATCAGGGTCACCTAGAGACTATTATTTTACACATGTGTGTACTCTGGCAACATATAGGGGAGGTAATAGTGAAAATAAGCGTTACGTCTCTAGATTAGTTTTAAAAGTACACTTCCAAACCATTTTCAAAACAACAATCACTAGCATAGAATGCATGCACGTTTCTGTTTAAATATGGCATCGGCGATTCTAACTAGTTAGGTGGCGTATCAAGGGCTCTAGGCGCCCCTAGGTAGCAAGATCTGTCGGCGCCCCTCCCCCTTTATCTGCCAATTCTGTACGTTTTTTTTAAATATTTGCTTAAAGTACAATCAACAAGTAAGCAATTACAAAAGTTACAATTAATTAACGAGAGAAACATGTCTTATGTAGTGTTTTGATTCTCATTTTGCGTCCCCCTACACTGGTGCACCCGTGGCGGCTGCACCACCTCGGTACGCCGCTGTTTAAGGTTGAGGAATATTGATGTTACAACATTAACTTCATTACATTTAACCAAACGCAAATTTGACATGTCATGTCATTGTTAAGCCCACATTTGTTACCAGATGATATTTGATATCATCATTATATATATATATGTCATGATAACATTCGATACCATAATCCTAGTTGATGACATAATTACATTTGATGTCATAATTAAAATTTTTTGTCATAATAACATTGGATGTCATTATGTCCGTTGACATCTAGCCTGGTTTCTGGTACTTAAAGAGTTCAATGCCTCGAGCTCTCCAATGTCTGTCCCCGTGACACATTGGTCAAAGCAACCCTTTGACATCCGTGCCCCCTCCTCCACCCTCATTCCAAACATCGATACTACAATGCTGTAATTTGGTTTGAAGTTTTAGCACAATGAAATTGAAGATTCCGATACACTTGGTATCGATGTGTGTCAAGAATCGATACTCCTTCCTCCTTTTTTTTTTTTTTTCTCAACAAGACGAGTTGGAAAACGACGATTATAATTTCGAAATTCGAAACTGGTCATCAAATGAACGGCAAGATAGAATTTAAGGGTTGTTTACAGTCGAGATTCTTGAACACGTAATTTGGAATCGAAAACAACGTCGAGGAAATAATCGATTACTGTGGATTTTATTTTTACGTGAACGATGTTTTTACTTTACAATTTTTATTTAAAAGTTGAGAATTTTAATTTAACCAAACCAAATGTTAAAGTCCCCTTGCGATCCATGCGGCAGATTTTGTAAAGGTCATCAGTTTTAATGGTCGATGGTCTCACGTGGCCAGCACAATGACCAACATCCTTTACATTCCCCAACTTATGTAAGGTGCCAATTTAGGTTCGGTAAACTGAGGGGCGTCCCGAATATCCTGAAATTCAAAAATTCTGGTCTTCAGCGGGATTCGAACCCGAGACAGATTGGTTCACAAACCAACTGCTTCATTGTATCTTCATTTCGTGGTCCACTTTGGCACCATTCCTAGTGCATGTTATGGTCTTATAAATGAAGTAACAGTTCTATGTTTTAATTCTGGTGCTACGTACGCGACTAGAGCACTAAGATCAATATAAGTGTTGCATATTAGGTTACAGTGTAGATTATTTTAAAACTACATTGCCACGGGAAATAGTGTATATATCATTGATCTTGGGACTCGAAGACAAGCCTTTGTATTGGTATTAGTATTTTATTTATTTTATTTTATTTTAAAACAATTTTCTTAAAAAAACAAAGAGGCTGTTCGTGAAATAAATCATTTATCCTACACAAACATATGTGATATATTACCAGACAACCTTTAATGAAGTCAAGATTGATACACTGTGGCTTCTATTAATAGTAACAAGACAGCGTTTAATAATAAAAACTACATTTTCTGGCTCTATAGTTTCCAATTAAAACTTTAAAAAAACTCGCTCGTGTATCTTGTGACTCGTTAAACGTTTATGTTTCTTAGAAATTTCTGAAAATTTTCTAAATAAGTCATTGACTAGAATGTTTCTAAATAAGTCACTGACTAGAATGTTTCTAAATAAGTCATGGACTAGAATGTTTCTAAATAAGTCATGGACTAGAATGTTTCTAAATAAGTCACGGACAAGAATGTTTCTAAATAAGTCACTGACAAGAATGTTTCTAAATAAGTCAAGGACTAGAATGTTTCTAAATAAGTCACGGACTAGAATGTTTCTAAATAAGTCACGGACTAGAATGTTTCTAAATAAGTCACGGACTAGAATGTTTCTAAATAAGTCACTGACTAGAATGTTTCTAAATAAGTCACGGTCTAGAATGTTTCTAAATAAGTCACGGACTAGAATGTTTCTAAATAAGTCACGGTCTAGAATGTTTCTAAATAAGTCACGGACTAGAATGTTTCTAAATAAGTCATGGACTAGAATGTTTCTAAATAAGTCATGGACTAGAATGTTTCTAAATAAGTCACGGACTAGAATGTTTCTAAATAAGTCACGGACTAGAATGTTTCTAAATAAGTCACGGACTAGAATGTTTCTAAATAAGTCACGGACTAGAATGTTTCTAAATAAGTCATGGACTAGAATGTTTCTAAATAAGTCATGGACTAGAATGTTTCTAAATAAGTCATGGACTAGAATGTTTCTAAATAAGTCATGGACTAGAATGTTTCTAAATAAGTCACGGACTAGAATGTTTCTAAATAAGTCACGGGCTAGAGTTACGCCATGACGTTGAAATGGTCGAAGGGCACACTGAAACAGCCCGTAGCTTGCCACTAAAAATCCACGTTCGCCGTACGGCAGTAATAAATATAAGAGTCCACGTGATTCAATGGGCTCTTAAGTTTTAGAGAGCATTAGATCGTACAGCGTTGAGAGATGACCCAATCCCAAAGCAGTCACTTGTTTACGCTTCATCTTACAAAATAACTCACACCCAATAAAATAGATAAACATGTGAAATAGCGAGATACTCGAGCGGGGGAATCCCGTCCATGTGAAAGCTACAACAGACACGGGTTAAGCTCGTGTATTTGTAGCCCGGCGAAAACCATGCAATGTGTAAGCGACCTTAGACGTTTTCCTGTCCTATACACTATCACTACAGGGAAGGTTGTAAAGACAAACGTGTCTCTCATTTACATACAGGCAATGACGTACTGGATAACGTAGTTTAAAACTTAAGTTTTGTTTTGCGCTTCAAGCTGTCGGTACGCTCCTGCTGTCATCGTTTGCCGTTCTGTAGGAGGTCTGGTCTAGGATAGAATAGGTCTAATCTTCAGTCTGGTCTAGGATAGAATAGGTCTAATCTTCAGTCTGGTCTCTAGGATAGAATAGGTCTAATCTTCAGTCTGGTCTCTAGGATAGAATAGGTCTAATCTTCAGTCTGGTCTAGGATAGAATAGGTCTAATCTTCAGTCTGGTCTAGGATAGAATAGGTCTAATCTTCAGTCTGGTCTTTAGGATAGAATAGGTCTAATCTTCAGTCTGGTCTAGGATAGAATAGGTCTAATCTTCAGTCTGGTCTCTAGGATAGAATAGGTCTAATCTTCAGTCTGGTCTCTAGGATAGAATAGGTCTAATCTTCAGTCTGGTCTAGGATAGAATAGGTCTAATCTTCAGTCTGGTCTCTAGGATAGAATAGGTCTAATCTTCAGTCTGGTCTCTAGGATAGAATAGGTCTAATCTTCAGTCTGGTCTAGGATAGAATAGGTCTAATCTTCAGTCTGGTCTCTAGGATAGAATAGGTCTAATCTTCAGTCTGGTCTCTAGGATAGAATAGGTCTAATCTTCAGTCTGGTCTAGGATAGAATAGGTCTAATCTTCAGTCTGGTCTCTAGGATAGAATAGGTCTAATCTTCAGTCTGGTCTTTAGGATAGAATAGGTCTAATCTTCAGTCTGGTCTCTAGGATAGAATAGGTCAAATCTTCAGTCTGGTCTAGGATAGAATAGGTCTAATCTTCAGTCTGGTCTAGGATAGTATAGGTCTAATCTTCAGTCTGGTCTCTAGGATAGAATAGGTCTAATCTTCAGTCTGGTCTCTAGGATAGAATAGGTCTAATCTTCAGTCTGGTCTAGGATAGAATAGGTCTAATCTTCAGTCTGGTCTCTAGGATAGAATAGGTCTAATCTTCAGTCTGGTCTAGGATAGAATAGGTCTAATCTTCAGTCTGGTCTCTAGGATAGAATAGGTCTAATCTTCAGTCTGGTCTCTAGGATAGAATAGGTCTAATCTTCAGTCTGGTCTAGGATAGAATAGGTCTAATCTTCAGTCTGGTCTCTAGGATAGAATAGGTCTAATCTTCAGTCTGGTCTAGGATAGAATAGGTCTAATCTTCAGTCTGGTCTCTAGGATAGAATAGGTCTAATCTTCAGTCTGGTCTCTAGGATAGAATAGGTCTAATCTTCAGTCTGGTCTCTAGGATAGAATAGGTCTAATCTTCAGTCTGGTCTAGGATAGAATAGGTCTAATCTTCAGTCTGGTCTCTAGGATAGAATAGGTCTAATCTTCTGTCTGGTCTCTAGGATAGAATAGGTCTAATCTTCAGTCTGGTCTAGGATAGAATAGGTCTAATCTTCAGTCTGGTCTCTAGGATAGAATAGGTCTAATCTTCAGTCTGGTCTAGGATAGAATAGGTCTAATCTTCAGTCTGGTCTAGGATAGAATAGGTCTAATCTTCAGTCTGGTCTAGGATAGAATAGGTCTAATCTTCAGTCTGGTCTAGGATAGAATAGGTCTAATCTTCAGTCTGGTCTAGGATAGAATAGGTCTAATCATCAGTCTGGTCTCTAGGATAGAATAGGTCTAATCTTCATTCTGGTCTAGGATAGAATAGGTCTAATCTTCAGTCTGGTCTAGGATAGAATAGGTCTAATCTTCAGTCTGGTCTCTAGGATAGAATAGGTCTAATCTTCAGTCTGGTCTAGGATAGAATAGGTCTAATCTTCAGTCTGGTCTAGGATAGAATAGGTCTAATCTTCAGTCTGGTCTAGGATAGAATAGGTCTAATCTTCAGTCTGGTCTAGGATAGAATAGGTCTAATCTTCAGTCTGGTCTAGGATAGAATAGGTCTAATCTCCAGTCTGGTCTAGGATAGAATAGGTCTAATCTCCAGTCTGGTCTAGGATAGAATAGGTCTAATCTTCAGTTTTGAAGAAACATCAGAAAGTTCAATAACGTCAAGTAAAGTCATATGAAGTTATATGTGAAGTCAATTTGAGTTTTATATAGCATATTTTTTCCACGGAAATTTGATATGCGCCAATAAAGTTTCTTGTCCCGGCCGCACGTTTTGCTCCCTACGCCTCTGCTACACAGACATCAGATGAATTTCAATTATGTTGCAGATGATGTCAGCAGGGCACGGGGGATACAGACCAACATGCTTGCAGCTAATTAGATCCGCGTCAACTCTGCTGGGCTTTAAGTCTTATAAAAATAACAGCACTCGGACCACTAGGGTACAATAGACATCAGAATAAAAGCATGCGATACATGATCAATAAAAGGCATTAGATAAACTGGATGTTGGACGCAGGATTATAATACTTAAGCCCCACAGCTTTTTAAAATACAACTATTAAACAATAAAAAAAAAAAGCTTGGTGGTTTGGTTTGCACTCTCGACTGTCTCGACTGATCCCTGGTTCGAACCAAGCCCGTAGCCCTCCCCTGCCCGTAGCCCTCCCCTTCCATTATGCGAGAGGCTTCGGCTAGGATGTATAATCTTTAATTTTGTAAAGAAACATCCGAAAAATGTTTAGGCTAAAACAAGCAAACAAAACAGTCTTGTCCTCTGTGATACTCATTGACCACTCCCAATATTTATTGACCACTCCCAATACTCATTGACCACTGCCAGACACGAGAGTCTTCCCCCAGCTCTTCTTAATGTTCTGCCTGAATACGAACGACTCTATTTGTAGAGCATGTCTCCAGAGCATGCTCAATGTACGCTGGTCCCACCTCTTTTGTGAGCATGTGAGAGTAGCGGCACTTGGGAGAAGGTCTCCGTGCTGTCTTTACGTAATCAGGAAACAAAACTCAGCTGGAACTCGGCTACAACTATTTCAAATAACATATCGGTAGATTCGGCATCGAGCCATATCCCCTTTCCTTTTTTTGCAGCTGTTTATACCACTTAGCCAAACGAATCACGTGACTGATTGAAAAAATTTCACACAAAACAGCCCGTTTAAATGTTCATCACTCTTCACAGCGAAGTGCTTGTTACTCAGCGGTCACCTAGAGCTATTTCAACAGCATTTTATTCCAATTTTAAAGAGCGATTGGACTGTATGCATGACTGAACTTGAGACAAAGGAATGGAACGTATATCTTTTGAAATATTGGTATCTTAGCAATTAGTAGTGACATTCAGACTTTGAAGTTTATATATATTGTACTGGAAGCGGCTTTGTTTGCATCATGGTGTGGAAAAATATGTAGGTCAAAACTGGGTTTGCGTAGCCACGTAAGACACTGCACTCACCCTCTAACTTCAGACTTGTAAAGATTGCCAATACTATGACTACTGGAAGAGTAGGAGAGTACCTATGGATGGTGCTTGCACATTTATTTTATAGGTGCATACGTGCATGCAGAGGCGTAGTGAGAAGGGGGCACGATGCCCCGGGCGCGTTATGGGGGCGGGAGGGTGCCACACGCAGATAGGCGCCTAAAAAAAACAAAACATTTTTGTAGATATTTTAGTTAGGTAATATATTCTTAAGTCATGTGTATTATAGTTGCATTATTATAAAATACTTTTTTTTATTTATAAGCCTATATTTCTAAGTGATGTTCATGGGAAATGGGGGGGGGGGCAATAAAGTACCTTGCAACAGTCGCACCTTTTGCTCACTGCGCCTCTACGCGTATGGGACGCACGTTTTTTGATTTGTTTGCTATTTGAACTATAAATAGGTCTATGTTTATGAGGATAAGGGAGAGAATAAGTCACATAGGACGAGAAGCTTGACTTACCAGTTCTGTCCCCTGCTTTATTAATAACCTATATCAACAAGATCATTAATTGTCTCCCTTGGAAACCAGTCTTGGCCTGGTGAAACGGAAATTGGGTTTCTTCCTCCGGCACTTTTTTTTTTTCACTATTTGTGTTCTATTTGCTATATCCCTACGTCTGCCCAACGGTCCCGTATCTTCCACATCTTTCTTTTTTATTTACCACATTTCATTTCGTCTCAGACCGCTCGGTAAATGTGAAGCCTGTGAGGAAGAAAAAAATATAAAGCTCGCCCCGATGAATGATGTCCCGGGCAAATCCTTAAGGACCACGGTTAATTTCGGGCATTTATACTAATACTGCTTCCTTTGGTCAGTCTGGTCACCTTAATGTTCCTAGCCAGGCCGACAATCAATGGTATGCGATTGAATAAATAAATATATAACAATAACTGAATTACATTTTCATTTAAATTCTGGCCAAAATTGTTTGTTTGTTGACTTCTAGAAAATAAACATAGACTACTAGAAAATAAACATAGACTACTAGAAAATAAACATAGACTACTAGAAAATAAACATAGATTACTAGAAAATAATCATTGACTACTAGAAAATAAACACAGACCACTACAAATCGAAGATAGACTTCATTTTATCATTATTATTATTATTTCTGTCGAATTTCATCAGCTGTTAGATACTTTCATATTAACAAGGTCCTCACTGCTTAGAAATTAGGCACGAAGTGAAGCATTCTGGGAATCTTTTGGTTTTGCTGACACTGCCGTCTGCTGCTCAGGGGAAATAAGAAATGGAAGAGAGAAAAACAAAAAAAGTCCCACAATGTTATTTGTCATCAGACACGCACATCAATAAAATCGATCCTTTAAAAGAAATAACAAAAATAATGAGGAGATTAAAAAAATATTTTATTTTTTATGTTTGGAAAATAATGAAATACAGGCAAATATAGAGAAAAAAAAACAGCGACGTAGCATTATTCAATACTGTAGTATAGTACGCCATATTGTATGTCGCTAGTTAATGCATATATTTTTAGTGAAAAAGGAAAGATTGCTACAATTCCGTGTATTTAAATTAACTTCTACTAATTAGGGTTGTTCATTGGTTTTTGAAACAGGCGATCCCCCCTTTACAGACGGATACAGCGTTCTCATAAAACAGTTGAGTCTGTAAAACACGGCATAAACTGAATGTGGACTGACATGTCTCCTAGTTTGTTAAATTGCCAGTTATCGAGAATAGGGGTTGAAGAAAGGGAAGAATACAGAAAGAACCGTACTGTAGTTATACGTATTGCTTGCTTTAGAATACTACAGAGATTATAATAATTACAATGATGGCTATGTCTTCGATTCCGAAGATTAAGAATGAGGGTAGTGTTTCACATGACGACACAAACCCAGCTTTGACCTGCATATTTTTCCGCATCTCGTGCAGACAAAACCGTGTCTATTTAAGTTTTTTTTTCTTTTTTTTTCTTCTGCGCCTCTTCAATAAGGGCTTTTCTTTGGGTCTCTAATGTGTGTACCGCGGCCTTTGTGAGAGCTCTCTAACTGTCTCTTTCAGAGGCCATAGGTTTTGTGAAACACTGTAAGACATTCAGAGAATATAAATCGCCATAATAAATCAGAGAATATAAACTGCCTAAATACAACAGAGAATATGTACCTTTACCTATCCCTTAGTCTTTTGGACCGTTGGGGCACCATGCAAGATTTGTCGACCGTCTTTCTCCATTCCTCTCTGTCTTTTGCCTTAGATAGAACCTCTTTCAATTGCAGGCCCGTCCATTCTTTTATGTTGTCTTCCCATCGCTTTCTCTGTCTGGCTCTTCTCCTTCTTCCTGGTACCTGAAGGTCTTTGTGAGCCCCTTGTAATAAGGCCATACATTTTTAGCTTGTGTTTTTTTTTGTACGATACTTAGCAGGTCATCATGGGGTCCAATCGCTGTAGAAACCCTGTCTCTAATCTCTTGGTTTGTGATGTGGTCTTTAAATGTGATACCTAGGATCATTCTGTAGCATCTCAATTTCATTGCCAGGATCCTCTGCCCATAAACAACAGAGAATATAAACTGCCCAAATACTTATAAACAAGGTCAAGTTTTGTATTTTACGCCTGATATTAAAAGGAACTTCAAAAACTGGCTTCCAAAGAAACAAAAGAAATACGTACTGCTACTTTTAACCCTTCCGTCCTGCTCTGTACGTATTGAGGCTTCACCACGTACTTAAATGATGGAGCAAGATAAGATAACCAATGAGGAAGTGCTACGAAGAGCAGGGTGCCAGGACATCCGCTCTGTTATCAGCAGCAGACGCTTTGGCTGGCTTGGCCAAAATGCCAGTAGGTCGACTTCCAAAGGACATTATGTATGGCGATCTAATAAAAGGCAGGAGAGCCGCTGGTCGCCCACTTTTACGCTATACGGATGTATGTAAACGCGACATGAAGCTTTTCAAAATCGACACTAGCAGCTGGGAAGAGGTGGCACTTAATAGATCCACATGGAGAGAGAGCATAAAGGAAAGGTCTCGGATTGCAGATGTCATACACAACAGAAGCAGAAAGAAGGGTGAAAATACAACGGCGCCTGGTGATTACATATGCCCAACCTGTGACCACAGCTGTGTATCAAGGATTGGCCTCTTTAGTCACACAAGAAGTTGCAAAGGGAAAAGATTGTCTCTTGAGACGTAAAAATGCCACGTACTTAAAGAGTAGGAAGTCTCATCTCTTGTTCAAAATACTGAAGGGTCATTTCAAAAGTCTTTACTTAGTATGTACCTGTATATTGTATAATTTAGATGCTTGTCAATTTTTTCTTGTGTGTGTGTTTTTTTACTCTGCCGATGTATTGCTGAGTTATCTGGTCAGCCGGTGTATTGCTGAGTTATCTGGTCAGCCGGTGTATTGCTGAGTTATCTGGTCAGCCGGTGTATTGCTGAGTTATCTGGTCAGCCGGTGTATTGCTGAGTTATCTGGTCAGCCGGGGTACCGAGTGCCGAGTTTATGGGACTCTACAGCTGCGAACAAAAAAAGAGTTGTTTTTACAGTAAGTCCCTGCGGAATCTCAAGATGAAAAGAAAAAAAAAAAGAACCTCTTCTGTGCTGTCTGCAATGATGTATGCAACCTATTACCAAGCATCTAGAAACAAGTTCTGAGAGAAAAATGTCATTCATCAGACCACCACAATTTTCTCGACAATCATTCATCATCAAAGGGCGATAATCACCCATGCTTGATCTTTTTCACACGTTTTAAACTTCGTACAAAATACACACATATAGACACACATATATACACACACACATATCTACATACATCTATATACACACACACATATACATATATGTACAACGAAAACGGTACAAGTCATCTTATAGGAAAGAATTTTAAAAAAATATATATTTGTAAACATTCATCATATATTACTGACATATAGTAGGTTTACTTACGGCTATTGTATAAACGTCATTAATAGAATACATCTACTTTGGTATATACAATCTGCATGCACTATAGACTTCAATTACACTCAGAGTATATAATGTTAATTAAAGATATACTTCTAAAATGGCATATAATGTTAACCACCGCAAATTGGTTTGTGATGTGGTCTTTAAATGTGATACCTTCAGTAGCATTTATGTTTCATCAATAGGATCCTCTGCCCAAAATACAATTGTCAAAAACAAAATTTTAAAATATCTGCCCATTAATTACTGCTAATGAGAGTATTGATGCCATACATTGAATATCTGGTTCATTATCACTTATATAATCTTATAAAATACAGACGTTACTTCATAAAAGAAGTTGATTACGTCCTACGCGAGATCCTAGACGAATAATTAGACTGTTGAACCTGTTTAACATGAATTGAAACATCCCCCCCCCCTCTCTCTCTCTCTACTATCTCACTGAGAACGCAATACATTAAGACGATCTTTTCTTATCTTATAATCTTATATCTTACAAACGTTACTTCAAAATAAAAAAAACAAGATTACAAAGAGAGTTTGTGTTACACAAACTCAGAGGCGGCCCCCGTCGAAGTCGGATCCCTGTCGGATCTGCATATTCGCAAATAATATTCAAGAAGTGAATTAATTTTGATGTAAAATGTTTTACATGTTTCGGATGTTCCTTCAGAGTTGAAGATAATTACTTCCTAGTCAAAACCTCCCGCAGGACGACGGGGGATGGGAGCGGGCAGGGTTTGAACCCTGGACCATCCATAAATCTGAACGACAGTCTAGCGCGAAAACCCCACGACCAGGCAGCCATCCGATGGTCAAAAGTAATAATGTTTCAAAGATTCATTTGCCGTAAATTTAAATTTAAATTAAATAAAAAAATAGTAGATTAGTTTTAGTATATTAAAACATTACAATATTGATCAAAACGTTTGGAAATGAAAATCTACACTTTTTTTTTACACTTTAAGTTTAGAAATTGAAATTCTACATCTTAATCTAGTCTATTTTAGTCTAAACTAGATCTAGAAATTCTAGATATAGACTCTAAAATAATTTTAATTAGAATATAAATCCAGATCTAGATATACTGTAATAAAAATCTAGATCTAGTTTAAAAAATCTAGATTAGATCTAAATCAAGCTATCATTCCTTTTTTAAACTCGAGTCACATAACGAGGCTTAATAAACATTACTATGCCGAGTTCTTTTTTCATTTCATTTGAAGAATTAATTCCATATAACGTCAGAGGGAAAAAAAAACACTACGTCACACGGCCTAGCTAGACTAAAAATCGCATTCATCGATACGAGCCATTTATCGAGTGTTCATTGACTTTGGTGCACCGAGTGCGTTCTTTAAGCATTTCATTTAAAGAATTCATTCCATATGACGTCAAAGGAAAAAAAAACACTACGTCACACGGCCTAGCTAGATTTAAAATCGCCTTCATCATTACGAGCCATTTATCGAGTGTTCATAGACATTAGTGCACAGAGTGCGTTCTTTTAGCATTTCTTTTAAAGAATTCATTCCATATGACGTCAAAAAAAAAAAAACACTACGTCACACGGCTTAGTTAGACTAAAATATGTTTTTATTAATACAAGCAATTTTTCGAGGGTTAATAGACATTGGTTCACCGAGTGCGTTCTTTTAACATTACATTTAAAGAGTCCATTCATATGACGTCAAAGAAAAAAAATTCCATTACCTCACAATAGGCTAGTACCGGTACCATAAAAAAAATGTCTTTATTTACACGAGATATTTAACGAGGGTTCATAGACATTGGTGCACTGAGTTCTAAAAGAATTTATTTAAAAAGGATCAAAGCCACATTGTTTTTGCGTTTTGTCTGTCAGTCGGTCTGTCCGTCATCTTGATATAAAAAAAAACAACAACTAAAAGTTATTAAAATTGATTAACCTTTATTTTACGTTTCAAAACATCGCAATAATTTTTAGGTATGAACACAATTGAAAAGTTTATATAATAGATTGTTCCGGATGTTTGTATAAATAGTAAAAGAAAAAGAGAATTTCAGATAAATGAAATACCGTTAATTAAATTTTTTGGATGGTCTCGTATAAAAATTAGATGTACTACAGCCATGTGGAGAGATTTTCATACCTTACTTTGGTGTTTGGATTCTGTTTTCCTTAAAAATCGGAACATAATATTAACGATAATTAGATTTTTACATGTTTTAGGTAGAAAGTTAAATGTACTGTAAGAGAGTAGTGAGTTAAAATATTTTTCATAAAAAATCCGTAAAAACATTATTTCGTAAATGAGAAGATTATTTGTTTATTAATTAGAAGAGGGAGTTCAAACAATTATTTGGCGTTAGTAGATTTTTAAATAAATTCGGAAATTTCTGGCGACGATTTGTAAGAAACAAAATCCGGAACTTTCTTTTTCGATTACAAAACTTCTATGTTATGTTTTAGCAAAAAAATTAAATGTCTAAAAAGTAATTTTCAGTAATCAATTCTAGTAAATTACTTTTTTTTAAAGCCCTGAACAACCTATTGTCGATATTTTTAAAATTTGTTTAAAGATGAAAATACGGAACAGTTTGATATTGATAACCAAATTATAGTGACGCATTGTCAAACAATATAAGTGTAATATTAGTAAATTATGCGATTTCAAACAATCATTAGGCATAATTCATGTTTTATAAAACAATATCTGGAACATTTTTACACTTAATGAAATATAAGTCAGTATAGAGATTTTGATTTAGCATTAATATGCTATTTACATAAAAAATGGAACAACATATTATTGATAATGTGTTTTTGCAACGCTTAAGTATGGAAATTGAATGTAATATAAATTAGAAGAGCAAACAAACATTTGTTGGGGTTGATTAGTTTTGCACAAAAAAATCCGGAACAATCAATTTTTAGATACTTAAAACTATTGAGATGTTAGGGGAGGAACATTAAAGTGTAAATCCCATTTTCAATAGCTTTTAGAGTTCTAGTTTTTTTTTTATCTAATCGTGACGGACAAACCGACCAACAGACAAAACGCACAAAAATAATCTTCTTTTATTCGGATAGGGGCACTAAAGAAAAAATAAATAAAATCTGATTTTTTAAAAAGTTTAAGGAATTGGTTTAGCACCTGGTCATGTAGCGACGTTACGCTACTGCACGAAAATCGCTGCATAAAAAGTCCATTAAAAAAAATGTGCGTGATATTTACATACAAAATGCATTATTAGCCTTTATAAACAAACAGAAATGTTTTCTTTTAATTTTAGCAGCTAGTTGACCAGAAAAAACATCTTTAACTATTATTTATATTTGTTGTAAACATTTCCTGTACATTTTAAAAATATATTTGACTTAGTGATACTGAAAATACACAAAATTGCCCACCTTTGTTAGCATATTGTAACATTGCCTCCCTTACATTTACATAATTGTTTTAGAATTGGTGTATTTTTATGAAAAAATCGCTTGCATAATTAATTTTATAAATTAAACGGTTTGCTTTTAGAAAACCAAAAGTAGCCGTTGCACCTAAACTTTTCAAGCCGCATTTAATGATTAAATAATATTTTTCATATCTCTTCTAGTTTTCGAGATCTGAGTGTGACAGACGGACAGACGGACATTTTGCACAAACCTAATAGCGGCTTTTTCCCCTTACGGGGGCCGCTAAAAAAGAAGATAATTACGTCCTACGAATTATGCAATAACATGTAACACACGATCAGATGTGAAGCTTGTTCCATTTTTAGTGCAGGCCAGTCCAATTACAAGATTTTGAGAAATAGTAAATCAGAAAACAAAATGACAGTAACAGATCAAATATTTGTTTCTTTATCTCTTAGCTAGTAGGAATTTTTAAAAGGAACCGGTTCCCACTTTTCAAATAACCATTAGGGCATACAAAACATTGCACCGACTATTATGAAACAAAAATATTCAAAAGTAAAGGAAAAAAAAGTGTTTTCTAGAGAAGTGATATCTCGCGCAGCCAATCACTGTATCGTCAACAGCTCGTCTGTGTATATTTTATGAGCTGATTCACTTGCTACGTTTAACATTTCCAGTAGAATAAGAAACAAAAATATTGTTAGAGCAGAACTAGATTTGTTTGGAGGGACATCTGGAAAGTATTTCTCGGTTTTAACAACAGTTTCAAATAGTAAGCTTAACTCACGAGGGACTGAGTGATTGACGGGGTGGGGGGTGGGGGAAATCATTCTGAACTCTTGCAGTGCAGCTAGAGGTTTATTTTCACCATAGGAGGAGTGGGTGTGAAAAGAGAGGAGGGTGTGTTAGGGTATGCCTAGAGTTATAATACAGTTGCTTTATAGATGTGGTTACAGTGGTGATTGAATCATTTATAGATGTGGTTACAGTGGTGACTGAATCATTTATAGATGTGGTTACAGTGGTGATTGAATCATGTATAGATGTGGTTACAGTGGTGATTGAATCATTTATAGATGTGGTTACAGTGGTGATTGAATCATGTATAGATGTGGTTACAGTGGTGATTGAATCATTTATACATGTGGTTACAGTGGTGATTGAATCATTTATACATGTGGTTACAGTGGTGATTGAATCATTTATAGATGTGGTTACAGTGGTGATTGAATCATTTATAGATGTGGTTACAGTGGTGATTGAATCATTTATAGATGTGGTTACAGTGGTGATTGAATCATTTATAGATGTGGTTACAGTGGTGATTGAATCATTTATACATGTGGTTACAGTGGTGATTGAATCATTTATAGATGTGGTTACAGTGGTGATTGAATCATTTATAGATGTGGTTACAGTGGTGATTGAATCATTTATAGATGTGGTTACAGTGGTGATTGAATCATTTATAGATGTGGTTACAGTGGTGATTGAATCATGTATAGATGTGGTTACAGTGGTGATTGAATCATTTATAGATGTGGTTACAGTGGTGATTGAATCATTTATACATGTGGTTACAGTGGTGATTGAATCATTTATACATGTGGTTACAGTGGTGATTGAATCATTTATAGATGTGGTTACAGTGGTGATTGAATCATTTATAGATGTGGTTACAGTGGTGATTGAATCATTTATAGATGTGGTTACAGTGGTGATTGAATCATTTATACATGTGGTTACAGTGGTGATTGAATCATTTATAGATGTGGTTACAGTGGTGATTGAATCATTTATAGATGTGGTTACAGTGGTGATTGAATCATTTATACATGTGGTTACAGTGGTGATTGAATCATTTATAGATGTGGTTACAGTGGTGATTGAATCATTTATAGATGTGGTTACAGTGGTGATTGAATCATTTTCATACGAAGTTGTTCGTCAACTGCTTGAAAAGTTGGTTTGCTTGTGTAGGTTGTCCATCACGGTATGTCTCAATGTGTTGTTTGACATGTGTATCTTTGAGTCAGTGTAAAAGTTATTGTGGTCGTCTGCTCTGTTAGTCAAGCTTCCGTAGGTGAAACGATTAGTTGAGTTCTGAAAGTCAGTTAAAAGTTGCGAGGTCAATGTGACCGCCAGCGACCCACTTCATTTCACAAATAGACATAATGAGCTCATTCTCGACGTCGTGATTACAACAATTAGACCAGCCGACATTGTTGGATGTCTGACCCAGTACAGGCTTTCTATCCAGCTAAACAAAGGTGTTTCCCATTTAGTGTAGATCTTTGATCTTTGCTGGTCTGAAGCTTTACAGAGTCTTCTGTGTAACAATAGTGTCATTCAGTAGCGTCATTCTATAGTGTCATTCAGTGGTGTCATTCTATATCGTCATTCAGTGGTGTCATTCAATAGATTCATTCAGTAGTGTGATTCAGTAGTGTCATTCAGTGGTGTCATTCAATAGATTCATTCAGTAGTGTGATTCAGTAGTGTCATTCAGTGGTGTCATTCAATAGATTCATTCAGTAGTGTCATTCAGTGGTGTCATTCAATAGATTCATTCAGTAGTGTGATTCAGTAGTGTCATTCAGTGGTGTCATTCAATAGATTCATTCAGTAGTGTGATTCAGTAGTGTCATTCAGTGGTGTCATTCAATAGATTCATTCAGTAGCGTCATTCTATATCGTCATTCAGTGGTGTCATTCAATAGATTCATTCAGTAGTGTCATTCAGTAGTGTCATTCAGTGGTGTCATTCAATAGATTCATTCAGTAGTGTGATTCAGTAGTGCCTTTCACTTTTTTTGCTTCCGGAACACGTGTTGTCTCATTTTGTTGTGTCCGGTTCTGAGTCGAAAGCTTATGCGTTGGTCATGTCGAGATGGCTTATAATAGCTTATATAATGGCTGTGCTGACAGGGGGTGCTCTTGGCGTGGAACTTGGGAGAATGATTGTCCCTGCGCTATCTACATTGTGTCTGCAAGAGTTCATAATTGGACATTCTCTCTATTTTCTTTCATGTATGCTTTCAATCTGTAGTAAACTTCTTATTATTTACTTTATTTTTTATAGAAACTCTACTTTGGTTTAAAGGGTTAGGAGAAAAAAATAGAGGAAGGTTGTTGAAACATCGTGTGTGGTGCCCCAACGATCCAACAGACTAAGGCAGTGTGTTTCACATACTTTTTCCTGAACGGAATGCTTCGCACGCTCTGAGTATTTAGCGAAACACTTTGATTGTTTTTAAAATAGGTTCATGCACGGGTGGTGTACTAGTTAACTATTCCAGTAGTTCGTGGAACACATATTTAAGCTTCGGGGTACACTAGGGTTCCGCGGAGCACAGTTTGGGAAAACACTGGACTAAGGGATATGGTTTGGGTTTGAGGCTTTTTTTTCCATCCATCCATCCCAGTGACGCTACAGTCCATGGAGGGCTCTGGCCTGCTTCAACACATCCTTTCATTCAGATCTCTCCTGGGCCTTTCGTCTCCACGCCCTAACCCCAAGCTGTTGCAGATCTGCTTCCACATCATCAATCTATCGCATTCGGGGTCTGCATTTGGATTGCCTCCCTTTTGTTTTTTTGCCTGAATACGATTTTCGCTCCTCAGTTATCTGACATTCTTTCAAGGTGACCTGCCCAAAGTAGTCTGTTCTTTTTTATTTCGGTCACTATGTGTGGCTCTTCATACAATTGCTGCTTCTTTAGGGTAAGAAAATGTTGTTTTTAAATGTTTAAATGACTAACTAATGCTAGTTATGAGAATTGACCCTCATGCATATTGACGCAACTAAACCAGCCACTTCTTATTTGGAAAGGGTTCGAATTCTTGATGCTTTGTTTCGTTTTATTTGTTTTGTATGTTCAGAGTGGAAGATAATCCTACTTTTTTAGTTCCAACCTCCCGCAGGACGACTGGGGATGATCTGCTGGACCGTTGGGGCACTACACAAGATCTTTGATATAATTTCATTTGGGTGTTCTTTCTGAAAGTATTGAAGCCTGCCTGGGTGGACCACTTCGGGGGCCGATTTTGAGTTTGTGTTTCCACACAAACTGTCTTTGTAACGTTGTTAGATACATAATCTAGAAAGATCGAGGTAATCAATCTATTTTAATCTACATAAGATGATTAAAATCAACATATATGAATTATTTCTATGGAAACTAACAGGAAATGGCTTTGTTTCATATATATAGTTCTGTGATTAACAGCCCATTCTAAAGAAAATCCGAGAAATGATTTTGCATTATTTCTAAACTTGGGAAACTAAAGATCATTACTTTTCTAAGACATAGAGCATAGAGCTTGAAAAACAGTTACGTACATATAAATCTATATATATATAGGTCTGTGAATCAATCAATCGTGGATAAGAATTTGTTTCCGATTGCCAGTTTAGATATAATATATAAGTCTATGTAATAGACATTTAAAAACATAAAAGTAAGATTTGTTAAAATTATCTGGCCAAAATACACGTGTAGAAGTTTTGTTTTTACTTTTGATCTGCTCTTCATTAAATTATAAAACTTATGAAGCGATTCGATGATTTGATTTAAATGATTTGATTCTGTATTTCGTTAACATTCCCGTGTTATATTAAATCATTATACTAGATTTTAAGACTGTCTCTCTTTGTTCTTTCATAACACTCTCTGCTAGCTTTCTTCTCTTACTATTTTTTTTCTCTATTCTGTCGGTTCTCTCCTTTCTCTTTCTCCCATTTTTTATTTATCTTTTCTCTTATTTTTGTCTCTCTCTTTTCTTTTTCTTTATTTTTCTCTCTCTCTCTCTCTCTTTCTTTCTCTCTCTCTCTCTTTATCTTTCTCTCTCTCTCTTTCTCTCTCTGTAAGTTTCTTTATTTCGTTATTCTTTGTCATTTTTAAATTTATCGATTACTTTTTACTTTTGAAAATAGATGAAAAAAAAAAAAGGTTAAATCTCTAGATTATTTTACTAATGGACATATTGAAAGAAAAGACTCTGACTTTAATTCATTCAAATAACTGTCTAGAACAATAGTTCCCAAACTTTTTTGGTCTTGTAACTCCATTGCTATGTTTCCAGTTTTTGGTAGACCCCATGTTTAGTGATACATGCATAGTGTAGATTTTGATTTCCAAATGTTTAGATCAGTATTGCAATGTTATAAAATATTAAAACTAATCTACTATTTTTAAATTTAATGTTGCTTTCAGTCTATTGATAGATTATCTAGTTTTTTTTTTACGTAAATCTTATCTAAATTACATCTAAATTATCCCAAATTTAGAATTTAGATCTAGTAGATATAGACCGATGCGTTAGGGATTCGACGGGGGCCGCCTCTTGTGTGGTAACACAAACTCTCTTTGTAATTTTGTTACACTTCTCTTGCAACTTTGACACGTGCATCACTGGACAATAAACGTAGTGCCTCCATAGCACTACATAGAAACAAACAGGAGCACTGACATACACATATCAATTCTTCTTTTGTTATCCATCACTCTTTCCTTGACCCATTCCCCTCCCGAAACTTGTCCAAGCAACTTGCATGCTCCACCTCAAGCCAATGTCTAGATCTAAGTATTGACTTCAAGTGAACTAAAATGGACTAACACTAGCTCTATTCACGAACTCCTATTCTCGTTGAATGATAATTTGTTCTAAGAAACATAAGCTGTTTAGAAACATTTGGATTCAATTTTGACGAGTATTGGTTCAACATGTTTGCTATTGACATAAAGCTTGACTTCTGGTCCACAGAAAACTTGTGTGTTGACTTAAACTTCGAGTTCTGGCATTAAGATTTAATTGTTTATTCCAACAGCTGTCGGCTATCATATTGAAACACGCCAGAGGTATCTTCTTGCTTTGTTTATCTACGTGCATTGATGGAGAGAATAAATTCCAACCAGATTCAATTTATTTTACTTGATATCAAATTCTCTGACATGCTCCTGGTTTAGAAATAACCCGGTTAGATGGAACTGAGATGGAGGGATATCAGATTAATTAAAGATAACGTGTCCAAATAAAGAAGCGGTTACAGCTCGCTTGGTTCTAACAAGGCAACATATTTCTTAAATGCTTGGAGATACGGATGTGAGCATGTCGACAAGACAATATGGGTTCCAACATAGAGCTCCAGGTTTCCAATGTATGTTACTAGTTACTTTGGCATCTTGCTTCTTGTGGAAATGTATTGCTTCGTTTTGCTGATTGGAAGTTTTAAAGAAGAAACTATTCCAGAGAATACTGGGATACAGCAGCCATGCTTGATGAATCAAAGATAGTGTGTTATATAGACGTGATTTATAGAATTCATAATAAAGAAACTAGATGAAAACGTATTGTTAACCAGTCATGCCCGCCCAAACGACCCCCACTCCATATCATCCTTGGGCACGTTCAATGTGACACATAGCGGTGAAGCAGCCCGTGACGTTCGTGTCGGAACTGCCTGCCCCAAGACTAAAGAAGATTGTCTCCCCCTATTCTGAGCGTTATTTTATTCTTTTTTTTTTAACGATATTCTAATTTTTAACATTATCAACCTCACACTCAATATTAATATAATCTACCTCAAAGTAAACTTTATCAACCTATATTTAACATTATCAGCACCAATTCAACATTATCAACCCCATCAACCTCACATTTAACATTATCAACCTCACAGCAAACATTATCTACGCCACATTCAACATTATCAACGTCACATTCAGCATATTTAACCTCACAGCAAACATTATCAAAACCTACATTCAACATTATCAACGTCACATTCAGCAGCATACTTAACCTCACAGTAAACATTATCAAAACCTACATTCAACATTATCAACGTCACATTCAGCAGCATACTTAACCTCACAGTAAACATTATCAAAACCCACATCCAACATTATCAACCCCACAGTAAACATCCGCCCCACAGTAAACATTAGCAACTCCAATGTTTTGAAGAATTCAATTCTAAATCCTGGCACTGTTTCTAAAAGATGACTGCTTAGAAAAACGAAAGTAGCTAGACTCGGTGGAATAAAAACTTCAACCACATACAGACAGAGATATAAATATTTGTTCCGCTGTACGTAATTGCTGTACCTGTGGTTGCAACATCAGAAGCACATCCTAGACCAGCCGGTTCTCAACCTTTTAGGCTCGGCGACCCCTTTTTACAACCATCCACTCTGCCGCGCCCCCCTCCCCCAGCACACACACAGCAATAGAAAAACAGACAATAGCAATTCATTTTTCGATGGTCTTTGGCGACCCCTGGGAAATCGTCAATCGACCCCCAAAGGGGTCACGACCCACAGGTTGAGAACCCCTGCCCTAGACCCTTTCCTTCCATACGTTTGGTTTACTATTACAGACTTTAATATCAACAGAATGGCGAGAGACTTATTTTTTTTATGCGACTGTGTCTGTAGCTATAACGTTATTCAGTTACAGCTTACAAGTTGTTAAAAATTTCCACTTATAAAAATAAAGAGGAACACAAAAACTAATTAGTTTATGCCAGGTAAACGCTATGTTTTTTTCTTATTATTATTTTATTTTTTACTCATGAAACATTGCGTTAACATGACTTGGTGACATCATATTCTAAAAATGGCTACTAATCTTGGCTTCGCAGCCCCCGTAGAGAAAAAGATGGCAATATCAAATGTTTTGTTACAGCACGCGTTCACGGGGGTTGTTATTTTTAAGTATTTTCCCCACCCCATAAATATGGGTATAAAAGAAAGCTTTTTAAAAGCTATTAGTTCTTACAATGTAACAGAACACACCGAGATTTTCTTCGTGGGGTTAAAATCATACTATCCAATGTCTTTGAAAGGTGACTAAGAAAAGTGGTGTTGTTGGTTTCGTAAGGTGGCTTTGTCTGTAGAGCCAGCCATAGGTGAAGTGAATTGGGTGGCCGCAACTGAAATAGAAAATAAAAGGATACAAACTCTAAATCGGCCCCCGAAGTGGTCCGCTAAGGCAGGTATAAAGGCATGTTTCAATATTTTCAAGAAGAACTTAGAAAGTTCTAAAATACCATGAGGTCCCCATCAATCGGAGCCGCTGCCTAGTTTGCCCATGCCTAAGGCTGGCCCTGATTTTCTGTCGATCCATCTTTTGTCTTTTGTTATGTAATTCATGTATTGTCAATTATTGTTTCGGAGTACCACTGAAATTTTCATAAATTCATTTCGTGCAAAGTATTAATTACTTATTAATTACTCGATTCATTACTTGATTATTGTGTTCACATCTACCACGGGATAAGATTAGTGTTTTCATGAGGCCTCAACATTGGTAGAGCCGTCAATAGTGGATGAGATCTTTCCCCGTTCAGGCTGCTGACAAATTCAGTTTTAATGGCTTGTTTTGTTTGGGACTGCTAGTAAATCATTAATTCAACAACAGCTTGGGGTGGAATACAAGCGGTGGGGGGGGGGGGGCTGAGGATAATGTAGTTTCATCTAAGTAGTACCATACCAAGGTAGCGGTGAAATTTTGTTTTCACGCCCAGTGGGTAGAAATGGGAAAAACATGGGGGTGGGGGTGTCAACGAACTAGCCACGACTGCCTTGGATTACGAAGCGCGGCGTGTGTGAGCTCACATTAAAAAGAATAAAACAAAATCCAACAAGGCGATCGGTACTCTAGATCAATACGGTATAGATTTACAATAACTCGGGGTGGGGAAGTCATTGCACGAGCGGATGGTGAGATGGAAAGAGACAGAGGTGTGTGTGTGTGTGAGTCTAACGAAGGCGGGAGTGAGAGAAGAAAGAACAACACAGGAACGTGTCGTGGAAATAGTACCAATACTGTCTGGAAGCTGCGAGCATGTTTTCAGAGAAAAGTCACACTGTCTCAGGGTCATTGAAAAGACTTTGGGAGGAGGAACGGGTTGGGTCGGTCAAGAGTGATGACGGATGTTTGGGCGACAGAAAAGAAGTCAATGAACGTGCGGTGGCGTTTGGGGAGGGGGGGGGGTGCAAAGCACCTTTGATCTTTTTTTTTCCTCACGTGAGTCCGAAAATAAAGTCCCTGTTTGAAATGAGAGTTGAGCTGGTAAATAGAAAGTTCTAGAACTGAGTGATAGTTGACAGATCTAGGTGTAAAGAAGTCGATAATGCCAGATAAGCTAAAAGTTAAATGGTCAAGCTTTAAGTGCCTAAAACATTTCCTATGTTTCCTATATGCCAATGTCGCGAATATTTTCAGTGTTAAGGAGAGTATCTTGCAGGGTTTTTAGTTAGTCTCTGAATCACAGTGTTTCATTGAAAAAGAAATATTTATATTAAAAAAATGCTATAACAAAGAGCTAATCTATTAAAACTCCGGTAATTCTGCAGGATTTCAAGGGGCAGCCATCTTTGGACTATTTTGTTAGTGTTTATGTTCCAAAGAAATCCCAAGATAGTGTCTTAAAAAATACCAAGAATTAACATTACTTCTGTGGTTTCAAAGCAATGCTATTTTTTCTTTTAATTTTGACTTGGTTTCAATACAATACGTTTCTTATTGTTCTGTCTTCTTTTTAATTGTTAAATATTGTATGTCTATATCTATTCTGAATTATTCTGATATAGAGAATCTTCATTTTACTACTAGGCCTACAATAAATATCAGCACAGTTTATTACCAAAAATTAATTAACCTGTATTGCCTTTAAGAACCTTGTCATATTAATAAAGTAATTAGTCTAGTTCTAGGAGTTAGATTATGAGTCTAATTAATAGACTTATGATACCAGTATAGCTAGATCTAGCATATTATTTAGCTTCAAAAATAAAAAGAAACAAAAACCCAAATCTGAGAGAAAACCCAAGATATAAGATTACAGTCTAAACAATAACAAAGATGGCTGCCCCTTGAATTCCTGCAGAATTACCAAAACTCCTACTAAGGAATGGGTGTTGCCTATACGTCTGTCACAGCGTAAATTTGTGAAGCCCTAAGCATCGTTTGATTTGCATTCTTACAAAACTGGATGACTTTTTAATTACTGAATGATCGATTATGACGCTTGAATACTGATCGACCTTTCGAATACTGGCCTTTTGAATACTGGCCTTTTGAATACTGGATGGCCTTTGAATACTGGATGGCCTTTTGAATACAAGATGTCCTTTTGAATACAGGATGGCCTTTTGAATACAGGATGCCTTTTGAATACAGGATGACCTTTTGAATACTGGGTGGCCTTTTGAATACTGGATGGCCTTTTGAGTACAGGATGGCCTTTTGAATACTAGATGGTCTTTTGAATACTGGATGGCCTTTTGAATACAGGATGGCCTTTTGAATACAGGATGACCTTTTGAATACAGGATGACCTTTTGAATACAGGGTGGCCTTTTGAATACTGGATGGCCTTTTGAGTACAGGATGGCCTTTTGAATACTAGATGGTCTTTTGAATACTGGATGGCCTTTTGAATACAGGATGGCCTTTTGAATACAGGACGGCTTTTTGAACACAGGATGGCCTTTTGGTTCCTTTTTTTTTTCTTGTATTTATCGTAGTGTTCTTTGAACGCAGTTTCTGCATTAATAATTCTTAAATAAACGTTTGTTTACAAAGCTTCTATCAACTCACTCTGTCTGTCTGGTACAAAGCTTCTATCAACTCACTCTGTCTGTCTGGTCAATTATTTCTTTGACCTGACAACACAAGACTCAATAAAAGAAAATTAACCAATAAGCTAATGAATTATTGGCAATACATTATTTTGTTTGGTATCTTGAACAAGAGGAAAGAAATCGTACTTGACAGATGTGGTGGTATAAGTTGATCTAGTCCCCTTGAGGAATCGTGAGCCCTGAGTGAACATTCTTTTATGCATTTAAAAAAAATGCTCATGTAATCATTCACTAAGATACCCCCCCCCCCTTTTCACAACTGGTCTAGACAAGTGATAGGATCATAGTGCATTGAGGAAGCTAGAAGCTAGACAAAAGCAATTGGTAGAAATATTCCTATCGCACAGATTTATATGTACAGGAGAAGGACTGTACCTCATCACAGATCACAACATCAGTGCCTGTGGGCAGTCTAATAGCTCGTTGCTACGTCAGACAGACCTGTGGTCAGTCTGTGTTCAGGCCTTCCAAAACGCTTGCTCTCAGTCCAAGTCGGACTACTTACATACACTGCTCCAAACTAATGGATACAATTACACTTGGTATAAGCTTTGTTTTTCTTTTTTTTTTTTTAATTATTTTTTGTTTTTCTTGTTTCAGTTTCCTGACTCCATACATTTCCCATCGAACATATTTCCTATTATCTTTGTCTTTTATTCTTTCTTTTCTCCTTGTCTCTTGTACTCTCTCTTTGTCCCTCCACCTACCGATCACTCTCTAATACTGTCTTCTCTGAATCTCACTGTCTAGAGAGACTCTCTCTCTCTCTCTCTCTCGCTCTCTTTCTCCCTCTCTTTCTCCCCCTCTCTCTCCTCCCACTCTCTCTCCCCCTCTCTCTCTTTCTCTCTCCCTCTCTCTCCCTCTCTCTCTCCCTCTTTCTCCCTCTCTCTATCTCTCCCTCTCTCTTCCCCCCTCTCTCTCTCCCTATCTCCCCCCTCTCTCTCGCTCTCTCTCCCTCTCTCTCCCCCTCTCTCTCTCTCGCTCTCTTTCTCTCCCTCTCTCCTCCTCTCTCTCTCCCTCTCCCTCTCCCTCTCGCTCTCTCTCCCTCCCTCTCTCTCTCTCGCTCTCTCTCGCTCTCTCTCTCCCTCCCCCCCTCCCTCTCTCTCCCTCTCTCTCTTTCACTCTCTCTCTCGTTCTCTCTCTCTCTCTCTCTCTCTCTCTTTCCCTCTTCCTCTCTCTCTCCCTCTCTCTCTCCCTCTCTCTCTCTCCCTCTCTCTCTCTCCCTCTCTCTCCCTCTCTCTCTCTCTCTCTCCCTCTCTCTCTCCCTCTCTCTCTCTCTCTCCCTCTCTCCCTCTCTCTCTCTCTCTCTCTCTCGCTGTTTCTGTCATTTTCTGTCACTCAATCTTCTCGATATCCCACCCCCTTTTTTTTTCAATATCTCGTGTCTTTGTATCTCTCTTTGTGTCATTTTCTGTCTGTCTCGCTCTCTGTCCGTCCGTCATTCTTACTTTCTCACTCTCTCTGTTTTTGTCAATCTTTTTTTCTGTCGCTGTATCTCCCTCTCTCTCTATCTCTCCGTCATTCTATCTTCATCTCTCATTCTTTTACGCTGTCTCTGTCTGTCTCTCCACGCATGTCTCTCTGGGTGTCGCTATCCTTTTTTCTCTCTTCCTAAGTCTCAGCCGCTCTCTTTCTGGACCACTCTCTCGCACTGCCTCTCAGCTGTCAGTATTTACGTCAATTAATCGCCCCATTCTTCGTACTCTAACCACTGTTGACATAACGCTCCATACAGTTGGCCCTCTATACGGCCGTCAGGCACGACCAGATTCTCAATCAATGATTGTCTTTAGCTTACAGGACATTATAAGATTACTTAGACCTCAACCGCCATTCACCCTACCGTTTAATCCATCAGCAAACTTGCAGACACAATGCTGGTCTTGTGCTCACGGAGGTTAAGCCTGAACGATTTTCACCCCATTCCCCCTTCTCCGCTTGATGGCTCGATACCTCCCCCCCCCTCTCTTTTTTTCCCCATCAGTTTAGACTGGTAGGAAATGAAAAGTTAAGATCATGAAGAGACTTTCTATTTGGGGTTCGCCTCTGTAGGCCTGTGTCTCTGTAGACCAAATGTGTCTCTGTAGGCCTGTGTCTCTGTAGGCATGTGCCTCTGTAGGCATGTGTCTCTGTAGGCCTGTGCCTCTGTAGGCCTGTGCCTCTTTACGCATGTGTCTCTGTAGGCCTGTGTCTCTGTAGGCATGTGCCTCTGTAGGCCTGTGTCTCTGTAGACCAAATGTGTCTCTGTAGGCATGTGCCTCTGTAGGCATGTGCCAGGCCTGTGTCTCTGTAGGCCTGTGTCTCTGTAGGCCTATGTCTCTGTAGGCCTGTGCCTCTGTAGGCATGTGCCTCTGTAGGCCTGTGTCTCTGTAGACCAAATGTGTCTCTGTAGGCATGTGCCTCTGTAGGCATGTGCCTCTGTAGGCATTTGCCTCTGTAGGCATTTGCCTCTGTAGACCAAATGTGTCTCTGTAGGCATGTGCCTCTGTAGGCCTGTGCCTCTGTAGGCCTGTGCCTCTGTAGGCCTGTGCCTCTGTAGGTCTGTGTCTCTGTAGACCAAATGTGCCTCTGTAGGCCTGTGTCTCTGTAGGCATGTGCCTCTGTAGGCCTGTGCCTCTGTATGCCTGTGTCTCTGTAGACCAAATGTGTCTCTGTAGGCATGTGCCTCTGTAGGCCTGTGCCTCTGTAGGCCTGTGCCTCTGTAGACCAAATGTGTCTCTGTAGGCATGTGCCTCTGTAGACCTGTGCCTCTGTAGGCATGTGCCTCTGTAGGCATTTGCCTCTGTATGCCTGTGTCTCTGTAGACCAAATGTGTCTCTGTAGGCATGTGCCTCTGTAGGCCTGTGCCTCTGTAGGCCTGTGCCTCTGTAGACCAAATGTGTCTCTGTAGGCATGTGCCTCTGTAGGCCTGTGCCTCTGTAGGTCTGTGCCTCTGTAGGCCTGTGTCTCTGTAGACCAAATGTGCCTCTGTAGGCCTGTGTCTCTGTAGGCATGTGCCTCTGTAGGCCTGTGCCTCTGTATGCCTGTGTCTCTGTAGACCAAATGTATCTCTGTAGGCATGTGCCTCTGTAGGCCTGTGCCTCTGTAGGCCTGTGCCTCTGTAGACCAAATGTGTCTCTGTAGGCATGTGCCTCTGTAGACCTGTGCCTCTGTAGGCCTGTGCCTCTGTAGGCCTGTGCCTCTGTAGGCCTGTGCCTCTGTAGGCCTGTGTCTCTGTAGACCAAATGTGTCTCTGTAGGCATGTGCCTCTGTAGGCCTGTGTCTCTGTAGACCAAATGTGTCTCTGTAGGCCTGTGCCTCTGAAGGCCTGTGCCTCTGTAGGCCTGTGCCTCTGTAGACCAAATGTGTCTCTGTAGGCATGTGCCTCTGTAGACCAAATGTGTCTCTGTAGGCATGTGCCTCTGTAGACCTGTGCCTCTGTAGGCCTGTGCCTCTGTAGGCCTGTGTCTCTGTAGACCAAATGTGTCTCTGTAGGCCTGTGCCTCTGTAGATCTGTGCCTCTGTAGGACTGTGTCTCTGTAGACCTGTGCCTCTGTAGGCAAGTGTCTCTGTAGACCAAATGTGCCTCTGTAGGCATGTGCCTCTGTAGGCCTGTGCCTCTGTAGGCATGTGCCTCTGTAGGCCTGTGCCTCTGTAGACCAAATGTGTCTCTGTAGGCCTGTGTCTCTGTAGGCCTTTGCCTCTGTAGACCAAAGGTGTCTCTGTAGGCCTGTGCCTCTGTAGGCCTGTGCCTCTGTAGACCAAATGTGTCTCTGTAGGCCTGTGTCTCTGTAGACCAAATGTGTCTCTGTAGGCCTGTGCCTCTGTAGGCATGTGCCTCTGTAGGCATGTGCCTCTGTAGGCATGTGCCTCTGTAGGCATGTGCCTCTTTACGCATGTGTCTCTGTAGACCAAATGTGTCTCTGTAGGCATGTGCCTCTTTAGGCCTGTGTCTCTGTAGGCCTGTGCCTCTGTAGGCCTGTGCCTCTGTAGGCCTGTGTCTCTGTAGGCCTGTGTCTCTGTAGGCCTGTGTCTCTGTAGGCCTTTGTCTCTGTAGGCCTATGTCTGCATTGGAAATAGAAATTTCGTGACTGTAGTCAGAACGTAAAACTGCTAACGACTACTGGTTCGAATCTTGAGGTGATTACATTTTACTAAAGAAATATATCAAAATGCTCTCTCTTTCTCTCTCTCTCTCTCAAAAGAAAGGTTTTAAAAATATGGATGTTCCGGAAAGAAAAAGAGCAGGACTTTAAATTTCATTGTCCCAGAGAGACACTAATTCACACTCTAAAAAGTATGGCATGGGAATCGTGAAAACGATACGTTTATAGAATATTCAAAAAAACGAAAAGGATGGGGATTGAAATAATAGGAATCATGGGAACAAATCAACGGGCGTAGCCGGTGTGTACTACTAGTTCATTATAATTTCCATAAGCATTTGTTTTTTACCTAATAATATGTTGTTTCTTTTTTTTTTTAATAATGAACTTTTTAATTCACGACCTAATGACCTTTATTTATTAAAACTAAAGAACTTTAAAGTATGCTCTGTTGACTTTTTTGTTTCGGCACTCTCTTCGAGCTCTCCTAACGATGGTTCGAGTTTGAACCCCCCTCCCCCCGTTGTCTTCTTGAACTTGCATCAGGCTTGGGCTGAGGCATAACTATCTTCATTGCAATGGAACTTTCGAATCCGTTGTTACAATCTGTCAGCCTCAGTTACAGTCTGTCAGCCTCAGTTACAATCTGTCAGCCAGATAATATAATATAGTAAAGAATACACAATCACCATGCTACCACAAGATAGCGCAGACTTCAATGGGAATACCTTATCAACAGGAAAGCACAGAGCTATGCCTTCAACGGAAATATCCTATCACGAAAGAAGCACAGACTTTAACGGGAATACCCTAACACCAAGGAAGCACAGGCTTAAACGGGAATACCCTAACACCAAGAAAGCAAAGGATAGCTAGATTTTAACAGGAATCGTTGATAGAACTTTCAACGTGACTGGATTGGCTTTTCACATGTAAAAAAAAAAAAGCTTTCGATGCAAATCAGGAGGAGAAGATATTTTTGCGTCCACGTGTTAATCTAATCGTGCGTGTTGATTTAAGACCTAAATAATGCTACGTCCTTGCTTTTCAAAGCTGATTCAGGCAACCCGTTCCCTCTAATGACAAAGCAGTTTTTATTTGTGTTTGCTAAATATTTTCCTTATTTTAGGGCCAGAAGTGACCCGCGGTTCTTAAGACGTACACTAGCCAGCCGAAGCACTCTTTTTTTTCATACCAAAGCAATATATTGACTTTTCTAGACAATGACAATTAATTAATTTCCGACTGTATTTCCGATCTGCCCAAAATAGACATAGCCCATATCTAAAGTGGGTTTGGGATGAATAATCTAGTAGTCTGCTAGAGGGTCTCATATAATTGGACAAACAATTGCAACTGAGAGGAGTCTGGGATAGTTCAGCAGGGTGTTTAAAGGCTTAGCTTAAAGTGAACACACTAAATGTAAGATGTAGATGAGACTTTTTGTGAGCAAGTTTGAGCTACGCTCTTTTTGTTTGTTATTTGTGTGTGTGTGTTCATGGGAACACGTGAGGATATTAGTTGTGAAATACTTGCTGAATAGACACCATTCTAGGCTTGAGTTAGGGCAACTTGTATCCTGATGACACTCACTTTATGTCACGTCAAACGTGTTTCTATATGACATGAAATGTATACAAAGGCTAACATATTTCTAGGTGGCACTGACTATTGCATTGCCAAGTTGTCCATCTGTTTCTAGGTGACTCTGACGCTATTCGATTGTTATATTTGGCATTGTAACATTTTGAAGTGATGCAGACTTTTAAATAAAGATACAGGAACAAAGTAGTGGTCTCTACAAATTCAATGGTTTCATTAAGAAAACTTTCATCAACATCGACTAGCACCAATGTTCCTGATTTTCTTTTACATATATTTTAAAGTTGTTGTTTTTTCTGGAAGTTTCTACATTATTTTATCAAATCCTGCACAGCTATTTTATTTATGTATTTTAGAAATTCCCACATGAGTCCAGCGGTAACAAGAACTAGTATAACTCTTTTTCTTGTAACCTGCACTAACCTTTTCCATTATCCAAGGCGTTGAACTTTTATGGCTTAACATCAAACTTTAACAAGTAAGGTCACACGTATTTGTATATGAACATCCATCTATCTCTCCCTCTCTCTGCTCTCTCTCACCTCTTTCTCTCCCTCTCTCTCACCTCTTTCTCTCCCTCTCTCTGCTCTTTCTCACCTATTTCTCTCCATCTCTCTGCTCTCTCTCACCTCTCTCTCTCCCTCTCTCTGCTCTCTCTCACCTCTTTCTCTCCCTCTCTCTGCTCTCTCTCACCTCTTTCTCTCCCTCTCTCTGCTCTCTCTCACCTCTTTCTCTCCCTCTCTCTGCTCTCTCTCACCTCTTTCTCTCCTTCTCTCTGCTCTCTCTCACCTCTTTCTCTTCTCTCCCTCTTTCTGCTCTCTCTCTCACCTCTTTCTCTCCCTCTCTCTGCTCTCTCTCACCTCTTTCTCTCCCTCTCTCTGCTCTCTGTCACCTATTTCTCTCCCTCTCTCTGCTCTCTCTCACCTCTTTCTCTCTCTCTGCTCTCTCTCACCTCTTTCTCTCTCTCTCTCTCTGCTCTCTCTCACCTCTTTCTCTCCCTCTCTCTGCTCTCTCTCTCACCTCTTTCTCTCCCTCTCTCTGCTCTCTCTCACCTCTTTCTCTCCCTCTCTCTGCTCTCTTTCACCTCTCTCCCTCTCTCCCCTCAAACTTACCACACTCACAATGTTTCAAATTGTTTCGTTTCTTTTATCTAAGTCTTTAAAGTGCTCCAGTTTTAGAACTGACAGTTGTCAGAAAGTTCATGGTCAGATTTTGTAAAAGTGTAAATCGTTTCAATTCTATACAAATACTATATTTAAAAAAAAACTTGAATGTATAAACAAAAATCTGTACACTGTCTGGGATCCCCGTGTTACTGCATAGGTTTCCAAAGACATAATAATACACAGTTTTTCTGAAGGTAGCGAGAGTGAAAAAGAAACATTAAAAAATTCAACAAAGTTAATAGAACTCTCCAGTATACATGTATATACTTTATTCTACATCAGCACGAATTTTAGTTGTTTATATATATATACAGGCTTATAATTTGAAGGAAATAATGATAACATGTGTTTGTTTTAAGAACAGAAGCCCTGCTCGTGAGAGATGATTTGAATTTGATATTAGTGTTTGTGTTTTATTGCTTTTGATTCTAAGATGTTTATAGAACGAATCAATGGAAGGGATGCAGTTCGGATTTCGTTCTATAGAGTTGTGGGAACTAAAAGAGAAGTAAATAGATCAATCTGGCACATAGTAAGCAAGTAATTGTTAATTGTTATAGAATGGATCGTTTACTGATTTCTATATGACTGACTTGTACTTACTTTGACTTTAAGGATATACCTGACTTGCTTGTACTTGACTGGGTTGTAGTTTGACTTACTTGACTTACTTCCTTAGATTCCCAGGGGAGCATAGGGAATCAGCCATACCTCTCCACCGAACTCGGTTCTGGGCAGCTTTCTTCATCTGCTCCCATGCCATTCCAGTATCCTCAGCTTCACAGATGACTGACCTCTTCCAGGTTTGCTTGGATCTGCCAATGTCCCATTTCCTTGCGTATTCCAATCGAGTGCCTGCCTTGCATCATTGGTAGTTGGGTTTCGCAAGGTGTTTCTATTCAGCTTCACTTTCGCTTTTTGATATCTTGGGCTTTTGCTTAGATCATTCCCACAAATTGCCAGTAGTCATCCTTTCTAGCCATCTAGTTCTCAATGTCCGGTGTAAGCAACTTTTAACAAAAGTCTGAAGTTTTTCCGTATTTGTTTTCGAGACTCTCCGTGTCTCTGAACCGTATAGGAGGATCGAGGCTTCACGTTTGTATTATAGGAGGATCGAGGCTTCACGTTTGTATTATAGGAGGACCGAGGCTTCACGTTTGTATTATAGGAGGACCGAGGCTTCACGTTTGTATTATAGGAGGACCGAGGCTTCACGTTTGTATTATAGGAGGACCGAGGCTTCACGTTTGTGTTATAGGAGGACCGAGGCTTCACGTTTGTGTTATAGGAGGACCGAGGCTTCACGTTTGTATTATAGGAGGACCGAGGCTTCACGTTTGTGTTATAGGAGGACCGAGGCTTCACGTTTGTGTTATAGGAGGACCGAGGCTTCACGTTTGTATTATAGGAGGACCGAGGCTTCACGTTTGTATTATAGGAGGACCGAGGCTTCACGTTTGTGTTATAGGAGGACCGAGGCTTCACGTTTGTGTTATAGGAGGACCGAGGCTTCACGTTTGTATTATAGGAGGACCGAGGCTTCACGTTTGTGTTATAGGAGGACCGAGGCTTCACGTTTGTGTTATAGGAGGACCGAGGCTTCACGTTTGTATTATAGGAGGACCGAGGCTTCACGTTTGTGTTATAGGAGGACCGAGGCTTCACGTTTGTGTAATAGGAGGACCGAGGCTTCACGTTTGTGTTATAGGAGGACCGAGGCTTCACGTTTGTATTATAGGAGGACCGAGGCTTCACGTTTGTGTTATAGGAGGACCGAGGCTTCACGTTTGTATTATAGGAGGACCGAGGCTTCACGTTTGTATTATAGGAGGACCGAGGCTTCACGTTTGTGTTATAGGAGGACCGAGGCTTCACGTTTGTGTAATAGGAGGACCGAGGCTTCACGTCTGTGTTATAGGAGGACCGAGGCTTCACGTTTGTATTATAGGAGGACCGAGGCTTCACGTTTGTGTTATAGGAGGACCGAGGCTTCACGTTTGTATTATAGGAGGACCGAGGCTTCACGTATTATAGATTCTTATCTTGTTATGTAGAAATAATGCCTTAGAGGGCCAGAGTGCTTGAAGAGTGGAAAAAGCAAACGAAGCTTTAGTAATCCAAGTCGTAGTTTACTGGATTTTAATTGATTTGGGTTGTAGTCGACAGGGTTGCTGTTGACTGGGTTGATGACTGGGGTTGTAGTTAACTAATTGTAAAGGTTATCTGTTTCTGTGCTAATGTATGTCCATTTACAAAAGAAACATTATTTCCATTTTGAAACTTTACATGAGAATATAATTATTAGAAATAACAGAAGCCCTCTTAATTAATTCTTGTGCAGAGATTTGTTGCTTTTATTTTATCATCTTTTAGAATAATAAAAACAAAGGGAGAGAAGTGTGCATGGAATCGTGTCAGCAGAAGCGTAAATCCTACAAGGCTTTCCTTTCTTGGCTTAATTATTTTTTTTAACTGGATGTTGACTCTTCTTTAAGGCGATGAAGAAAAAGATGGCGCAGCATCCAAATATGAAGCAATTAAAACTCATCAGGTGACTGGATCTTACAATATTCTCGTGTTTTCTTTGGGGCATTAGAAAATTGTCTTCTTTAATTTCCCACGGCGTAAAGACATGCTGTCAAGTTTCTTCTGGGATTAATAAATTAGAATGTGTTTCTTTCTGCGATCGTGATCTAACTGGGATTAGAATAGCTTTTTAACCCATTAGAGATTCCGGCTCATTTTATTCAAACAAGTTTCCGATAATGGCTGGCCTTCGTTCATCATGACAAGTCTAATGACAACAATGCTCATGGTCTCCTCATGACAAGTCTAATAAAAACACTGCTTATGGTGTTATCATGACAAGTCTAATGACAACAATGCTCATGGTCTCCTCATGACAAGTCTAATAACAACACTGCTTATGGTGTTATCATGACAAGTCTAATGACAACACTGCTCATGGTCTCCTCATGACAAGTCTAATGACAACACTGCTCATGGTCTCCTCATGACAAGTTTAGTGCGAACGCTGCTCATGGTATCATAATGACAAGTCTAATGCAAACACTGCTCATGTTCATATTGCTTAAAAAATGGTGCAATATTTTTGTTGAATTCCTAATTAACTAAAAAGACCATTTTTCATCAGCAAAATAATTTAGCACCGTCCGTTTGGGATTAATCCCAGCTATGAGGACAGATAGGCGGAGGGGGTGGTTTGCTATTTGCACATTTGTTTTTCTAATTAATGGATTATTTTTGTTTTAAAGTACTGCTCTTGAAATATCCACGAGTTTAATCATCAGATTCAACCAGAAACTGAGCTGTTACTTCAATAGTATGGAAATAAAGTCAAAACAATGTGAAGAACAAAAGATTCTAACAATATTTTCATTCTTTTTTCCACCAAACTTTTCTAGTCTAAATATATAAACCCAACTTTTGTAGTCTAAATATTTAAACCCAACTTTTGTAGTCTAAATATTTAAACCCAACTTTTCTAGTCTAAATATTTAAACCCAACTTTTCTAGTCTAAATATTTAAACCCAACTTTTCTAGTCTAAATATATAAACCCAACTTTTCTAGTCTAAATATATAAACCCAACTTTTCTAGTCTAAATATTTAAACCCAACTTTTCTAGTCTAAATATTTAAACCCAACTTTTCTAGTCTAAATATATAAACCCAACTTTTCTAGTCTAAATATATAAACCCAACTTTTCTAGTCTAAATATATAAACCCAACTTTTCTAGTCTAAATATTTAAACCCAACTTTTGTAGTCTAAATATTTAAACCCAACTTTTCTAGTCTAAATATTTAAACCCAACTTTTCTAGTCTAAATATTTAAACCCAACTTTTGTAGTCTAAATATTTAAACCAAAACTTTTACATCCAAGATTTTCTTCCAGTCTCGTAGTAAAGACTTTTAAAAAATATATGACGTGTGGGCTTATTGCACTTTCAGTCATATGACTGACTCAGTGATACTTAATAATTTTGGTAGACTTTTATGTAATGTTTGGTAAAAATAATTCAGGAGACATAAGTCAGGTCACGTGTCTGACTTATAAGGAATTATGGGTTTAAGTTAGGAATTTAACTTCTTAGGAAAGTGAGAAATTTAGCTTTTGTTATTTAGGTAAGTGAGAAATTTAGCTTTTGTTATTTTAGTAAGTAAGAAATTAAACTTATGTTATTTAGGTAAGTGAGAAATTTAACTTTTGTTATTTTGGGTAGCAGGTCTACCTCCAATTTCTCACTTTTATATTTATGCAATCTCCAAACGTGTTCATTATTCTGAATTGTCGGATGTGTGGCTGAGGGGTTAAAGCAGCTTGGATTAGGCTTGGCTACATATCACGAGGGCTCGAGTTCGAAACCCGACCCGGGCAGAGTTATGTTTGCTGAGCACCTCAAGGCAGAACGGAAAACATCTCAGATAATCAGATCCCCCCCCCTCCCCCCACTGATCTATAAAAGAGATTTGACCATAGCGCTCTGAGCGTGCTATAAGCATGGAAGTACATTCCTCGTCCCATATGCTAGGACAAATTTGTACAAATACTCCTTCTTCCCTAGTGCTATTAGAGCATGGAATGGGTTGCCTGAGCCAGCCAGGAAAACAAGTGACTTGGCAGAATTTAAGTCATGCATGACTGAATGCATGACGCGTAGGACGTAATCATCTTCTTTTTTAAAGTAACGTCTGTATTATATAAGATATAAGATGTAAGTAGCGCTACATAAAAGTTATTGTTAACGTGCCCTGTGGCGAAGTAGCTGAGTATCTTTTACAGAGATAGTTTTATAATGTCATTTGCATATTTTGATACGTCTTGGTGAAAAGAAATTTGAAAAAAATAACATCTTAATAATTAGGAAAGAGAAGCTAAATGAATGTGTGTTTAGACTTAGTCAAAGAAAAAGAACATTTACCTGATTATACTATATACACATTATAAAGTAATAAAAAAAAAAGAAAAGAAGAAGAAAGGAACGACAATTGTGATTGGCTTGGTGAGAGGTGTGTGTGTGTTGGGGGGGGGGGTAGCACGTGGATATCAGACAGGCGGGTGAGCAGTGCAGGAATAGCAAGCTACAAATTCAGACCTGACAAGTGCACTTCTCATGAGATCAGAGTTAAGTGGGATCAAAGCCAGCGGAGCAGAGGCCCCTATTTCAGTTATGACAATCTGGTTTCACCTTGTCTACCAACGAAATCAAGACAAGAACGGCAGACTGTGAGGTGGGGGGCAGCGGCGGTGGTTGTGTGTGTGGTGGGGGGAGGGATGATAGGGAGCGATCCCATAAGGAGAGAAACGTAAAAAGCGTGTTTGAGTGTTGTATTGAGTCTACGGCCAAACTGCACAGCGCTTAGGTCGCTGGCCCCTTTTTGTTTACATGTATGAGGTCTTAATGTCATTGCTGGATGCTCAAAGCGTGCAATCACACGAGGGCTTAATGGCAAACATTAGAGAGAGGTATGAGCAAAGGGCGGGAGGGGCTGTTACGGCATGGGGTGCGAGCCGTTGTAGGCAGCAGGTAGTGTCAACCTGGCAAGCACAGGCCAAGGTTTATTTGGCTGTTTTCTTTCCTTCTTCCTCTTCTGACTTAAAGTAGATCTAGTATAAAACCATTGTACTGAGTGTTTCTTGCATGTCTGCTGGGGCTTTCATCTGGCGCTTCTGCTAATTCGTTTCAGATCTGCACTACGGCACCCTGGGAGAGAGAGAGCTCGACAGAAAGATAAGATAATCGCATTTACATCTGTTCTCGCCCCTTGCTTGATCTATATTCGAAGTTCTTTAACTTGGCTCTTTGAGCTTATGTCCAATAAGGAACCAGACGCAACCCCCCTCCCTTTACACACACACAGACAGACACAAATACACAGAAAAACACAAGGTGAACTCGCGACTTTACGACATTGATCACTACGCACCTCCACAAATCGTCTTTCATTGTGTACTTACAATAGTCAGCTTTCATTTACTGTGTACTTACAATAGTCAGCTTTCATTTACTGTGTACTTACAATAGTCAGCTTTCATTTACTGTGTACTTACAATAGTCAGCTTTCATTTACTGTGTACTTACAATAGTCAGCTTTCATTTACTGTGTACTTACAATAGTCAGCTTTCATTTACTGTGTACTTACAATAGTCAGCTTTTATATTTTATAAGATAAAACTACCCACTTTGGTCTACTTCGAGCATAGAACTCCAAATAACTATGGCATTTCATTTGATCTTTTTTTATTTTATTTATCCATTTTATTCGCAGTATAGTTAATATTGCTTAGCATCAAAAGGCTTTAAAACACAACGGAATGTACACCTAAAGGATTATACGCGTCATTCAAATTCAATAAGAACTCAACAATACGATTATCGAAAATTTAATGTATTATAGGGATTAAGACATAAATAATGTCATAGTTATAATAAATACATTTTAGTTTTTACAGATCTTATATCAACACTGTCTGCTAAAAAGTGTGTACACCTTATTTCTCCCACACTTATTCTCTGATCATGTTGAAACTCTTCAAAATTATTCATGTGCGTAGACAAGACATGAATCAATGGGAAAATAAGAAATTGGTCAATTAATTACCGGCAATTAGTTATTTTGTTTGATACCAACAAGGAAAATTAATCCTTCAGTATTCAAAGATATGGCTTTATTATGTATGTTTTTTTTTCTCCCTTTGATAATTGTTCATGTTATTTCTCCAAGACCCATTCAAGATGAAACTCTGCACAATAATTCATTGCCGTAGACAAGACTTGAATCAACAAAAAAGCAAGCAGTCAATGAATTTTGGTAATTAACTATTTTGTTTGAAATCGAATAAGGAAAAAAACTTCATTATTGAGTGATATAGTTGTAAGTGCGGAGTTATTGCCCTTTAATAAGCTTTGTTTTTTATTTAAAAATTATTTTTTTTAATTTTGCTAGTTTAAGCTCTAGATTTATAGAAAATTCGCGTTCTTTTAATTCAAGATTGGTTTGAATATTCTCTTTCTTTAATTGCACTTCTATACACACACACAGAGAGAGAGAGAGAGAGAGAGAGAGAGATAGATTGAGAGACATAGAGATATAGAGAGAGATAGAGAGAGAGAGACAAGGACATTTTCCATTTGAATAGGGTTGAAGCAGGCACACTAGTAATTATTATATTCTCTTAGAAAACTAGATACCTTATTGTCAGTCCTTGCAAGGTCTCTGTTAACTGATAATTCTTTTTATCATAGTATGTCTCAGAGTACATGATTACGTCCCTTGACTGTAAAAGACTATATGTGTTTAGATTCAATGATCGCTTCCGTTGAGTAGAGCCTCAACCACTAGGTGGCGCAGAGATGTAGTATGTGGTCACGTGACTTATTTATTTTAAAATTTACACTATCCAGAGGGACCATAAACTAATGATCTCTGTAGATTTACTAGCTAAATAGCATGTCCACACACACACACACACACACACACACACCAGTCACACACATACCTGTGTTGCATGGAAAGGGGAGAAACTCGTCCAGAGTTATTCCCCGTTGTGTTAATGCCAGCGTACAAACGCACGCGCTCGACCATTCACTCACACACTTGTTGAAGCTGACGAGATTGGAAAGGAAACTGGGTTGATGTGTCCGGAAAGTCCCTCCAATGCCTTGAAGTGTTACGTCCCCTGTCTTCAACAACCCGGGCAGAAGTTCTTTCCCTTTCGATCACCACAATCAGGTTTGCAAATAAGACCTCGCGCCTTTTTTTTTTTTCTTTCTGTTTTCCGAAACTTTTTTTTTTTTAAAGAAGAAAAAAAAAAGGTACTGGGGACCTTGCCAAAACTCAAGAATAAAGATAGAAAGTCGGAAGGAGAGATTGTCTTTTCCTCGTTGTAATTATGTGAGTTGATTACACCGCCTGCTCCTTAACAAGATTGTATTCTGGGCTTCACAAGGTTACCTTCCCCTGGCCGGTGGTACACTGACGAATGGATGTCCCCCACCCCACGTCTGCTCGAGATTTTTCAAGGTCCTAATAAAACCTTGAGCCATAGGGCTTCTAGCATGTCCCACGCGTCTTATCAAGCACCCGGATGATGAAGAAACAGAGGCGGCACTGGGTGGGTGCTGTTGCTTTAGTCTTTCTCTTTAAGAAACAAGTCTGTACTAAATTAGAATGACGGAACAACAAACAGGTCTAGATCATATTTTCGACTCGAATGACATTTTAAGAACATTTTTAGTTCACTCAGGTTAGAAATAGGCCAGCTATGTTGGCAGGAAGTCTTCTAGTACAATACTCTAAAATAAAGGGACACAACCAATATAATTGGAAAAAAATCAATTCCTCTAATAAAAGCTGATTAATGGGAGCGTCATTTAAAAATGAAGGACATTAGTGGCTTGAACCCAAGACGTTCGTGTTATTAGCTTGATTTTTGTATCAAACTCCGTGGCAGTTTTGAACATTTCCAGACTTGGGTTTTGAATTTCGGGATTTTTAGGGCTCCCCTGAGCCCATCCAACTCTAATGTCTACTTAACTTTAATTGGGGGCAAGTAAAGGTGGTTGGTCGTTGTGTTGGCCAAAGACACATATAACCTTAACATCATCTGCCCTATAGATTGCAAAGGTCTGAAGGGGGAACTTTACTTAAAATTTCAATGTACTGATAAACAGGCTGTCTGTTTTTAGAGTATTTAACTGTTTGACAGTCTATCTGTCATGTGCCCTGACTAACTGTCCGATAATCTGTCCGTGACATTTGTTTTCTCTTTATGTAACCACTAGACATATGTTACCCGCGACCCGCGGGTCTTTATTTGCGCATTACTGTCGATATAGTCACTGAGAGTGTTTTGTAAACAATTAAAAGAAATAATAATGTAATAAGTAAAGCGAATGTGTCAATGTAAAAATAGTGTGAATGAAGCTATGAAATCAAAATAGCTAATAGGCTTAAATCCATTTTTTCAAATTAAAACATTTGCTTTTAGGCCTAGATATATTTGATTAAAATTTGTGATGAATAGACTTAATTTTGTATGTTGATGTGTTAAAGTATAAAGTAGATCTTGAGGTAGACATAGATCTAAATCTACACTAATCTAGAGTTAAAAATAGGCTTTTATAGAGTTCATTCTGTGTTGCGCATGCGTGACCTTTTTTCATGAATGAATATAGGCCTATCTCAACACGGCTACGCAACTTTAGCGAACAGCGAACGAATGTATTAAAAATGCTTTAGAAAAACCAATTTGAAAGTTAAATTGATTAAAATATCAAATGAATGGACAATAATTAGTATGTTTATGTGTTAAAGCGCAAAACTATCTTTGCGAAAAGAAGTTTTATCATCTTAGAGTTTAAAAATAGTTTTAGACCTAGACCTAGGAATAGACTCAGTAGAGAGATGTGTTAATGTGTAACCAATTGGTATTGTCTAATGAAAGAATGTTCGCCAGGAAATCTGTAGTCACAGATATCAGGAACTAATTTATGTAAAAAATGCTTTTGAAACACAAAATTGAAGGTTAATTTTATTACATAATGAAATCAATGGATCTTCTTTTGTATTTTCATGTGTCAAAGTAAAAAACTATCTGCGCAAAGTGTGTTTCTTAAAATTAGATCTAGGTCTAAATCCTTTCGATCTTTTCTCATGTCAACATTGTTAACCATAGCCTAGATCCATAAATACTCTAGCTTTACTTGAGTCGGACAACTTTATTTTTTTTGAGGGTCTTAAGTTTGTTTTAGGACTACAATACATACACTACGGTCTAAGTTAGTACACAAGGAACATTCCTGCCTAGTTTTATCAAGATTGGTCAAGCGGTTTTGAGGTCTATAAGTAACATACATACATACATACACCTAACATTCTACTTTATAATATAGATTTAGCGCACACAAAAAAAGCCTGTACTAACTACAAGATTACATTTTTAAGACTAAAAGATTCAAATCCATCAACATTTCAGAATCAAATGTATTTTTAATAACTGCCTTAAATCTTCCCAGCCATTGCATTTCATATATGTGTCTAAATAGACGTGTTTGTGTGTGTGTCTGTGTTAGTGTGTGCGTGTCAGTGGGTGTGTCTGTTTGAGTGTGTGTCAGTGGATATGTCTGTGTGAATATGTGTCAGTGGATGTGTCTGTTTCAGCGTGTGTCAGTGGATGTGTCTGTGTGAGTGTTTATCAGTGGATGTGTCTGTGTGAGTGTGTATCAGTGGATGTGTCTGTGTGAGTGTGTTAGAGGATGTGTCTGTGTGAGTGTGTGTGTCAGTGGATGTGTCTGTGTCAGTGTGTGTGTCAGTGGATGTGTCTGTGTGAGTGTGTGTCAGTGGATGTGTCTGTGTGAGTGTGTGTCAGTGGATGTGTCTGTTTAAGCGTGTGTCAGTTGATGTGTCTGTTTAAGCGTGTGTCAGTTGATGTGTCTGTGTGAGTGTTTATCAGTGGATGTGTCTGTGTGAGTGTGTATCAGTGGATGTGTCTGTGTGAGTGTTTGTCAGTGGATGTGTCTGTGTGAGTGTGTGTCAGTGGATGTGTCTGTTTCAGCGTGTGTCAGTGGATGTGTCTGTGTGAGTGTTTATCAGTGGATGTCTCTGTGTGAGTGTGTATCAGTGGATGTGTCTGTGTGAGTGTGTTAGAGGATGTGTCTGTGTGAGTGTGTGTGTCAGTGGATGTGTCTGTGTCAGTGTGTGTGTCAGTGGATGTGTCTGTGTGAGTGTGTGTCAGTGGATGTGTCTGTGTGAGTGTGTGTCAGTGGATGTGTCTGTTTAAGCGTGTGTCAGTTGATGTGTCTGTTTAAGCGTGTGTCAGTTGATGTGTCTGTGTGAGTGTTTATCAGTGGATGTGTCTGTGTGAGTGTGTATCAGTGGATGTGTCTGTGTGAGTGTGTCAGTGGATGTGTCTGTGTGAGTGTGTGTCAGTGGATGTGTCTGTTTCAGCGTGTGTCAGTGGATGTGTCTGTGTGAGTGTGTATCATTGGATGTGTCTGTGTGAGTGTGTCAGTGGATGTGTCTGTGTTAGTGTGTGTCAGTGAATGTGTCTGTTTCAGCGTGTGTCAGTGGATGTGTCTGTGTGAGTGTTTATCAGTGGATGTGTCTGTGTGAGTGTGTATCAGAGGATGTGTCTGTGTGAGTGTGTGTCAGTGGATGTGTCTGTGTGAGTGTGTGTCAGTGGATGTGATTGTTTCTGTCTTGTGTACAATGGCAACAGATCAACTAAAGATGGCTCATGGAAATCGACCATAAAATTCCTTCCTGGCTAGTTTTCCCAGACATCAAGAGAGCATTGATTAATAATTTCTATTTTATCCAAAGGAAAAAAAAGGTCCAGATATTTTTACAATTTTCAAACGAAACAATTTATATTGAACAAAGGTTCTCGATCGTTTTTGTAAGCCGGAGAGCTATTTGCGTTGCCAGGTTGGCTTACTCTATAATTCTCTTCTGAAACTGAAGAACTAGGCACTTAAAGATTGACAAACCAGAACCTCTGAGGTTTAGCTGTTTAACTTGTTTTTCTTTTCTAAGGAAATAAAATTTTTATTTATGTTCTTATATATATATAATAACATAGATATATATCAAGATTTAAACTTGATATCCCCATTTATGATTACTTTAACTTAATGAGTTAATAATACTAATAAAGTATTTTTTTAAAAGTAAAGAACCCCTATCAGACCTTGTGATCTATAGCGCAAATGATGTTATGGACACCTGTTTCTGTGGCCCACGATTAACTAGGCTCTTATATGACCAACCTCCTTTACTCTAACTAATGTTAGGTTGCCCATTAAAGTTGGGTAGACTTAAGGGCGCCCTGAAAACCCAAAATTCCAGTATTAATTCAGATTTGAACCCGAGACCACTCCTTTCGGTAGCTATGCGCTCCCCCCCCCCCCCCCCCCCAATCTGGTAATGTTTAATTGCTTGGACCACTCACCAAGTAAACAAGCACACCTAGACACGTACACACACACAGGGACACTCTGTTTCACATATCAGTCAAACAGGAAAGTTGAAAATCCTACGTTTTAAATTGAACCTAACATCAAGTTTGTTCTAACTAGATCTGGGTTGTTTTTCGTTGTAGACTGCACGCAGTCCGATGCTTGACTTGTAATTCTGAATCAAGCCATGAAACGTATTTATGTTTTTGGCATTAGCCCCAAGGCTTTAACAAGGGAGAAGAGACAATTGTGTTGGAGGGTTTGTAGATTGAAAAGTTGATCAGTTTTACTGGAAGTATCCCCTGAAACTGAACCACTTGAAGTGACTCTATTGCAGAAGTCTAGTCTTGGGGAAAGCTGGGAAAATCTATTTACTGATCCGTGCAGCTAAAAATTGCACCGGGAAAACCCGATGAACCAGCGCGATAATGAAAGTCGATGTTTGAGAACGCTTTCAACGCTTCAACCTTTACATTTAGCAGCAATAAAGATGGCCAGTCGAGGTGTGGGGAATCAAAATACACGAAGATCATAAATATGAGGTACAGTGGCGTAACTAATGTTTTTTTCTAGCAAAAAGAAGAAACATGTTTCACAAGGTTTATGTAACAATGGAGTCAATGGTGAATACTTCTCTGTACTCTAAGAAGTTTGATCCAGTGATCTCAAAGTCAAACAAATGCTTGCCGGTAAATCTTGTTCAGGTGGAGAAATATCAGAATTACTCTTTACGAAATAAAAACAATTTTAATTCACCAATTAGAAGTAATTAACACAAAATATAGCTTAACTCTTTCTCTCCTAATCGACAATAGCATCGTTGATTTTGACCTCATTCAATTTAATGAATGTTTACTTTTTAAACATGACTTTGAATTATATAACAAAAAGCATGCATTTCCCTTTAATTCTATACCTAATACAACATTTTCTGATAAAAAAAAACACAAAGCTATTGTAGCCCAATCATAACAGGGTGGTAAAATAATAATTAAAAAATAATGGATTCCTTCCAAATCGTGGAAAATAATTACGGAGAGAAAGAGTTAATTTCAATAATAGATTCACAGCAGTAAACTTAGCGTAAAGCTTGAAACTTGGGCCTTCTTTTGTATTCATATTCTCTGTAAAATTTGTTTCTTTGAATGAGAGGAATGAACCAGAACCTTCTATTCAAATGATCCCTGTTTCTTGTAAATCCATTGGATATTTTAAACTCTATTGGAGAATTACTGTTGTTTATAGAAATGTAATGAACGTATATACAATTAAAATAAACATTGACGCTTATTACGTGGCAGTGTACACTATAAGGCTTATCTTAAACGTCGAAGATTAATGTGTACAGTGTACACTACATGAAGTCATGTATAGAGCGGCCTGTCTCTTGATTCGCTAACGTAAACTGCGCTCTGACCAGAAGGAGTGGAGAACTTATGCTGCTCGTATCGTCAAAAAAGTCTGCACATTCATTCATAATGATAGTGATGATTGTAACAATAAGCTCAAAAATAGATCCTTTTTTTTTAGCGGCCCCCGAAAGGGGAAAAGACGCTATTAGTTTTGTGCGAAATTTCTGTCCGTCTGACCGTCTGTCCGTCCGTCCCGTTTAGATCTCGTAAACTAGAAAAGATATTGAAAATCCGACATCACAATATTTTAGACCATTCAAAGTTCTGATGCAACGGCTACTTTTTTTTTTTCTGAAAGCGAAAAATCTAATTTTTAAAATCAGTTATGCAAGCAGTTTTTTAAAGAGAAAAAGCTAATTAGTATGCATTATAAGTTAGACCTAATTTAAAATGAATAGTAATCTTATAAATATCATTTTTCTCAATATTTTTTTTTGCAAACATGAAGTATGTTTTTTGTTTTAGAGGATTCGAATAAGAGATTGAGCCTTCTCAAAACAATTAGATCAATTATAAGACATCTGTTAGGCCAGGGGAGGAGCGGTAAAGCGAATCCTGGTGAAGACTGGGATTTTCAACCTTGGAATCTTTGGGCACCTCTGAGTCCACTCAGCTCTAATGGGTACCTGACATTAGTTGGGTAAAAGTATAGGCGGTTGGTCGTTGTGCTGGCTACATGACACCCTCGCTAACCGTAGGCCACAAAAACAGATGAACTTTACATCATCTGCCCTATATACCACAAGGTCTAAAAGAGGAACTAGTTAGGCCAGGTTCACATCTAACTTTACATTCACTTACACCTATCCTTTGATCTGCGGGACCGTTGGGGCACTACACAAGATCTGTTAACCTTCTTTCTCCATTCTTATCTCTCATTTGTCTTTGATATAATTTCATTTGGATGTTCTTTCTGAAAATATTGAAGCCTGCCTGGACCTCTTCGGGGGCCGATTTTGAGTTTGTGTTTCCACACAAACTGTCTTTTGTAACCTTGTTCTTTATCATGACTTTTCCTTATAAGAAGTTAATCGCTACACTGGTGGGCAACTAAACGCCCCTCCCCCTTCCCTCTCAAAGTAAAGCAACGTACTCGCAAAAATAAATAAAAATAAAAAAAACACTTTGGTTAGTGTTGCTTTCATAATGTGCAGACTCGACATTGGAAATGGCGCTCAGAGAAGTTTTCAGTCTAGTGTGTAGTGAAGATACAAAGCAACGAAGTGGTAGCAGAGAACAGATATTTGGAGTGGACATTCATTTTGAGTTAGTTGAAAGTGGATTGAATGTTGATAGGATAGCTGGTGGAAAGTGGATTGAATGTTTCTAGAAAATTAGTTGAAAGTGGATTGAATGTTGCTAGAAAGTTAGTTGAAAGTGGATTGAATGTTGATAGGATAGCTGGTTGAAAGTGGATTGAATGTTGATAGGATAGCTGGTTGAAAGTGGATTGAATGTTTCTAGAAAATTAGTTGAAAGTGGATTGAATGTTGATAGGATAGCTGGTTGAAAGTGGATTGAATGTTTCTAGAAAATTAGTTGAAAGTGGATTGAATGTTGATAGGATAGCTGGTTGAAAGTGGATTGAATGTTTCTAGAAAATTAGTTGAAAGTGGATTGAATGTTTCTAGGAAGTTAGTTGAAAGTGGATCGAATGTTTCTAGAAAGTTAGTTGAAAGTGGATTGAATGTTGCTAGAAAGTTAGTTGAAAGTGGATTGAATGTTGATAGGATAGCTGGTTGAAAGTGGATTGAATGTTTCTAGAAAATTAGTTGAAAGTGGATTGAATGTTGATAGGATAGCTGGCTGATAGTGGATCGAATGTTTCTAGAAAATTAGTTGAAAGTGGATTGAATGTTGATTGGATAGCTGGTTGAAAGTGGATCGAATGTTTCTAGAAAGTTAGTTGAAAGTGGATTGAATGTTGATAGGATAGCTGGTTGAAAGTGGATTAAATGTTTCTAGAAAGTTGGTTGAAAGTGGATTGAATGTTGATAGGATAGCTGGCTGATAGTGGATCGAATGTTTCTAGAAAGTTAGTTGAAAGTGGATTGAATGTTGATAGGATAGCTGGCTGATAGTGGATCGAATGTTTCTAGAAAGTTAGTTGAAAGTGGATTGAATGTTTCTAGAAAGTTAGTTGAAAGTGGATTGAATGTTGATAGGATAGCTGGTTGAAAGTGGATTGAATGTTTCTAGAAAATTAGTTGAAAGTGGATTGAATGTTTCTAGGAAGTTAGTTGAAAGTGGATTGAATGTTTCTAGAAAATTAGTTGAAAGTGGATTGAATGTTTCTAGAAAATTAGTTGAAAGTGGATTGAATGTTGATAGGATAGCTGGTCGAAAGTGGATTGAATGTTTCTAGAAAATTAGTTGAAAGTGGATTGAATGTTTCTAGAAAATTAGTTGAAAGTGGATTGAATGTTTCTAGAAAGTTAGTTGAAAGTGGATTGAATGTTTCTAGAAAATTAGTTGAAAGTGGATTGAATGTTTCTAGAAAATTAGTTGAAAGTGGATTGAATGTTGATAGGATAGCTGGCTGATAGTGGATCGAATGTTTCTAGAAAGTTAGTTGAAAGTGGATTGAATGTTGATAGGATAGCTGGCTGATAGTGGATCGAATGTTTCTAGAAAGTTAGTTGAAAGTGGATTGAATGTTTCTAGAAAGTTAGTTGAAAGTGGATTGAATGTTGATAGGATAGCTGGTTGAAAGTGGATTGAATGTTTCTAGAAAATTAGTTGAAAGTGGATTGAATGTTTCTAGGAAGTTAGTTGAAAGTGGATTGAATGTTTCTAGAAAATTAGTTGAAAGTGGATTGAATGTTTCTAGAAAATTAGTTGAAAGTGGATTGAATGTTGATAGGATAGCTGGTCGAAAGTGGATTGAATGTTTCTAGAAAATTAGTTGAAAGTGGATTGAATGTTTCTAGAAAATTAGTTGAAAGTGGATTGAATGTTTCTAGAAAGTTAGTTGAAAGTGGATTGAATGTTTCTAGAAAATTAGTTGAAAGTGGATTGAATGTTTCTAGAAAATTAGTTGAAAGTGGATTGAATGTTGATAGGATAGCTGGTCGAAAGTGGATTGAATGTTTCTAGAAAATTAGTTGAAAGTGGATTGAATGTTGATAGGATAGCTGGTCGAAAGTGGATTGAATGTTTCTAGAAAGTTAGTTGAAAGTGGATTGAATGTTGATAGGATAGCTGGTCGAAAGTGGATTGAATGTTTCTAGAAAATTAGTTGAAAGTGGATTGAATGTTTCTAGAAAGTTAGTTGAAAGTGGATTGAATGTTTCTAGAAAATTAGTTGAAAGTGGATTGAATGTTTCTAGAAAGTTAGTTGAAAGTGGATTGAATGTTTCTAGAAAGTTAGTTGAAAGTGGATTGAATGTTTCTAGAAAGTTAGTTGAAAGTGGATTGAATGTTGATAGGATAGCTGGTCGAAAGTGGATTGAATGTTTCTAGAAAATTAGTTGAAAGTGGATTGAATGTTTCTAGAAAGTTAGTTGAAAGTGGATTGAATGTTTCTAGAAAATTAGTTGAAAGTGGATTGAATGTTGATAGGATAGCTGGTTGAAAGTGGGTTGAATGTTGATTTAAATTTGACTAAAACCAAAACTTGATTCTTATCTTATCTTATATAATACAGACGTTACTTCAAAAAAGAAGATGATTACGTCCTACGCGTCATGCATTTAGTCATGCATATTAACCAATGACTTAAATTCTGCCAAGTCACTGGTTTTCCTGGCTAGCTCAGGCAACCCATTCCATGCTCTAATAGCACTAGGGAAGAAGGAGTATTTGTACAAATTTGTCCGAGCATATGGGATTGGTTCGGAGATGGATTTATTAACTGTTGATAGGAAGCTGATTGCAAGATGATTGAATTTGACTGGAAGCTGAGTACAGATGTACTCATAACAAATAAATTAAAATACTTTTAAAACAATAGTTAAAAAGTAAACTCGAACATAGACAATGATTATGTTACACTCAGTACACACACACACACACACACACACAGTATGTACTGCAGAACAACGAAGTAAATAAATACCATTATTCCAAACATTATTTAATCTCCGTCTCACTCGGCACACAGCAATCTGAGCTCATAACGACATTACTAGAACCACTTCAACACATCAAGGAATTGTACAATTGAATTCAAACTCCCCAAGTGAGATTCTTAGACTTCAGAATGATAACTATCTTCTTTATTGCACAATTCTAAAAACATTACACGCAACACCATCTCTGAATCTCATAAAGTTTAATGTAATATGCCTGACAGATAAATTTGTATCCCATGTGCATCCGTCTGAAAGACATATTCCATTTAGATATTATAGTACAAGATTAAGTAGCAATACATTGTCAGAAATGGCTGCCTGGTCGTGTGGTACGCGCACTGGACTGTCGTTCGGTCGTTCTGGTGGTCCTGGGCTTATACCCTGTCCGCTGCCATCCCCCGCGTCCTGCGGGAGGTTTGAGCTAGGGAGTAGATCTGAAATATTTTAAACAAAATTTACTAATTTGGTATCAACGAAAGAAATTAAACAGAAATAGGCTCAAATACAGTAATATTTTTGTATATCAACGGATGGATGGATGGATATATAGATTGTTGACAAATAGAGGGTTGTACCAAGAAGCTCTGGGTTTGAGTCCACCAAAGTGTATGACTTTTACTCTAGATTACTCTGGATTCAAGATTATACTTGTAAATGCTTTGATGGCAGACATATAGTGCATGTATACTGTTTGACCAAAGTGACATGTAGGTGGGGGCGTTCATGACAGACTGACTGAATGAACTAAAAGATAGTTGTTGATAGCATGATATGTTACGAGGGTTTCGATGTTTATATTTGAATGATTTGTTACGAACAACGTATACCTAGTATTTAGTTTTCTTCATAGAATTCGTTGCTATATATTATTTCTGTATTCGAGCTGCCGAGTGGTGTATAGTAGAGGGAAGGAATACTTTTACAATATTTATGACCTGGTTCATATGGTATAAGACATCTCTTGGAGAAACTGAGAAGCTAATTATACCTCCCTCGTCTACCAGAGACTATTGAAACAGGTAAAATGTACTGTGAAATCTACATCACAGCTTAGGTCTCTAAGGGAAACTGAATCCATTATTCATTAGTATTAGCCAGAGTAAACTGTGTTTAAAGTTCATCAGAAATACTCTCTGGACGTTACAAAGACACGGAGGACTCCATAAGCGGGTGTAACCTTTTCAGTATCAGCCAGCCCAGATGTAACAGTGCCAAGCTTGGGCCAGATCTATACAGATCAATACTCCCTCATCACGGTGGCATCTTTCATTCTTTTTAAAGTCGCATAACCTTTGACCTATGACTTCTGTTCATTTACTATATACATGGTATTGTCACCTCCTTCCCACACCTCGTCCGCTTCCTGTTGGTCTCCAGTCAATACCTAATGTTTCTATCCAGTGAAAGCGTGGCTCATTGCACAAAGTAATTAAAGATTTCTACCCCGCCTTCTCTCTCATCTAATCCCACTGACATCCGCGCCTTGACACTCGCTGGTCACGTGCTTTAGAAACTTTATCTGATATAAAATAAAAATCAAAACACAATATGTTCAACTCATGGTCAATTGGGTGATTGTAGACTTACCAAGCGATAATGTAAGCGGGGATTGAAGACACCTACTGGTGACGCGTACACATACACACAAAAGACACACACTTCCACACTTCCCTGACACACGGTCTCTAAAACTAAGTATAATATAACTACATTTATGTTTGCTTCTTTGTGGCAATAAATTCTTCTTCTTCGTTCTCATTTTACATGTCGGAGGGTTCATATCTTTAATCCTATATCTTAGATGAACCGTGCAGTTCTATGTATACCTTTTGTTCTATAGGAGGGTTTTGGGGCCAATCTGGTTCGGGCCTCTTGATATATTATGCAGTTTTGAAGGACGTGGTCAGCATTCTCTGGTGATGCTCTGCAAGGGCAGGTTTTGCTCGTCCCGACTTTAAGCTTCCGGAACATATGTTGTCTTATTCTGTTGTGTCCGGTTCTGAGTCGAAAAATTATGCGTTGTTCATGTCGAGATAGCTTATAATAGGCGTCCTTTTTCTTGTCATTGCCAATAAATAATAACTAATATTTCCAGATCTAATGGCTGTCCCATTTTAGAACTAACAAGAGCACAAAGAATCTTCATCAAATGTCCTTTTCTTTTGTGGTTCTTTGTGGCTTTGTCTGTGTGGCTGTTTGCAGGGCTGTTTGAGTGTGTGGTCCTGTCTTTGTGGCGCTTTGCCTGTTTGGCTCTGTCTTTGTGCGCTTTGTATGTGTGGCACTTTGTCTGTGTGGCTCTTTGATTGTGTGGCACTTTGTCTGTGTGGTTCTTTGATTGTGTTGCACTTTGTCTGTGTGGTTCTTTGATTGTGTTGCACTTTGTCTGTGTGGTTCTTTGATTGTGTGGCACTTTGTGTGGTTCTTTGATTGTGTGGCACTTTGTCTGTTTGGCGCTTTGTTTCTCATAGATTGCATAACGATATAATAACATAAACCTTCAACAAAGTGTTTTTGTTGTCTGTCTGTCCTGTGCGATTTAATGTGTCTGTCATTTTAACATCTTGAACTCTCAGAGTAGGCTGCAATCTAAAACTGTTAAAGAAAGTTTTTTTTATTCTTTTTTTCTTTTTTTTTCTATTCTCTGTGTGTGTGTGTGTGTGTGTGCATGTTTTTTAAATCTTATCTCTTGTTCTATCCTTTTTTTTTCTTTTCACTTGGATGTGTATAGTTAAAAAAAAAAAAACAACTCTGACACAGAAACCTTGTAACTATCTCTTCTATTTTGCCAACAGGAAACACTCTTGAGAAAACCTTGACGTCTTCTCCTCTTTCGGTATTGATTACAAATTAGTGGCTAAATTTCCACCCAAAATTTCTTCTGGAGTCTTGGCTTCCCTCCTTTGCATCCTTACTATGTTACCGCGTTACGCCGGATGATAATGTCATCATCCAATCAAATCACTCCCTTCCTAGCCTCTAGTCTTTGTCCTTGGTTTCTAGATCGTCTGCTACAGAAATAAATCTTTCCTTCATTTTGTGTCATGTGATATGAGGACATTCTACCTGGCGACATGTGTGCTGTCAGGGGTGTGAGTGACGTTGGTTAGGAGGTAAAAAAAAAAAGTTCTTAGCTAACAATGAAAATACTTTCTAGCATGATTCTAGTAAGTGAATGCGTTTCCCGCTTTAAAAAATACACAAAGAATGCAAGTAACCAAGAGGGCAGTCCTATTCGTAATGTTGTTCTGACTTTTATAGTTGGCAACTACTTGGCCGACATTTTTCTTTGTTTTAGTCTGGGAGAATGGCTGTGCCCTGTCTATGCTATTGCTTGTGTAAGTGCGAGCGTGCATACGTGTTTGTTTGTTTGTGAGTTTAACCTTTCGATCCTCTCCTGCTAGCTGCAGAGCGAGCATATAGTAACCCCGAGGACGAGTTCGAGTCCTTTTTATTAGGAATCGCGCAGATGAAAATAGCCAAACGTTTGGCAAAGGCCTGGCCTAGTTACTTATAGTTCAAGCAGACAGACAATGAAGGCCTGGCCTGCTTACTTATAGTTCAAGCAGACAGACAATGAAGGCCTGGCCTACTTACTTATAGTTCAAGCAGACAGACAATGAAGGCCTGGCCTACTTACTTATAGTTCAAGCAGACAGACAATGAAGGCCTGGCCTACTTACTTATAGTTCAAGCAGACAGACAATGAAGGCCTGGCCTACTTACTTATAATTCAAGCAGACAGACAATGAAGGCCTGGCCTGCTTACTTATAGTTCAAGCAGACAGACAATGAAGGCCTGGCCTACTTACTTATAGTTCAAGCAGACAGACAATGAAGGCCTGGCCTACTTACTTATAGTTCAAGCAGACAGACAATGAAGGCCTGGCCTGCTTACTTATAGTTCAAGCAGACAGACAATGAAGGCCTGGCCTACTTACTTATAGTTCAAGCAGACAGACAATGAAGGCCTGGCCTACTTACTTATAGTTCAAGCAGATAGACAATGAAGGCCTAGCACATTCTCCATGATGTGATTCTCCCATGTGCAAATAAACATCCCAGGATGCAAGCACAAATCTCATAGTACAGATACACATGCCATAATGTAAGTATAGATTTCGTTCTCTATCTTATGGTACATGCACACAACCAACAACATCGGGTACAAGTACACATCCATGGCCCCATTGTACAAGTGTAGATGGACAACACATGATAGAAGATTCTCCGTGCTCTAGTTAGTGTAAAAGTGTAAAACTACATCCCGTGATGCAAGTATATAGGCAACTATTCATCTCGCGAGACAAATCCTGATTCACGTTTGCATTGATTTACATTTAACCTCCCTGACCCCTAGTGGAGCTACTTAACTCTTTTTTTCCTAACTGACGATACCAGCGTTGATTCCACCAGAATGTGGTAAATAATTACGGAGAGAAAGAGTTAAGAATGTAACTAGAAGGGGAAGTGACTCTTCTCGCTCGAACAAAATTTCTTTAATAAAATAGCAAAGCTCTTTTTTGATTCTATTTGTATATGAACTGTGATATGTTTACCTTGAGGCTGGTACAGTGATGAACAATTGAAGAAATCTCTTGGTTGCTCAGTCCTACAATTTCAACGAACTTTCTACTTCTGATATCAAAGAAGATACAAGCATGATGTTTGCAATAGAGCAACACAAGTTTATGGTCGTTAAGAAAATTCGAAAGAAAAAAAAACGTTAAAGAGACAGAAAAAGAGAGAGAGAAATGGAGAGAAAGAAAGAGAGAGAGAGAGAGAAAGAAAGAAACAGAGAGAGAGAAAGAGAGAGAAAGGAAAACATAGAAAGAAAGAGAGAGAGAGAGAGAAAGAAAGAAACAGAGAGAGAGAAAGAGAGAGAAAGGAAAACATAGAAAGAAAGAGAGATAGAGAGAAAAAGAAACAGAGAGAGAGATTGAGACGTATACTAGGAATGTTAGCAGTTGTCTATCTAAATATTGAATGTTTAAGAAATAGAAAGATCTTTAGTTGATGGAAATACTTCATGACCTAACAGGACGGATCCATAACATTATCTATGTCAAGATATAGTTAAGGTCAGATAATCAATACAATAATTGACATCTGACGTAACGAATATATCATTAGGTGTTCCCAGACCGTTGCCCTGGATGTCAATTACTCCCTCCACCCCCCGCCCTCTCTAATTTAGATCCACTAACGACTATAATAATAACTGTGGTGTGGCCCGAGGGGAGGGGGTCAGGAAAGCTAGCTGAATGAGATAGTGCCTCTGGTCGACTTGATTAATTAGCAACCGAGAGAGCGGTATCACTTGATTAGAACACATGGTCATCCTTGTGGTAATCAGCTTCTTGGACCTTGTTGACCAACAAACGAGTTTGTCGGTTTCGTGATCGATCTTCTGATCGGAATTTTCTAAACTAATCGAATAAGTTACCCAATCGATTCGCCAAGTTAATCACTTCGCTGACACAGTCTCATGGTGAATAAATTTAGTTAGTTTCTGATTCACAAAAGACCCACGCACACATTTTTTTTCCCTGGAGCCATTTAATTTAGAGATTACCGCGAAATCGGGTAAATCAGCATATCGATTCCCGATTCCTAACTTTGGTTTAAAGAGATAGATAATAATTTCACCTTAAGATACTGATGTCCATAAGGTGGATACTGGTGTTAAAAAGTTCTTGGTCAAGAATGTTGACATTGTGTTTATGTGTATGTGTTTGTCATTAGTATGTAGAGTTATTCCCCTTGGTAAGGAAGTTCATATCACAGTGTTGTGTGTAACCTCGTACTGTGAGGGTGTGTAAATAAATAGACTGATGAATCTGGCATTATAGTGTTGGTGTCGTTTATAGTTATTAAGTGTAGCGTTTTCTAGCTTAACAAGTGGTAGCAGAGCGTGTAAGTAAAAGTATTTAATTAGTTGATCCTATTTAAAGCGATAATGGCTACAAGAATTGAGATTCCATCCTTTTTGAAAGATATGCCTTATGAATTATATAAGAAAGAACTGCTAGCGTGGAATGAAATCACGGAGCTAAAGAAAGAGAAGAGAGCGATAGTCGTAGCCCTTTCATTACCACAAGGCAGTGAGTCAAGGATAAGAGAGAAGGTATTTGAGCAATTAGAGCTGTCGGAGCTCAAGTGTCAGGAAGGTTTCGAGAATCTGTTAAAGTTTCTTGACAAGAACTTGGCTAAAGACGACCTGGCAGACAGTATTGATAAATTTGATGATTTTGAAAACTTCAGGCAAAGGGAAAATCAATCCATACATGATTTTATCTTAGAGTTTGATACAAAGTATAGGAGATTAGAACAGAAACGAATGAAGATGTTACCTGAGATTCTGGCCTTCAAGCTGCTCAGAAAGGCAAGAATTAGGCAAACTGAGAAGATGCTAGTTCTGACAGGTATGAACTTTGCTCGTTGGGAGACGCTGTATGAAGAAGCGAAGGCATCTCTTAGAAAGTTCAAAGGAGAAGTAGTAACGGGAAAAAGTTCGATGCCTGTATCAAAATTGATCCAAGGTGTTTGTCTGAGAATGAGGAGGCTTTATGGGCGGCTGGCTACAAGAAACGTGAACCGTTTAGCAGTTTGGGAAGACGAGGTGAACAACAGTTGAACCACAGCAGACGTGAAAACTTCAAGAGCTTTGAAAGACGCGATAAAGAGCATTTGAAATCTACCAGCAAGCCGAAAGTGGAACATCATGGAAGTAGACTATATAAAGGTGGAAGTCACTTTAGAAGTGAAGGGCATGTCAGAAACATTGCTCGAGATCAGTTCTCTCAACCAAGAAAGAAAGGTTTAAACCCATTATGTCGTGATGGAAATGTTTTGAGATGCTTATCTTGTGGTTCATATAGACATCTTTTATCTAAATGTCCAGACAGCTGGGAGAATCTGACAGAGACGCTCAAAGTTGTAGAGGACGAAAAGGGAACTTGTCCGTTTACTGGAGACCACAGAGAGAAAGATTTCACAACGAGGTTATGATGGCAGTGCACGCTCCAGTAGAGAGATGAATTTATTTTATGATTGACAGTGGTGGAGAAATTTGAGGCTGACCTGCTTCTAGAATGTGCACGAATTTTGAAGCTACACATGTGTACAGCTGATAGTATATTTTGGACAAAACTTCTTCAAGGTCACGGTCAGAGAGAATTATAATCATACTGTAGCTGACTGTGTGTGTGTGGAGACTACTTTCAGTTCCTGTGACTGAAAAAACAAAAAGAACACACCTGTGTCGAAATATTAGCCAGAATTAGTCAGAATTAGTCAGAATTAGTCAGAATATTTTGACTTAGCGACCAGAGTCCAGAAGGAAACATCTGTGTGTTAGTCGGAGACAGTGTGAATCTATCTGCTCTAGCCACAAGTTGCTGTGTATAGAGACTTTGTTTTCCTTACAACTGGCATTACTTTCTCGTATCGCCTTTGAGTCACTCTTGATTCATACGATGTGCATCAAGTTTGAAAACAGCACTGCAACAGAGCAGATTGTTAACAGTTCCTCTCCATCCCCCCCCCCAGTCTTGTTACCCCACTACATTGATCAGAGTGCAGAGCATTGTCAAGAACGTTGGGAAGAACGTTTTTTAAAACCTGGGCGTATGAGACTATGTGAATTTCTGGTGAATGCCTACACCACCAACAGAGAGATGCTTTCTACACTTGCCACTGTTAACACCAACGTTACCCTCAGAGAATACAGAAACAGTGAAGAAACAAGATGACGTCTGACAGCACAAGTCTTTTGGTGGGGTAGCTTACCACCATAACATCCTCAGAACAATTGACTCCATTCATGGTGTCTTTTAAGCCCAACATTCTTAGGCTGTATGGCTCCTTACCTAGTGTTTTACCCCCCCCCCCCCACACACACACACCAATCCTCAGGACATTTGATTCTATTCCAAGTCTTATCAACCAAATGTCGACAACCCATTTTGACTCCATTCTATGTGCACAGTTTGACAGTTAAGTTGTTTTCAACTTACAGCCAATGTATCGAAGGTACACGAATCGCCGTGATGAGTGAACAAGGCCCTGGTGACATAAATAAAGTAAATAAATTCACTGATGAATCTGGCGTTATAGTGTTGGCGTTGTTTATGGTAATTAAGTGTAGCTTTTCTAGCTGAACAAAGAATTATGTTTTTGTAACAGTTTATATAGCTTGGTAACAATATTAGACATTGATGCTCTTAAAGTCAGTTTAGTGACAGTAGCTGTTGTACCAGATCTCTGGATGGGTAAAGAATTAGCTCTATGTTTACGCACTGTTAGGACTTACGTTTTGAATGTCATTGTTGGGAAACAGGGAATTAAAATCTCGGTCTCACACTAAGACTCAAACCCACGCGTTCAAGCATTCTGTCACCTTATATAAAATGATTTTTTTCATGGCTTCATAATTTAAAGCTCAGTTAGTGACGTGTTATTTAAGTGATAGTATTATTTTCTAAGTAGCCGTTCAGATAATGAATGCTGCAATCTCTGAAAAAAACAACAACACATAACACAATATCGTTATGAGGTAATAGAGACTTGTTGTATACAATTATACATGAAATATCTGTTCATATGATTTGTGTACAATTGTATTTCTATTCTCATTGTCTATATCAGACCCTTTAAAAATGTCAGACTCAATTATTCTAGACTGAATGAGGCTATCGGAAAATGTCTTGAGTTGAAATGAGTTGAGGGTGGGTGAGAAAGTTCTAGTATGGGTTATAAATGTTAATAGTTTCCTGGGGTCTTATCAGCATCGCTAATTAGTCTCTTTTTTTTTCTTCTTTACAGGCCATCGTCTCATACAATGGGATAGACTTAACGCCAGCACAACCCCATTAGACGCAACCGTCTTTTCAAATTGACACCTTCTTCCTGTTGACGAGAAGATGGTGTAGTCTCTAAATACAAAGCTGCTGTCGTTGGGCCTGCGGATTTGTTCACATCACCAACCATCTCGTCATCAGATAGTGAGGAACATTTGTTTGTGCACTGCATGTATCATAGAGTTTCTTCCATCATCGTCTGACAGAATTAACCTGTAAACTCTCCTTCAATAAATACACCAGTCCCTAAGGCGTTTCATTGAGGTACGAAAAAAGAATTTGCCATTTCTCTGAGAAGTGGTTCAAGTTTCTCCATTTCTTGCAGTGTGGGCTCATTTTGTATTCATCGTGAGAATAGCTACATTTTGTATGCAACGTGAAAAGTGCTACATTTTGTATTCAACGTGAGAATTGCTACATTTGTATTCATCGTGAGAAGTGCTACATTTTGTATTCAACGTGAGAAGTGCTACATTTGTATTCAACGTGAGAAGTGCTTTATTTTGTATTCAACCTCAGAATTGCTACATTGCTACATTGCTTTGAATAAAGAAGTAGCTCATCTGGATAGGATACAAAGTTTTAAGCTAAAAACGTGATCTATATTTCTGATACTTCATGGGAAGAGCGCCATCAGGTTACGCTGACCCACAGGATACTCGATGAGCGATGAGCGCTTCCGTATCACTGGCCATACCATCATGAGAGCTTATGTTTGTCTTGCGACATTTTTAGTTGTTGCTGTGGCGCAAGGTAAGACTTGGAATGTTTGTGTGTGAGTTTGTGGCTGTGTGAGTCTTTTAGTCAATATACTAAATAATTTTTAACAAGTCGAAAGTTTGGTCAAGATCAGACATACGTATATTTTCAGTGGACTTAAAGCAATCTCAACACCTATACAGTACTTTATATTTTTGTTACTTCATATAAGTCACAGTGGACGATAGCCATATAGACCTTGGTGAACGACAGCCATACAGACCACAGTGGACAATTGCCATATAGACCACAGTGGAAGTTTGCCATATAGATCCCAGTGGACGATATCAATATCTTAAACCTCCTGCTAAAGATTATCTTCTTTGTCAAACCTCCTGCTAAAGATTATCTTCTTTGTCAAACCTCCTGCTAAAGATTATCTTCTTTGTCAAACCTCCTGCTAAAGATTATCTTCTTTGTCAAACCTCCAGCTAAAGATTATCTTCTTTGTCAAAACTCCTGCTAAAGATTAACTTCTTTGTCAAACCTCCTGCTAAAGATTATCTTCTATGTCAAGCCTCCTGCTAAAGATTATCTTCTTTGTCAAGCCTCCTGCTAAAGATTATCTTCTATGTCAAGCCTCCTGCTAAAGATTATCTTCTTTGTCAAACCTCCTGCTAAAGATTATCTTCTTTGTCAAACCTCCTGCTAAAGATTATCTTCTTTGTCAAACCTCCTGCTAAAGATTATCTTCTATGTCAAACCTCCTGCTAAAGATTATCTTCTTTGTCAAACCTCCTGCTAAAGATTATCTTCTATGTCAAACCTCCTGCTAAAGATTATCTTCTATGTCAAACCTCCTGCTAAAGATTATCTTCTTTGTCAAACCTCCTGCTAAAGATTATCTTCTATGTCAAACCTCCTGCTAAAGATTATCTTCTATGTCAAACCTCCTGCTAAAGATTATCTTCTTTTTCAAACCTCCTGCTAAAGATTATCTTCTTTGTCAAACCTCCTGCTAAAGATTATCTTCTATGTCAAACCTCCTGCTAAAGATTATCTTCTTTGTCAAACCTCCAGCAAAACGTCAGGGGATGACAGCAGGGTTTGAACTACTAACCATTCAAGCAATTGTCCGAGACGTATACTACACGCCAGGTAGTCATAGAAAAACTGCCACCTCATTCTCGTGTGTTTTTCACGTGAATGAAATTGTTTTTTAAAGAGATGTATGGAGAAACGAATCTCTTGCATTATTAGAATTATAAGATTGTATCTCGTATCGTAATTGGATATTGATCATTATTTTCTAAATTCCGTTAAAAATGGTCTATTTTTTTTTTTTAATCGTCCTCATCAGTTATGTAATGGTCTCCCTTTTCAAAGGGGAGATAATATGCTTGCACATTTACGCCCAGTCTTGGATTGAAGAGCTATACTTGAGAATGAGAATGGAGTAGAGAGTTCCGAGAAGAAATAGACTTGAGAATGAGAATGGAGTAGAGAGTTCCGAGAAGAAATAGACTTGAGAATGAGAATGGAGTAGAGAGTTCCGAGAAGAAATAGACTTGAGAATGAGAATGGAGTAGAGAGTTCCGAGAAGAAATAGACTTGAGAATGAGAATGGAGTAGAGAGTTCCGAGAAGAAATAGACTTGAGAATGAGAATGGAGTAGAGAGTTCCGAGAAGAAATAGACTTGAGAATGAGAATGGAGTAGAGAGTTCCGAGAAGAAATAGACTTGAGAATGAGAATGGAGTAGAGAGTTCCGAGAAGAAATAGACTTGAGAATGAGAATGGAGTAGAGAGTTCCGAGAAGAAATAGACTTGAGAATGAGAATGGAGTAGAGAGTTCCGAGAAGAAATAGACTTGAGAATGAGAATGGAGTAGAGAGTTCCGAGAAGAAATAGACTTGAGAATGAGAATGGAGTAGAGAGTTCCGAGAAGAAATAGACTTGAGAATGAGAATGGAGTAGAGAGTTCCGAGAAGAAATAGACTTGAGAATGAGAATGGAGTAGAGAGTTCCGAGAAGAAATAGACTTGAGAATGAGAATGGAGTAGAGAGTTCCGAGAAGAAATAGACTTGAGAATGAGAATGGAGTAGAGAGTTCCGAGAAGAAATAGACTTGAGAATGAGAATGGAGTAGAGAGTTCCGAGAAGAAATAGACTTGAGAATGAGAATGGAGTAGAGAGTTCCGAGAAGAAATAGACTTGAGAATGAGAATGGAGTAGAGAGTTCCGAGAAGAAATAGACTTGAGAATGAGAATGGAGTAGAGAGTTCCGAGAAGAAATAGACTTGAGAATGAGAATGGAGTAGAGAGTTCCGAGAAGAAATAGACTTGAGAATGTGAATGGAGTAGAGAGTTCCGAGAAGAAATATACTCGAGAATGAGAATGGAGTAGAGAGTTCCGAGAAAAAATAGACAATGACACACCATTTGGCTTTACAAATCTATTTCGACGTCTAGAAATGAAGGCTGGAATCCCGCTTTCGTTGGTTCTGTGTACGGAGACATCTCGATGTTAAACAATGAATGGCAAATGGCAACAACAATAAATATCTCAGCAGAGAAATTTTTAAATTCTATTTTTACTAACTTTTCAGTAAATAGAGGTGTGGGAGCTTTTCTCGTAAGCAATAAATCCCTTCAGATACAAGAAAAAGTCCTTTACCATTCGTTTTACTTTTATTGTATCTTATTTGTTGTTGGAGTTACGGTTCTGGAGTACAAATATTTCAAATCTATTACATTTAAAGGATGTTGAGTTGAAAAAAAAATAGTATATGGGCAGATGAATATAACGGTTGAACGAAAGTGCTGACATAAGAAATAGTACTAGCATAATAGTTTATGATTTCCCCTCTTTTTAATGTATTCATTTGTAGTCACGTGTGTCCATTGTTCCTTTGCGCTTATTTCCATTATACTTGTTGTTTAGTCGCTATCCAGCCTTATAGTCTAGCCACCATTATGTTCTAATTATGTATAAGAAATAATGTTTTTATTTGTGTGTGATGTCGCGCTTGACCCTTAACAGATCAACACATTGGCTCGATAGTACGCCAGCTACTAGACGTCATATATTCCAAAAAGGTTAACATACAAACATGTATTGAATTCATACGTCCGACATCTTGGCTTGGGGTCGAACTCGGACGTCTGGTGTGTGTGTGTGTGAGGTGCATACATGAGCGTGTCAACGAATACATTCTTGGAAGTGTAAAGCAAGTCCTGATTGAAGACATTTAGTAACAGAAGTTTACAAAATAAAAATAACCATTTAAAAAAATAAAACTATAACCTAAATTGTCCTAAATGTATGAGAAGGTCCAACAAAGACCAAAAAACATAAACACTTCTGGTTCATTAGCTATGACATTCTTCCTAAATGTGTTCTTCATACATGGAACAGGCTGAGAACCGTCCTTCAGAAAATCGTTTCCACCAATCTGATTGGAGCTTCAGTTCAAGGAGGACACTAGCCACTTCTGCAGATCTTTCCATTCAGCTCTCTCTCTCTTTCTCTCTCTCTTTCTCTCTCTCTCTCTAGCTTTTCGTCTCCAGTCCGAACTAAAAAAAGTTGTAGATCTGCCTCTAAATCATCAATGTACTACATTAAACGACTCAATTAAAACATATATACATATATAGTTAAACAAAACGTCTTAAGGGACTGTCATTAGATTATAGGATACGTTGGTTTGTTTCTAATCTGTTTATTGATCCGTTGCCTTTTTCTGTCTGTGTTTTTGTGTGTGTGGAGGTCGGCTGCTGATTGGAAAGGTAAAACCTGATCCTAGAATAACGAATCCGATATTTGGTTTTATTAGCCACTTAATGTCATCACATTACAACAGAATACGTCATAAAGTTTTAAAACTCTCCCTCTCTCTCTCTCTCTCTCTCTCTCTCTCACTCTCTCTCTCTCTCTCTCACTCTCTCTCTCTCTCTCTCACACACACACAACCTGATGTACGTACCAACAGGCCATCCATTTCTATCATCACACATACAACTAGAAGGAAGTCGGGTTTGCTCCTTTGGTGTCTGGTTCTGCTCCAGCCGACTTGTTACGACTTGTCTCACTCTTGACGTGTTCATACTATAGACCTGATACCATCACCGACTTTATGGAGTAATAAAACCAAGATAATGAACGCCAGCCACGCTCTTGCCACACGAACACTTACGCTCGTTCACACACTCACACACACACACTCACACTGACTAGAGTTACCTTTCTATAGAGCCTTATGCAGAGAGTCAGAAGTATTGTTTTTTTTTTTTTGCTTCAACCGCCTTTTATTTATGGCTGGAATGAATACAAGTATGTAATAACAAGGCAAAGAATAATATCCGGTCGTCAGGCTACATAGGAGGTTGCCTTGGCAGAAACAGTTCCATGGAATATCCTTTTATTAAGCATCTCAACATTTTACAGGGGGAATAAATCTATCTATTTAGGGTGTAGATTCTTGCAGATTTATCTAGAATAAGCAGTGTTCATCCTCTAAATCTAGGACTAAAAGGGGTCAGTAGTACACAGTGTGAGAATCACTATCACTAGCTATTTTGGTGATGCCTCCAAACACTATTGTCAACATAATCGCTCTGAGTCTGATCGCTCTAACCTTCCAGTCTTTCAATATCACAACTTTTGATCTCGTCAGAGACAGAACGAATTGGAACAATACATCTGAGAATAGACATGAAGTCGGGGGGAGAAGGGGGAGGGTGGGTAAAGACAATGTCATTGTCAATAACACGATCTACTAGACTTTGACTCTATGTATCAGTCAATGGAGGGAAGAGATGTCGTGCGGTAGAGATTGTTACAAACAGCGAAACGTACGAAGTTCAAGCCAAACTAGCTAGGTTTAAATCCTGATTGTACAATTGTTGGTATTAAGGAAGTGTTAGTATGCTGGAAGCACTTCCGTTCAATTTCAATTTGGCGTCCTTGACCTTGTGTCGTGCGAATCGTGCAAATCCTTGGGTTGATTCACGATTACTTCTATTATTATATCAATCTCGCCATTGAGTTGTTCTGTGATAACTAATACTATTACCTAAGGGCAGTACTTGATTTACCGATAGGCAACACCTAAAAAATTCTTTCCAGTGCAAGTTGCTACATTTAGAAGAAAGAGCATGGACATATTGCCTTATTCTGATTTCAAGAGGCCGCATATCTCTTAAAGAGGCACCCATGAGTTGATTCACAACTATGATATTTGTATATAAAGTACATGAATCTTCTAACGAGCTTGACCATTACAAATGCTTTTCTAGTTGTGAGATACAAGAGTACACAAACGTGTGATTCTATTAGCTTCCGGTTAAGAGGATTCTTTAGACAGAGAAGTTAATGAAGAGTCTTTCATTCCTTTCCTCTAGAAGAAGGCTTTACTATTAGTCACGGGTCTCAATAGAGACCTTGTCTCGATTGTGTAATGGGCACTCTGCTACGTTAGCCATTTATTTCCCTTATCTTAGCCCAGTGCGTGTATTCATAGTAGGTCTATTATAGACGCATTTTTTTTTTACAGATTTCCGCTTTAGGCGTAAAACTACCTGGCAGCATTCTTGACCACACGGTTTCTTTTGCTGTGACTGATACGTCAACAAGCAAATATGCTTATTTATAGGGGGCAACCTATGTTGAGGGGGTTATCTCATCTTCCGCTGATTGCCTCCCTTTCTTTGCGGCTCCTGTTTCTAAACTCTCCGCTTGTTCTTAGCCTTCACATGTCTCAACTACGTCTGTTCCTTGAAACTTTACTAAAATAAACCCAGCTTTTTGAAAACACAAAAAGAAAAAAAAACGATTCCTAAAACAACCCAGATTAAAAACAAAGAACCCAATTTACAAGCAGTCGTAAAGGAGATTACGTAATTATCTTCAGCTTTCCTTCTTTACATCTCTACACTAACTCATAACAGTTTCAAATCTTGGTGCCAAAGCCAGGTACGTCAGGCTTGAAACTAACGCACACAGAAATAAACAAATGCGTATACTTCCACACGAAAACAACATACACACACACACACACTACACGTTTGAAATATTAGATCTAGGTGTAGAACAAAATAAGTGTATGTCGTCTGCAAGGCAAAAGTCTGACGATAGCCAGATTTCTCTCTTATCTGTCAAAAAAGTTCATTTTCTTTTCTGTTTCAAATTGACAAACTGGCCTTCTGCTAAGTAGGCTCATGTTTATAAAAGCCTTTCAACTTTTGTTTTAGAATTGTTAAAACTATTATAAAAAAATGTTTCTTGTGAGACAATGTTGATAGGTGTTTTTTTTTAAATTTTGTTATAAGTTGTTAAGATAAATAAAAGAAAAAAAGTTTTTTAAAAGTCAAAGAAAACTCCAAGTTGAGAAAAAGAACAGGATCTCATCAAAAAACAGAAGCTCAAGTCCAGTTCTTTTTTTTTATCTTTATCTGAGCATTAAAAATAAAAATAAACTCTATAGAATCCTAAATGCTGCTGGTAAAATCATTGGCAAAAAACAAACCCCATTTGGGCAGTTGTTTGAGACAAACATCTATAAAAAAAGCTAACAAGATCCTCGAAATAAAGAGTCATCCTTTGTGTCAGGATTTAGTGATTTTACCATCACAAAAGAGATACAAGACACCGATAGCAAAGACAAACAGACACAAACACTCTTTTGTTCCCCTGGCAATCAAATCATTAAATAAGAACAATCTGGTATAAACTTTGTCACATGTAAATTATGAGTGAGTCTGGTGTGAATGTACACTTTGGTTTCTTATAGTTATAATGTTTTTTGTTTGGTGTAATGCACAAATTGTAAGACAAATTTCCATACGGACAATAAAGATTATTATTATTATTATGTTAGAAATGAACGAGTAGTTATTCTCTGGCGCTGCCAGGGTCGAGTTTCGCTAAAGAGAAACAAAATTCATCGTAGTCCCTTTAATAGTTTCCACTGAGGAATTTTCTACAAACTTTCTTTCTCTCACTCACTCTCTATCTCTCTCATATATTGGACATTAGTGAAACTTTTCAGTAATGTTTGTTTGTATTGTCTGTCTTTGGAGGAAATAGGCCAGGTATATATGGTCCAAATTTCTTTCTAAGATCTTTATTTCTCCATTCTCTCTCTTATATCTATATATGTTGGACATTGGTGAAAAGTTTAAAAAATTCGATGTTTGTATTGTCTGTTTTCGGAGGTCATAGGTCAGGTCTAAATGGCATTCGAATGAGTTAGATCTAGTCCTTGTTTCCAAACCAGAAAGAAGTGTATCTCTCTAGGATTAACTTCAAAGACCAAAAGATAAGATAGCTGGCAAGGGGATCACCGCGTCCAATTGTGGAGTTCGAAACATGGTGAGGGAGGGTATAGGGTGGACCAGAGGATCTGACGCCGCTGACAGGTCATTGATAGGGCAGAGTCTTCTTTCTTGGTGCATCACTTCTGAAATCACTTGTGAAATCACTTCTGAAATCACTTCTGGAGTCAGAATTTTGTGAATTGTTGACTTTTTTTTTTTAAAGAATGGACTACTTGTATCTCTACTAGATTAAGAACCAGGTGATCTGTTCTGAGACAAAGCTAAACAGAGTATATCTGCAAACTAGTCCCGTCCCGTTATGAATTGTTGTAGTGAGCCAAAACAACCTTTGCAGTGTAGAATTTAAACAAAAAAAAAATGAAAACCTCATTTATTAAATTATTAACAAAAATGTCAGAAGGGTAATTATAAATATATAAATTGTTTCCAATGAATATCGGTAGATGCAATTTATTGTCATTGCTAAATAAAGTCATACACTTTTACACCTTCTAACCCATCCACTAGGAAAACTATCTAGCATTGTATGCCGCTGTTCACTGTATTAGTAAGGCTCTGTCATAACTAGAGACACTATTTCCTCAGGTTTTGTAGCTAGAATGAATCTGTTTCCACTCCATACAAAGACAGTTTGATGTGTATGTTTGATGTCGATGTCATTTTTTTTCTAAGCTTACATCAACTCACTCTGTCTGTCTGTCTGTCTGGTAAAATGTGTGTACACGTTATTTCTCCCACACCCAGTCTCTAATCAAGCCGAAACTTTGCACACTTTTTCATTGACATAGATAAGGCATGAATCAATTTTAAAAAAAACCAATTAGTAAATTAATTACTGGTAATTAATTATTTTGTTTGATAACAACAACGGAAAATAATCATTTAGTATTCAGTAGATATGACTACATTTATACAGTTTTGTCCCCTTAGATAATTTTCCCACACGTATTATAGGATAAAGTTGAATCTTTAAACAGTTATTTATTATACCTAAAATAACATAAATCGATAATGAAAACAAACAAACTATATTGGTCGATTAATTATTGGTAATTAATTATTTTGTTGTATATCGAGCAAGGGAAATAAGTTATACATAATTGAGAGATCTTGAGAGAGTTGTAAGGGCACAGTTCTTCCCCTTAGATAAGCTTTGTTATTATGCTTGTTTTCTTTTATCTTCAATTCCCTATTTTTCGCGATACAGATATACAGAAAAGTATATTAATTAGAAAACATTTTTTTTTATTAGCGACATCTTGCCCAGAGCTCTCTCTGTTTGGAAGGTAAGGACAATACATACGTTTGTTTTGCTCTTTTAATGGCATTTTACGTACCAAAAAAAAAAGCATTTACCTTTGACAGACCTCACGATTCACAAACGTGCACACAACACAAGTACAACAAACGCACACTTTGACCTATAGAAATATCATATATTCTCACCAGATAGAGCTCATAATGTCACAGACGACCATGTCACTCATACCAAATTGCGTATTTCGTGTTATCAAAATATCACCGCACCCCTCCCTCCCTCATTTGTATGTCCCAAATATGTGTGCACAGTAAATTCCAGTCGTCTGCTATCGTGTCATGTGACCGATCCCACGTGTTGTCATGTTTGTTGGCCCACAGAAGACACCGTCCCTGGACTCATCGTCTCTGGAAAACGGCAGTTTAAATTTGAATAAATCATAGCAAGAGCATTAGTGAGATCAATCTCGTTGTCATGAAATGTCACCTTTCCCACAAGGTCTAGATTCTAGAATCTTCTACATCAGGGATTTCTTTTTACATATGCTTCTGGGACTCGGGGTGCTCCAAGACTGGCGTGGTGACTGTGGCGTGGTGACTGTGGCATTGTGAATGTGGCGTGGTGACGTTTGAGTGGTGACTGTAGCATTGTGAATGTGGTGTGGTGACTTTTGAGTGGTAACTGTGGCATTGTGAATGTTGCGTGGTGACTTTTGCGTGGTGACTGTGGCATTGTGAATGTGGCGTGGTGACTTTTGCGTGGTGACTGTGGCATTGTGAATGTGGTGTGGTGACTTTTGCGTGGTGACTGTAGCATTGTGAATGTGGCGTGGTGACTTTTGCGTGGTGACTGTGGCATTGTGAATGTGGTGTGGTGACTTTTGCGTGGTGACTGGCATTGTGAATGTGGTGTGGTGACTTTTGCGTGGTGACTGTAGCATTGTGAATGTGGCGTGGTGACTTTTGCGTGGTGACTGTGGCATTGTGAATGTGGTGTGGTGACTTTTGCGTGGTGACTGTAGCATTGTGAATGTGGCGTGGTGACTTTTGCGTGGTGACTGTGGCATTGTGAATGTGGTGTGGTGACTTTTGCGTGGTGACTGGCATTGTGAATGTGGTGTGGGGACTTTTGCGTGGTGACTGGGGAATAGTGAATGTGGCGTGGTGACTTTTGAGTGGTGACTGTGGCATTGTGAATGTGGCGTGGCGAATGTTGAGTGGTGACTATGGCATTGTGAATGTGGCGTGGTGAATGTTGAGTGTTGACTGTGGCATTGTGAATGTCGCGTGGTGATTTTTAAGTAGTGAGTGTGCGTGGTAACTTTAGCGTGATGACCGAGGCTTGTCGACTGTGGCGTGGTTTTTGTGGCGTATTGATGAGACTTTGTGACTTCATTGGTTGGGAAAGGGTTCAACTGGACATTTTGACCTTGATCAATTGTCTGTAAGAGAGGGTCAACTTTTCTTTTAATTTCAAATAGATTTAAAGTTTTATCGTCAACTATTTTCAATAATAAAACTCATCCATTGAAATGTGGAAAGTGGTTACCTTATCTCTACTTGACACCTTCATCAACGGCTTGAGATCACTTGTAGCAATGATTAAATATATTTACATAAGACTTAGTTGAAGCTGGAGGTCGTGATTATTAGCTGAATTTTTTTTCCCTGTAAGTTAAAGTAAATATTTATGTGAGGATTACATTTTGAAGTTCACATCGTCGGTCACTGTAGCATTGATTTCGTTCTGGACAGTAAAATATTTAAGTGAAATAGTGAGATTCTTTAGTGAGACCTTTAAAAATTTCATTCAGACATTGAGAGATCATCGGATTCTTAACTAACATTTTTAAACAATTATTTTATTCAATTTATTGAACTCATTGCACTGACTAGTAAAACAATGAAAAGGTCCGTTGTATACGGATAATAAAACAGAAAGTCAATCAGAATTGGAGGACTAGCAGTAACTTTGTTTGGACATAGAGCCCTTTGGTAATGCCATGGCGTCATGGACTGAACTTTGTTCTTTAACTTAAACACTTCGTAATTTTCATTGAATTCGAATGCAAAGTTACACAACTACTGAGCCAATGTATTTTAACCAGTTCTATAAAACTGTGTCAAAGTGCAATCAGTTCTGTAAAAGTAAATTTCCCCTTTCAGATCTTGCGATCTATGGGGCAGATGATGCTAAGGTCAGCTATTTCTATGGTCAACGGTTAACGAGCAGGTTGTCATGTGGACACCACAAAGTCCAACCGCCTTTAATTTTTCCCAGCTTGATTCAGATACCCATTAGAGTTAGGTGCTCTTAGGGGCACCGTAAAAAAATACCGAAATTCAAAATCCCAGTCTTCACCGAGATTCGAACCAGGAACCCAGGTTCGGAAGCCAAGCGCTTAACCACTCAGCCACTTATTAGTGCTTTCTGTACAGCTTTACAATCATTTGAGTGAAACTTTATAAAATCAATGCAATGAAACTTTATACCATTATTTCATTGAAACTTTATACAATCATTATTTGAAACTTGATACAATCATTTCAGTGAGACGTTAATTCTGTTCACAAAGACTGTAAAGCATTTCCGACAAGAAATAGAAATAAAGAAATGCTGTATTTTTGTATGTTGAATTTATAAGGGAATGCATACTTCTAGTTCAGGAGGGAGAAATATTATAAAATGTCATTTATATTCTTTTTTTTCTCCTAATATTTACTAATCAGCAACACTCGTAACTTCCCAGACTATTTGATGCAGACGATTTATTCTAGCTAGAATCTAGGCCTGGATCTGAATTCTCTAGAATCTGTGGATGACATCATAAGTGGCTACTGGCTCAGACTATGAGATATTTTGTTAACATCCCCCCGCTTTCTTCTTTTTTTTTTTTTCCATTTTCCTTTAACACTTGAATCTCTGCTCGCGCTTCCTCTACCCTCCCATTCCCGCCTCCCATTAGCCGAGTACTTGAGCCGAACACTTGCGAGCCACGGTGTGCTCCTGTCCGGAACTTCAAAAGCTTCTTGTCCCCAGGAAGTGATGAGACTAAAGTGCATCCTCCCAGAGATAGTGCCGATAAAAGGAATCGTTGTTTTAATTTCGTACAGTGTAGTCAGTGGTCGCTCCTTGTTCCATGCGAGTTTTGCACAGACAGCCTGATAACACTGCGCATGTGGATGATCCATAAAGACATTTAAGTTTGATACTTTGATGCATGGCGGGAAAATCTATAAATAACTTTTTGGTGTATCCGGATGTCTGACTGGCCGTGTGGTCTACTCGCTAGACTGTCCTTCTGTCGTCTCGATGGTCCTTGTTCATCTCCTGCCCAATGCCATCACCCGTCATCCTGGGCTACGAAGTAGATTATCTTCAGCTCTGAAGGAACATCCGAAACATGGAAAACATTTAAACAATAAAGGATATGCTAATCATTTCTGTTTGTTTTTTAAAACTATATGATTTGTTTATTGGTTGCACTTTTTAGCACTGCAGAATGAAATGTTCTACGCACTTTCCTGTGCAGCTCAATCTTATCAAAACATGACTCTGTGCTACAAGAAAAAAAGCCTAGAAATATGTTTCTACCATAGACTTATCTATACTGTATCTAGACTGGACATGGAAATCTTTTAAAACTACAAATTTATTTTTTTAAAGTTGAAACAAGGCGTTGTTTTGTAAAGTAGTTATAAGAAGTAGAGTCTTTTAATTTTCAACCCTAACCTATGTAACATATAATTTATAATTTGTAGATCTAGCTCTAGTAATTGAACATCAAAAATAAGAGTACTCTCGTCTCATAATATATTTTTTTTGCAATTTTTAGATACATAATCTAGAAAGATCTAGGTAATCAATCTATTTAAATGTACATAAGATGATTAAAATTTACAGACATGAATTATTTCGATCTAGCATTTTTGAAACATTATCTCAATGGAAACTAACAGGAAATGGCTTTGTTTGATATATTAGAGTGAATATATAGTTTCGAGACTATTTAAATAGAAGTGAGTGGTTATTTAAATACAAGTGGGCGGTTATTTAAATACAAGTGGGCGGTTATTATCTATGGACCTCATTCACCAATCATAAATAAACACATTTAGCCACGTCATAATATTGATAACAATGAAAAATACGTATCACGTGACAGCCACTATAGATTACATAATTTCTATAGAAGATATATAGAATCGCGTGGCTAAATGTTGTTTGTTTACGATTGTTGAATGAGGTCCATTCCTCATAAAAATAAAATACTTCAATATCACCCTGTCTGTTAGTCTCTCTCTCTTTTTCTCTCTCTGTCTCTCACTCGCTCTCTCTCTGTCTCTCTCTCTTTGTCTCTGTCTCTCTCTGTTATTTACTTTCTCAGCCTGTATTTCTCCAACTTGTTTCACCTTCCGGCCCCTAATATCCGGCTAAGCAAGACAAATTCCTTATCAACTGTTCACTATGTTCTACATGTAGCCATTTCAAACTTTGTATTCCCTCTAATGACCTTATGACCAGTAAACGTGACCCTTGACGGACAAAACAGTAAAGACAAGTTTCAATTGCAATGTCCACCATGTGCTGGCCATTGGTCACACACTATAACTAAAAACTGTTCCCCAATAGAACCGATATAGTGTAAAAATGGAGCCCGGAGTAAGCGGTTCCAGGAATCGATAACCTAGTGATGTTTCGATGCCACAGATAAAGGCGCCTTTCTTCTCCTACACCCCCAGTTAAACGGCGCCCTTTTTTTTCCCCTTATGTGAGTTAAGGTCAACCTTTTTTTTTCTGTTGGAAAGGCAATAAAATCAGAAATGAGAGACAGCCGTTGTCCAAGCTATTTAATTAAGTTGTCACTTGAGGAAATTGCTTATTAATTTGCTGCCTGAGAGATAGGATGGGATGAGAGAGTGATGGAGAAAATAAGTGAGTGAGATAGAGAGAGAGTAACAGAGGATGAGAAGACAGGAGAGACTTTGTAACAATAAAATATACAAATATAAAGTTTTGACTTGTACGGACTTGATCGCAATCTCACATTGTTACATTTTATAGTGTGCAAGTATACTGCTATAGAAGCCTCACTGTGCTGTATTCAGACAATCCTGAAGTAGAAAGTTCTCACTATGGGTGCGTTTAAATATGATTCAAACAGGTAACCCTAAGTTATCTATTCCTGTTTTCGACTGCAATGGGCTTCTGTTATAAAGCAATTTATTGTTGTTGTTTTTTTCAAATTCCGACATGAAGAGTATGGTGTTTAGAAACGTAGGTTGATAGGCTTACAAGCGGTGTAGTAGCTTGTATTGGTGTAGTCGACCAATGTTAGGATTATAATAAATAACACCTGTGCATGGAAAGTCGTCAATATTCGCTCACGCATATCTGTGTCACTGTTTTCAAACAGACTTTACAAGATCTAGATCTAGCTTCTATTTGCTGGTCTCTTTACAAACAAACTTTACAAGATCTAGATTTAGCTTCTATTCCCTGGTCTATTTAAAAAAAAAAACTTTACATGATCTAGCTTCTATTTGCTGGTGGCATTTAAGATTTGAGACGTCTTCATTTGCGTGAAATTAAAATGTTATATTTTTTTACCTGACACACTTATGGAGTAGATAAAATTTAAAGTTAGTTAAAGTCTAGTTCTGTGGTGATCCTTAGGATGGTCTGTGAGTGACTTCTGTCTCCTCTGGAAGTCTTGTCAAAGGTAAAGAGTTCAGATACGCTCAGTCTTAGGTGTCATGGTTTGGTTAGAACAAACAAACAAAACTCGTTTAAGTGATACTAAAGTATAGTTAACAATTGAAACATCTGATACAAACGTAATTATTTCATACAGTCCCTACCATCTTTAGAACAGCTATCTGAAGTATTTCCTTATCATTTTTTTAGAACCTCGATTCATTAAAAGCAACATATTTTCCCTAAATCAACCACAAGATGCTAAGCCTTAATAAGACTTACTGATTCTACACTGCTTATTAATGTCAACTTATGTGTCATTGTGAACAAACTTTCACAAGTAGTTAGTGGTAGTCATCCTACTCCAAGGTTTGTAGAGAACCTACACATTGGTGGCAGCCCACATGTGATTCTCTCACCATTGATCTCCTCTCATCACACCTAGACTTCTTGTTCAGATTAAACATGACTCCAGCATAACTTTACATGACTCTGTGACTCAGACTAGTTGAACTTGTTACAGGAGATTTAACACTGCATAAGTTGCACCCCACACTACCCTTTCTTTTCATGTCTCTCTCTCTCTCTCTCTCTCTCATGCTTCCACTCTAAGTTTTCAGAGCACACTTTTAATCTCAAATAGCCCAATTATTAACCAGACACCGCCAAACATAACTTAAAAAGACCAACTTATAGTTTACCTGGACATGTTCAGGTGCTGATGTGGGGCGGTGGGTGTTATAGGCACCTTACATCCAGGGCATGATGGACTTGACTCAATAGTTGTCTAAACATTGTAAGATCAACACGACTTTGTGCCTCAACACACAGGTAACCTGCGCGCCAGCCTCTGATTATTTATAGACTAAACCAGGTGTTTGTACGGTCCTTTGTATGTGGGTGTCACATCTGCAGACCTAGTCGCCGCTACCCCCATCCTTTTTTTTTTCACTTTCCCTGTAATCTGTCGCCCACATTTAGCCCAGTCATCTGACATTCTCCACGCATCACGGCGCCCTAGAACCCTCGCCATCGCGTGTTTGTGTCCTAAGTCGACTTTACCCTGTAATCTAAGCTATTTGGACTCTTTCATGAGGGGTCTCTTGGAAATGTCGGTGTGTCGGCCATGTTTTCATTCTCGGAAAGTCAAAACTGTGGAGAATGCCTGAGAGTTTACGCTGCTACCCACCGCGTAGGATTCTGGGAAATCTTGAACGCAATAGGCCACGTACTTAAGGATTTGAAACAAGTCTAATCGTCTGAGTTCCCCCGATTCGTGTTTTGTTTTACTGCACGACGCCACTGCAGGTCTTAAGTAATTATTTAGGGCTTTCTTAAATAAACCGTGGTACACATGACCTTTCACACTTGAACTATGCATTCCAAAAGTGACGCTCATTTAGACGTTTTGTCGATGCAGTGTCAACTGCCTGTATGCCGCTTTCAAAACACGTAGTTCTATAAATGAAATAAATCTTAAAATGAAAAAAAACAACAACTAAATCTAAATTTTTGATATAAACTTTAAATGTGACCAACTAGCCCATGATGGCCCCTAAAGACACGCTAGCCCATGATGGCCCCTAAAGACACGCTAGCCCATGATGGCCCCTAAAGACACGCTAGCCCATGATGGCCCCTAAAGACACGCTAGCCCATGATGGCCCCTAAAGACACGCTAGCCCATGATGGCCCCTAAAGACACGCTAGCCCATGATGGCCCCTAAAGACACGCTAGCCCATGATGGCCCCCAAAGACACGCTAGCCCATGATGGCCCCTAAAGAGACGGAGCAGCCCCTGTCAGTTTTTCAGACTAGGAGGATAGCCGACAGCGAAGAAAGAAGACCAAAAAAAAAAAAAGATACTTAACAAGTCATTACTACACTGCAACCTACTCACACATTGAATGTAATGGGCTTTGCAAAGCGAAGATCGGACCCCACACCTTTCTTAGAGTTCATATTAAATGAGAATTTCCTATTAAATATAATACTATCGGCAGAACTTTGTGTGCATACATGAGTCTTCTTTTTTGTAGTTTTGGAGATGAGGTTGAGTTTGTGGATTAGTTCCTAGCTTCTGATATTCTTGCTGATAATATTGAAAGCTGCCGTTTTACCTGCCTGAGTGTTTCCACAAAAACTATCTTCGTAACCTTGTTTTTTTAATTTTTAAATTAGTTTTATACTTTAATTGTTTTGTTTAATTACTGTATTCGTAATGCTCTTATTTAACTAGATCTAGTTGGCTTCTTAAATGTGTGTGTTCTCTCCCTTGGACGTCTGCCTTACCGACACGTGATAGTAGTTTAAAAAAAACAACAACAAATGGAGCAAGGGAGGGGGAGGGTAATATTGTGTTAGATTGTAAGTGTTTGACTTACGCGTGTATGAACGCGCGCGAGTGTAGGCGTTTTTTTTTTAGTGAGAGCGAGAGCGCACGTTTATGTGTGAGTGTGTAAGCGTGCATTTGTAAAAATGCATTACATGCACAGTTTAAAGCAGGAACTGACAAGGTTTGTTCCTAATAAAGTTCCCCTTTCAGACCTTGCGATTTTAGGGCAGATGATGTAAAGGTCATCTATTTCTGTGGCTCACGGTAAACAAGGGTATCACGTGACCAGCACAATGACCAGCCTCGTTTTACTGTTCCCCAACTTATGTCAGGTACCCACTGGGGCTGTTGGATTCAGGGGCACCCTAAGGATCCTAAACTCGAAATCCCAGTCTCCATCGTGATTCGAACACGACACTTCGCGGTTCGTAACCCAAGCGCTTTACCAGTCAGCCACCACTTATTACTAATATTGTACTGTAGACCAATATGACCTACTTAGGCTTGATATAGTGTAACACAGAGATATTTTCAGTGGTACATACGTAAACTATCTGTATGCATTACTTATCAATCAGACGTAACGAAAGGCTCAACTCTCTGCAGAATGCATTATCAATTAGGAGATAATACCCTACTCTTAAATAACGGGGCTGCACTGTGAAGTTTTACGCGCAAAGCCAGACAGAGGCTCAATAGTTTACTTTCCTAAGTAGCTAAATCAAAATTCCCGCCCGAAGACGAGCTATACTTCTGCTGGGATTTTCCTGTATCTCGTGAGAGTGGTCTCCCTTTCCTTACTCCTATTACCGTCTTCGGCTTTTTCTACTTGGGTAGATCTTTCATTTTGTTTACCTCTATCACCTAGGGGCAGCACTAAAAGAGAGGGCGGCACTTGCTTAGTTGGGGTAATAATACATCTGATTGTGTAAACCATAGAACATTGTAGGATAGAAATGCGTGTAGGAAGTGCCCGTAGCGCCCCCCCCCCTGCAGTGAGGATACATCTTATCTTTTCATTTATTTATACCTCATCCCTAAACATGGACGTTAGTGGGCGAATGGGGGGGAAAAAAGTTAGCATTCATACATGCCTACAGATATGGGGCATACATTTATACATATCTATTTTTTATGTCATGATGTATAAACGAGGGTAAACATCTTCAGATCGGAGATGCCAGACCTCTTTGAGAAATTCCAAAATCGGGAAAATCCCTTCAGGGTGTTTGAGTTAAACACCTAGCAACGCCTTCGTTTTCCCACTATCCAAAAAAAAATAATAAAAAAAATAAGTTTTTAATTTGGCTCTCCTCTCAGGGGCCACATCATCTCCCGCTGATATCATCATAACGTCCTTTGAGGTCAACCAGTCTAGCCACTTGACCAGAATGTACACTTAATACAGGTGGCTTGTGAGTACGAGACTTCATTTCCGAGAAAACATTGTTGGACTTAGTTAAACACGTGAAATTACATCTCGAGTTGGACATCCATTGTAAGTCGGGAAAACTCAATGGTGTGAAGTGACCCATTAATGAAGCCAAGACCTCTTGAATTCTAGTGGGATGATCATGGAGGTTATCTAGAGCTTGATAGGTTTAGAAATCGTAACGTGGGATGTTCAAAAGCTTCCATCCAGAAATTACTGAAACCCTTCAACAACTATGCTTTACGATGTTTTTATAAAAATGTCTTCATGTGATTATTAGCGAAAGTATTAGTTACATCTTCCAAATATTTTGTCTGCGGTCTTGTTCTGAACGAAAATATTGTTTCAATAATTTTAAAAAAAGAAAATCTAATTTCTGCAAATGTGCTATAACAATTAGTGGAAATATATGTTTATGTTTTTATAATTCAAACTCTAGCACTGCAAAACTCTAATCCTCTCCATTTCTATTCTAAGGCTGCTCTCCAAATGATTAGTATTGTAGGGGATTACCCTCCCCCAGTCACTGGTATTGTAGGACATTACCCCTCCCCCAATCACTGGTATTGTAGGACATTACCCCTCCCCCAATCACTGGTATTGTAGGGCATTACCCCTCCCCCAATCACTGGTATTGTAGGGCATTACCCCTCCCCCAATCACTTGTATTGTAGGGCATTACCCCTCCTCCAGTCACTTGAACAATTTTATGAACTTAATGAAGTTCCTATATGTTTCTAAATCGAAATGTATGGAGTTCAAAGTTCACAACTTAAAACCTTCTTGACTTCAAATTATTCTAATGAGTGATTACGTTCTGGAGTTGAAGAGTGCCACTCTCCAAGTTATAGCATTAAAAAAAAAACAAATTCTTTGTTACCGCATTGTTGAGAATCGCAATTAAAAGTCAATTAGTCTAGCAAGTGTTGAAGTGATTGGTATTACCTGTGTTGCTGCGTACCTAGTGAACCAAAGCCTTTAATGAAAAGTTTGCCTGTAGTCTCTGAGACTAAATGAGACAGAGAGAGAGAGAGGGGGGGAGAAAAAGAGAGATAAAGAAAAATGGTGTAAGGTAGAGAAGAAGACAAGCAGTGTCTGGCAACAATGTCTTTCAAGGCTCTACACATCCAACAGATCTTTCAACAAGTAATTAGATCTGTCACATTTAATTGACTTGCATTTTTTCCCCGCGCAAACGCTTTACAGTATTTTTCTCATCATCCATGTCCTCCCCTTCTCCCAACCCCTCTTATCTTATTCCAACATATTTTAAAAGCTTGTCTACAGACATATTCCTCAAGGGATTTTCTTGAAATAAGTTGAATTGTTTTGAACGAGAGAGCGCCCCTTTGCTTTTAAATAGTTTCAGAGAGGGATCAGCATTTAAAAAAAAAAAATAGAGGGATATGGCGGGAAAGTTGCTGCCTCTTTTTTAGGCAGGCGTGTAAATCTTTGAATTTCTTTTCTTTTTTAACAGCTTGAGGGACTTTTCTGAATGGCTGGCGTATCTCATCTATCGCTTGTCTTGGTGGGACATAATCATACCTCTAATCTTGCTGTGACGTTGTCGGAATGACATTCTCTTCTGTCGCCATCTTTTATTTTGTGCTTTCGTTTTTGAATTGAGAGAACTTCATCTATATTTCATGTCCATCGGAGAGTTACATGAATTGTATCACGTCATTCAAGTGACGTCAGAGAGTTACTTGAACTAATCACGTCATACAAGTGACATCAGAGAGCTACATGAGTTGTATCACGACATCCAAGTGACGTCAGAGAGTTACATGAGTTGTATCACGTCATCCAAGTGACGTCAGAGAGTTACATGAGTTGTATCACGTCATCCAAGTGACGTCAGAGAAGGGCGTGAGTCATAAATGGTAACGACAGAAAAATAAATTCACGCCTAACTTTGCAATTGCAATTACCCAATTAATTAACAGAATAACTAGACAGCATCTTGCTTACATCTCAATTATATAATGAATGCTTTTTATTTCTCTTAAAGTGTTAATATATCTTGTAGAGCTGTTTCTTAAACCTTCTGTCTTCACCCTCGAGACCTGTATTTAAACTTTATTCATTGCATTGCATATGGATTCTCATAACTGGAGGCAAATCAATAGAGTAATAGTTTTGTGGGTATCCGGTGTATGTAGTACGGAAGCATTGATAAACTTTAAATGTAATTTGTATTCTTTCGTTGAAAAGAGCTTTTTTTTATATAATTTCTTTGATATTGTTTTGTTTCGGCTGCTTATTATATGACTTATAAAAAATCTTAAAAATTAATTTGAATAAAACTGAATAGATTTACATTTGGTTCTGTCAGATCTGCAACAAGAAGACTACTTAAAAGCTTCCGAGGTAGGTTATATCTTTTAAAAACACGGAGAGTGTTTGTGTGTTAATCGATTGTCTTAGAACTATTCCAAAAATTTAATTTAATGACCTCATTTCTGCCACCATGAACTACCACTGCGCAATACCATTGACAAGACGAATATTCGTGAGGGCAGACACATTTCCAACTCACTGGTTGTTGCACCGTCACGCCAGTGAGCACATTTACACCCAGTAGTATTATGTTAAACACATGTTGTCTGTAACTGGTTCATTCATACAGAGTTTTACGGGAACACTTAACAAAAAAGAAAATAAAAGTTCAATATATTGATAGACTCCTGGTCGATAGTCGGAAAATGCTATAAGAAGCTTTGCACCCTTGAGGGTTTAGTCTAGTGCATAAAGATTTAGCAATCTAGATGCACGTATGCAGACTTATGTCCATTTCTGTTCACCGAATATTTCTTATACACACGACCTGCTAGACTGTATTAGATGGTATTTTTAGGTTGTCTTTTATTGGTCCCTTTGTTGGTCTTTGTAATGGTCATTTTTTTTGTCGGTCTTTTTACTGGTCTATTTAGTTAGTCCTAGTTGACTTACTTAAAAGACCTTTTATTATTTGATATGTATACTTATTTTTATCATTTAAGATTTATTTTTAAGTTTAAAGAAAAAATGGAGAATGCAGCGTACATACGTGGATGCATTGCAACATTCATTCATAGTGGATTTTTTTTTTAACTAAAAGCATTTTTATATGTGTGTTGTAATCCTCGTGAACGTCTTCTGTAACGAGCCATGAACAGAGCTTGTTATAGTCTCTCTCTCTCTCTCTCACACACACACACACGCTCTCTCTCCTGCCTCTTCTGTGATTACACACTATATGCTACCAACACAAGTCGAGTGTTGATAATAGAAATTGTACTCACCGTCTTTTGATGTCTCTATCGCTGGCATGCGTGGCTGGTTGATTGCGGTGAGCAGTTTTATGTGCAGGCAATCTAATTTCTGCTACAGGAATAGACACTTTGCTCAGAGTCAGGATTCAGGAGCGGTGTGTGTGTGTAAAAAGGGAGGGGGCGGGAGACTGTATTGTGAATGACACAGCGTGACAGAAGTATAACAGAGCGTTCAGTCATGGGCAGTTTGTTTTGGTAAAGTGATATTTATGGTATTCGCCCACCATTTATTATTAAAGCCTTATGAAAGAGCATACATAGTAAAACTAGGTCCAGCACAATACTTCTCTATATCCTAACTCTCGTAGTCAGAAATCATTCGATGTAGTTGGTATAAAGAAGACATGTGAAAAAGGCTTGTCTTTGTTTGACCAGTCTGGGACAGAAAGACATCACATACTTGTAACTTAATGAGGGCTTATTTTGACTATCCTAAACGATACAAAAGCGATATGTCAAGTGTTATGGAGTGTGTGCGTGTCCAAAGTGCTGATGAAACGGCGGGGTGGGCGGTCGTTTTTAGCTGAAGACTTTCTGATGAAACCACGAGATAGTCTTTCATAATTCATGTTAATATAAATCATGGGTGTGATAGTTGAAAGATTTTTGTTTCGGGAGTCGTGAGACAGATTGGACGTTGTGTTTTGTTGTTGTTGTTGTTGTTGTTTTTTTTGTTTGTTTTTTTGGTGGGGGGCGTTATATCTTGTTTTAAATAGTTTCTGAATACACCTACTTTCCAATTGAATCTGTCTGTAAAGCGTTAATAAACGTTTACATTCAGTTTTATTTCATCAAGAAGTTTGTTGAAATTAATTTAAAAGTTCTACATTTAAACTATACCACGCCTATACACCGGCTCAGTTGTCCTAGCTGTTCGGAGCAACAACTACACTTTACAATAACATGGCACTGCTATCATTAGAACTGATGTCCCTGGGATGTGTTTACATTGAATCCATTATAAAGCTTTCACAACGGCCCTTGTTGAAGATCTATCCTAATCTTACGTTGAGACATAATAGAATGTAAATAACGTATAATACATTAGAAAAGAGGGGATTGTGGGGGTGTCTAAACAACCAACTGTTGCCAATTAACTATTCTAAACACTCCTCTTCTTTTAATAGTCTAGTAGTGACCATGATTAGAATACTTAACTGGTTCTAAGACAAGAGTCGTATATCTTGTACTAGGACCCGTCATTCACCAAGGGAAGGTAGATACTTTAAACGCAAACAATTAATAGTGCGAGCAGGATCTTACTAATGTGCTACTCTCCTAATCCTAAGAACCAATAGTCGGTGATACAAATGTCAGTAAGCCATTTGTCGTGTGAACCATCTTTGACAAGCTAAGTGTCATTGAATCAGTTCTCTGTCAACTAGTTGTCTGTCAGCCGTTTTTTGGCAAACCATTTAGTGAACCTTTTGTCTGATGAAAATTTTTCTCAAGAACCAATTGTCTGGTGAACCAATTGTCCGGTGAACCAATTGTCTGGAACACTCACTGAGTTGAGATGAGGCGAATTGTCTTAAGAAAGAAAACTGAATTCAAAATCTGTTTCCTTGCGGTTATACCCAAACATTGGACAAATCATGAGGACACAAAGGCAGAGCCTTGACGCCGCAGCCGCCGCTGATCCCAAACTATATCAGCAACTGCCATTTATTTGGACATAGCTGCGTGGGGAGGAGGGAACTGGTGTGGTTCGAACCATAGCTAAAAGAACAAGTATTCATCTCGTGACTGAAGGTGGCCAACCAATGCCGGATTTAAGGGTAGGGCAGGAGGGGCTACTGCCCGGAGTTCCAAAAGTAAGCCCCTCAAAAGAGATAAATATATATCAAAATTTCGACGGTCGGAAATCAATATTTTATAACACTTGTACCGCTATCACCTTAAATCCTACGTCGGCTTGCAACAGTCGTGGTTAAGAAATGTCCGCTTGTGGCACACTCGGAATATGTAAATGCAGTTCCGAATTTACAGCAGTGTGTCTACCAAGGGCCTTACTCTCCACAAACTCAAACACTATCCACTTTTTTAAAACTAAAATATGCATTTTAAATATTTTTAAAAAAGGGAAAATGAGATTCAATTTACAAGTATTCTATTTCTTTCTTCTAAAATATTATATGCTTTTAGATAGAAGTATCAGTATTCATAGGTGGATCTTTATAAAGTTGTCAAAAAAGTGTAGGGGCCTCCACAAAATCCTGCTCCGGAGCCTTCAAATAGTTAATTCCGGTCCTGTGGCCAACGATCACCTTACAGTCAACCACGTGCCTGATTGGTTGGTATCTCCATTGACTACACTCTTCTCTTATCAAGGATTCATTTTGTCCTATGTGTTACATTACTCCTGTCTTCGGACCTCCATCTACACCCCTCCCCCTAAGTCATAAACATAGCTGTAACTTTAGATATCCCGACTGTCTCTCCTGTCCAGCTTTCAGTGACGTCTTTTAATGTGTTCTCCGTACAGTAGTGCACGTATTTTGTTGCCCATGTGTATCAATGTGTATCTCTAGGTGACTGCGTGAGCACATGGTTACCTTGATACTAACAGGTAATCGGTTCAGACTAAACTCTCGCCAAGTTGCAGGTGTAGTCTGGTCAGGCCCTAAGTTTGAAAGTGCTTTGTTTGGGGCACAGAGAGCACGTCACTACTTATCTAACCCTTTGTTGTGATTGCAATGAAAGAGGTTTGCAGAGTGCATCTATTATCTGTGCGGAGATTGGCTTGTTAGAGAAAGATGTTCAGATAGTAGAGGCGTATCTTTAAGGCTAGACCTTAGTCTACGGAGGTAAACGAAAAGGCGTTCTGCCCCCCTCACTCACACGCAATCTTCCTTTCCCAGATCATATCACTTTGTCTTTCTGACTATCTGTTTTTTTTCTTTTTTGAAGTGCTGGACTTTTTTTTTTTTTTTTGTATCTCATCTTTCATGATCTTTCTTTCTCCACGTCTTCTCTTTTAGCTTGTAAAGCTGTAAAGCTGTTTCCTTCTTATATCTCTTTCTAGTTTTTTTCTTTCTCTCTCGTTTTCTCCCTATCCTGATTTTTCTCTCCGTTACCCTTTCTCTCTCTCTCTCTCTCTCTTTCTCTCTCTCTCTCCGAAAAAAATATTAAAAATATGCTACAGAAATATCTATAATGAAGATGAATGTTCTCGCCATTATAAATAAACATTCTCTGCTCTCCCTTTGACACCGTACATCGGACATGCGCAGTAAACATTTAACTTTTAAAACACAGACCTAAAAAAAAAAAAAGTTAAAAAATAAAAATCAACCACAAAACATCAACTCTTTTTATCTCTAAGACTTTCCCTTCAGATCCTGAGACGAGGTGGGTCTTGCTGGGGTGCTGGAGGCGAAAGACATGACCTGACACACACATTGGATGTTATCATTGCGATGATTCCGTGAATAAACTTTTAATCTACAGGTAGCAACGAGGAAGAAAAAAAACTTAATAATTTCATTTCTCTGAAGAATTGCTGTCAGGTAAAGAGTCGGATAGTCTACTATAAGTAAACTGCTTACAGCTTATTACAAATCTAGCCTAACATGATATAGGATTTTTATATTATAAGTCAAGAACAATATTATATATATCTATAAACGATGTTGGATTCAACAATGTAGTCTTTTTCCACAAATTAAATAGTATTTTTAGCGGTCCCCGTAAGGGGAAAAGACGCTATTAGTTTTGTGTGGCCTCTCTGTCCGTCTGTCCGTCCGTCCCGTTTAGATCTCAGAAACTAGAAGAGAAAATAAAAATCTGACATCATGATATTTTAGATCATTCAAAATTGTGATGCTAGGGCTACTTTTTTCTTTTCTGAAAGCGAAAAATCTAATTTTTTAAATCAATTATGCCTTTTTACCTGCCTGGGTGGACCACTTCTGATAGAATTTAATACCGATATTCTTCTGAAAATATTGAAACCTGCCTTTTTTTCCTGCCTGGGTGGACCACTTCGGGGGCCTATTTTGAGTTTGTGTTTCCACAGAAGCTTTCTTTGTCACCTTGTTTTTGTTTTAGTAAGTAATTTAGGTTGTGGTTTTGTTAGCCATGATATTTGGAAAGAAAGAGTATTTAAATAACATTTTCTTACCGTATGATGCAATGGTAAGGGAGGGAACTCATGTTTTTCTTTTTTTCACACCTTTTAGTTTTTCACCACGTCTCTGTGCCGTTTAGTGCTTGTGTCAATCATGATCTTGTCCTAGATGACAATCACTGACAATCATTGACAATCACTGACAATCACTGACAATCATTGACAATCACTGGCAATCATTGACAATCACTGACAATCATTGACAATCACTGACAATCATTACTTCAAACGCTAACCCACCTAAATATACTGGTGAAACACTTATACATCATATATATCTATATATATGAAAATAGGATTCTCTTTGTATAGTATTATGTCATTATAGACTATATGTCATTTTGTTTAGTCAACTATCGTTAACCTACATAACTACGGCTGTGTGTGTGTGTGTATGTGTGTGTGTGCTGAAAATACTTTCATTCTTCTGTTGTTGTTTTTTTTTCCTCTTCAAGAAGCGAGAGTGCAGGTAGTTTATCTCTATATCACAAAAATGACATATTTCTATGACTGCATGTTTGCTTGAATGACTTCTTCGTCCACCCCTCACCCACGCAGACACCCAAACTGTAAACGTATCTTCCAGCAGGCACATCACGTGCGTGGAACAGGTGGCTTCGGAAACGACCTGTGGGATACAGGAAATAAAAAAACGTGCAGTGCGAGCCCGAGTGCGGAGTGAGACATCAAGAGAGTCTGAGAGTCTTTGAGCTAGGGTCTCTGTTCCAGACGGACAGACGTAGGAAGCAAGACGGCTAGAGCAGTGAAAGCAATTGAACTGGCAAGTGGAACTAATTGGAACCAATATTTACATAGTTTGAACTGGTGCAATTATGGGTAACTGGAGAAGACGCTCTTGTCTTTTAAGTGTGCTGTTGAAAAGAATGACAGCTCTAAATCAGTTTGAAATATTGACTAAAAAATGCGAAAGCATACGCAAAATTTGTGAATATTTTTGCTGCGTAGTCTTAGAAAAAGAACATGTTTATTTTTTAACGTTGCTGTTTAGTTTTATGATTATTTTTGCGCTTAAGTGGGAGAAAACATTAAAATTAAGAAATTTTCTTACAAAAGCACTTTGATTTAAAAATAAACTCTACGTTTCAAGGTTTTAAAAAATTCTTTGTGACATAGATGTAGGAACAAGTTTTACTTCAATTAGAGTTAACAGAATCTCAATGAAACATTTCTATACTTATAATTATATACCCATGATAAGGACAAAAAAGAGACAAAAGAGACAAAAGATGAGCTGGTTCGGTCAAATTGATGACTCACCGTAAAAAAAATGGCCGTCCAAAGAAAAGCTGGCTGGACAACGTGAAAGAATGGACCGGCCCGCCTGTTGATATTCAGCTTACGATTGCTACTGACCGGAAAGAGTGGAGGAATTCGGTTACGCTAACCGTGACAGTACCACTACGTGACAACACCACTACGCGACAGCACCACTACGTGACAGCACCACTACGTGACAACATGACTACGTGACAGCACCACTACGTGACAACACCACTACGCGACAGCACCACTACGTGACAGCACCACTACGTGAGAGCACCACTACGTGACAGCACCACTACGTGACAACACCACTTCGCGACAGCACCACTACGTGACAGCACCACTACGTGACAGCACCACTACGTGACAGCACCACTATGTGACAGCACCACTACGTGACAAAACCACAATGTGACAACACCACTACTTGACATCACCATTACGTGAAAACACCATTACGTGACAACACCACTACGTGACAACATCACTACGTGACAGCACCAATACGTGACAGCACCAATACGTGACAGCATCACTACGTGACATCACCATTACGTGACAACACCACTACGTGACAGCACCACTACGTGACAACACCACTACGTGATAGCACCACTACGTGACAACACCACTACGTGACAACACCATTACGTGACAACACCACTACGTGACAGCACCACTACGTGACAGCACCACTACGTGACAAGACCACTACGTGACAACACCACTACGATGCGATTCAATGGACAGACGAGATGAACGAGCATCGTTTATCGATCTTTAAAGTTCTATTGACATTGTTTACTAATTTGCTCAATCTATAGCCACATATGTTTTTTGAAAACTCCTAGAAAAAGAAATGACGAATCTTCTCACAAACCTTTTATTTTAGTTCACTTTGTCGCATTAAACATTCTTTGCTTACCACCGATCTATATAATGACTTTTGTAGTGACTTGTAAAGTATGTCTTTGCTGATTGAACACTAAAGGACAATGTTGAAGTTAAAAACAAAAAGTCAGTCTAACGCTATCTGAAATTTTCTGACATTTAAACTTCATTATAACAATATGCTTCAAAAAATATAGTAATACAAAAATAGTTTAGCAAATTAAACCCTTTTTAGAAATTTCTTTCATTGAAGTTTTAACAATAATGAATGCTTCCTGAAATTTGAATTTACTCTTATAATTTTTTGTTTGTTTTACAATTTTCGAAAACATCAATTTCAATCATTTTGGAAAAATCACGGTTCTTCTGTGTATAGTAAATCTTTTCTCTAAAACTATTGAAAGTCTCTTGTATTGTCTTATCTTATAATTACTATTCAATGAAGAGGAAATCCTCTTTTCTCTTAGCATTTCTTCTAACATTTGATTGATGGTGGATCAGTCAGAACAAACGTCTTGTGACTGTGTTAAAACATTGTAAAGTGGCTTGAAATTCTTCCATCACTCACTGCCTATAAACTTGAAGTGCCTGAACTGTAATGCTGGCTTCAGGAGTAATCCGGTCCATAAGCCTGACGTACCGATTGGTTGCACCAGTGGGACAGGTCCAAGAAGTGTTGATGAAGTGGACTTGGCCTCAGGGTTAAAGTTGACGCTAAGAGCAGGCAACTAGGAAAGAAGGAATTGAAATAAAAAGAAACCAAAAAAGAGGAAGAGTTAAGGTAACTGAATTAGAAGGTCAAGGTGGTAATGTTGCGTGGTGCCAGAAGTAAGTAGAGCCATCGTTGACGGAAATGGGCAATAATTGAAGCAAGTGCCTGTTGAGATTGGCAGCACGAGCTTGTCGCGAGGACACGTTTTGTGATGGCGTCATAGCAGGCACACTTTTGCTACACTCAGCATTTGAAAGTCGTTAGTTGTGTAGGCTCTCTTAATATGAAAGTCGTTAGTTGTGTAGGCTCTCTTATTATTTCAACGTTTGCTAGTGTCAACTTACAATTTATTGCTCACCCCTCCCCTTTGCCCGTAACTTACTGTTTCTACCTACATTCTTCAAACACACACACACACACACCTGTCCGACGAAATGTGGCCCTCACCTTCCCCCCCCCCCCAAACGTCTGTTCACGAAAGAAGAAGTGCTGTCTACCTGCTAACCGCTTTCCAGGGACTGTTTCCTCCATTACCAGACAGAAGACAGAGCTAGGAACTGATGTACTTGAAGTCTTGACGACTATTAAACCTACATTGAGTGTAGAAATCAGTTAAGCTAAGCGAGTTCTGTAGTCAAACGCTTCGTTTCTTTTGCGCAGACTTTAAACACAAAAAAATGTCTAAGAATAAAATGGATTGACGTAACCTTTTACCAATAGTCTGCTGCGTTTTATTACTTCTGTAATAAGAGTAACGTCCCTTGGTAGTTGTACACATAATACAATGTGGGTTGTTATTGTCAAAGAGATTTCCTACAGAAACTATGTCTATTCTCAACAATATTGTCTGTAACATGGTAAGGCGATTGACTACAATAGACTATGAATCCTGTTATAACCTTGCCATGCACACCGCCATCCAAGATAGTGCGGAAGGTGCGCACTATTAGACACTAGGCTAGGAAGGATGTTGACATTACCGAAGAAGAAGAAAGATTGCCGCCCAAGTCGAGAGTCGATATGAAGATGCTGTGCTCAAGGCAGATGTCCTATGTGTTTGTCATGTCCTCTTGTAAAGAAACACATATATCTGGTTGAGTTGCCTCCCTTCAGTTATTACAATACATCTCGTTACTTATAATAAAAATTATTTTTAAAAAATTAATTAAACATTATTTTAAAAACTCAATCCGGGTATCGAATATGACATCGTCAACTACTTGTACGAACGATGCTAAGTACCAGGCCAGCGGTCATTGTACGATAGAGAGTAACTATTTATTGGTACTTTCTTTATATAGACAGCCAGAAATATAGACTTTCATTCAGAACTCTGGTGAGTTAGTCTAAGTCTAGATCTACTTCTATATGTAGAATCTAGATGTAATCTGTATTAGATTTACATAAAAAAAAATATATGCAAATGTGAGATAATCAACCAATACACGTAATGCTACTTTAAACATCTCAGTTATCTGTACACTACGGCTGACTACTATAAGTAGTGTTTTTTAAATTGTTTTTCTCTTATTAACTAATGAATGTTAGATTAAAATACGCTGGAACATTTTTTACCCTCTTCAGAGAAACAACATTGGTTAAGCGAATGTATAGATCCAATGATAAGCCTTTAGATCTAGACTTAGAAGACGATGCGGACAATTTTCCTGAACATTAATTTATTAAACTCTTGAATCAATAATGCCTTACATAAGTTTCATTCGGAAATTACTGAACGAGATTGTCCTTTCAGGAACGCCATGGTCTTTTCAAAACCGATGTTGTATCTAGGTCTAATTCTCTAGCCAAATTTAAATTTATTTTATTTTGTGCTTGAAAAATTATAACGGTCAAACTAGAGTTTTCCCCGAGTTAGTGATTTTTTTCTCAGCGCTATACATCAACTGTTAATTTCTAGAACAATCGTTAGAGACGTTTTGGAGATCAGCGTTGAAGTTCCGAACTCCCACCCTCCACGTAGTTCTGACTTGAATAGAGGTATTGTAATAAAGAAGTTTTAAGACAAGGATTAACTTCTACACATTGAGATATTGTTACGATTATAGATGAATTCTTTACTTGGCAACAGTGAAGTGTAGTTTAGTATCCTTGACATTGACCTCTAACAGATCTTTAATGCCGCGCAGTCGAAGCCCACGGTCCTGTTGTGTACGCATATTCATTTTTGAAAAATCGCCTTTTTTTTTTCTTCTGTTTTCTCAACGTCCAACAACGTCCGAACTAAATGAATGAATGAGTTGAAATCAATTGAAATCCTGCTGTCTGTCTGTCCGTCTGTCTGTTAGGAGCTAGGCATCTAAGCTATGAGTGAGCTTTAGGGAGACTCTAATGAGACTAATAACATTATCTAGTGTAGGGATCATTGGCCCTTATTACCCTGTCAGCCTGCTCATTTTTTTCTTACATGTTTTATAACGTCAGAAGATTATGGATTTTGCTTACACCTTGCTTGAGGAGCAGCCTTTGTGGTTCTAAAACTACACCTTGCTTGAGGAGCAGCCTTTGTGGTTTCTAAAACTACACCTCGCTTGAGGAGCAGCCTGTGTGGTTCTAAAACTACTTCTTGCTTGAGGAGCAGCCTTTGTGGTTCTAAAACTACACCTTGCTTGAGGAGCAGCCTTTGTGGTTCTAAAACTACTTCTTGCTTGAGGAGTAGCCTTTGTGGTTCTAAAACTACACCTTGCTTGAGGAGCAGCCTTTGTGGTTCTAAAACTACACCTTGCTTGAGGAGCAGCCTTTGTGGTTCTAAAACTACTTCTTGCTTGAGGAGCAGCCTTTGTGGTTCTAAAACTACACCTTGCTTGAGGAGCAGCCTTTGTGGTTCTAAAACTACTTCTTGCTTGAGGAGCAGCCTTTGTGGTTCTAAAACTACACCTTGCTTGAGGAGCAGCCTTTGTGGTTCTAAAACTACTTCTTGCTTGAGGAGTAGCCTTTGTGGTTCTAAAACTACACCTTGCTTGAGGAGCAGCCTTTGTGGTTCTAAAACTACACCTTGCTTGAGGAGCAGCCTTTGTGGTTCTAAAACTACTTCTTGCTTGAGGAGCAGCCTTTGTGGTTCTAAAACTACACCTTGCTTGAGGAGCAGCCTTTGTGGTTCTAAAACTACTTCTTGCTTGAGGAGCAGCCTTTGTGGTTCTAAAACTACACCTTGCTTGAGGAGCAGCCTTTGTGGTTCTAAAACTACTTCTTGCTTGAGGAGCAGCCTTTGTGGTTCTAAAACTACTCCTTGCTTGAGGAGCAGCCTTTGTGGTTCTAAAACTACACCTTGCTTGAGGAGCAGCCTTTGTGGTTCTAAAACTACACCTTGCTTGAGGAGCAGCCTTTGTGGTTCTAAAACTACTTCTTGCTTGAGGAGCAGCCTTTGTGGTTCTAAAACTACACCTTGCTTGAGGAGCAGCCTTTGTGGTTCTAAAACTACTTCTTGCTTGAGGAGCAGCCTTTGTGGTTCTAAAACTACACCTTGCTTGAGGAGCAGCCTTTGTGGTTCTAAAACTACTTCTTGCTTGAGGAGCAGCCTTTGTGGTTCTAAAACTACTCCTTGCTTGAGGAGCAGCCTTTGTGGTTCTAAAACTACACCTTGCTTGAGGAGCAGCCTTTGTGGTTCTAAAACTACACCTTGCTTGAGGAGCAGCCTTTGTGGTTCTAAAACTACACCTTGCTTGAGGAGCAGCCTTTGTGGTTCTAAAACTACACCTTGCTTGAGGAGCAGCCTATGTGGTTCTAAAACTACACCTTGCTTGAGGAGCAGCCTTTGTGGTTCTAAAACTACACCTTGCTTGAGGAGCAGCCTTTGTGGTTCTAAAACTACACCTTGCTTGAGGAGCAGCCTATGTGGTTCTAAAACTACACCTTGCTTGAGGAGCAGCCTTTGTGGTTCTAAAACTACACCTTGCTTGAGGAGCAGCCTTTGTGGTTCTAAAACTACACCTTGCTTGAGGAGCAGCCTATGTGGTTCTAAAACTACACCTTGCTTGAGGAGCAGCCTTTGTGGTTCTAAAACTGGGTTGTATGGGAAGTTTGGGTTTCACTCTACATTTTGAGATATTCAGATAAGGTGATGTAAGTTGAATTAGTCCCCTTTATCGTTTGTAGAAAGAAAAGTTTCTAAATAACTATACAACTTAGTTTTGTAAGCAGCTCCCTGGCACAGTGGTAACCGTATTAGTTTGATGAGACACTGGAGAGGCCTTCACCCTCGAGTCCGAATTCAGGTCGCTCATTTTTTAAAATTAAATACTTTAAAAAAAAAGCGATCACCCAGACACAACTTTCTTCCCCACCCCTCTTTTTTTTTTGACAAGTGAAAGAAACAGAGCGTAAGCACGGAAACCTTTTCCCAGATACTTCTTCCCCTCGACCCCCCGCCTTTTTTTTTTTAATTGGTAAAAATATTTCTAATCGTACAAATTTATTGTTGTTGGTCTAGATCTATTACAATCGTAATTACATGATTTATCCAACTACAACTAGCCTACACTTTGTCTAAGCTTTTCTTTTTTTTTTTTAAAAGTATTTCTTATTTAGATGTATTAATTCTCGTGGTGGCCGACTGTTATTTCAATAGTTCGTGAAATACCTATTCAGGCCTCGCGGAACACTAGGATTCTGCGGAACACAGTGAAAAACACTACTCTACTGAATCAATAAGTAAAACACCTCAGATTTTATTATCAATGTTATGCCTAGTATTAATCCAAAGTTGAAAATAATTGAAATTGCCTCCTGCACAGAGACAGCGATCCATGATATTTAGGTCATTAATTCTGCTTTTGAATATGGAAACAACTTTTTAGGGCAATTCACCTCGTTTACATTTTTTTAACGGCCCCCGAAAGTGGAAAAGACGCTATTAGTTTTGTGTGGCCTGTAAATCCGTCCGTCCGTCCATCCGTCCCGTTTAGATCTCAGAAACTAGAAGAGAAAATGAAAATCAGACATCATAATATTTTAGATCATTCAAAGTTCTGATGCAACGGCTACTTTTTTCTTTTCTAAAAGTGAACCATCTATTTTTTTAAATTATCTATGCAAGCAGGTTTTTCAAAACAATGCAAACATTTCAATGAAAAACTTCAGGGGAGGTAAGTCTTTTAAAAAGGTCACAGACTTCTTCATTAATAACTCATTCATAGATTCGCGCATTGGTACAAAAAAATTGCATCTAAGGTCACAATGGAAAAAGTATCAATGAATCATTATAAAATAGATTTTCCATTTATTAACTAACTCATTGAATAGAATACTGATTCAAATGTTGTTTTTGAAAAAAAAAAAAATTGATACGAACTTCGTTTTAGTTATAAGTTCCAAAAATAGCGAACTATTTTTATAGCGCGCAGTTTTGAGATATCCTCATAATAGGGGCCTAAACCTAACAGTCTAAATAGAGCCCAGATCAATATATATTTGTAATATATATATATATTATAAATGTATTGATAATTTGAACAAAATTTTTAGTATTAAGACAATAGCTTATCTTCTGACAGCTTAAGGGTGCAGATTTATTTATTATGTAAACAAAAGTATCACATTTTAAAAAAATGAATCGGATACCAACAGCATAGTACACCATTATCTGGTAACAAAAGACCAACTATTCATGATCATAACATTGGCCCAGGTCTAGTAATTATAAAATTAATGTAAATTCATACGAGTTCTAGTCTAGATATAGTAGATTCTATATCAAGATTCTATATCTAGTTCTAGATCTAGATCTAGACTTAGATCTAGACTTAGATATAGAAATAGACTTAGATCTAACTCTAGATCTAGAGTCTAGACTTAGATCTATTTCTAGATCCAATCTAGACTAGATGTAGTTCTAGACCTAGACTTTGATCTTGAATCTAAATTTAGATCTAAAACTAGGTCTAGATCTAGCTAGATCTATGTCTAGTTTGAATGACAAATGACAATGGAGAAATTAATTTTTATTTGCGAGGGGAAAGTCTTGTAGGTCAAGAATTTTTTTTTCGTGTTGCCAATTTATCTAATTTTGAAAGAAGAATAAATCTTTTTTAGTCAGGCACGACATGGCCTAAATTGTGCCGATGTGCCTCAAATCAATCAAATCAAATCTTTTTTAGTTTCTCTTTATTACAATGTAATTTATTAATTTTGAATGTATGGATAAGGTAACTAATTATTACTTTAAAAAATATAAGTGTACACTAAATGAATATATGGAGATGCTGTGGCTGAGGGGTAAAGTACTTGGAACCGGAAGTCCCGTGTTCGAATCCTGGTGAAGACTCTAGGTGGACCACTTCGGGGGTCGATTTTGAGTTTGTGTTTCCACACAAACTGTCTTTATAACCTTGTTTAATTTCCCAATGCAGTATCTTAAATTTACGAAAAACATAATATAATAAAACTCTGGAGAAAATAAAAATATTGAATATCTCTTTAGAAATGTGAACCAAGAAAAACAAATATTTTTGCTTAAGATTAAGTTAAGTATGGTCATGAATCAACACTTATATAGGTCAGGGTCGTAACCTTCCATTGGAGGTTTACTATGAGGCCATCTTTGTTGTCTGGTACAGATGACACATGCTCAATACGTCTCGCATAGAGAGAGCAACTCATTCTTGGATTATATTTATTAACACTAGCTATCCCCACGTTTTATCCTGTATATCACAATTGTTTGCTAATAAAGGAATGATTGTATTATAACAAGGTCTGCCTACATTAACATTCATTTTTCTGGGCTCGGTAAAATCACTAGTTTTTTTTTTTGTTTTGTTTTGTTTTTCGTTTTGCTTTTTTTTTTTTTGTTTATGTTCACACTTATTTCTTTGTAAACTGACGTGACGTTTATTGTTCCAGTCTAACGTTCTTAACTTGTTCACATTCCGAAACCGCGCAAAACAGCAGACGACATTGATGGGATGGCGTAGTGGGAGTAGAAAACACAACTCAGGCAGGCGCGCATCAACGGCATCAAGTGTCAGTGTGACCTCAGATGTCATGCGGACATATCCATGTTGTACAGTTTCAATGACACCTTTGTTCAGATGTCAGCCAGTGACATTTCCCACCGGCACGGCTCGGGCAGACTCGGCTGATATCGTTACAAGAAAAACTAGAGGCAATAGAGACAAGACGTCAATAGGGTTAGCATGAAACCAGATGTAATCGTATTAAATTAAACTGGAGATCTCCATCAGACTGGACTCAGTCTAGCAGAAGTATGAGTCTGTTTCATTCTAATCAAATTAGTTAACTTTATTGATGTAGGTAATTTACTATTTTGACCACTATAGCGATCTTACCCACTCCACTAGATTATGACCTTAACCGAGACCACCGTTATAGAAGGCCTGTACACTGACCTGCCATGTCACAACATGTGTGCAAGTATAGACCAATAGCTTGACGTCACGTCACTGGGTCTGTACATCGTGGCCAGTCATTGTTGAGGACTTCTTTTAGGAACGTTCCCGCCCTAACCGTCAATGTTTAATAAGGAGCCATCTCGGTTGCTAGGTACAACAAACGCTAAAAAAACAAAAACATAATCAAGGGAAGGTAACTGTTGTAATTGTCTTGAACACTAATAAGAGATTTAGAAAGTATAAGCCATGAAGTTGAGATGTTTACACATTTACTAAGTTATTGTCGTGAACTAATCCATTCCTACTGATAAGACTTTGTCTCTCAACTTGTTTTAGGGGCGTTAATTTTCAATTACTTTTACATGTTTTTGCTTAATTCTTGAGAATTAGTTGTATGTCTTAAGGTCCCACTGTCTCTCTTTCTCTCTCTCTCTTTATATTATAGATTTCATCTTATAGAGCACTTTTTCATGTGACAGTAGAGCCCTATTTTGGAGAGACACTCCCGTCCACACACAAGGTGACTTTCACTTTGGTGTTAGATGAACCAGGCAGTTTTCGTTTGGCGCGCTTTTTTCTTCCAGTTTATTTGCGCTTTTTTTTGTTGACCCACTCCACATAGTGAGGTCTAAGACTTTGTCTTTCCAGTAGTCAACATCGAGGTCCGTTGCATTGAGGTCCCGTTTGATTACTTCCGTGTACCAGAGGTGATGGCGACCAGTTGTTCTGGTCCGTAAAGAATGACTTTCGGGATGTATGTAACAATGGGGAGGTAATAAACTAATGGATGGACCAGATTTATACCAACCTTGTGACTGAATAATGGCTGGGAAGCATACGAAGAGAAATCTCAAGGGGAGAGAACCTAGACTTTATTTTTAATGTTTATTTGGATGACAGCGTAATGTTTGGTGACGTATTTTTTAAATTAGATATTCCAAATAAAGATGGCAGGCTACAAATGGTCAATGTGATACTGGAAGAGCGTAGTTTTTATAATTCTACCCGATGTAAAGTCTGCACCTTTGCCGAGCGTAACAGTGGAAATTTAAATTGGTAAAGATTCACAGGTGTCTTTGAAAGAATTTATTGTTTTACAGTAAGGGTACCTATTTAAATAAAAAATGAATAAACGCAGACAATATTCCAAATAAATACAAATACATTTCACAACTAATCCACAGAAAGACTCAATATCAAACTTAAAACTCATCTTCCACTTACAGGGAGTTTGTCTCTTTGATATAAACGCTTATCGACCGAATAAAGACATTTTAATCTCCCCTGAATTATTTCTTGCTATTACAGAGTAACTCAGAGGCTGTATTGAACTTAAATGACGTGACAATCAAATAGATTTGATAAAAATTCTTTGATGCATTACAAACTACAGTTACTTCAAAACAATTATAATCAGAAATTCTTTATAATTCAATATTCGTCATCTCATAGAAGAAAGAAATGGAACGCAAGTTGATGAAGATAAAAACTAGTTGCAACCATCGCTGGTCGGTAGTCGCTACATGAAAATGTGTATATCTATAGCAGTGAATAGCACACAAGACAAACCTGTATGTAAGAAGATACTTTAAATTTAAATTATCAGTTTATATCTAGGTACATTAGATTCTAAACGAGTCAGCTTTCCTCAAGACCAATAAAAAATGCAACTCTTGTGCTTGCTACAGCATACGAGCTAGTTATGTATTTACGTACAACTTGACCCAAACGAAACAGAAACATTGATAGAGTGTTCAGCTAACAAAAAAAAAAACAACAACTCAAAGACAATGTAAAAAAAAAAAAACATAAAATCTTAACAGTGGTACACTTACGTAAAGGGAAATTCATTCACGTCAATAACCAAAAAATTTAAGAGCATAGTCAAAATAATGTTGTTCATTCATTTTGAATTGACTTATATTGCAAATTATTCTTTGCGGCAAAAAAAAAAAAAATAATGTGTTTGTGTGTGTGTGGTTAGAATCAGAAAAACTAATTACAACTAGTTCAAGGCCAGAGTCCAATCTTGTGTGGCTACTTTTTGACTAGCTGTCCCTTCTCCCATGGTCTTGATTTATGTGGCTAGAGAAACAACTGGCTACCGAGGATAAAATGGCCGTCATTCATTGTCTGCTACATGGCCGTTGTCTCATTTCATGTCTCAGAAGTGATGAAAGATGGTTCATTATTCTCTAGCCTCACTCTTACTCCTAAACAAACTCTGACGTGACACTCATTGATCATATTAGCATATTTGTTTTGACCTTTTTTTTTGGGGGGGGGGGAGGGGAGGGGGGTTATTTGAAGCAAGAAGTGCTGGTCTGGTAGTTAGACAAATGACCACAAGTTTCATAATTATCTGGCACTACTTGTAAATAAATGGGAAGATAATATGCAGTTCCAGTTTCTGACCTATAGCCTGGACCGTCTTCATCTAGCTGTCAACTCATTATCAGTGGGATAATCTAGGGATTTGGGGGCCCGGGGGTGGGGCTAGACCTCTTCAGGAGCCCCTGCATTTTGACATTCGACATCATGACATGAGATAATAACGTAATATTTTACTATTTAATGGAAAAAATAAATTCGGACACTCAAGGGTACGATTGGAATAAATTAATCATTTTGTTTTATATCTCACGAGTGACAGAAAATGTACTTGACTGGTGCTGGTTGTATAAGCAGAATTAGTTCCATTTATACCTCGTGTGGAGTTAGTTTGAAACTAACAATAGATAACTATCAAACCTTTTATTTTCATAAGCTCTTCGCTGGCATAGTGGTTAGTGTGTCTGCTTGAGGAGGCTTGCGCAATGAGTTCGAATAGAAGTCGTTCAACTTTTTTTATAAATGCATTTAAAAACATTCCAGCAGATACCTCCCTTCCTTCTTAGTTCTTAGTCTCCGTCCCAACCCCTTTCCCAACAAGTGATGGGATCATAGCGTACTGAGAAAGCTAAAAGTTAGAAATTACGCTAAACAAAAACAATGGGTAAAATACCGTAAAAACTATTTCTAATCGCACAATTTAATATTGTTAGTATAAATCTATTACAAGTTTAATAGCATGACTGGTGCTAACTAATTGAAACAATTACTCTCAATATAAGATTTTTTTTTTTTCTTTTTTTTTTTTTTTTTTTAAGTATTTTATATGTTTATGTTGTATTTTTTTTATATACTTGGTAAATTTGGTATTCGACCAAAAAAAAGTCATAAATATATTTTGCGGTGTAGAGATGCCATTTGACAGTAAATGAAGCATTTGAGATGAGTTATACCCCGCCCCCCCCCCCCCCGCTACCTCCACCTTTTGAATATTTTGTCTTTGGTGCTGAGCGATGTTTTTAACCCCCAACCCTCCCCTCTTCCCCTTATCAGAAAACAACAGCTCAATTCATCGTCTGCTCCCGGCGTACAGGCATGTTTAGTGTTCCCGCGTTCTGCTCATCTCTCTTTTGGAGATGTCTCTCACGTAATGACAGATCGCTTGCACATAGGAGGCTTCTTTAAAATGTACAAATCTATTTTTAGATCGTCTCCTGAAGTCTTAATGGGAAAAAAATGCATACAACTTGCTTACCCCCCCCCCACACACACACACACATACCTCTGAAAAGTAAAGTTTGAAAAAAAATTTTTGTACTCTATTTTCTGAACTCTTCTGTAATTCTTATTGTATGATTGAAAAAAAAATCTTTAAAAGATTCATCAATTATTCGGATCAAAATTTCAAACAAATATTTGAATTTCTTTTTTTCTTATTGGCTTTTAATTTGTTCTTGCTTTTTTTTTATCTTTTAAACTAAGATAGTAAACATGAAATGATATTCCCAAAGCTAGATCTACTAGTCTTGATCAAATAATGCAAGTAATATTGTTAAAGCAAGTTGCAAGAAAAGTAAAACTAGCTAGGTCAGTGAGCGTACATCTTTTTCAATTACATGTATTTAATTTTTTTTATGATAGACCAGTGTTTCCCAAACTGTGCTCCGCGGAACACTAGCCTGAATAGGTGCTCCACGAACTACTGGAATAATTAACATAATTAATTAATAGGCCACCACCTCAATTAATCTCTCAAAAAAAAAAAAAAAAACTGTTCCGCTAAATACTCAGAATGTACGAAGTGTCCCTTTAAACAAACAGTTTGGGAAACACTGTGCCCTAGACCAATAACAAGTAATCGATAAAACACAAACATTTTAAAAACATTTGTAAAGAAATGATGTACTAATTAGTTTATATGGGTGTCATTTTAAGATGGCTTTTCAAAAGAAAAATGTATTTCGTTTAACACCAAATAATAAAAATAAATGAATCATAATTTCAAATTATCTAAATACAATCAGGGTTTGATTGTTTTAACAAACGTGTCAAATCTGATGACTTCTAATAAGAAAATTGATGTTTTTTTAGAAAATTGATGTTTGCGTGTTAGAATGGAAGTAAGAAACATTCGCAGAAGTGAAAAATTAGATAAATGTCACATGGCGTCCCTTGGTCACGTCATGCGGGGGCTAAAGTTTACTAGGTAATTATGACTTAATGGGAAAATCCCGATGGATGAAATCGTCTTCAAATTGATTCCCGCTCTCTTCCCACGTCCAATTAAATCATTTCTTGGGTTCCCGCCATTTCGTTCTTGGAAATCTTCTACGTTGACAGCTCCGTCCCTTGGATGGCTTTGATTGGGGACTTATTTTTACGTCAGAGTGACGTGCTAAGTAGGCTTTTTTTTTTTGGTCGTCTGCTGTCGAATTAGTTAAACTTAAGACATTTTGACGTTTGTAATTCAGGATTGTCAGTACCATGATCATTGTAGACTAAGGTATTTAATTTTTTACACTTTATAAATGAAAATCTTCACACTCTTGGCAGGAAATTCGCTTTGGAAATATTTAACGTTATGAAGTTACTTACCAAGTCAGCAATCGGCCTCGTTTTCAGAATGAGCTTAATACAATGTTTCTCTTATCAGACTGTCTATTTACAGAGTCATCTCATTCGTTAATAGTTAGTATAATAATGGATAAGGCGCGCGGTGGCTGAGTGGTAAAGCGCTTGGCTTCCAAACCGAGTGTGTCCCGGATTTGAATTTTGGTGAAGACTGGGATCTTTAATTTCGGGATCTCAAGGGCGCCTCTGAGTCCACCCAGCTCTAATGGGTATAAGACATTAATTGGGGAAAAGTAAAGTCGGTTGGTCGTCGGGCCTCAAAAACAGATGACCTTTACATAGGTTGCAAGGTCTGAAAGGGGGAACTATACTATTGGATGCACTCCTTTGGACATTAGGTTGGAATCGTGTTTTAACCTAATTGCATATTTTATGTGCGTAATACACGTGTTGATGCAAGACCCATACGCATAGCAAAGAAGAAGTCGTGCTTTGGTTAACAAGCAAGACATGGTCCTTGTGCTGACCACACAACGTCCTAGTTGACATTCGGACACACACGTAAATGACCCCTTTCAGACCTTGCGATCTATAAGGCAGGACAAAGTCCTTAAAATATAAAGTTTTCTCAATTTCATACGAAAGTTTCTAAATTTAACTATACATTTAAAGTAATACCTCTTTCAACATGCCTCTTTCAGATCCTTGCGATCTATAGGGCATATGATGTAAAGACCATAGCTGATGGTTAAAGAGGGTGTAATTTGGCCAGCCGACCAACCGACTTTACTTTCCCCAACTCTGATAGAAGTTGGATGGACTCAGGGGCGTCCTAAAAATCCCGAAATTCAATAGCCTAGACTTCACCAAGATTTGAACCAGAATCCCTCGGAAGCCAATCGCTTTACCCCTCAGCTACCAATCCCCCGGTCACAGACTAGTATCCATATAAACTGTCTCTATTTCGTATGACTAGTATCCATATAAAGTGTCTCTATTTCGTATGACTAGTATCCATATAAAGTGTCTCTATTTCGTATGACTAGTATCCATATAAAGTGTCTCTATTTCGTATGACTAGTATCCATATAAAGTGTCTCTATTTCGTATGACTAGAATCCATATGAAGTGTCTCTATTTCGTATGACTAGTATCCATATAAACTGTCTCTATTTCGTATGACTAGTATCCATATAAAGTGTCTCTATTTCGTATGACTAGTATCCATATAAAGTGTCTCTATTTCGTATGACTAGAATCCATATGAAGTGTCTCTATTTCGTATGACTAGTATCCATATAAAGTGTCTCTATTTCGTATGACTAGAATCCATATGAAGTGTCTCTATTTGGTAAGACTAGTATCCATATAAAGTGTCTCTATTTCGTATGACTAGAATCCATATAAAGTGTCTCTATTTCGTATGACTAGAATCCATATGAAGTGTCTCTATTTCGTATGACTAGTATCCATATAAAGTGTCTCTATTTCGTATGACTAGAATCCATATGAAGTGTCTCTATTTCGTATGACTAGTATCCATATAAAGTGTCTCTATTTCGTATGACTAGAATCCATATGAAGTGTCTCTATTTGGTAAGACTAGTATCCATATAAAGTGTCTCTATTTCGTATGACTAGAATCCATATAAAGTGTCTCTATTTCGTATGACTAGAATCCATATGAAGTGTCTCTATTTCGTATGACTAGTATCCATATAAAGTGTCTCTATTTCGTATGACTAGAATCCATATGAAGTGTCTCTATTTCGTATGACTAGTATCCATATAAAGTGTCTCTATTTCGTATTGGACTGAAAAATATTCAAACCTATATTCTAAGAACCCACAAACTAGTTCAATACGTTTTCAGTATTAAAGAACAGATCTACGCTGTAAACTAATCCACAATGAAGTCTATCCAGATTGTAATATAAAGCTTGATGACATGACATTGGCTGACACACGCATAAATTTAGGTGAGATTATACCTCATAAATGACAAAGTAGTGAGCTTGAATGATTTTTTCGTAGACTTGAACTTTGAACTGATCACGATAATCCAATGATTTTAGTATGTCTGTTGTATTAGTTTATCTTCTTCCGTCTTTATCTCTGTGCTGCGATCCAGCCAGAGATGATATTTGTATATAACTATAAACTTACTAACTTACAGCTGTAAACAAAAATTTAACCTACTTTCTATTTTCTATTGCAATTAGTTTTAAAAATACATTAAAATGTGACAACAACAAATAACAAAACTTGTCTGAGACGAGTCTTTTTTTTTTTTTATAATAAAAGCAATAGTTAAATTCCTAGAAGTCTTTGACTTTAGTTTAATTTGGAACAAAATTGGCCTATTTTGTTAAACCACCCTTTCCCCATTCCCAGTAATATACCGCTTTCCCCAACCTCTGGGCCCCTGCTCACGAGTCGAACCACTGATGAGTTTTTTAATTCCGACGTGCAGACTGCCAGCTCTGTAGTCTCTAGCTCATAACGTGATATATGAGCCTCGGCAGGGGGACGCAACTGCTGCTCTCAGCTCCGTGTCTGGAGTTATCGTTCAAGGAGGAATCAATTTATTCTGGGATTAGTTCCCAGACTATCGTGCGAGGGTGACGCTCACTTAGAAAGTAGTCCGAATGGTTACTGTAGTACGAGTTCTTTGGAGAGACAGTTGATTTCTGATTGATGTATCGTCTTATTGCCGGTGCCCTAGATTATCATGTAGTATTTGATTTCTACATTTCCATAATTTATGCAAATGAGATGCTTATATTCCTACTATGTAGATTGCTGAAGCACTTCAAGATAACTTATAGATAAGTTACTAGATAAGCTATATACACGATACTAGATAACTTATAGGCGTGATACTAGATAAGTTATAAATACCATACTAGATATTTAGGCGTGATACTAGATAAGTTATAAATACCATACTAGATATTTTATAGGCGTGATGCTAGATAAGTTATAGACACGATAATTGATAACTTATAGGCGTGATACTATGTAAGTAATAGACACCTTACTAGATGACTTATAGATACATACTAGATAAGCCATAGACAGCATATTAGATAACTTATCTAGATAACATGTAGATGCATAAGGAGGCGCGGTGGCTGAGTGGTGAAGCGCTAGGTTTCCGAATCGTGGTTCTCAGGTTCGAATCCTTGTGAAGACTGTTTTTTTTTTTACTTTCGGGATCTTCAGGGCGCCTCTAAGTCTACCCAGCTCTAATTGATACCTGACATTAGTTGGGAAAAAGCAAAGGCGGTTGGTCGTTGTGCTGGCCACATGACAACCTCGTTAACTATGGGTCATAGAAACATGTGACGTTTGAATCATCTGCCCCATAGATCTCACTAGGTCTGAAAAGGGAACTTTACGTACTAGACAATTTTTAGATACGATACTAGATAATTTATAGACACGATACTGGTGAATATATTGACACGATACTAAATGTATAGGCACGAAACTAGGACATTCATAGACACGAGTACTAGATGACGTAGGTCATGTCCAGTGGTATGTGATCGCTTGTGTTGTGACTAGTAGTAAATAATCTTCTATAGACATAAAGCCACTTTTTAAGAGATAATCATTTTATATCACAAAGTTGAATCGTAAAATAAATAATCGCTCACAATCTTCAAGTATAAAGATACAACACAAATACATTGACATAATAAATCCATAGCTACAGCACTCAAATAAAGCACAATGAACAAATGATCCCCAATTTTATTTTTTTTCCCTCTTCTTTCCAAGAATAAACTTAAAATATCCAGAAATGGCTTATGTTAAATTTAAAGTTATTTTTAGCACATGACAACAAATTATGATCTATTTTTAGCTCTAACAGACATTTTCTGTCGTTTCGAAAACAACTGTGTAACAAACAACTTTCATGTTAATGTCGACCTTTGACATGCTTTATCGCGGGACAATACGCTACTTGTTAACTCATTCCACTCCATACGTTTATGCAGATACATTTGACAAAGTCATTTATAGACGCACTACTTAATACTGGGCATGAATTTTGGAGGAGCTTCACTTGTTCTTACTGAGTAGTAGATCATTATATATTTATGAATTAAATTAATAGACGTGAATGCATTATTTCATAGCGATCAACATGACTTGAAAGTGAATGCTATACAAGAAACACAGATTTTATTGACTGAACGTGGTCACGTGTTATGATCACGTGATTGAAAAAAAAGAAGAGGTAACCAATCATTCATATGGACATATGGTTCAAATGTGTCAGTACGGGAAGGTGTAAAGACAAGAAAGATTCCACTTGTCAATATCACAGGTGAGGGGTCAAATACTCGGACAGCTCGTGTCAACAAAGGCCATCTGGACATACTAGTCGGGTCATCCTACGGCTCTTTGATCACCGCCATCGGCAAAGGTCAGATCTTTCAGGCACTTCTCCATATTTCTGTTTTGATGGATTCGTAGGTCGACGTAGGTCATCTCACCTGTTTACTCACGCCCCCCCCCCACCTCTCTTTACCACGTCATATAGCTGAACTCCTCGAGCGTCTGTTGAGTAGCAGGATGTAGAATAATGCCAGTCAACACCCAGAATCCCTTGTTTCAGATTTCAAATCCCACCCCCACCCCCAAATTTTTTTCCGCATTTTTTGAGCGATGCTCTCCTTGGTGCACACATTATGATGACGCCATCAGGCGCCAATACAAAATGCAGCAACTGGTAAAAGTGGTGCTAACACACACACACACACACGCATAATATTAATCAAAAGCACGCTGAGGTTGGAATGGCCAACATTCTGACATAATAACATAACTTTGGGGGATGCATTCAGCAGAAATGAGATTGTGAGGTTTTTGTTTTATTTCAGGTCTGTATTACCTTTTGTTTGTTTTGTTTTGTTTATAGGTCAACGGACTAGATTTTTATGGCGGGAAGCGATATTTTACCTCATTATCTTAAGTATGTCTTATGGGGGAAACACATTTGCAAGGTGAGAGAGAGGGAGAGAGAGAGAGAGGGAGCGTGAGACAAAGAGGTAGAGAGAAGGGAGTTTGAGTAAGGAGTTGAAAAAACGACAACCAATCTAAAGTGCTGAAATATCGCTAGGAATTCATGGAAAAGACACTTATTTTAATAAACTGAATAAATTCATTTCAAGAGCCTTAGATTGTATTTTATTTATTTATTTACTTTATTTAAGACCATAAAGTCTTTTCTTTTAGGCTAATGACTAACTTAAAGTAGATGATGAGTCCACCAATGACCGTTTAGTCTATTTAACCGCACACCAATCAGAAACACTGTACAGAAAGTTGATGTAACTCTAGAATGGAGATCAACTTCCTGTTTGGAGGTGAAACGAAGACAACTGGAGAACAAATATTTACTTTCTCTTTGGGAACATTGTTTTGGAAACTCCAGTTTAACTGCAACTTTTTTAATTATCACCTGCTAATTGTTTCACTCCTTTGACTAATCATTTCATTTTTTTAAATTTTCTGCTGCATTTCAACATTTCATCTTAAAGAAATATAGATCCACCTGTTGGTTCCATTGAACTGTACTTAGGAGGTTCATGTCTGCTGTGTTCATGTCTGCTGTGTTCATGTCTGCTGTGTTCATGTCTGCTGTGTTATCTTAGGCAATCCGGGGGTATATATAGATTGATCTACTCTGTTCTAGTAAGTATTAACTGGTAGAATAAATATATGTTTTATAAAAATGTTAGTTTACTTTTGAATACTTTTTAGACTGACAAACGGAACTCTTGTGAAGCTCAGGTTCAGGGCCGTAACAGTGCTTTACAATTGGACTCTGAGCATTGCTCTCTGTTGGACTCATGTCAATCTTGCGTATAGTGCAAGAAATCTAAAGACGCTAATCATGCTAATGGGACAGGATTGGACATACAATGCCAAGAATAAGGGGAAATAAAGCACAAAAGTCTCGGGACTGGAAACCCAGAAGTTCCCCGTTCAGACCTTGCGATGATATATAGGGCAGATGCTGTAAAGTTCATCTGTTTCTGTGGCCCACGGTTAATGAGGGTGTCGTGTAGCCAGCACAACGACCAACCGCCTTTACTTTTCCCCAACTAATGTCAGGTACCCATTAAAGCTGAGTGGACTAAGAGACGCCTCAAGATCCTGAAAATAAAAATCCAAGTCTTCACCAGAATTCGAATCCGGGACCCCGGGAAGCCAAAAGCTTAGCTTAGCGCTTAGCCACCGCGCCTCCGGAAACCCACAGGGGAAGAGAAAGTCTGGGAATACGGAGATGGAGTTTTAAACTACTGACTGATAAATAGGTAGAATTTAATTACAGACACACTTGTGGATCAACTTGGGCCCAAAGTCAAGGAAAAATCTTTGTTACTAGAATGAGGAGGGGGGGGGGTTGGGTTAAATAAATATAAAATAGGAAAGTTTTCGGGGTCCATATAGAAACGTAAGTCTTGACTAGGAATACAATTATTTGTTTTTATATGTCCGGACTAGGTAGGTGGTTCTAATTTTCTTATAAAGTTATTTTCATTTATAGAATTATTTGTAAAATAGACGAAATAGTTAACATTTGAAAACATTTATAAAGTTACTGTGTTGAACACTTAGCCAAGGTGAGGTGACCAAAGTGTTGGTAATACTGGCATAGTCAACTGTTAGGTCTTGGAGGAGATGTGTAGATGAGATAAAACAATGCCTTAGCCACATAGTGCATTTACTAGTGGAACTTTCTAGAATACCCTGACCCAGACACATTCGTCAATTATTGTGTAACTCGATCGTTGCAATGTAAAGATATCTGTTAACAAGTTGGTTTGTTGTTGTTTCTTTGTTGTTGTTGTTTTTTAGTTGTTGTTTTACTTACCACCTACTTATTCTACTTGTTTCCTTCTAAAATTAGGGAATGTAGTTGGTGCCGTGGCGGGGGTAATGGCGTCGAGAAATTGTAGGCTATGTGACTAGTGGCGTAGAGAAGATGTGGGCTACGAATCTTGAGCTTCTGGTGACGCTCTCGTGGATTGTTGGTAAATTACTTGTTCACTCCACATGCGGCTGTCGAGTTTATATAACAGTAAACTAGACTATAGGGAATAGCAACCTCCATCTCTTGGAATCGTCATTCTGTATGTGACTTTGTCTTGGCCTGCATATTGTTCTAGGCTACACCGTTTCTTTCAGTGTTTGTTATCATATGCCTTTATTTATTAAAAAGATATGGGGACTCTAGGTCCTTTACAGCTATACTTTTGATCTATTAGTTGTATATGCTCTGTAAAACACAAAGAAAGGGAGTTTGATGAAATCCCTAGTGATAGTAAAACTGCTGTCTACTTTTCAAATATTCAAATATTCAATGAATCATGTGAACTGATAAGTGATTTCACCTTTTTGATTCCTCGACATTTACGTTTAACACCTATCAGTGCTCTCATTGCAGGCCACTGCTGCAGCCCTACCGACGATCAGTTCAAATTCTTTAGCAATTGATGTTTTTAAACTGAAAGACGTGATGCATATTTTTGTATTGCTAAGCGGTCAAACATCTTTCCACATTTCAGTGTCAACGTCTAGGTAGGTTGTAGCAAAGGGACGGTTTAGAATAGACGAGAGATTCATAGAATGCTGCCGCTTCAGTTGAACGATGTCTCGACTGTTTCAATTACAGTTTGCTGTTTATAAATACGTACCGTCGGGTCAGTCTACTGGTCAGGAGGATTGAACATGGAGGCATAAAGTTTGGCCTGTGCTATATCTGACAGAAACGAAGCATTTGAGGTTACCAATGAGGTTTGTATGAAAGTATACTTCCCACTGTATTAAATAAATGTTGAAATATTCACTACATTAATGACCTGTTTTAGTTCAATTTGTGCCAAATGAAACAAATATTCCTTTTAATGTTTGAATTTGGACATGCATGGATTTTCAATTCAAAATTAATTGCCGATATGTTCGGCATAGCCCTTCACCCGGCCCTAATCCTAATGCAAATAGTGCTCATCTTCTAGCAGATATCGTATATAACATCCATCATACATTTCTTCGTCAAGAATGTCATACACTGCCCTCACATCTATCTTTTATTTTTGTGTCTTTCTATAGCCCTGCTGTAAAAAAAAATTGCGTCCCTTCCTAAATTAAATAAATTCAAAAGTGAATTCAAAGATTGTTTTCATTCCGACGTCCCCTCAGAAAAGAAAGATTATTACAACCAAGCCGAGCAGGATGCGATCTTATATCTTATCTTATATAATACAGACGTTACTTCAAAAAAGAAGATGATTACGTCCTACGCGCCATGCATTTAGTCATGCATATTAACACCAATGACTTAAATTCTGCCAAGTCAATGGTTTTCCTGGCTAGCTCAGCCAACCCATTACATGCTATAATAGCACTAGGGAAGAAGGAGTATTTGTACAAATTCGTCCTAGCATATGGGATGAGGAATGTGCCTTTATCTTTGTGTCTTTCAGAGTATTTTATTAAATTTTGTTTTTGTATTTAAAGATTATGGTTCAGTGTGTTATGTATGATTGCTACTTTACTTTTGAGTCTTCTGTCCTGGAGGCTTTCTAAATTTAGTGATTTTACTAAAGGTGTTACTCTAGTCAAATGTAAATATTCGTTTGTTATGAATCTCTCTGCGATCTCAGGACTATCGCAACCTCGATCCCCTGCGCATATTTCTGGAACAGGTAGCAAGCTTTCCTTGAAACATAAACCTGATCCTAAGTATTATTGCGTTAATTCAAATTAACCCTTGGCCTCCAACATTTTCATGCATAAAGAGACAAATCCCTGAAGACCCGAAGAGATTCTAACCTGTAAACCTTTCCTACTCCTAACACTAAGTAACTCACCACCAATCAACTGTCCTGGCTTTGAACCTATTCCTGTGATCACTTGATTAGCTGATCTTTATTAAGTACCGCACTAATCGTTACGGGGGGGCTCAATAATTCGCAAGGCTAACCTTTGAACTTAACGCCCTCCCACTCACCCAGCCCACGTTCGTAACCAAATTCTCCGCATCTAATAGAGACTTGACATTTACTAGCGCCGACCCGTCACAATTTAGCAGTGCGACCTTTTGATGTTCCAAGGTATTTAACGAGGGGAAAAAAAGTGGGAGAGGGGGGTGAACAAGGCAGTCTAACTGGCGGGCTGTCTGGAAATAGAGAAAAGAAGCAGACGAGGGGGGGGGGGAGAAAGCATGCTATAAGGAATAAACAAACATAAACACGGCGTTTACTCAGAGGCGTTTCTTGTCTGATTCTCACCTGTGGAACACCTAATCGATAAATAGTGCAGAAGGTAACATGCGAGGTTAACCTTAAATTATGTTAGAACTAACTACCTGAAACAGGAAACAGGTCTTGCTTTTTTTTTCCCGCACTTTTGAAAAGAATGTAATTAAAAGGGGAATGGCTCTCTGGTCAAATACATGTTAGTGTTTAAAGTAGAGGCTTCATTGGAGAAGGGGAATGACTCTCTGGTCAAATCCATGTTAGTGTTTAAAGTAGAGACTTCGTTGGAGAAGAAGAATGACTCTCTGGTCAAATACATGTTAGTGTTTAAAGTAGAGACTTCGTTGGAGAAGGGGAATGGCTCTCTGGTCAAATACATGTTAATGTTTAAAGTAGAGGCTTCGTTGGAGAAGAAGAATGACTCTCTGGTCAAATACATGTTAGTGTTTAAAGTAGAGGCTTCGTTGGAGAAGGGGAATGGCTCTCTGGTCAAATACATGTTAGTGTTTAAAGTAGAGACTTCGTTGGAAAAGAAGAATGACTCTCTGGTCAAATACATGTTAGTGTTTAAAGTAGAGACTTCGTTGGAGAAGGGGAATGGCTCTCTGGTCAAATACATGTTAATGTTTAAAGTAGAGGCTTCGTTGGAGAAGAAGAATGACTCTCTGGTCAAATACATGTTAGTGTTTAAAGTAGAGGCTTCGTTGGAGAAGGGGAATGGCTCTCTGGTCAAATACATGTTAGTGTTTAAAGTAGAGACTTCGTTGGAAAAGAAGAATGACTCTCTGGTCAAATACATGTTAGTGTTTAAAGTAGAGACTTCGTTGGAGAAGGGGAATGGCTCTCTGGTCAAATACATGTTAGTGTTTAAAGTAGAGGCTTCGTTGGAGTAGGGGAATGGCTCTCTGGTCAAGTACATGTTAGTGTTTAAAGTAAGGACTTCGTTGGAGAAGAGTTGGTTAGTTATTAAACTTGCTTCTATTTGAATCTTTATTTTATTTAGTAACACTTTACATTGGTCTCCTGTGTTCTTTTTGACGGCCCCAGACTTGATGATCTCCACCTCGACAGGTCTGGGAAACCACACATTCTTGGCCTGTCTGGGGATATGTGAGCAGTACGGCAGAAACAGCAGGGATTCTGTCTAGCTCATTAGGAAGAGGGGATCTGAACCTCTCATGTCCTCACTAAGCTGGACTTTGATGGTGATGCAGATTGTGGTCTTTGTTTTCGATTTCTTCCAATAAAAAAATATATATAACTTCAAAGAGGAAGCAGCCTTAGTGTTTGGATATTTGATCTAGTTGTACTTAAAAGTGATTTATTGAAACAAAAGTGTATTCAATTACAATTTGAAATGACATTTCCGGGAGAATCTAAGGCAAACAATTTAATGGTTCTCCAGAAGTACAAAGACTTCCACACTCGTTACTTAAGTGATAGTACAAATCGTTTTAAGATAAAATATTGTTTAACAAATGACAAGAACCTACAAGACAAAACAGTGTTTTGCATGAACCAGTTCTCCGGAAGTTCAAAGATTAAACACTTGGACACGAGAATAGTGTCCTCGTTATTTATGTTATGGATTACCGTGTCCACAATCAATAAAGAATCCCCTTACTTAGGTTCTTGTATATTGTTGCTCTATTCCTTAAACAGGTTGTCAAAGTCTGCATCACTTAATTATTATCATATATCCAACTATGCGTAATTTGGATAGATTTGTTAATGCATGCTAATGTTACGAGACTATTGTTTAATTTTTTAAAATTATTATTATTTTTATTATTATTATAGCTCTTATATAGCGCTACTTTCATGCTTATAGCATGCTCAGAGCGCTATGGTCCAATCTCATTTGTGGACCGGTGGGGGGAAGGGGGTATCTAGGAGTTGGTTTTCCGTGCTGCCTTTAGGCGCTCAGTAAACGCAACTCTGCCCCAGTCGGGGGTCGAAACTCGAGCCCCCTTCTAGTTAGCCAAGACAAGCAAAGTTCAAGCGCACTTAGCCTCTCGACCACGCTTCCCACCTTATTAATTATCTTCCGATTCCTGACCTTCGTTATAATAAACTGCTTTGTTTTTTCCACGCTAAATTAATTCTATTTAGAGTTTTTAAAAATGGAAAATGGGTTTCACGGTTGTTCTACGTGTTTTAAAGATGTAATTGTACAATCTCGATACATTGGGTTCTACACACATTCAGATCTCGTTACTTCGAGATTTGTGTTAATGAACATATGTTTGTGTGTGTGTGTTTTTTTTTTTAAAGTGAATTTCCCGCCATATTTGTATTCTTAGTTCTGCTGTTTTCTTAACGATTGTTTAAAGCAACCATCTCTTAAATTAATAAACAAATGCAATTCTCTCTTAAGCAAACGTGTTCTATTGTTCTTCATTGTATACATAGCAGTGCATCTATTACTTTTAACACATAGCAGGGCATCTATTACTTCTAACACATAGCAGTGCATCTATTACTATTTACACATAGCAGTGCATCTATTACTTTTAACACATAGCAGTGCATCTATTACTTTTTACACATAGCAGTGCATCTATTACTTTTAACACATAGCAGTGCATCTATTACTTTTAACACATAGCAGTGCATCTATTACTTTTAACACTTAGCAGTGCATCTATTACTTTTAACACTTAGCAGTGCATCTATTACTTTTAACACATAGCAGTGCATCTATTACTTTTAACACATAGCAGTGCATCTATTACTTCTAACACATAGCAGTGCATCTATTACTTTTAACACATAGCAGTGCATCTATTTATTTTTAACACATAGCAGTGCATCTATTTATTTTTAACACATAGCAGTGCATCTATTTATTTTTAACACATAGCAGTGCATCTATTACTTTTAACACATAGCAGTGCATCTATTACTTTTTACACATAGCAGTGCATCTATTACTTCTAACACATAGCAGTGCATCTATTTATTTTTAACACATCTATTACTTTTAACGAATATATCAAGTCTATCGTCTGTCTGTAATAAATACTCAGGGGCGTGGTGGCTGAGTGGTTAAGCACTTGGCTTCTGAACCTAGAAGTCTCGGGCTCAAATCTATGTGAAGACTGGGTTTTGAATTTCTGGACTTTTAGGACGCACGTTGAATCCCCCCAACTCGAATAGGTCCCCTAACATTAGATGGGCTATTTAAAGGGAGGGGGGGTTTGGTCGTTGTGTTGGCCACATGACACCCTTATAAAATGTCGGCCATGATGTTTACATCATCTGCCTATGGATCGCAAGGTCTGAAAGAGGTATTACTTTGAATGTATACTCAAATATTTCTAACTTTCGCACCATGCTGAGAGAATTTTATATTTTAGGGCCTTGTCTTCCAGAGCCGCCAGATGAGCATGACCTAGATAGTTCAAGTGCAGAAATCCATTTTCTTTCACACGACTCCTTGAGATTTCAGTGTGTGTGTGTGTGTGTGTGTGTGTCTTTTTCAAGTGTTTGTCTAGAAATATGTCTGCGCATGCACTTTGATTTTATTGAGGTTTGGGTTCTGGTTATGGGTTATTGGCCCTTTGCCTATACTATAAGCACTTTTATAGTTTATGCTTTCATTTAAAGACATTAAAATCTTGGCTCAATGTGCCAGAATTATTGCGTCGATGTTGCCAACTTTAGTGTTTTAGGAGAAATCGTTAATAAGTTATTTACACCTAGATCGTTATTTTTTTTAAATCCATTATCAATCTTGGTGTTATGGCACATCTTATTTATTACTGTAATGGCTCGGTAATTTTGATTGCTTTTGATTTATTTATTCTAACTCCCTGCTACTGAAACGAATTTCTAAAACTTGGTGGCCAATGGAAATTGTGTGTGTGTGGCAATCCATTGCTTCCAATAAAAATAAAGCAGTTGTTGCGAAATGGCAAGTTTGACAAGGAATGCGATGGTCGGGTTCCAATCCTGGTATAAATTAAATTTTTGGAAAAATTGCTTGCACTTTTAAGAAGACTTTCGTTGCTATAGTGATGTCTTGATATCACATGCAACCCGCCATCTTGAACAACCTCGAGACATGAGAAGTCATCTTTCAATCTAATGGAGTTACAGAAATTCAAAGGACCCAAAGCTCAATTCACTCTTAAATTTGTATTAACATGATGATAAGTGTATTTGGAATTGAGAATAAATTTGATATTTCTATATCCCCCCCTTTTTTTTTACACACACACATACACACAAACACACCATAAAATATTATTAAAAATTCAAAATCCTTTTCCTCATTGGAGTTGCACTGTGTAGCTGACACCTTTCTAGGTTTAGTGTCGGTACATAAAGAATTCTCAATGTAATGGAGTTACAGAAATTCAAAGGACCCAAAGCTCAATGCATATTTAAATTTGTATTAACACGATGATAAGTGTATTTGGAATCGAGACCAATTTACATACTCCTATTTTTCTCCCCCCAACCCCTTACACACACACACACACATACACACACACACCTCTTAAATATTATTAAAGGCCTAAAAAGGAGTTTCTGGGAAGAGGAGCTTGGACATGGGGAGCCAAGTGGGGCTTGAAGAAACAAGATTCCTAAAAGGGTGTGAATAAGGAGAAAGGGTTTCTTTAGAAGAAGAGTTTGGTGAAGAGTCAATCTATCATTCTCCTGGTCATTGAGAAATACTTTCCAATGGTCCTGGTCTAATATTTCAAATGAAGAAACTCTGGTCTTTGGAAGAAAAACTTTTCCAATGGCCCTGAACTAATATTTCAAATGAAGAAACTCTGGTCTTTGGAAGAAAAACTTTTCCAATGGTCCTGGTCTAATATTTCAAATGAAGAAACTCTGGTCTTTGGAAGAAAAACTTTTCCAATGGTCCTGGTCTAATATTTCAAATGAAGAAACTCTGATCTTTGGAAGAAAAACTTTTCCAATGGTCCTGGTCTAATATTTCAAATGAAGAAACTCTGGTCTTTGGAAGAAAAACTTTTCCAATGGTCCTGGTCTAATATTTCAAATGAAGAAACTCTGGTCTTTGGAAGAAAAACTTTTCCAATGGTCCTGGTCTAATATTTCAAATGAAGAAACTCTGGTCTTTGGAAGAAAAACTTTTCCAATGGTCCTGGTCTAATATTTCAAATGAAGAAACTCTGATCTTTGGAAGAAAAACTTTTCCAATGGTCCTGAACTAATATTTCAAATGAAGAAACTCTGGTCTTTGGAAGAAAAACTTTTCCAATGGTCCTGGTCTAATATTTCAAATGAAGAAACTCTGGTCTTTGGAAGAAAAACTTTTCCAATGGTCCTGGTCTAATATTTCAAGTGAAGAAACTCTGGTCTTTGGAAGAAAAACTTTTCCAATGGTCCTGGTCTAATATTTCAAATGAAGAAACTCTGGTCTTTGGAAGAAAAACTTTTCCAATGGTCCTGAACTAATATTTCAAATGAAGAAACTCTGGTCTTTGGAAGAAAAACTTTCCAAGGTCCTGGTCTAATATTTCAAATAAAGAAACTCTGGTCTTTGGAAGAAAAACTTTCCAAGGTCCTGAACTAATATTTCAAATGAAGAATTGTATTTGTTCCGACCTTTTTACATCCTTTAAATGTTTTTTTGTCCGATACCGTCAAAGCAGATAACAAGGTCGTTTTAACCTTCTCGGCTAAATAGACTCCAATACTATTTTGAACTCTTTCTCTCCGTCATTATTAACCACATTCTGGTGGAATCAACGCTGGTATCGTCAGTTATTAGAGAAAGAGTTAAGGCCCAAGTAAATTGGGCACAGAGGTCGAATAGAAGATGAGATATCCTATTAAGTAATTGTTTCCGCATAAAGCAATGAAACAATATCCTATTAAGTAATTGTTTCCGCATAAAGCAATTAAACACTGTTTAATGGGCAACTCATAGTCTAGTTCGACATCAAAGAAATGTCATTCACAAGATGCTTATTGAGTTTAACATAGCAAACATTAATGGGTGGTGTGTATATATGTTTGTGTGTGTGTGTGTGTTTGTGTTAATCGACAGCTTAATTGTATAAGTGTCAGCTAATTATTATGGTGTTGGCGGCTGACGTTAATTAAACACAGATCTGAACCATCTGCAGCCCACAGAGAAACCAGCAACACCTTCAGCTGTGATGCTTTCTAGATCCACCTGCTTAAACACTATCATATTACCGGTGTAATCAAAGACGTTGGCTTAGCCTGAAAAGCTCTTAGTGTCAAACACTTGAATAAAATATAACATCAAATATTGATGACGTATTTTTTTTTAATACAGTAATATTCACAGACCTATATATATTATATCTAGACTAGAAAACGGAAACAATTTCTTAACTACGATTGATCAGCTCACAGACCTATATATGTATATGTTATGAATTAATCACAGAACTATATTTTCACGCTAATTCATGAAATAAAGGCCATGTTACATGGGTTAGGGTTGAAAAAAATCAATTCTTCTAACTACTTTACAAAACAACTCCTTGTTTCAATTTTTTAAAAAATTTTCACATTTTTTGCAGTGTTAAAAAATCTCACTGTCCAGTCTAGATATAATATATATAGGTTTGTGGTAATATTATTTTAAAAAATTGATCTTAATAACATATAATCTCCTAAAAGCTTGGTTTTAATTTGACCTTAGCATTGAACGTTGACCCCTTTGCCACCACAATGTGTTGACTTACAGCTCAGTTACTTGATTACGGTTGTGGATGTCGCAATTGTGGAATACGATCTGTCAATTTTAGCAGAACTGAAATATGGACTTCCTGTCTTTTAATGCGTTTGGATACGGCGGGCCGGTAAAATAACCAGTTAGTGCAGTAGGAAAACACAATCAACATGCATATATGTGACCCTGAGGACCTAGTACGACGTTTGGGCCACGAGGCCTTCATCTTCATCAGTTACGAAACACATAAAAATATTATCACAAAATAGGTTTAAGTTAACTATTTTGTGTTGGTTGTTTGTCCTTTCTTCTGTTTGTCTTGTCCAAACGGTCGCATGTTTATTGTATTTTCTATACAGTCGTTCATCTGTTCAGCAGTAGATCTTTGTTTTTGAGTCTATTCGGACGATAACTTTGCTAATAGCCTTTACGATACTTAGAATGGCTTTTTTAACATCGTTCTATTTCTCTCGTTAACTGAGTATCTTCTTCCCCAATTTTTAAACCCTGTACCAAGACAGGCCCTGGCAGGCCCTCTCACCATTTCCTTCCCCCAGCAATCAATGCAGACTTAAGCATAATGTAAAGAAAACAAAATCCCGCTGGAACGAAAACTGGACTTGACAGGCTATGTCTGCTGGAGTATCCTTCCGTCCAGCCACATCTACAGGCCAAAAAAAATTGATTCTACAATGTTGAGCTACCGATTTAGACTCACGTTTTATTAAACCTCACCACAAAACATAGTGATGGGGTAGGTGGAGCAAATTACTTTCGACAAAATTAAATAATAATAATAATAAATTATAGAATCAGTTTTTGTTATACAAAATTAACTGGGTAGCTTAAATGGGAAAAACATATTAAAAAGATTGGAGCTGGAGTTAATGATAACAATTTCGTTTATATTCCAGACTTTAAGGTTTTAAGGTTAGTACATACTGTTTCTTTAGAAAAAAACATAAGCCTACAAGGATTTTGATAAGACAACACAAAGGCAGGCCCTTTCACTAACCCCGAGTATTATACAGGGATAGAGAGAGAGAGAAGCTCTTCATGAAATAAACTTGAGGTAATTATGAAACTAAAGCAAATTAAACTTTTGTATCGTTTCCTAGTCATGAATTTTTTATTAAGCACGTACCTATACAAATAAAAGACGTCAAAAATATATTTTCTTCATGAAAAAAGGGGCTTCCTGACCAGAATGTGGGAATCTATGCATAAGAGTGAGCTATAAAAATAATTCTCTCTCAAGCCTGCTCAGACAAAACACATCTACGCTAAAGTAAGAAACTCCGATATGAACACACAAAAAAAAAAAAACAGCTTAAAAATTCAATTAGGTTTTCAAAATTTGTGTCTAGCGTCAATATGGAACATATTTTGTGAGTGTGTGTGTGTGTATGTTTTCAATAGCCGCACGTTCCCATGAGCCAGTGTAAATCAAACTGTTAGGACGAATACCTGGATTTGTATCACGTTACATCTTGTCTTTCATTTGTACTTGTATTGCACATTTATACAACTTGCCAGTTTGTATTCGTCTACTATCTTCTCTGTAAGAGTTAGTCTTATTTTTATGATTATTATTGATAGGGCAGTGATGTAGCTTGAAATTTCTAAGTTCAACTTGTGGGAGTTTAACTTTTACACACAACTTGTGGGCGTTTAACTTTTACAAACAGCTTGTGGGCGTTTAACTTTTACACTCAACTTGTGGGCGTTTAACTTTTACACACAACTTGAATACAGCTTGGAAACGTATTTTTTCAACAAAATAAACCCAGAACTGACTCATAAATATATCCAGCTTTCCGTTTCAATGTATAAATGTACAAATGAAGTAACAAGATGTCGAAGAGTTTAAACACTATAATTCAGCTCACATCAAATTTGCTACATTCGTTATACAACAATCACATAAGCATATCATTTATCATTAATAAAAGAACTAACCTATATATTTCGTGAAATAAAAAGAAAATACAATAATAACCAAATCAATAATGAATTCTTAATGCTGTGAAGCTTAGATTTAGTAACGCAATGATAACAATCGAATGATTTCTATGAAGCTCTCAAAACTCATTCCACACTAAGACATTTTGGAGATTTCCTCATCAGGTTAATAGCCGGAACCTGATCCTGTCTGCTGACTGCTTGACACGTCTGACTGGACCACGTCTGCTGTATTCGCCAGTGGTATGACGACATTGGATTGGCTTTGCATCAACGTCTGTACTGGTCTCTACCGCCATCTTGAAAGGCCTGTGAAGTGGGAGGCTTTGTTTTTAAATTCAGTCAAGTCAATCAATACATGGGAGTGTTTGTTTTGTTCCTAGTCGAAGGTAAATCTTTGCGCTATCCCAAGAAGTATTAAGCATGTCGAATGAAATTAGCATCCAGTCAATATTTTATACAATATTCAGCCATCGCAAATTGAAAAGTTGGTATTCGACTAGACACGCATGCGCAGAAGTCATTGGAATTTTTACTTTTAAAATAATCGTTCTTGTAAGTGAAGAATTAAAATACAAAAGGAAAACAAAACAATAAAAAAGTGTTATTCTATACGATTAAATTGTTTGTCTTTGATCCCTGTTCACAACTTATACCTTTGTTTACTTTTTTCCCCTCTTGTCAATCTCTTTCGCTTTTATTGTGTCTACGTGAAGGTATTGTCTAGTAAAATAGCACTCAATATCTCGGTTTATGGCCTACGCGTTGATATTATTATCAGAGGCGTTCCTCGGCTCGTAAAATATGGGGGCCGGAATGGGGGGTTAGAGAGGAATGGACTGCTGAAAGTGATAGAGATGATGTAAAGATGAAATAAAATATATATAATGCAGCAATATCCAGTATCAGTGTAGTCGAAATGTTTCACCTTAGTGTGCTCAGCCTCAAGTAGATGACTACTAAGTGTTTATCAGTTTCATTTTCTCAGGACATAGAAATGTTGGTATTGCGACTTGGTAGGATATTTTATGTATCCAGGAGATATAAGATTATAAGATACATATGAACATTAGGCCACACCACGTGACTTTCTGTTATTACCTGGACATTCTAAGGTAAGCGAATGGTAAAAGTCTCATCGTAAGACGTTTTATTTCTCAAAAACAACACCTCATCAAATGACAACAACACATTAGCTAATATATACGAATACAAAATGTATGTTGTTGTTTTTTTAAATTCTAAAAACATGTTTACAAAGTTGTCATTGATGTCTTCTTTACCTCTCTACAGTGAGATCGTCTCGTATCTTTCTGTAGTTATGACGTTTCGTATCTTTCTGTAGTTATGACGTTTCGTATCTCTCTATTGTGATGTCATTTCGTATGACATAGTGATGACGCCTTTTATCTCTTTATAGTGATCATCATCATCATCATCATCATCAAAATCCATAAGAGTGAGGGCTTGAGAGGCTCAAATCCTCTCAGGCAAAAGCCCTGGACAGAAACCCTGCTGTAGTGCGTAGTGCATACATGTCACCATACAGGTCGTGAATTTTTGGTTTCCAAGACCTGTCGAGACGGAGATCAACAAGTCTGGGGCAGTTAAACAGAATATGAGGCACGGTTTCCTCTTCTTCCCCGCAGCGAGGGCACCGTGAATCGAAATTTGGCCATAGCCGTGAGAAATATGAGCCAACAGGACAATGGCCTGTCCTGCATGGTGCTAAAATAGCTTGCTCAGGCCTGGACAGCCTCCACCACGGGGAAGTGCGGTCAGGACGCCTTGTGCTCTCCCAGACTCCCAGACGGGCTTTTTGGGACTTGTCCCAGCACTCAAACCACTTTTCCATTTCTGTTTTTTGAATTATAGCCAGAGCATGATGAAAACTTACAGCCTGTTCAGTTGGTGGAATTTGCCCTCCCTGGTGGGCCAAGGAGTCTGCTATAGTGTTGCCAGTCACACCTATGTGACTCGGTACCCACTGCATTATTACAGGGGTGTCATAACGCTGCTTTAGTGTCGATAATGGGGGGGGGAGCATGGTCCAGTGCTTTGCAAAGCCTGTAGTATATGGTGATGTCCTTTCTTATCTCTCTGGAGTGGTGACGTCTCGAATTTCTAGATAGAGGTGACGTCTCTTATTTATCGTCTCCTATCACCTCATAGTGATGACGTCTCTTATCTATATATAGTAATGACGTCTTATCTCTCTATAGTGACGTCTTGTATCTCTCCATAGTAATGACGTCTCGTATTTCTCTATAGTGATGTCCTTTCTTATCTCTCTGGAGTGATGACATCTCGTATCTCTCTTTAGTAATGATGTATCGTATATCTCACAGTGATGACTTATCATATTCCTTTATTTGTATCTCAATGCTAACGCTAAAAGCGGAATTCTAACTTCAAAGGAGTTGTTTTTTTTTTTGATAATATGGATAAGTTGTGTTTCATCGGATAATGTTATTGTCAATGTAACATTGTAGAACCAATTTATTCCTATTAGCGAGTCGTGAGCCTGTCTGCTTGGAAGGAAACAAAAGCATTAAGAAAAATCAAGAATATAGACCAAGAAATAACCAAAGAGGACACGCTGCAGAATAGTGTCGGAATCAATTTGACTTCTGGCTCGTTTTGTAAGGGTACTATGTCGTGTTGTGGTGTGCCACTGGGATTACTTTCCCGCTGACATGGCGTCTTAAAGGCTAGTATTGAAATAGTTCTGTTGGAAGCAGTGGTTCTCACATTCACGCAATGCTGGACGTTTTATGACTCTGTGTCCAGATAGATTAGAAGTAAAGTTTCCATTTCAGACCTTGCAATCTATGGGGCAGATGGTGTTAAGGTCATCTATTTCTCTGGCCAACGGTTAGCGAGAGGGGTGTCATGTGGCCAGAACAACGACCAACCACCTTTGCTTCTCCCAACTAAAGCCAGGTAACCATTAGGGTTGTGTGAACTCAGGGACGCCCTAAAACTCCCGAAATTTAAAATTCCAGTCTTCAGCAACCTCAGGTTCGGAAGCCGAGCGCTTAATCACCGTAACCCCTCTACGAAAGATTAGATTGTAATAATATATTAGCTTGTATTCAAAAATTGAGTCAACATTTTTCACTGTTCTTATTTCAGTTCTTGTTACAGAATCAATATTGCTTTTGTCTGATACTTTAATTACTTGTTAATTATTCGTTTTATATTCATAGATCTAGTTTAATCACACTTTGTTTTGTAGTTCAGACTATTTAATTAATGGTTCTAAAATCTAACTTGCGACTGTGATCCGACATAACAATGAAATAATAACACTTAATGATCCTGTATAATTACTTCATTTCGATTCCCAATATGATATTGAAAATAATCTCACTTGACATTTTATTTTTCCTAATAATGATCGATAAGCAATAATAATCATTTCCACTCAGGAAGAAGTACTTTGTTGATTAAAATAAGAGTCTTACGAATCTCTATTATCTACATAATTTGTTTTTTCCAGAGGTCCGTACACGGGAGGCTTTTTTATTAAATAGATTAAGCAATGGTACACTGGTATTTTATAATCGAAATAAAAGTTTTTTAGTAACTCAGTTTCTATGTTCTAAAACATTCCCAAGACAGCACAAGGTAACACACACCAAGCGGTTTCCAATGGTGTCACACAAGAGCGGGGTCCTCAATTACGATCACTGGTCATTGACGTTCAGGGCGGGGCAGGACGTGTAGGCGGCGCCGTTTTGGGGGTTCAGAACGTTTCGAGACTGTAATTGAACTTCAGCAGAGTCTTGTTTTAACGTTTGGTGAATTTGGTGATCTAGATTAAGGAGATTTAAGATTAAGAATATAAGAAGACCAAATAATTTAGTCGACTTTTTCCTCTTCATTTCCCTAATAATAAGATGCAAGGCACTAAAATTTATATTAATAGTTTATTCATCTTAAAAAAGGTGTATAATTATTAGATAATTGTGTCTATCTTTGATGTACTTTGTATTTTTTATAACAGTCAGGCGCGATTCCAGATTTAGATTTCACAAGAAAAGGAAATAAAAACTGTCTCCATATTAGCACCTGACTGGATTGCACAATGAATTGGGAGTAAGAGTAAAAACGTCTCGAATTGATCAATAAACATTGACATTCGTAAGAGCCGAATAGTTGAAACTTACAATTAATTGGTTATTAAAAAAATGGAACGTAATCACTGAAACAAATATTTTGCCAGGATAGATTAAAAAAGAAATATTTAATTATAAAAACGAAAGTAAAAAGTTTGAACGAAGAATGGAAACAATGGGTGAAAAACTTTTACAACTAGTTTATTGGTTTGTTGGTTGGTTGGTTTGTTTGTTTGTTTTACGTGGAAAATGGAGGAGGTTTTTTTTTCTCCCAATCCTTTTTCGTTTTAACTTTTTTATTTTTATTTATCGATATTATAATTCTAGGAAAAAAAATTCTTTTGGTTTGACACTGTCTTGCATGTCCCATTTCTTCCACCAATATAATTAGACCTACTTTGACCACATTCCAGGATATTAAATAGAATGAATATGTTGGCTCACTTTCAGAATTTACGCTCCGGGTTATCTGGCATCGGCTCCAACTTTGTTTTACGTTACATAATATTTGTAAGTGATCGAAATGCGGTTTTAAATTAGAAGTCGCGCCTTCTGAAACAATGCGCCTCCAGCCCCGGGGCTCCAGGAAAATGCTCTCTAAAGATGTCCTGCTGGGGCTGTACAAGGAGATCTGACGTAAGTTGTTTTTCCGAGGATAGAACATCAGATCCGGAGCACGATGTTTGGCTAAGGATATAGCGCCCGGGATGCCTACGATGACAGGAATATCGCCCAAAATATCTGGCAGCCCGCAGGGCGAAGATACCGTCAAGGGAGACTAACCACAAAAGCCTATTGATTTTAGACTGATAAAGAAATCTCACTAATGGATTATTGCCCCTCCTCTCCATCTAATGGCGGTCGGGTAACACAGCCTACCTTGGTCGCGACTCTACTTCAGTGCTGACTTTTTTTTCCCTTTATTATTATTTTAGAATTTTAGACCTTATTCCGTCGTCCTCTTTTTTTTTCCACGTCTACTTCCCCCCCCCCCTGCTTTTCAATTTCCTTCGCCAATCTCCTCCCGCCTTCCCTCCGTTTTGAAACATCATCATTCCTCTCCCCCACCAGTTCTCTCTCTCTCTCTCTCCCCTCAGGTAGACATAAAGGTTAGTCTGTTGTTTTTTCTCTCCTTCATGCCTCTACATTTTTTAAAATTCTAAAGTGTCTGTGAGTAGTGGTTATGTGTGGGCCTGTGTGTGGGTCTGTGTGTGGGTGCTATTGTTGGCGGAGTGAGCTGTGACACTTGGTGGCAAGATTGCTGCCAACAAAACAACAAAACGAAAAGAATGTTCCAGTCGGAGGGGACAGCCATTGTGTAAACACATTTTAAGGATATTAGAAAAATCAATTAAAATTGAGAAAAGAGAAAATGAAAGTAGGGTGAGTAACTTTTGGCATCTTTCTCCCAACCCTCGCAGCACCCTCGATACATAAGAACTATACAGTAGATCCAAGAAATTATCAACAGTAGACTTCGGCTCTACCTTTGACCTTAACATTTCAATCTTTCATATGCAGACGTGTGAGGGGAACATATGCATGAGAGTGTGTCTGTATGTCTGTGTGTCTGTGCCATATGAACTGTTTATATCATGTAGGCCTTTCATCTTTTAACGTAATTCGCTAATCGGATGAAAACAAATTCTAAACTAAACTTTGCTGGGGTTTTGTTTTCCTGAAAGTTTCAGATGTTTCTTCCGAAATGTTTATTAAGCCATTGCCCAAACCTTCTGCTAGAAAGAAGACGATGGCAGTGTTCAAACTTCGGACCATCATGTCGACAGTCCGAAGTGCATACTTCTCCGCCAGGTAGCTAGCCTCACGTGTCACTCATATAGAGATGTTCTTTTTCTATTGGTTGAAAGATATCCTGCATAATTTAATGTTTAAGATTATTGATTGGAAGATTGAAACAACCCAGTATCTTCAACATCCTTAGAAACATTGAAACATCCCACTAAAATTTAACATCATTAGAAACATTTCTTCTTCTTCCTCTTTCTCATTATTATGTTGTTGCGTTCAGATGACTAGACCAATAGATGAGATGAACTGCGCAGTGGTTTCCAAATCAGGCAACTCTTTATATAGAATCCTTTCAATAAGGGTGTTTTGGGGCCAGTGTCTTGTTCTAGCCTTTTGGCAAAAAAAAAAACAGTTTTGAAGGACACTGTCAGCATTATCTGGGCAGATTTCGCTAATTCCAATTTTATTAGAAACATTAAAACAGCCTACTTATGTACAACGTCATTAGAAACATTGAAACAGCCCCCTCAAGTTCAACATTATTAGAAACATTAAAACAGCCCCCTCAAGCTCAACATTATTAGAAACATTAAAACAGCCCCCTCAAGCTCAACATTATTAGAAACATTAAAACAGCCCCCTCAAGCTCACCATTATTAGAAACATTAAAACAGCCCCCTCAAGTTCAACATTATTAGAAACATTAAAACAGCCCCCTCAAGTTCAACATTATTAGAAACATTAAAACAGCCCCCTCAAGCTCAACATTATTAGAAACATTAAAACAGCCCCCTCAAGCTCAACATTATTAGAAACATTAAAACAGCCCCCTCAAGTTGAACATCATCCCAAACAATTCTGTAGCTCAATTATTCATATCGAACATTTTTTCCCTAATACAACTCATTAAATATTCCACACTTTGTGCAATTTTTTTGTGGAATTTACTAACTGCTTTAATATATTTTTTTATTAATGTTAGGGCTCTGAGTTTGTAAATCTGTGCATAGAGGAGGGGGGATGTGTTGAGTTTTAAATGAAATGATGTTCATTTCAGACAATATCATGTCTCATCCAGAGATACATTGGACATTGACATCGTTACATTGAAGAATAAAATGCATCACAAAGCTCAAACTATTCTGATACATTTGCAAATAACATAAGAAATGCATTTAGAAATATCATAAAAAAATGCATTTAGAAGTACCATAAAGGCATTTAGAAAGATCATAAAGAAATGCATTTAGAAAGATCATAAAGAAATGCATTTAGAAAGATCATAAAGAAATGCACTTAGGAATATAAAGAAATGCATTTAGAGATATTAAGAAATGCATTTAGGAATAGCGTTTATAACCGTCTTAAAGAAATACTTTTAGAAATATCATAAAGAAAGGCATTTAGAAATATCATAAAGAAATGTATTATAGAAATATCCTAAAGCAATAGTAGTTTAGAAATATCATAAAGAAATGTATTATAGAAATATCCTAAAGCAATAGTAGTTTAGAAATATCATAAAGAAATGTATTATAGAAATATCCTAAAGTAATAGTAGTTTAGAAATATCATAAAGAAATTCATTTTAGAAATATCAGTTGAGACCATTGAATCATTCCGCTTCAGGCCTATACCTAAATGTTCCCCAAGTACTTATGGTACACACAGAAATGAAAGGGTGGGGTGTACTATCTCTTGTGTACTTTAAAGTTCTGAAGCAACATTTTTACAAAACATTTCCGACCAATCATTCACAATCAATTTTCATTATTCAATTTGGAACGCACTCTTGCATCAGAGCCAGCTCTATGTCATCGCCTCATTTTTCTGACAAATTTGACATTTTCAAAATATCAGTACATGTTTTCTCAAGGTAAAACTATTCATTTATCTAGGTTTTTAGTTGGCAGAGTTGACAGGTACATGTTAGGAGCGATTATTCCCAGAGACCACCAACTAGTTCTAAAGGGCGGTCACTCCATATTCACTTGAACTTGATTAAGTTCTTTGTCTCTCTCTCTCTCACACAGAAGTTTAGACACACCAGAATTAATTCCCTTGTTTACTGAACATGTATAGATTATAAGTGTGTACTGTGTGCCTAAACTTTAAAATTTTCAAAAAATGATTGATTGATTGGGGAGGGGGGGGGAGGAGGTGAAATGAAAGAAAAGAGACAGAAAGAGAGGGTTCAGATACCTTCAAACATCAAGTTCTGTCTGAGATATTCCTTACAACAGTGATTCCCCACCAGACCCGCCCCGTCCTTACCTCTACCCAAAGTGTATAATGAAGTCACTGACGCTAAGTTCCATTTGCAATTGACGATATATATATATATATATTGTCGAAGGGCGTCATGGCATCCGTACCGACAATTTCTATGGCCCTGAGATCGAAGCAAAAGTTTTGCTGCCCTAAAACAATTTGAACCTTCACCATCCCAGTAACCAATGACTTCCTAGAGTTCACGTCTCTAAGTGACGTGCACAAAGACACATGGATACCAGTAGGACGTAACTATCTCTGTTAAGAAGGGACGTATTTAATTTATTAGATTCTTCTTCTTTTTCTAGCCAGCATTTTGCTGCTGAGCTGTGAGCTCTTTTGCAGACTGTGCCAAGGAAAAATAGAGTACTTTTCTCTTTAGTTGCTCGGCACTGCCGTACAGGTTATGTTGGACTGTAGTGGTAGTAGGGTCTGCCTATAATTTATAAGATAAGATAAGATATTCCTTGATTCTACTAAATAAATAGACTGAGCTTAAAAAATTAACAAAGAAATGTCCATGTCTGAAAACTTTGTTGGATAATTCTTTTCTCTGTTAATTTTTCGAGACATTGCTTTATAAAATAAAAGTGCACCACATTCATTTACGTATTTCATTCTTGTACATGGAAACAATTAATAGGTCAAGGTCAGGTCATTCTTTTGCTAATTGCACACTAAGAATCTAAATCTATTTCTTGGTTAATTAAAAAAATAGGATTCATGTTTTCCCCCAATTCCACACTAAGATGCGCATCACAAACTTACCATAAAATGCCCGCATTTAATATTACCCAGCATGCCAAGCATTACGTAATAGATCTTATTCCGTTGTCCCAGCAGTCAGTCCCAGCAGTCTAAGACGAAATCATGCTAAGGTATTATCAAACATTATCGCTTAGTATAACTGTAGTTACGTCGCAAAAAACAATAATAAGTGTATATTAGAGGAGATAACAGCCGAATGCTATAACACATAATATTTCACTCTGAAATTTCATTTCACAATCTCTTAACACCTTTCAGACAAACGTTGCCAACTTTTACAAGTTGTCTTTTACTTGGGTATATTCTATTATTTGATAAATAGATTAGTTTGACAACTTTTATTTCAAAGTAACTCTAAAGTTAATGATACCAAGACGAAGATATATTTGTATACTCAGTTTCTATTGATAGCTAAAGTTTTGCTTACTCAGCCTTTTTATAATACCTCTATTCAAGTCACGCCTTCATGGAACCTGGGTTGGTTCGCGGACAGCTGATCTCAAATATGGTTCTAACCTTTTCCCTAGAAATTTAATAATCGAAGTATATCGCTGAGAAAATAATTACTAGGTCGTTGGCCACACTCGGAAAACTCTAGTTTGACCGTTAATGTTTTATAATTTTTCAAACAAAAAATAAATAATTGAAAATGTGGCTTAATCTACGTCTAAATCCTACATCGGTTATGAAAGGACTATCGCGTTCTTGACAGCACTATCGCGTTCGTGAATTTCCGAACGTAAGTCTTTTATTGATTCAAGAGTTTAATAAATTAATGTTCAGGAAAATTATGCGCATTGTCTTCTAAGTCTAGATCGAAATACCTATCATTGATTTCTTATAAGGTGCACTAGATCTATGCATTAACTTCACCAGGATTCTTTCTCGGGGAGAAAGGGGCGGGATAAAAAAGTGTTTTTACATCTAACATTCATTAATTTTTAAGAGAAAAACAATTCGCTCAATAAGTTGCATTAAGTAGGTATTGTCTTTTTATTAAAGAATTTTGAATGTTTTTCTTGTTTATCCTCATGTGTGTCATGTCACTCAATGTGGACATTTTAAAAAGTGACACTCGAACGTTTTCTTCGTATTAAGGTGACATCTTCGTTTTAATTCATGGTAAAGGTCCTAAGAGTTGAGTTGAAGACCCAAGAACGATGAAGCTCCCCTGCATTGGTCCGCCTGAATCTCTGTTGTATTTGGGGAGGGATCCGGGCAGATGTAATTTGTTATATCTTCATTACAAATGACTCGTGTCCCAAGGTGCTCGGGCTGGCGAGGCCGAAGGCCGAGCACACCAAGAAAAGTCCCAGATATTCCTTCTCTATACGACATCAGCCGTGAGGATAGTGACCTGGTTGGATGGCCGCCTGTGCAAAAGTCCATGTCATTAGGCACTGTAATGGGGGTTATTTCTCCCTTCCCTTTTGTTCTAATAGTCACCCGGGTGCCAGTGGAGGCTGAGAAGTATTGCCCGGAAGTAAGGTGATGTAAAAGATGGCAATGAGTATGACGATCATGATGATGTTCCTGATAATTCTTGCTGATTTCCTTTCCCTCAAACCGGAACCGTAGACAAATGAGAGATTTCTTTATTATGTACTGCGGAGATGTGGTAAGCTAAAAGCAAGTGGATGTTATATATGTCAGTGGATGTTATATTTGCCAGTGGAAGATATATATGTCAGTGGAAGTTATACATGTCAGTGGAAGTTATATTGTCAGTGTAAGTTATATATGTCAGTGGAAGTTATAATTGTCAGTGGATGTTATATTTGTCAATGGAAGATATATATGTCAGTGGAAGTTATATATGTCAGTGGAAGTTTTATATATTAGTAACATTGAGGGGGGGGGGGCTCAGATCCACGTGGCAGATCCATCATGACTTGGTCACCTTGCCAAGAAATGGTGTGGTCAGAGAGTAACGTAAAAGAGAATGGAGACCCTCTCATATCTAGACTAAACAAAACTCAATAAGCCTTCTATAAATAGCATGCTTATGTACGTCACGTGACTGGAGGCTCTTGTAGAGTGGTTAAAAACAATAACCCAGCTATATATATATCTCTCTTGTCTATTCGTAAGTATAATCTCCCCTGATTGGAGGCTCTTCCAGTAAAGTTTAAAAAAAACAACTAATAAGCAGACAAAGTACACGGACAGCCATCTTGTGTTCAAAGCCAAAATGTCAACGAGTCTGAAATGGCTTTTATCTCAATGTAAACACCATAGACCAGTTCATAGCGTCTTGGTAACACGGAACCTCATGCTAGCATTTATGTTGATGTTAGCTCCTAGCGCGTGCAATGAGCTACCTTTTTAATTCCCCTTCCCCCCCCCCTTTTTACATATTTCCCCCATATGCAACACATCGGCTTTTGGATCATGTTACAAACATATGTAAGAAATCACTGGTATTTGTCTTCCTTCCAATCATTGGCTGAATGTAGATTATTAAAAATTAGGAGAAACTTTATTTTCCTAGATAAGGTTTTAAATTTAAGTAAGTGCTGTGGGAGGGGCTAAAATAATTAGACAGTTTCATAGTGAGGCACTGAGTGAGGTGCTGAGAAGAATAGACAATTTCATAGTAATGTGCTAACTGAGGTGCTGAGAAGATTAGACAATATCATAGTAATGTGCTAACTGAGGCGCGGAAGCTCAAAATTAGAACCAGTGAAATCTGCCCATGTGTAGCGTGACCAGAGAAGGCTAACCATGTCCTTCAAAACTGTTCTCTTTACCATGAGGCCCGTACAGGACACTGGCCCCAAAATACACCACTTGAAAGAAAACTATATGGAGAGCTGCCTGATTTGGAAACCACAGCCCAGGTCATCTCATATATTGGTCTAGTCATCTGAACACTCCAACAAAAAAAAATGAGAACGAGGAAGAAGAAGAAGAAGAAGATGCTGAAGTGATTAGACAGTACATTATAGGGGCTACATTGAAGTTTTGTCCAGGAATAAGTCGTCTGCGAAAGTCTTAAAGTCTTACACCTTCAGATAGAGCAATGGAAAATTAAAAGATGTATTGTTATAAGTCTAAGACAAGAACTCAAAGAAAGGAGGTTTATGTACAGTTACAAAATACACAGTGAGACATGGACTTCAGCAATCAAGTTCTACAAGTTCATTTCTACATGAACATTAGTAATTAGTAAAGACCACCGACACACTTCCCAGTGTCACTCCAGGTCCTCAATACAGTTCACTGGTAGCACGAAGGACAGCTCCTAGTCCCAGACAGCTCAGACTCCCATAACCTGCAGATCACTTCCGCCGGATCTAAAACAGTCCTTCCTCTAGAATCAATATGTCGCCTATCCCTCGTGTTGAACGGTGTGCTGGTATGCACTATCGGTGTCGGCGCGGGATCAGGGTTATACATATATATATATTTATTTATAGATAGATAGATAGATAGATAGATAGATAGATAATGGCATGATAGAAGATTACTATTAGAATATTAACCTGAATTTAAAATGTTTACATATGAATATAGGCAAGTTGAGCTATTTCTTTGTTAGACTGCACATAAGTCAATTTGTTCCTTTCAATTTTAATTTTACTTTAACACTACAACTAGGTTCACCAAAAAGTCACAGCAGCACAAAATAAACACAAAAATTTTTGTGTGTTTTAAAGTCATTGTGTGTTAGTATATGTGTGAACAGGTGTGTGTGTGTACGTAAACAGTTGTGCATGTGTTCATAAATTAAAGGACGCATCAAACAAAGTTAAACATAGTGCATTTCAAGTCAGAGATCCACTCATCCAGCGACAAAGAGTTAATTACGCTATTAACTGGTTTACTTGTTGCAGGCCAATCAGGCAGGGTGTGACGTCTCTCCCATTTTGAATCATTAATCGTAGGTACCAGTCACTTCTCAAACACGCCCCACAGGTTGTGATATTTTCTAATGTCACCCAATGGACCAGGCAGAGAGTTCATTCCTTGCCTTTTAAGCCAAAGGGACTAGCCTACTGAAGAACATAACAGCAGAGACGTGAGCCTGGGAGGGGGGGGGGGAGGGGAGGAGGAGTTGGGTGTTGCCGCTATCAAAAAAAAAAAGGTACAGTTCTATATGTCACGTTCAACTCACAATTGTCACGTTTGAAGAGTTATCACGTAGTCAGAGAGAACCAGTGGCGTAGCTGGGATAAGGGCGCCAAAAAGGTCTCTGTGACAAACAGGAAAATATTTTTAACTGCATTATTAATCCATTTCCGAAATACATTTTTAGTTTCTTGATTGTTTACTACTAACGTAAATAAAGACTACAATTAGCAGTTTGTCAACCTATGTAGCGCGATGTGCTGACAAGTGGAGTTTTTTTTTTTCTCAAGTAGGTATTTATAATGAAATTAGCTTTGCGTTGTAAAAGTAAATGAAACCGAGATTTTTTAAAAAGTCCATTAATATCGTTCGTGTAGCCAGAAAGCTCTTTCGCAAGCGTTTCAATTCCTCGTCGTTCCCAATGTCAATGTCACCAAGTGGGACTCGAACACGTCTCGTCTTTCTCACGTCATAACGGATTGGAAAAGTCCACCCCCCAACCCCATTTTGAAGTCCAGGATACGCCTTTAAGAATGAGTGCCACTAAAGTGTCTTAAACCTGGCGCCAGTTATGATCATTACACTACAGCACTTGGAACCAGATGTGATCAGTATGACATCAATTGAAGAGATTTATTTCTAATTAAAATCACAATGGATATTGTATTATATGAATTACGAGCAAGTATTTTCCTTTCATATTTTACATCATAATTAAATTGAATTCGATTCTATCGACCGTTTTCCCTCTAAATTATTATAGTCTTTTGTTCCTATTATTTAAAAATACATTCAAGCTTTTAACTTTTGTATTAAGTTGGTATAAAACTAATACGGGCTTTATCAAACATTCATATGTTATAGAAAATACCGTGGCCATTATAAATGGTAATAGGTGGGCTCGCGTAACAATAGTATAATTTCAATCACATAAAATTGGCTGACTAGTTTCGGTCTGCATTTCATAAACATTGATAAATAAATCAAGCCTGTCTCCAGATACAGTGTAATAAATAGCAAAGTTAATTGTCTGTGTATTAAAAAGATTGCACTTGATAACCTCCCTTTACAATAAGTGTTAATGCTACTTCTTAGAATTCAATTAGGACCGGAAGAACATAGCAATCAGTAGATTTGTTCTTTTGGATTTCGGCTCTTTATCTGTAATACTTTGTGGTTGCACCTTTTAGTAATTTATAAATATTACGATAGCTACTTGGCGATTTATATTGATTGCAACGGATCGGCAATATGACATCGATTGTAATGTTTCAGCAATATGACATCGATTGTAATGTTTCAGCAATATGACATCGATTGAAACTTTTCACCAATATGACATCGATTGAAACTTTTCACCAATATGACATCGATTGAAACTTTTCACCAATATGACATCGATTGAAACTTTTCACCAATGTGACATCAGTTGCAATCAGAGGCGTAGTGTGCAAAATGTGCGTCTAGAATATTTTATACTTCGGTCTTGTGATTAAACTCAATGAATTAGAACCACATATGTCTTTTGGTGCGAATAAAAAGATTTGAGAACTTCTGCTTTAAAAGAAATATTTCGTTCAATTCTCTAGCAATGAGCTTTCTTTATATAGCAGTAAGGCTTTCTCTGTTGTATGTACAAACATGCTTGGATACAGTGTCTGCACATATTTTCTCTAACCTGGAAGCAACATTCGATAGTCTTCATCTTGTGCTTGGATCGAGCTCGTTTACATTGTATGCAATCCTTCTCGTCTGCTGCTTCCAAACCGTATGTTACAAGGCTTCAGAGATTGTTCTCTCCCTTGTTCCTTAGTATAGAACGGGAGTTCAGGGAAATCCCGCTTGTGGTGTTTGTTAGGGGGGAAACCCTGAGCATGTCGAGAGATGTGGAGAGGGGGGAAAAAAATAAACAGGGGCTGATGAACTCTTGTCATGCAAGTAGCTTTTCATCCTTGGAGTTGTTGCCCCTGATGACCATCAGTAACTAAGATTATCTCCATGATTTTATTCGGACGTGAGGAAATGGATCGACAAGAGGCATGGATTGACCTTTGCTCTCTGAATTTATGATTTTCCCACATACACACATTTTTTCCCCTCACCCCTCTGTCACTATCATGTTTTCCGTAACGCCAAGTCAATGTGTATCACTTGTTTTACACAGTTCATTGGTCAAAATTGATAAAGAAAGAACTTGACTCAAACGAAAAGGTTTGCTGTTACAATGAATGTATCAGACGATGTAATTCATTGTCGTATCCTTAATTGCATTTCTGCTTCTGTGAAATGATAATTATCTTCGACGAACTGGACACAGGATAATTACTAAAACTTATCTAATCATAGAATCTTCTGATTTTAATGAAAGCCTTCATAATAGAGTTTTAATTTCAATGAATAACAGAACAGCCTAGGGGGGAGGGGGGAATGGGCGTTGACCTGAACATTTTTATGTTCTAGTTATAACTAAATTTAGAACTTAACTGAACTGAAGTTAAAGATTGTAAAGTATCTTACTAGATTTATTTGTTAAAAAAAAAATTCTTTGTTATCGAATGCTACAGATAATTTCCCTGAGAATAAATGTTCCAGATTGCACTGTGTTTTTTTGCCTCGCCATTGTACAGCTGACTGGAGCTCAAACTACGATCTGCGAGACATATCCGACTCGTGACGTGCTGCGGCCCCTCGAAGCTTCTGTCCACAGAGCATGCTGTAGCCACATAGAGGATCGATTCCAAAAGACTGGACCGCATTATTGTTTCTATTAGATGCGAACCATGATACCAGTCGTAAATTTATAAGACCCCCCACACACACACACACACACCCCGCTGTCCTGAAAAAGTTTGGCTTAGTTTGATGTGAGCTATCAGAAAATATGTAAACAAAATAAAAAAGACAAATATTAAATCATATTTGAGTCTCCCTTTAAATGTGACCAACAACAGACATTCAAATACATTTTAATTAAAATCAAACGTGACTCAAAATCGAAGTACGTCTTCTGTAAAAAAAAAATTTTAGACATAAATTATACATATACAAAAAAAAGTTTATAAACAATCGAGATGTATTATGCCTTGTTAAAAATCTGGGCCATGTCTTTTATCCATCGAAAGGACATTTCTTGCAGCTTATCTGGCATGCTTGCACATCATTTTTGGCAGCGACGAGCGTTATCATGACAATCTGGCAACTAGTAGAGCTTATCACGACAAGCTGGCAACATGGCAACGTAATGTAGCCAGGTGATTGAGACAATCAAAACGGGTGCATGTCAATAAGGGAGATAATTAATGAACCTTACGTGATAACTGACACTCAAACGAAAAAGTTTGTTGTTTTTTTCAAGATGACTTTTTGTTTCACTGACCTTAAATAAACCGAGCTGATAAAATGAAAGAAATGAAATCTAGCAGATAGGAAGAAACTGACGTAATCTTTTCATATTGTGTGGGGAGTCCAGGCTGCGTTTTATTAATGGTGTTTACATATTGCACATAAATCATTGCCAGAAAATGTTTTTGGCTGCTCCCGAAAGGGTAAATGTCGCTATTTTGTGTAGTCTGTCTGCCCACCCATCCATCTGTCACATTCAGATTTCAAAAACTTTTAAACGATATTGAAAATCCTATCTCAGCATTGTTTTTTTTTTTGTTTTTTTTTTTTTGGGGGGGGGGGAGGGGGGTTCATCCAGACTTATGCACTGGGGTTGTCAGGTTTTGAATGTCAATTAAAGAGAAACAATTAGGCTTCTTTTATATGACCCGTTTATTTAAAAAAGAATAGTGATCCAGGCAGATAGGAGATGCAGGTAGTGATTAACATACATGCATATCATGCGGAAAGTAGGCCTACTTAGAATATAGTTTTTACCAACTTTTTTTTTTTTTTTGCGCCAATCATTTATTTCTCTGTAAAACGCAAGAAGTGTTATTTTGTTTTTGAATGTTAAAAATACTCTTCAAATCAATTATCGCAATACTTCTATTCAGGTCAGAAGAAAGGCGGAAACTGGACGCTGATCTCAAAAATGGCTCCTAACGATTTTCTTAGACATGTAACAGTTGCTGTATGTCACTCAGATAAGACTTACTAGCTCGTTAGCTCCACGGGGAATAACTCATATTGTTTATGGTTAGTTAGCACCTCGGCTTTTTTTTTTTAGGCCAATCGGTTCAACTAATGAGAATACATACATAATTGAATTTGATGTCAATTGAATATAATGTATTCCAAATTAATACACTTTTACAGCTGAATGAATAATATAATTTCGATTCACCCCCGAAGAGTTTGATTGCCTTAGGCCGTCACCAAGATGCATGCTCACAGCATGGAAGTGGACATGTGAGGAGCCGCTTTATATCCTCCAAATAAGAAGCATTTGTTGTTTTTAAATTTTGCTTCTCTTAACTCTCAAGAGGTTTTTTTTGTTTAATTAAGTATTTGGAGATAAAGGGGTTTTGTTAACAATGATATTTTTGTTTTTAAAGTTTAGCTGGTTAATTAAACATACTTTGGTTGATGATTAGAGACTAATTAAATTTGCGAGATCACGTTTTAATTAATTACAACTTTTAGTTTTAAATAATGTGACTTTATTTTTGCATAATTTTCAGTGATATCATGGAATAATTAGGTTGAATTGTTGATGTGATACACACTAGGTGTTTTGAGTATTTTTGAGGTTATTATAATTTTATCGTTTTGGCATTTGTGGTTAATTACAAGCGTACTCGAGCAAAAAAAAAAAAATAAAAGATTCACATTTTAAGTAATTAACTAAATGGTTAACTGAATATGCTAGGAATAGAATTAGAATAGCTTCCAATTATAACTGGTTCAAACGGAGATAAAGATGGCGAAGATCTGATTAACTATGTTGAAAGTTATATTGGATCTGGATTTGTATATTAAGGTCAAGATATTAACTTACTGGATTTTACAAAGCTGATAGCGACGCTTTTAGGGATTTGTTTTGAGTTTCCGGTTGAATAAAGCTGGCATCGAGGCTTTTGTGGTTTCGTTTTGGGATACCTGTTGAACCCAAAAATCATTTATAATTTGCAGTTAAGGAACTTTTATTTTATATTTCTGTCCATTAATTATGGCTATGTCTTCGATTCCGAAGACTAAAGGTGAGTGCTGTGTTTAACATGATTACGCAAACCCACTTGCGCCCTGAATATTTTGCCAAACCTAATGCAGACTGCAGACAAAGCTGTTGTCCACCGAGCGGACAAAGTTTTCTTTTCGTCTTGTGGCTATTGTTTTGGCCACTACTGTGTGTCCCACGACCTTGTTGAGAGCTGTACAACTGTTCTTTTAGAGGCTATCTTCTGCCAGCTACTTTCCCCAATGTCAATGAGGACAAACTGGCGCCTGATCTTTTTAGCGCTTCCGGTGGGTACCTCTTTTACGCGGTCGTCCTTTAAGCTTTGCCCCGAAAAAGATCGATAAGGAAAGCAGTTTGCAGTTGTTTCCTCTTGCGGATGTTAAAAGTTACAAACTTTTTGTAATGGTAAACAATGATATAGTCGAGTTTTTTTGAACAACTTTGGATCAACAGTTCTGATTTATCAGAACAAAAAATGAAAAGAGGCAAATCCAAGGAGTGACATGTCACAGTACGGAAATCTCTGATTATAAAAATAAAGTCAAACTTTAAAAAAAAATAAATGCCATTGCGAAACAGAACGTAAAAAAAAAAAAAAAAAAAAAAAAGGGAAAGAGAAAGCTACCTCCCTAATTACCATGAGGTTAACATACACAGAATTACATATATACAAATGTATAATAGTCAATCAAAAAGTTTTGCTATTTATTTACTAATAATTAATAACGCTGCCCATGCGTTAGTGGAATGAAATTCCCTCCACTAAAAAAAATCTCCTTTAGTCTTTATAGAACCAGCCATCAACAGATGACCATTACACATCTGACCTAATGGTATCCCAGTATGACCTTTCGATGACCGCATTTACCATAGGCTTTTTATTTTATTTCTGTGATTTTATTCCACGTAATCCACAAGTCCAGGCCCCAGGCCTTTATCTGGAACTTTACCATCAGCCAAACAGTATCCACTAAGTCGCCAGCTATTATGGGCTTAGACCAGGGTCCGGGGGCCAGCTGGCTGGTCTAAAGTAAAAGCATCTATCCCCCCCCCCACACACACACACCAGGCCTCACGAAGACCTATTGATAAGATTTTTCTTTTCGTCCCGTCCTAGCCAGACGACCGAGCGAGATGTGCACACACTATCTGTTTCCTGGCTCCACGCCGCAGAAAGAAAAGCAAACATTCCTTTAAGGCTTATAGAGTGAGCACTTCTGAACGACTCAATCGGAATTGTGCTCTTTCTGGGTGGGGTGGGGGATGGAGGACTGGTTCAGTGAATGCCCAGAACTGATGTAAGAGTCACAGAAGACGATATGTCACTTAGTCAAATAGGGAACATCCCTTGATACTCAGACCAAAGGACTTATTTTTTAAAGAGTAGCTATTGAGAAGATGATCTGACATTTTGCAAGCGTATTGTTTAACTAGTCATCAAGGAAATGAACTGGGTGTCTCATTAAATACTGAAAGTATCTAGTTATTGGAGTCAGTTCATTGAGATGTAAGGTTTATTAGCGACTATGGCATTTTTCTGGGCCTCCTTTCTTGAGAAGCTAAGGTTTATCATAATGTCTTAACATCATTAATTGCTGTTAGGTGGTTAAATTGCTCACTACAGCTGATTTTATTAATAGCTTTTTGAATTGTTTATCTTTGAATCCTGGTGAAGACTGGGATTTTTAATTTCGGGATCTTTGGGCACCTCTGAGTCTACCCAGTTCTAATGCGTTCCTGACATTAGTTGGGGAAAAGTAAAAGCGGTTGTTCGTTGTGCTGGCCACATGACACCCTCGTTAAACTTGGGCCACAGAAGCAGATGACCTTTACATCATCTGCCCCATAAATCGCAAGGTCTGAAAGGGGGAACTTTGCTTTTACTTTATGTTATTTTTTTTTAAACAAATATCAGTTAGTATTATTAATTGATATTGAAAGGCATCTACCGAAGTCATTTATTGCTGACATTGTCACAGCTCAAGTCATTTATTGCTGACATTGTTCCAGGTCAAGTCATTTATTTGCGATAAAAGTTTCTTTCACCGTCCTTTTTTACAAGGGGAAAGGGGGGAAAACCCGCTATTTATTTTGTATTGGTCTTTCCTTTTGTAGTTCCATCATGTTTGGGTCTCAAAAACCAGATATTGATAATCCGATTCCATGATATTTTTGCGGCTTGCAATATTTTGGTGCAACGGCTACTTTTGATCTTCTGACATCGAATCGTTGTTTTTTTGTTTTGTTTTTATTTAATGTGTTTTGTTTTTGTTTGTTTTTTATTAGACAAAATACACTAGAAAAAATAAGTTTTTTTTTTTTAGAAATATTTACATTTAAAAAAAAAAGGATGGAATGTGATGTGTATTATATTATTTGATGCTACATAAGTATATTTCTCAATTTAGCTTTTTTTTTTTCCTGTTACAGTTCCTATATTGACTGCCATCAATAAGACATTCTACTTTCCAATCTCTCCACATGTATGTGTTTGTATTCTGAACGTTTGTAGTTCGCTAGAAATGAGTTGTTTTTGTTTGTTTTCCAGAAGCTCCAAACAGACGGCGTAGAGTGTGGGACACGTCTGAAAATGACACCAGTTCTTTGCCCCCTCCGTTCTTCCACCCCACCCCCGAGCGTGTGACGTCTAAGGAAGGCCAGATGGCCAAACTGGAATGTATGGTGGAGAATATCGGCACTAAACACGTAAGTCAAAGCAGTCATCATTACTCACACGTATAACAGTAAGTGATGTATGCAAGTGTTCATCATAACTCAACTCACACGTATAACAGGGAATGATGTATTCGAGTATTCATCTTTAATCAATCTTATAACAGAAAGTGATGTATACGAGTATTCAGCATTAGTCAACCTTATAACAGTAAAGTAACTGTCAGGGGATTGTAATGGGACGCTTACATTGTTGATAGCGCTATAACAAATAGATGTGATGCCCAAGCTAGGGCCCGCGGGCAACATCTTGCCAGTTCTTGAAAGTTCTGCTGTATAAAAAAGGTACAGAGGCTCGATCGATTCCATTGAGTGGGTCAAAATGTGTGAGCTATAATGCGACTCATTGCCCTCGTGACGAAATTTTTTTAACTTCACTCAGGCCGGAAATTGCCGGGCAGCACTGAAGGGAAGTTATACGTGATAAAACGTGTAAGGGTCATCCAAACAACAAGTCTTTCTACATCTTTCTTTCTAAAACACTCAGACAGTGCATAGATCTAAATATAGATCGTATAGTTCAGAGGAGGTTAAAAAAATAGAATTCAAGTATGAAATAACGAGACTACAGAACATTGGAGAAAGTATTTTTAGAAAGATACGAAAATGTAAGCTTGGCGATCCATTTATTATTGAGTTTTATGCTGGTTCTGTTTCTGTTGATTAATCATTCAAATCAATTTATAGTGTGTTTGTACTTGGGATATTGTGAATGTGATTTGCCACACTACACTATTCAATCTACAGCAGTGGATGTAATCTACAGTAGAAACTAATTCACAAATCTCCGGCTACGCTTGGATAACTTGTCGCTAGATTTTACCGGTTAGTGAATCACCCCTGTAAGAACCAAAGCATAAAATGAAAGTTATCATTCTTCATCTATTGTCTACCCAACAGAGACACCTGAGCGAGATACACATACTTCTTCTTCTTCTTTCTCATTTTACATGTCAGATGGTTCAGATCAGTAATCCTATATCTGAGATGAACCGCGCAGTGGTTTCTAGATCAGGCAGTTCTCCGTATAGTTTTTGTTCTTTAAGAGGATTTTGGTGCTAGAATCTTATTCGAGCCTCTTGATATAGTATGCAGTTTTGAAGGACATGGTCAGCATTCTCTGGTGATGCTCCACGAGGGCAGGTTTCGCTCGTCCCGACTTTAAGCTTCCGGAACATATGTTGTCTCATTCTGTTGTGTCCGGTTCTGAGTCGAAAAATTCTGCGTTGGAGATACACATACTTGGTGTTATATTTAAATGTTACTGTTTTCTGTTGTAGTGTAGAAAATACAGAGTCCTGGTCTTTTCTCTTTTAAAAAGTGAAAGTAACTTCACCTGTTTGATTCAGCTCAATACCAAGTAGAAAACAGCCAATGAAATGGTTTCTTTTTATGACTCCGTGGACATTTATGCTATTTACTCGAAAACTGAGGCCATGTTTCTGGCCTGAGCATATTTAATTCGCCAGACGAGATTAGCGTAATGATTTTTATTGGCGTAACAAACACAGCGTTTCTCAAACTCTGGGAAGCGAAGTGCTAACAGGGGGGAGCAAGAAGATGGTCATTTGTTTAAAGGAGAAAAAAGCATCTTTTGTATTCACATTGTAATTATAAAATCGTTTTGAGTATTAAACAATTAAATAGAAACTTTTTATTACGAATGTGAGAACAAATGTTCGATTTAATTTCTGTGACGTCGTTTCACCTTCATACTGTTTCACCTTCATACTGTTTCACCTTCATACTGTTTCACCTTCATACTGTTTCACCTTCATACTGTTTCACCTTCATACTGTTTCATCTTCATACTGTTTCACCTTCATACTGTTTCACCTTCATACTGTTTCACCTTCATACTGTTTCACCTTCATACTGTTTCACCTTCATACTGTTTCACCTTCATACTGTTTCACCTTCATACTGTTTCACCTTCATACTGTTTCATCTTCATACTGTTTCATCTTCATACTGTTTCACCAAAATTGTCTGAAAAGGGATTTAATATAATACAATTTTGCGGGATTAATATCACAGTTAGTCCAGAGTCATTCCCAAGCGACGTTCCATCGCTCATTTGCAACGTACCATCTCTCATTTACAACGTACCATCACTCATTTGCAACGTACCATCGCTTATTTGTAACGTACCATCGCTCATTTGCAACGTACCACTTGATCTGGGAATCCGATCCGGCTAAGAAAACTTACAGTGGTCTCCTATACCCTCTACCTGGATAGGGCGTAAACGTAATTTAGTCACGACTAAAATTTGAGAAACACTTGACTTCAAATGTCCTTCGGCTCGACTTCCTCACACGAAACATTTCAAAAACATTTCTGTCACGTGTTTATTGTAATGTAGTTCAGTTGTTTTAGTTCTTTTTAAAACAAAACAAAAAAATATCGCGTAGAAAGATATGAGGCATTCGCTAATATTCTAATCGATTCACATTGGAGACTATTTATAATGAAACATTAATAACACCTATCATGGAGCTTGGTGATCATGGGAACTAGACAAAATTGATCAAGCATGAAACTTCTTTACACTTGTAGTTTACTGGAACTCTTAGATTACATTCATTCGACCCTTGCCAGCACTCAGCCATTAGTTTAGTCCAGTGCTTCCCAAATTGTGTTCCGTGGAATCCTAGTTTTCCGCGAGGCCTGAATAGCTGTTCCGCGAACTACTGGAATAATTAACTCGATGGCCACCACGTCAATTAATCTCGCTAAAAAAATAATAAGCAAAGTGTTCCGCTAAATACTCAGAATGTGAGAAGTGTTCCGTTAACGAAAAAGTTTGAGAATCATTGGTCTAGTCTATTGAGTTTAACAGTGAACTGCTATAATTTTGTAATTTGCTTGAGCAGCACAAGGGCCAACGAAATGTAGGTCAAGAGAACTGAGTTTGGTCAAAATGTAGGACGAAACTATAGTAACATTCCGAGAATTAATACAATGAAATGAAACATTTATGAAAATGACCAGAAGTGAAAAGAAGAGGGGGTGGGAGGTGAGTTAACTAACATTTAATAGGAAACAAACAAACAAAAAATCAAATTGTCAAACTTTGAAAGTGTCTTTTTTTCTGATTTGTGACAGACAGACAGACATGCAGGAGAAGGAGAGTAGGAAAACAAGCAAAATTTCAAAAAATCTTTTTAAAAAAAACAAAGCTTATCTAAAGGAGAATAACTCCGCCCTTAAAAGTATATCTATCAATAATGTAGATGTTATTTCCCTTGTTTGATATAAACATAATTACCAATATTTAAAAGACTAATTGGTTATTGTTTTTTATTGATTCATGTTTTGTTAGCTAGAATGAATTATTGTTTAAAGTCTCAACTTGATCGGCGAATGCGTGAGGAAGAAATAGCGTTAACAATTATTTAAGGGGACTAAACCAGACAAATTTAGCCATATCTGTAATACTGAAGGATTTGTTTCCCCTGTTGGTATCAAACAAAATAATTAATTACCAGTAATTAAATGACTAATTAGTTACTTTTTCTTATTGATTCGTGTCTAGTCTATGTCGATGAATAATTGTGAGAAGTTTCAACTTGTTCCGATAAATGGGTGTGGACGAAATAACGTGTACAGACTTTTTACAAAGACAGACAAACAAAGTGAGTTGATTGAAGCTTTGTACAAAAAAAAGAGAAAAAAGAGAGAAGGAAACTAATAATAAGATAAGAGAGAAAGGGAGAAAAAGAGAGATTGAGAAAAGTGTATAAGAGTGAGAGACATTAGAGATAACTCTTACTATATTGAACAGATAACGATTGTTTTACCTCTCTGTTTACTTCCGTCTATTAGCTTTACCTTTTCCGCATGGATGGAAGGTGAAAGTTGGGTGGGTGGTAGTCTGAAGCTGGGCAGATAGAGTGTCTCATTCATAACGTCGCGTGTTCGAGCCCCATACCAGCCAAAGTTTTTTCCTTGGCGATCCCATCTGATCAAATCAATCCCATCCATATCAGAATCGACCTTGATCCGTTTAAGATACGATACGATACGATCCTATTGGATCCCATCAGATTCGATTCTATCATATCCGACCCGACTTTATTAAAACATAAACTAGGAATTGATTAGGTATTCGGTAGAATGTTCTTTATCTGGAGTGCAATACCGGTTTGTGGCCTACGGATACAAGTTCTATTTTATTTTACTTTCAATAATGTCAGAAAGCTGAAATAGTTGTCTGGTTCCGGTTGCAAGTCATAGCTAACCTTAAGGATGTCTCTGCATCTGAAGGAGTGAAATATGTTTTGGCTCCAAACTTTAATATCTCAATGACGCAGTGAGCCCCTCTCTTTATGGCTAGTTTTATGGAGACAAACCCAGTGTATAAGTTGCTTGGTGTATTAGGGACTACTCTGGTATAAAACATAGAGAATGTGACCAAGCCTTATGCATCTGGTCTGCACATTGGCCACTGGCCTACCGCACACCCCACTATTCCCTCCACTCAGTTGTTCCTCTCGCAGACGGCAATTAATGACACGAACAGTTAGTTCACCAAGGGACGAGACTCTGCGTGAGTGAGCTAGGGGTAGCAAGGGACGTAAATCTTCATGCTTCGCTGGTGGCCGGAAATTCAGGCTAGGCCCACTTGAAGATTTTTATTGTAGCCACTAGAAGTTAACAACTTCTAAATAATTATGTGACGTTATGGTGGGATTTGTACACATGATGTACTGAAAGTTAGAATTAAGAATACAATTGTACAATGTTTGTTGTTTTTTAAATTAGCATTAAAGAACTATTTACTCATCTAATTAAACACTTGAACTTTTGGAAGACTGCAATCGTGATCATCAGGGATTCACCTTTCAATCAGTGTCATTATTGGTGCGTTAGAGTGACAGTATGTTAGAGTGACAGTATGTTAGAGTGACAGTATGTTATTGTGACAGTACGTTAGAGTGACAATATATTAGAGTGACAGTACGTTAGAGTGACAATACGTTTTAGTGACAGTATGTTAGAGTGACATTACGTTTTAGTGACAGTATGTTAGAGTGACAGTACGTTTTAGTGACAGTATGTTAGAGTGACAGTCTCCCATAGATCTTTTAAAAACAGTCCCATTGATAATGCACTTGGTGGTGGTTGAGGCTCAGGTAAAGGTTGTTTAAAGATTTTATCTATAAAATAGTAATTTACTACCATAAAAACAATAAATTTGTACATCCTATGTATTCATGTAAAGAATGCAGACAAAGTTGTACGAAGTTATAGTTTGTCTAGAGGCTGATTCAAGAAACTCGCTCCTTGCTCCTCAAGCACAGTGGGTAGATACACCCATCACTACCGTCGACCTGGAAAAAATGAAAGAATTTATGACATTTTTCTAACGGAGCTTAAAGAAATCTACTTAACTCTAATTAGCTTCCCGCAGCCACAGGGGAATAGAAGAGAGTTAGGTCATTGCCCGGACTGTCCTATACCCTAGCCATAGAGTGTCACTTTCAAGTTGGAGACGTACTTGACCTGCAGAAAGACCTTGAACAAAAAAAAGTCTTAAGACTTGATCGAAAACGAGGACAAACTTATACAATTTTAACACATGCACTAATGATCTCGACAAGGAAAAAAAAAGTCACAAACGCTAATTGGATTATTCGTTCCGCGTGAAAAATAATTAGCCCTTGATTGAATAAGTGTTTCATAAACTGATGCGGACTACATGGGAGGTGGCTGAAGGGATTCTCTGAGTTGGGTGGTGCAGGAACTGGGTTCTAATTGTCTCTATAGATGACACTACCGAAATCTTATTAGGAGTGGGCAGCTTATATTGAGTGAAATTGCATCAATTATTTTAAATTAATCAAGTAATTTATTTTGAATAGATCTTAACCATAGACTATATGACAAACTGGTCATCATCGAACCACGATGGACGAACTATAGACTATATACAAAGTCTATGATCTTAACTAAGGGGCGCGGTGGCTGAGTGGTTAAGCGCTCGGCTCCTGAACCTGAGGTCCAGGGTTGGAATCTCGGTGAAGGCTGGGATTTTGAATGTCGGGATTTTTTAGGGCTTCCCTGAGTCCATCCAACTCTAATAGGTACCTGATTTTAGTTTGGAAAGTAAAGGCGGTTGGTCTTTGTGCTGGCCACATGACACCCTGCTCATTAACCGTTGACCATAGAAACAGATGACCTTAACATCATCTGCCCCCATAGATCGTAAGGTCTGAAGGGGAAACTTTACTTTTTTACTATGATCTTAACTAACAATAATACAAGTGTAAGATTGGAAATCCACCTATTAATTTTTTTGTTGTTAAGCGCAATGTCATAGCAACTGAACAACTGAAGCCACAACAAAAAAAAATACAGACCTTCATCAACAGATGCCTGAGAAATATCCTAAAAATACACTGGTACGACAAAGTAGAAAACACCAAACTGTGGGAGATGAGTGGACAGAAAAATATAGAAGTGCAGATCTTAGAGAGGAAGGGAAGATGGATTGGTCACATACTTAGAAAAGATACCAGCAACAGAGCTAGGCAGGCCTTAGAGTGGAACCCCCAGCAGGGAACAAGACGCAGAGGAAGACCAAAAAGAACATGGAGACGCAGTGTACTTGAAGAAGCAGAGAAGACCGGGAAGAGCTGGGAAACTATCAAAAAACTAGCAAGAGACCGTGGAGAGTGGCGTGTTTTTGTCGAGGCCCTATGTTCCATGAGGAACTCAAAGGAATGATGATGATGAATGTCATAGCATGCTGAGTGGCTACGATCCAAATACTTTTGTGGACCAGTGGGAGTGGGAGGGTATCTGGGAGAAGGTTCCCGTGCTGCCTTTCAGACCACTAGTTCTGAAAGGGAACTTTACAAGCGAAAAGTAGAGTTCCCCTTTAAGTCCATGCGATCTATGGGGCGATGATGTTAAGGTCATCTGTTTGTGGCCAACGGTTAACAAGTGACCAGTACAACGATCAACCGCCTTTACTTTTCCCCCACTAGAGCTGGTAGTCTCAGAGGCGCCCAAAAGATCCCGAAATTAAAAATCCCAGTCGTATTGTCTACGACTATGAATAATTGTGCAAAAAAAAATTAACTGTAAAAAAATCCTCCCATACAGAGAGACAGACGGAGTAAGGTAATAAGAAAGAATTAAGCTATAATTTAAAAACATCTCAATGCTTCTCAAATATCCTCTATTATCACTAGTTAATAACCCATATGTTTTGTGTGTTATAAACAGAAGAGCTTAGATAATGTAATTCTGCAGGGCTAAAAAGTGCATAAAAACCATACACTATATATCTAGTCTATGATAAAAACTAACTACCTTTTAAAAAATGACCTAGCTTAGCAACACTTCCCTTTTTGTTTCACCGGATATGCTAAAAAGCTAGCTATTTATAGTTTATCCGCCATGTATCTAAATATCCAATTTATCTAAATTTGGTTTCAAATCTAGAACCATCGGACCACTATCAAATGACTCTATCACCGCCGCCACCAAGTTTGTATCGTAGAGAGTTTTTGCCTCTATTATCTAATAGATGGGTTGGAAAGGAAACCTGGTCAAACTGCTTGGCCAAAGGACATCACTTGGTTTCATGGCTCAGTCGATTTCTTTTAGGAAATAATTCTTCAGGGACTTCAAACTTAACGCAATGGTTGCAAACATAGTACATTGACTGCAAACATAGTACTTTGATTGCAAACATAGTACATTGGCTGAAAACATAGTAGTTGACGGCAAACATAGTACTTTGGCTGCAAACATAGTACATTGACTGCAAACATAGTACTTTGACTGCAAACATAGTACATTGGCTGCAAACATAGTACATTGACTGCAAACATAGTACTTTGGTTGCAAACATAGTACATTGACTGCAAACATAGTACTTTGACTGCAAACATAGTACATTGGCTGCAAACATAGTACATTGGCTGCAAACATAGTACATTGACTGCAAACATAGTACATTGGCTGCAAACATAGTACATTGGCTGCAAACATAGTACATTGACTGCAAACATAGTACATTGACTGCTAACATAGTACTTTGGTTGCAAACATAGTACATTGACTGCAAACATAGTACTTTGACTGCAAACATAGTACATTGGCTGCAAACATAGTACTTTGACTGCAAACATAGTACATTGACTGCAACATAGTACTTTGACTGCAAACATAGTAGTTGACGGCAAACATAGTACTTTGACTGCAAAAATAGTACATTGGCTGCAAACATAGTAGTTGACGGCAAACATAGTACATTGGCTGCAAACATAGTACTTTGACTGAAAACATAGTACTTTGACTGCAAACATAGTACTTTGATTGCAAACATAGTACATTGGCTGAAAACATAGTAGTTGACGGCAAACATAGTACTTTGGCTGCAAACATAGTACATTGACTGCAAACATAGTACTTTGACTGCAAACATAGTACATTGGCTGCAAACATAGTACATTGACTGCAAACATAGTACTTTGGTTGCAAACATAGTACATTGACTGCAAACATAGTACTTTGACTGCAAACATAGTACATTGGCTGCAAACATAGTACATTGGCTGCAAACATAGTACATTGACTGCAAACATAGTACATTGGCTGCAAACATAGTACATTGACTGCAAACATAGTACATTGACTGCAAACATAGTACTTTGGTTGCAAACATAGTACATTGACTGCAAACATAGTACTTTGACTGCAAACATAGTACATTGGCTGCAAACATAGTACTTTGACTGCAAACATAGTACATTGACTGCAACATAGTACTTTGACTGCAAACATAGTAGTTGACGGCAAACATAGTACTTTGACTGCAAAAATAGTACATTGGCTGCAAACATAGTAGTTGACGGCAAACATAGTACATTGGCTGCAAACATAGTACTTTGACTGAAAACATAGTACTTTGACTGCAAACATAGTACTTTGACTGCAAACATAGTACATTGGCTGAAAACATAGTAGTTGACGGCAAACATAGTACATTGGCTGCAAACATAGTACATTGACTGCAAACATAGTACATTGGCTGAAAACATAGTAGTTGACGGCAAACATAGTACATTGGCTGCAAACATAGTACATTGGCTGCAAACATAGTACATTGGCTGAAAACATAGTACATTGACTGCAAACATAGTACATTGACTCCAAACATACTACATTGACTGAATACCTAAGTACAATGAGTGGGAATTAAATATTAAAGTTAAGAAATGTACCAATAATTTAGCACTATCAAACTATCGAATAACAAATTATCAACAATCAAATCATCAACAATCAAACCATCAACTATGAAACAAAACATCAGACATCAGCTATCAAACCAAAACGTATCAAATTCTCAACTATCAAAGGAGTTTTCATGTTTTATTAACTAGTTCCTGGAGTTGACCAGATTTGAACAGAACTGACTGAACGAGCGGGTTGAAGTTTCTTCATGATTTGCAGCACCACTAAGGTGAATGGATGGTGAATATAAGCAAACATGGGTATCACATACTCATAACCGTTCTCAGAACGAGGGCTGATTTGTAAATTGCATACCATTTCCTAGCACGACTATTTTGAAACTTGCCATGGGCACTTCAAAGATTCAAAATTGTTATATTTTTTCAAATCCATATCAATTATAATATTGGCCTCTTGATACATTGACAAACAGAGCCGCGGGATTATTTTATGCTATCAGCTATTTTTCTGTTGTGAACAAATTTAAAATTCAATAATCTGATTATTATCACAATAAATCATTAATATTTCATTCCGCTTACAATAGAAATAGCCATCGTTCTTAAAAAAATATTCTAATCCATGAAATTTTAATCATTTATTTAGTTTCGGGGGATCTCAAGGTATAAGTGTCAAGGTATAAGCTTGAGTATGAAGAAGTCAATCACGTGACATGTGAGAGAGAAAGTGGCAGAGAGATGGTGGGGGGAGAGAGAGGGAGAGGGATAGTAGAAGAAAAAATTAAACTAAAATAGCATGCAATCCTTGAAGGAGCCATTTTTTTTTTTTTTTCCGCGCTGTTTTAATGACTTTTAACTTAGAACTAAAATAAAATAAAAAGAGAAAAAAAGAGAGTTACTTTAAATAGATATAGAATTATAGACCTTCTTATATTGAAGCCTACTTGGAGAAGAAATATGCCGCCAAGTTAGAGACATATCTGAAGGAGAGAATCGATCAAGCCTCGCTATTAAACATGATAGATTGATCAATAGAGAACTATTATTCCAACACGCTAGACTATAATGTACATTGCTGGCTAGTGCCAAGTCAGTTAATAAATAGCCTATTGGTGGTATCATGTATTGAGTGTACATTGGTGGCTAGTGCCAAGTCAGTTAATAATAGCCTATTGGTGGTATCATGTATTGAGTGTACATTGGTCCATTAGTAACAAGTCACATTTCTGCTTGCTATTAGAGACACTATGCACTTCTGTGTACGAGTGTTTACGAAACTCTTGTGTAGGCCTTTATTGAAGTCATCACTCTGACCCGATGAATAGCGAAAAAAAAAAGCTTTACCCAAAAAATTGGACTAGCTTTATCATAAAAATTGGACTAGCTTTAGCATAAAAAATTGGACTAGCTTTACCATTTGCTGATTTCTTGAAGCGCTGAAAATTACTGAGTCAGGTAAAATGTTCATTTGTGAAAGAGTCCGCAGTAGCGACACAATACCTATTTCCACTTTTGAAAGGACTAGCTTTATATTGAACACAACGCACGAATTGAAAGAAATTGAATTGACACTCGGCCGCCATTTCATTAGTGCAACGTTTAGCCTTAGATAAGGTAAGATAAGATAAGATAAGATAAGATAGTTATAAGATAGTTAACTGGAATGTTTGGAGGACAGCTGCACCGGCTTTAGAATGAAGCAATCCGGACAGTCCTAGGAAAGTCAAAGCACAGTTCAGTGGCAGCTCTCTTGCAATACACTCCACTGTTAGCACTGGAGTTGAATACCAAAAGATATTTAGTCATTAAGGCATAATTATGTAACTTATGTTTATGTATCCTTGTTTAGGCCAACTAATAAGGCTTGTCTTAGAGTCCGAAGATTTGTGAGGAATGCAGTATTTCCCGTGGCTGAGCAGCCCCAGCTGTGACCTACATATTTTACCACACACAGTTCAAGCATAACCATTGTTGCAGGTGGTCGATTTAGATTTTCTTTTCGCCGTCTGCATCTGTCCACGGCAGCGGATTTTCTTTTGGTCTCAAATGTGTATCCCGGGGCCTTTGTGAGTGACCTACAGCTGTCTCGTTCTGAGGCGCATGCATCCAGGTGCCCTCTTCTATGTCAGCTAAGGCAAGATGGCGCCTAAGCTGGTCTTTGAAGCGTTTCCGTGGGGCACCTCTGTTACGTCGACCACCTTTTAGCTCACCAAAAAAGACTGCCTTTGGCATACGTTCGTCTTCCTTACGGGATACGTGCCCTGTCCAGCGTAACTGTCGGACCATAAGAAGTCCCTCTATACTCTCTGTTATAAGCATTCTGCTGGTTCTAGTCACGTAATGAAGTCTTTTAAACACTTGTACTATTTATATCAATTTTATTAGAGAAAACCCAATCATTTGAAGTCTCTCTCATCAATAAGAATATAATGTTTCAGTTCGTTATACGATGGATATTATGGTAATAAGGATGGTCTTCAAGTCCGACGACTAAGTAGGAGTGCATTGTTTCACGTGGATTACGTAGCCCCAGCTGTGACCTACATAGTTTGTCACATCCAGCTTAGATTTAGCCGTTGTTTGTCGGTAGACGGTTTAGGAACTTTAGATTCTTTTTCCGCCGTCTATGTCTGCCCTAGGCTGTAAATTTAATTTTGGTACAGATGTTTATCAGGCGAATTTTGTTTTTGTAATAAATCTCTAGCTGTCTCGTTCTTTAGCCGCCCGCTGCTATATGATCTCGTCTTTGTTAGTTAAAATAAAAAGCTGGCACGTAAGCTGGTCTTAAAGTTTCGCGGGGGGGGGGGGGGGGGCTGTTCACCTCTGTTGCACCTACCACCTTTCAGCTCACCAGAAAGCATTTTGGTTTACGGTCGTCCCCCATACGGGATATGTGCCCTGACCAGCATGCAAGCTCTAAACAGATACATTTGGTACAAATATTTCGAATCGAACAGATTTATTTTTGTTAGCCTAGATCTATTTCAAATTTAATTACATGACTGATCCAAACTAATTGATACACTTAATATAATCTTTGATGTTTGTTTTTTTAAATATTTTTTAGATATATTTTTTGCTTGTTTTTAGCAAGATAATTACAGAAGCAAATTTTAATTAAATAGTGACGCATGAGTGACACTTCATCATACATCAGCTTAAATTCTAGATTCCAACTGTAATTAAAAGATGGCTTAACCTTGATTGAATGGCTTATATCTTATTGAATACAAAGCGAGTTTAATCTATTCATTACAACATTTGATTGAGTTAGCGTTGTTTTAATTACAATTGATTGCTATTCTCCTCTCATTTGAAGTGTCAGACAATAAAGTCGCCTTTTCACGTCAAGTGAGATTGTGTTGTTGTTGTTTTATGTTACACGTTAAATGTTTCCAAATGAATTGCTTGATAGAAGCAACGCTAATACAAAGTGAACACAGAGTGAACAAAACAGGCAAAAGGAGCACTCGGAAATCTAAATACATTTATACCGAGAGAAATCATCAAATAATAATGAAAATAAAGATATAATGAACAAGAAAGACACCATCATCACTATGAACATTGTTGTCTTATAATGAACAAAATAGATGCACAATAAACAAGATAAAAATAAAATCAATATTATAAGAGATACAATTTTAATGCTCCGTAGAGCGTTTTCCATCCTTTTTTTTTTAGTTTAAAGGTATCAAATCTTTAAATATCCTCAAAATATTTGGAATTTTACATAGTAACGCATCTGCTCAGATTAAGTATCTAAATCGAATACGCTTAATTTGGTATCGAAGTGATTCTGTACAATTTTGCTAAAGTGAGACGATTATCAACATTACAAATCGATCCTATTTAAAAAATAGAAAGATCCACATATTAAAAACTGAATTCCCAACACTCTGGCTTTTTGTTTCTCAATGCACATTACTTTATAATTAACCATTTATTAAATGAGACGCGGTGGCTGAGCGGTTAAGCACATAATGTTCGAACCTGGGGTACTGTGTTCGAATCTCGGTAAAGACTGGGATTTTGAATTTCGGGATTATTAGGGCACCCCTGAGTCCACCCAATTCTAATGGGTACCTGACTTTAGTTGGGGGAAGTAAAGGCGGTTGGTCGTTGTGCTGGCCACATGACAGCCTGCTCTTTACACATCATCGGCCCTACAGATCGCAAAGTCTGAAACCGCTAAGGAGTATGTAACAACTCACCTGCCGAATCAACCAGCCCTGGAAATGGATGGCGCTAGAGCGTCGGACCTCTACCGGGCCGTCTCGGCAACATCCGTGTACTCAAGCTCTTCACCGGTACTGCAACTGTTACCATATGATTCCAAAACTTTATTTGGCAAAACCAGTTTGTTCTACATTGAATGCATTTAAGAATTTCATTCAAAGGTTTAAAAGATAAATCTACTATCGTGGCATAATGTAGCCTATATACAGGGCCGGATTTAAGTATGTATGAAATCCCAGGCCTCGGGGCAGATTTTTTTGCGAAGGCACCCAACACCTTTTAGAAAGCTTTAATATAATAAAGATTCACTTATGAATACTAATACTTATTTCTAAAAGCATGTCAAATTTTAGAAGAAAGAAATGAGGTATTTGTAAATTTAATTTCATTTTCCTTTGCATAACTTAAATCAATAAAAAAAATCAATAATAATAATTTAATAATGATAATATTGTAATTTATAGAGTGCTGTCAACAAACAAAATGTTATGAATTCGTTGCAGCTTGGCGATTTTGTCATCGGGTACACCTGCTAGCACGGCGTTACAGCAGTCAAGGCGGAAGAGTATGAATGCCACAGCTAGCTTTCTTCTTTGACTCCGTTGTTAAATATTATCGGATCTGGCCTAATCTGTGCAGTTGCAGATAAAGACCCTTGCTGAGCTGACTTATGTGTGGGTCGAAAGATAGTTTTGAATCAAAGAAAACTCCAATCTAATGTTCATAGATTTATCTGAAATATTTTAGTCTTTTCTTATTTGTGTTTTCAACAATAGAAAGACAAAAACACAATAAGGAAAAGAAAAAAGATTAACATTACCTTCTATATTTTATGGGTTATGTCCCCTGTTCTGACTTACGTTTGGACAAACAAACTAAATCAGTAAACCGAGTTGAGTCCGTCCAGTGGCACAGTCACTCGCTGTCTGGTGTTTTAAACCCATAATCGCTCCATCAATTATTCAAGTGACTGGGTCATTATTTGTTACTTTACACTAGGCTAGGTGTTCTTGTGTTATTGGTGGATGTTATTCACAGAAATTGAAGAGAACGAAAACAAAAATAAAAGCGTTAATGGGAAACAATCCAAGTGTGAAATAACATTTGTTGAAGTAGATAGAATTCTAATTTATAGTCCATAAAATAGTTGAGGTTTATTTTAATGTCCTGGTCAGTATTTTTGTTAAAATAAACATAGCATAACTAACTTATATTTTGGTTATAAAGTTATTAAGAAAAAATAGATTATATTGATGTTTTGAAGTTCATACCCCATAAAGGCGACTTTTTACTCATAATTTTTTTTTTAAACCTAATCGTAATCTACAGACTACAGTCTTTGGAATACATATCCCTTCTACTTATTAGCTTGTCAAATACGGAAACTCATAAAGCTCTTTTTTCTCTAGAGGCAGCTGTCCTCCCTCCTTCAAAGTCCGATATACCAACACTTGCGACTCCACGCCACCAGGAGCGATTATGGGTTCCATTTTACATAACACACACACTCACATAAAACATATATAAAACACATGACCTACTTTAATTTAGTTATAGTCTGCTATGCTATGTTTCCTAATTTATTTTATTTTTTTATTTTTCTGTTTGCCAAGTTTAAGAAATAGCTCGTCGTGCAAAACAAACTCAATGAGTGTACACGTCAATGAGAAAGAGAATTATTTAAAGTTTTAGGGTAGGAACCTTAAAAAAATATAGCCGAATGAATTCTGGGAAGCCAAAAATAATGTGGGAAGACAACTGGTGGTGGCTTTTGGCCAAGAGTGATATGATTATCTCTGGCCGCCATGTTTTCTCTCTCCGTGAAATCAAAACGTCATTATCGTCATTATTTTGACAGGCACCTGACAATTGAGACGTCTGCTTTATTCGCAGGACGTGACGTAGTTCGACAATTGATTCCCAAACTGACAGGACCAGCCAGAAAAGTGGTTGTCCTAACTTGTTTTAGCAAATGGCAACTTGATCCAAGTAAATACAATTTCACGTTTAAAAAAAAAAATAGAGCAACTGAAAAATACCCGATACAAAATAATAGTCTAATTGGAAATGTCTGTCTGGTAATTTTAAAACTTGGACCTCGTTTTCCCGCCTTCCAATAACTTCCATGAAAATCTCTCTTTTCTGTATCGGATAACACTCAAATTTTTTTTTCTTCTACTAAAGTAGAAGAAAAAATATCTTTTTATGTATCTCTTCAGTTATGTATTGTTCAAATGAGATACGTATCAAGAGTAAACAAGAATAACATTTTTAAAAATACTTTAAAAAACAAAAACAAACAAAAAACAAAGCTTATAATAAGTGTAAAAAAAAGTAAATAACCCTTTTAAGATCTTGTGATCTATAGGGCAGATGATGTTAAGGTCATCTGTTTATTTGGCCAACGGTTAACGAGCAGGGTGTTATGTGGCCAGCACAACGACCAACCGCCTTTACTTTCCCCAACTAAGGTCAGGTACCCATTAGAGTTGGGTGGACTCAGGGATGCCCTAAAAATCCCGGAATTCAAAATCACAGTCTTTACCGAGCTTCGATCTCAGGACCCCTGGTTCGGAAGCCAAGCGAATAATCACTCAGCCACCGCGCCCCCATATTAAGTGTAATTGTATCCATTAGTTTGGATCAGTCATTGAGTTACAAAAGACAGAATAAATCTGTGCTATTAGAAATATTTGTCGTTTGTTTTTGTTTAGCTTTTAGCTTTCTCAATGCGCTATGACCCGATCAGTTGTGAAAGGGGGAGGGGAGAAAGGGGGGGGGGGTATCTCGGTGAATGTTTACATGATCGTTCTTTAAATACATAAAAAAATGTTCAAGAGTCCTCGAGAGGGCTAAATCAACTTATACCACCACATCTGTCAAGTATTATTTCTTTCCCTTATTCAAGATACCAAACAAAATAATGAATTACAAATAGTAAATGAACTAATTTAAATTTTTTTATTGATTCTTGTGTTGTCAGGTAAAAAGAAATAATTTTGCAAAATTTCAGCTTGATCCGAGATTGTGTGCGGGAGAAAAAACGTGTACAAACTTTTTACCAGACAGACAGGCAGAGTGAGTTGATAGAAGCTTTGTAAAAAAAAAAGGCCCGATTATCATCAGAGCATTGATAGATAGATGATATATATATATATAACGGAAATAGACTTGTTGTAAAATGTTGACCAAAATAATGGGCGAAAGTAATTACATTCAAAGTAATACTCATAGCATTGGCAGTTGTAAAGTCGCTACAGATACTTGTAGCAAACAACCGTAGCTCTAGTCTTGCTTCCTGCACTTGGCCAATAGATATTCCCAGAGCCTATCATTTAGACGCCAGGTGTCACCACTACCGACACGTCATGAATTCATTGGCCCGCATCAGCCAGTGACACAAGCGGGCAGAAGGAAATAAATCCACATCGTGAAGTTCTCCATTTTGACATGCATGTAAGATCACCAGCAGATCGCAGTCACAGAATAATTAATTCTGAATAAACATTCTATGATATTATTGTATAAATCTTTGCTCTGGACACGATCGGAAGTAATGAACTCATTCAAAGTGTTCGGCATGTTGACCTTGACCTTACTAAATTCGTTTTCGACCTTGTAAACATGAATGAGGAAATTTTTTTTTCGAGGTGTGTGGGGGAGGGGGGAGGAGGTATCTACACGCTGCAGAGGCAGGGGAGGGCGTTTGTCTTAGACTTTAAACAAAAGATATTTCTGTTCTAATAATGTAATAAGAAATAAAATATTAATTCTTACTTTGTGTTCAAGTACTATTGTGCACACATAACGGTGGCCATATGCAAAAGGGATATTACTCTCAGTAATGAAAAAAATGCACTATAATTGTTATTAGTTCCCTTGTATCCCAATTGGATTTCATGGCAAATAAAAAAAGTATAATTCAATAATATATGAGGTTATGTTTTTATTTTATTTTTTTTTAAATGTTATTATAAGTTTATATGAAAAATTTCAGCCCCCGATAAGGTCATGAAAAGGTTGTCAATTCGTTTGTTTTTTATTGGAAAAGGGGGGGGGTGGATTGTCTCCTATAGTTACTATTTATCTGTATAAATCATTACTCCCTTAAATCATTACTCCCTTCAGTTTCATCCCAACCCGTGAATGATCCACTCTCTAGTTGTTAGATTGTATTTTGACAATGGGTCCCCCCGTGTCACTAGCTCTGGAAAGGGGGGGCACTTAACTTTCCATTACTGGAGTTTGAACCCGTTCTACCAGGGAGTTGTTTTGACATGCCTCTCTGATGCTTTGATGTCATCAATTCTGACAGATGGGTTACAGAACTTGCTGAGGAGCTCTCTTGCTTTGTAGGGAAAGCATTACGAGGTAATCATGAGACGTCTTTCTATACTGCTGGGAACTGTGTAATAAGAAAGTAAATTCGTCTGAACATCAACTGAGAGGCCAGATTTTGTTTATATTTCTTTCTGTGTAAATGTATCTAGACCTGACCAGCCATAAATGATTAAGTCATCTGGTGTTCTTTAAGATTTTCAACCTTGCCTACAAATATCTAGTTCTTCTTCGTTCCTGTGTTGTTGAATAAGTCCATGATTATTGCTATGCTGGTGGCCTGACAGATAGATAGATAGATAGATAGATAGATAGATAGATAGATAGATAGATAGATAGATAGATAGATAGATAGATAGATAGATAGATAGATAAATAGATAAATAGATAGATAGATAGATAGATAGATAGATAGATAGATAGATAGATAGATAGATAGATAGATAGATAGATAAACGAATGGAAGGACAGACAGACAGATGGTCTCGGATGGATGGAAAGGATACAATTATATTACATCATGAGAATTGATCACTTCACTCTAGTGAAGTATTGCCACTAATATGTTGAACAATGTTTGAATCCGCCTTTCACAAAATTCCAAAAATGTTGCCAAACGTTTTCAGATGGAATCACTTTTAGTTTATGCGAAGATTTTAAAGTTGGCTGCTGTCGATCTAATCTGATGTTAGATCAGTGAGATCTACTTTCAATGTTTGTAAACTCTGTCCCTCTTTCTTTCTGTTTTTTTGTTCTTTCTTTTTCTGTCCCAAAACCTCCAGAGAGATAAAAAAAAAAAAAAGGAACGTGTTCTTCCCTGGCCTCAATGTTCAAGTTGCCAGTTGGCCCAACGTTAATGGCTACGTATGAAAACATGGGCTGTTGGACATGGGAAATGAACTGACTTCCGGTCAGTGATAGTGTCTCAATCGATATCAACATGGCATGATAAGTCTATGATAGATAAATTTATGGCTAGTTAAACTGTGCTAATCAATCTCTGCTTGATACACCAATCAGCCAATTGTGGAACGTATATTATGAATAAGCCTATGTTTGACTTAAGTCTATGACTGATGTATTCTATCATATATCTGTGTTTGATAAAGGTGATGAAATAGGAAAGACTTAAGAATATGTTGTTAATTTTTTAACTGTTATGCCATTAGTTTACTCATTGCACATTTTGGTTAGCAGACGACACCTTGATATTTTTTTAACATGTAAGAATTGGGTTTTATTTTCAAGCAATTCTAATGCAGTGTCCGTCTTCTCTTCGCTTTTTATGGACGAAGTTTAGGAATGCATGCATGCAGTTTTAAATAAGTTTTTTTTATAAAACATAACCTATATATACACATGGTACGAGGTAAGCTAGAAGGTAATCAAATCACAGTGCCATTTCTTAAAGGTGATTTTGTGTCCATCAACCTGCAGGATATGCCAACCATTTTTAAACAGAAACTATAAACGTTTGGTCCGTGCCTTACATTAAACATACTTTTGCTGCATAGTTGTAGACTATATTTAAACAGGGAGACTCTGTTCTTTTCACAGCATAAGTGTATCCAATGTTTTAGTTAATAGAATTTTTGTTTTCTCCGCTGTCACCATTGTATGATTCATTTCTACATAATAGACATACACATTGGATTTGGGGGCTTTTGAAAAAATAGCTTTTATTAGGTAGTCCAAAGTTAAAATAAAGACATTTCATTATCAATAAAGAAATGCACGTACGTTGCCTGTTAACCAGCAACCTAACCTTCAATTATAAAAATGCTCAACTTTAAAAGGAATCAATAATATTTATGTGTATGTTTCTGTTGTGTTGTCTTTATATGGGAAAACAGTCCTCGTAATCACAACAAATTTCCATAAGGATCAGTAAAGCAGTCTTAGTCATAGTCTTAATATCATTTTACGAAGAAAAATGTGGATTTTAAAAAATATCACCATTCAAAGAAACAGTTGAAAGATTGAATAGGTGTATGGGTGTACTAATGATTGATATATAAACTGTTTTTTTAAAAGTAACATAGTCTGTAGTATATTATTTTTATGTAAATACCCTGATCTTATTCAAGATTGTTTCTTTACGGCTAAGACTAAATTAGAGTGGTATATTTGGTCAAAGCATTAATTTTTAGTAAACCGAACTTTTGAATGTAACCTCAAATGTTTCTTCTTATCTTATAATATAGACGTTACTTCAAAAAAGATGATGATTACGTCCTACGCGTCATGCATTCAGTCATGCATATTAACCAATGACTTAAATTCTGCCAAGTCACTGGTTTTCCTGGCTAGCTCAGGCAACCCATTCCATGCTCTAATAGCACTAGGGAAAAAGGAGTATTTGTACAAATTTGTCCTAGCATTTGGGATGAGATGTAGATCTAGTTCATTTTGTGTACATTTGAAAATAAGAATCGACTTGTTCCGTGGCATTCTCACCAATTTCTTCACCAAAGTATTAGCATTTTCAATTTTTTTTTAAATTGTTTATATATAGCAGCACATTACAACACATCGCAGCACATTAAAACACATTACAACACATTAAAACACATTACAACACATTAAAACACATTACAACACATCGCAGCACATTACAACACATCGCAGCACATTACAACACATCGCAGCACATTAGAACACATCGCAGCACATTACAACACAGCGCAGCACATTACAACACATCGCATCACATTACAACACATCGCAGCACATTACAACACAGCGCAGCACATTACAACACATCGCATCACATTACAACACATCTCAGCACATTACAACACATCGCAGCACATTACAACACATCGCAGCACATTACAACACATCTCAGCACATTACAACACATCACAACACATTACAACACATCGCAGTACATTACAACACATCGCAGCACATTACAACACATCGCAGCACATTACAACACATCGCAGCACATTACAACACATCGCAGCACATTACAACACATCGCAGCACATTACAACACATCGCAGCACATTACAACACAAAACAACACATTACAACACATCGCAGCACATTACAACACATCGCAGCACATTACAACACATCGCAGCACATTACAACACATCGCAGCACATTACAACACATCGCAGCACATTACAACACATCGCAGCACATTACAACACATCGCAGCACATTACAACACAAAACAACAAGCTTCTTCAGATTTAAATCAACCGAGGACCAAAAAAAAAAAAGTTGAAACCAAATACAACAGTGTATCGATTCTCAGAGTAACAATATCAATAATTATTGTCCCGTTGCCTTGGTGACGTTTACATGTAATCCACACTTTTTTTTTTACGGAATTCATTAATTAAAACTTTTTTTTGTTTCATTGCGTAAGAGATCATGTTACAACATATAGCATCATAAAGCGTCAGACAGGACATAAGTAGGACGTACTCATCTTCTCTTTGGAACCAACGTCTGTTATTTATAAGATAAACTATAGCCACAAATAGCCTCTTATAACTTTGATCTTTTCTTTTCACATTTGCTAAACGTTTCCGCGGTGTCTAATGTAAATAGCCAAATGGGAGGTAACACTCAACGGAACACGTAATTCAAGAACACCAGCGAAAGGCCGAACAAGCAAATAGAAGTTAGTCGACGCTGATGCTGAATAAGTTTAATACCAATGAAGGGAACCATCGAATGCCAGCTAACTCTATACGTTTATAAAAAGCTACTTATTTCTACGTTGTCTGAAAGTGTCTGTTTACTTCCATTATTATTTCGTTCGATCTCTAAAACCCAATCCTTGTTTTTACTAGTCACGTGATTGTTACTAAGTTAAAACTTCCCCCATTTCCGAAACAAATAATTAATTCCTTATCGTGCATTACACATTACCGTAGAGTAGGCCTATATTTGTATTCTGTTTACATTGTTTTTTCTTTCTTGTCTACTGAAAGATTTTGTTTGTTAAAATAAAAGACATCAAGTTTTGTTTCCTTTTCATAGCCTGGATACAATTTTATAATTATTATTTTTTTTTGTAAAAGTGTACATTAAAATTTAGATTTGTTTAAATCATAGACATAAATAAATATAGACTGGCCGAAGGAAGTAACTTCATGTAACTTGAAAACATGTATATCTATTGTATTCGGATTTCCGAATTATGAAAAATTGCATGATCTTCATTCTTAGAGATTAAACAAAACTACACTGCCTCCTTATTTACAATATATATAGGTGTGTGGCTGATATAGATATGAATACTTAACTTTTATACTGCTCATAAATGCTGTATAAAAAAGTACACAAAATTGCAAGTCACAAATTTTCGTTTTATAAAACTCTTTAATCGGCCAGTCTATATTTATTTATGTCTATGGTTTAAATCTATGTAAATCTGGACATATAGAATGTCAAAAACGAAATTCTGATGCTGTAAATGTATAAATAAATAACTTAACCACTTTGAGAGAAACAAATCTGTCGAAGATGTGTTCTCACTTTCTCCAACAAGGAAAGATCAATGGCCTAACTTCAGGAACTCTGGTACAACCTATTCTGCAAACAGGCCACACGAGTAATTGCTGGTCTCGGGAGAAAGCATTAAACACTGACGCACTAACTGGCGAGGTCCGTGGTACAGGGAGGTCAGAAGTGTAACATGATCTGTCAGGAGCTTGACCAGATGTCCACCACTGAGCTAGTTTCCAGAAATAGCAAGACCCACGATTTCGTAGCCGCTGGGATTCCTATTCTAGATCTAGATCGATTTCAGATGTACAACTTTGAGGCTCTAATCATTTTACGAGGGGCTCTATTATTATTTTGTTTCAATTATTGAAACTATTGTATTTGTGATTTGTGATTCGTTATTAGAGAGTGATTTGTGAGTGATTTGAGAGTGATTTGTGAGTGATTTGAGAGAAATTTGTGAGTGATTTGAGAGTGATTTGTAATTCTTTATTAGAGAGCGATTTCTTAGTGATTTGAGAGTGATTTGTGATTTGTGATAGATGAAGATGTAAGCGTGGCTGAGTGGAATAAACCACTTGGCTACCTTGCAAAGGGTTCGAGTTCAAAGCCCGGTTAAGCTGAGTTGTGTTAGCTGAGCGCCTAAAGGCAGCGCGGAAACCTTCTCCCTGATAACCCCTGACCTCATGTCTACAGAAAATATTGGACCATATAGCGAGCGAACTGAACATGCTAGAGGCGTGAAAGATTTGCTGTACAAGTGAAATTTAAAAAAAAAAAAAAGTTTTATAGAGGGAAATTCAAGTAACCAGTAAGTTACACAAAGCTGAACAACACTGCCAGCCTATATTTCTAAGTCTGTAAGGAGTAGCTTCCCTCTTTAATTGGGCAGTTGAGTTACACTAGCTGGAATCCAAGGAAACATTTTATAAAACTACTTGAAAGTAGGAGTAGCGGTTCTTTCTCTACAACGGTTCTGTTACAAACTTTATAATAAAGGAATTATTTTGATGTTGCTTTTTATTCGTTATTACTTAAAGTTTCATTTTTAAATTGATATATCGCACAATCTGGACGACACGTATTTTTAGGCTTCATAAACTTTAATCAAAATTTCATCCACTTGTCTATACCAGTGGTCTCAAGTGATCCCCAGTGGCCTTTATTGGTTCCAAGTGGTCCCCAGTGGTCTTTATTGGTTCTAAATGGTCCACAGTGGTATTTATTGGTTCCAAGTGGTTCCAGTGGTATTTATTGGTTCCAAATGGTCCCCAGTGGTCTTTATTGGTTCCAAGTGATTCCAGTGGTCTTTATTGGTTCCAAGTGGTCCCCAGTAGCCCCAACATTTTTTAGAAAACAATTGTCGTGTTCAAAAGTTTCAAGGGAAAATTCTCCTCTACGCTGCACTTGCACATCAATGTATTAACCACCTACCACTATCAGAACTCACTTGTGTGACGTCATTTCAGGGATGCTAAGTATTATTCCACCACCAAACTGTAGTGGTCACCTTATCTTGGGTCGCCATTGATTTTGAACCCTGGAGACCTCATAAAAATGTATCTACCAAACGTCATCCATTCCCAGAAACATTCCTTAAGGCCTGGGCTCTAGAGATCACTCCTCGGGAGATGTTGTGATAACAAATCGATTCCAGGAACATGTATGTACATTGACTTTTCGATTCCTCTAAGTTGTTGGGGATAGCGAGCCGGTCCATTGAAGAACTGGTATTGACATGAGCCAAAAAAAAAAAGCGACGGCACTATATCGTCTATCTACGTTTAAAGAAAGAAAGAAACATGATAAATATTTGGGGCATACACTTCCCTTTCAGTAGACATCTTAAATTACATCTTGAAATAAACGAACATATACCAAGAACATTATTTCAGACAATTGAGATGTCTGTAGATTTTTTCATGAATCATTACCTCCCCTTGTGTTGTCATAGAGACAAGGGAAAGTACTTACTTTTCTGTAATATTTTTTGAGTTTTAAGCTCCCCATTGTGCGATTATTTGTTGGAGATGGACTTTTATTTCAGTTTAACCCTTTTGTTGAATGTGTGTCTCAGATAGTACCAACTAAAGAGGATATTTTGAAATATCCAAAACCTGTTGAAACCAGCGCTCAGAGAGCCGCACAGAGTTCATGACAGTTCATTGGATTATACAAGGAAAATAAAAATATTGTTTTAAACAAAGCTTATCCAATAGGAGGAACCTCAAAATCACTGTCATATATATGGCATATATCTCAATACTACATGAATAATTCCTCATAATTATATAAAAAAATTATTAATTAATTACCTCTAAATCATTAACTATTGGTTAATTTTTTTTAATCGAATCATGTTTTGTCCAAGACTCTGTGAATAATTTTGCAAAATTTCAACTTGATTCGAGAATGGGAGGTGAAGAACAAAGTGTACAAAACGTAAATATGGGAATAACTCCACATATACATCTATATTTTTCAAAAATAAACATTTGTTTCCCTTTTTCAAAACCAAAACTAATTAATTAAATACCAATAATAAATAAACTAATTGATTAAATTTTTTTATTGGTTCATGTTATGTTAGGTATATTAGATAATCGTGTTAAATTTTAACTTTATCCGAGAATGGGTGTGAGAGAAATAACGTGTACAATATTGTACCAGACAGACAGACAGACAGTTTCAGTTGACAAAAGCTCTGAAACGATATTTGGAACGATATGTCGCAAGTTACACTTCAAAACGCTAGACCAGCTTTTGGTTTTCTAGGTTCAGCCGCTGCTCTGAGGTGCCCGGTGGACACTTTGAGCATCTATGAGTGTCCTATAACATATGCCTTTATAAAACTTTGTAAAAGTTATTCAATGTAAGACAAAAAAAAATAGATATTTGACAAATTTTCAGCTTTTCTAGCGACCCTCTATCTATAAGGTAAAGTAGATTACCAATTTCAGACATTGCGATCTATAGGGCAGATAATGTAAAGTCATTTGTTAATATGGCCAATGGTTAATGCTAGTGTCATGGGGCCAGCACAACGTCCAACCGCACTAACATTCACCTGATAATAGATGTAATGAACACTTACATTTACCTGTTGATAGATGTAATGAACACTTACATTTACCTGTTGATAGATGTAATGAACACTTACATTTACCAGTTGATAGATGTAATGAAAATGTTCATTCACCTGTTTATAGATGTAATGAGCACTTACATTCACCTGATGATAGATGTAATGAGCACTTACATTCACCTGATGATAGATGTAATGAGCACTTACATTCACCTGATGATAGATGTAATGAACACTTACATTTACCTCCTGTTAGATATAGCGATCATTCAAACGTTTGCTCAAAGACGAGAAAAGATTTTCTGCTTTATTTGAAATCGATGCTTTAATTTCCTGGAAACTTCGAAACACATCGGATGATTTCATGACTGATGACTTCATGACCTGAGCGGATTATTCGTTCACATCAAAAGGATTAACGGCGGCATCTTTAATATTATTTTCATTAAGACTTAATAAAGTGTGTCTTACCGTGTCATGTCTGTTTGTTAAGACTTAATAAAGTGTGTCTTACCGTGTCATGTCTGTTTGTTAAGACTTAATAAAGTGTGTCCTACCGTGTCATGTCTGTTTGTTAAGACTTAATAAAGTGTGTCTTACCGTGTCATGTCTGTTTGTTAAGACTTAATAAAGTGTGTCTTACCGTGTCATGTCTGTTTGTTAAGACTTAATAAAGTGTGTCTTACCGTGTCATGTCTGTTTGTTAAGACTTAATAAAGTGTGTCTTACCGTGTCATGTCTGTTTGTTAAGACTTAATAAAGTGTGTCTTACCGTGTCATGTCTGTTTGTTAAGACTTAATAAAGTGTGTCTTACCGTGTCATGTCTGTTTGTTAAGACTTAATAAAGTGTGTCTTACCGTGTCCTCCACCCTCTCCTCCTCCCCCACTGACACATTTTTTAATGAAATTAAACATGACCTGGCTATGCAATGGAGATTTGAAACAAATATATAAAAAAAAACAAAAAAAAACTTAACACTATGTGGCATGATGTGTCCTTAGCAAGTTTGTTTTCAATGTCGATGTCATAAAAAAAAACACATAAAGAGACAATTGGTGAGAGCTAGTTCCTATTCAACAGACTCTATGTAACAGACTCTTTTTAACAGACTCTTTGTAACAGACTCTATGTAACAGACTCTTTGTAACAGACTCTATGTAACAGACTCTTTGTAACAGACTCTATGGAACAGACTCTATGGAACAGACTCTTTGTAACAGACTCAATGGAACAGACTCTATGGAACAGACCATATGGAACAGACTCTATGGAACAGACTCTATGGAACAGACTCTAGGGAACAAACTCTATGTAACAGACTATATGGAACAGATTCTATGGAACGAATTTATTACGAATTTGTTTTAAAAATCTGAAATAACAAACCAGAAAATGTTCCGGTTCTTTTACAAAATTATTCCAGATTACTTCGAATGTTGAGTTATCAAACTCTTTAAGCTTGACTTTCAGTTGTGAAGTTTATATATATTTTAAAAAAATTATATATTTATTATTATTATCATTATTATTATTATTATTATTATGTAGAATCTTTTGAATAACTTTTGAAAATATGTATAGTTGACAGTTCCCTGTTGTAAGGTGACTACAACAAATCTTTGTATGACGCCAACCTTTGCGTCAGATTTAACCTTGTACATTGCTGAACAGATTCCATGTGTATGTAATCAGAGGGGTGGGGGAGCTGTTGAATAATCCCTCTCTTTCGACATCCCTTATTGGAAATTGACCCGGTCACCGGGAGAAATATGCGTCAATACTGGTTCATACACCGAGAACAATGAGATTGCTCAGTTTGGCGTGCCAGCGTTGACAACACACAAACATTACCACAAACCGTGATGATCGGGGTACCGGTATTGGCTTTGTAGCGTGGCGGACAATGTATGGGGTTGGCATCAATGCAGCTAACTCTAGTAAATCAGCTCCTACACGGAGTTACGACATGTTAGGAACAACGAGACCATTGAGACTCGGAGTAGAATTGGGAAAACACGTTCGTTTCACTAAGCTTGTACTCTCTAGCATAAAGTGAATGTAGAAATGAGAGTTATAGTATTGAATTAGTATTGATAGATAGCCCCATCAGTTCGAGTCTTAGCAATTTTATAAGCTCGAGAGACAACAAAGACTAGATCTAATTACAGTCATGTGATGTACGCGTCAAGGTCTCATGTATTGGGTATATAGAATTTTCACAACACATTAATTTCAACAAGATACATTACATTTCTCATTTCTCTTACAGCTAAATATAGAAATATGATATTTCATAGTTCTAAAAGTAAGATGCTGTAGAAGATAAAAGTAAGGGTATAAATACAATGGTAAGAAAAGTATCGGGGTCAGTAAAAAAAAGTTACAACTTACTCGCCTTCTCTTGTTTGGAAAAAAAAACCACCGGACTCAATGTCTGAGTCGAACGTGAAGATAATAAGCGTGTTCAGTGTAACATATTACATATTATGTCTTCTTTTGTGACTCTAGTATTCACATTAAGTTATGTATTTATAATGTCTGACAATATTTTGATGAGTTGAACTTGCGGATTAAAATGATGTTAATTCATAAAGAGCAATCCTTTTATTTCTCCACCTAAACAAGTAACCTCCGTAACATGGTGGTAGCAGACGTAGTACTGAAGATACAATGGCGTAATTAACCCCACAGCACCATCGTTACATACGCTAAAAGTAAAGGGTTAAAGTTTCTATAGCAGACAGTAAAGGGTTAAAGTTTCTATAGCAGACTGAATGACACTTTTTAGCTCTCAAAGAAACTGGTTTAATACACGTAAATATGATTCAGTAGAAGTCTATGGGGGGGTGGGAGCCACTATTACAGATTACATTTACAATACGTAGCTTTAAATATCTGTCGAAAGAAAGGCGCGCATGCCCCAAGCCCGGCGCCCTGCTAGAGTTGTCCCTGATCAGCCACTCATTGTGAACTTATACAGTGTTGATTCATTATCTTCTTTATAAATAAGTGGCCAGAAAATAACTGTTGGTAGCAACCTCTTCACAAAATGCTGCACACATTATTTTCTTTCCCTACTCAGATTAGGCAAACAGTTCTACTCCCAAGTCAGCATTCACTGTACAAACAAATACGTATGGAAACTGTACACACACACACAAATCAAATAGCGAAATGGAGGAGGGAGGAGTGACGGTCAGAGTTGGGGGAGGGGGGGCTATAAATTACAATTTTTTGAAGGCTGAAACGAAGGGTCACAATTGATTTGACCCGAACTGCCGATATGCCCACCGGATTAAATACATGCTTATCGATATACCAGCAAAAGGTCACTCTTGTAAATTAGATTCTGTCTGCGATTTTTTTGGAATAGCAATAAATAGCCGTGTTAAAGAACTAAACTGAACTCTTGCTTTATATATTAATGTTGTGTGATATTATATTCCTTGAAGCAATGACTCTTCTTAACTAGAGTTAAATAAATCCAGTTACTACGATCTGTGTTAATTAATGCATTCTGTTTTTTTATTATTTTTTTTTATTGTAAAATTACTTTTTTCATTTTAGGTCATCTGGCGTCGGAAATCTGACCCAAACCCCTTGACCATAGGCCGCAGAACGTTCGTGGATGATGAAAGAATATCAGTACAGCACATCCCATTACAACCAAACTGGACATTACTTATCAAACAGGTAAAGTCTGCATAGAGGTCAGTCTCCTTCAGACACGAAGCGACTGTGTTTCATTTCGTAGAAATAAGGGGATCGTAGGGGTGCTGTGACAGTTCGCGCAACCAACTCCCTTCATTTTTCCCGGTCAGCAGCTGATCTATGCAGTATATCAAGATTCAATTACGTTGTCCATCCAGCTTTTCTTTGGACGTCCACTTTCTTTGTGCTCCTTCCACTTGACCTTGAAGGATGACTTTTGGCAGTGAGTCATGTCTTACAATAGAACCAAAACCAGATCAGCTTCATAGTATTGAGGAGTTTTTCCTTTTTTTTCCAGCCAGCGTGTTGACTTGTAAAAGTATTTTAGCTTGGATATATTACAAGGCTCCCCCCCCCCCTTCTCTCCCGCCCATCACTAAAAGACTTAACAAGGTAACAGAGTGTCACAGGTTCATCTGTCGCCTTCGAGAAGTACATAAAATTCTAATTCATAAAGCGCTGGTTGTGAGTGTGTACGTGTTCCGTGTGTGCATGTTGTTCGTATCTGCATCTATATCGTTATTGTTACAGTAGTTACGCTGATGTGGTGATTGTAGTCCAAATGAATTTATCTGATTAGACCAATAAAAATTATCTTATAATGTCTCAAGTACTCTGCAGTCAAAGTAAATGCTGTGCTAGCCTTGTGCGATTTCTTGACAACTAATTAGCAATGCTTCTATCAATTTAATACAGCCGTTTTACTCTGTGTATGATCTCCTGGACATGGTTAAAAAGTAACCGAAGTAGGCGTTGCCTGAAACAACAGCTCGAACTGCTCTTACATTATGACAGGCTCAAGCACATTGCGACTACAAATATCTCATAACTTTCACCTCGCATCACTTCAGCTCTAGGAACACGTCACAGTCATAAATAATAAACCCAGGTCATGTTTTCCAAAAAACATAATTAGCCACATTAACACTCGTGAGCCAGAGCTCAGAAGACACTGAAATAATAAACACAGTTCGTTTACTTGGTGGAGAAATACCCAGATCCGGATCATAGATAAACATAGATAAAAAAAAAAAACTAAGCATCCCAGTGGTGTGATGAGAGGTATTTTAAACTACAATGAACTCCGTTGGGTGACGAGCAAAAAAAAAAACAGTTGATTGGAAAGGGGTATGGAGGAGGGACATGAAGAAAAGGAAACAGTTCAGTCAGGTCAATGTGACATCACATAAAAGCCAATGATAAAAATTGTTGCTGTACTTTATGTCAGCTTGTCAATTTGGAAGCTTACAACTGCAGATACTAGAACGAGAACTTAGGAATACATAAAGCTTAGAAATAGACATTTTCTCATGCTCTAAACACTTACATCCGCACACAAAAAAAAAAAAGAAAACAAAGAACTAAATATCATGCAAACATCAAAATCTGTTTCAAGGACTTTTTTTTTCCCTTTGACCTTAACAAGAAAATAAAAAGTTTCAACGTAAGTCCCTTATACTGAGTGAATAGTATCGTAAGCAATAAAGTCAAGTAGATGGAATACTTAATAAATAACACCAGTGAGCCGGAAAGTTGAGGGAGATAATCATGACTAGCTAATAATAATAGACACGACCAACAGTTTCAAAGTTGTTCCATTTCTTCAAGTCTTATTTCATATCCAAGAAGAACAAATGTGCATGGCTAAAATTGGCGACCAAGTTTCGAGCTTCTGAACAGAGCTTCGGAAGTATCAGAACTTTTTTTTTGGGGGGTGGGGGGGGAGGTCTTTAAAAAAGTTTTTGGTTCAATCTTTGGCATTCTAGATCCAATGCTGGGACAGATTGCTTAAATGACTCTTTTTATGAAAAGTGCAAGGCGCTGTGGCTGAGTGGTACAGTGCTTGGCTTCCGAACCGGGGGTCCCGGTCACAAATCCTGGTGAAGACTGGGATTTTTAATTTCGGGATCTTTGGGTGCCTCAGGGTCCACCCAGCTCTAATGGGTACCTGACATTAGTTGTGGAAAAGAAAAGGCGGTTGGTCGTTGTGCTGGCCACAAAATACCCTCGTCAACCGTAGGCCACAGAAACAGATTACTTTTACATCATCTGCCCTGTAAATCACAAGGTCAGAAAGGGAACTTTACATTATTATATGTGTAGTTTTAAGGGGTTGTTCATGCCTCTCTTTTAGAGGCATGTCTGAATGTTTTTCTTTGAATTTTGAAGACCAAAAACACACATACCTACCCACCCACCCCTTCTTCCCACAGTTAGACCTTAACTAAAATACAGCACTTACACTAATATATATATATATATTATCTAACATTATTGAAACAAAAACACAAAAAAAAACTATAACCTATATAAGTCACATCATCAAGAAATAGAGGACTTTCACTGATGACGTCGTTGGTGAAACAGGTGTACAGAAGACGGAAGTGTTGATAACTTATGTGTTTTTTTGTTTAAGTAATGATGTAGCATCCAATTTCTAATCTCCCTCGCTAGTAGCACAAAGTCATGTGTATTATTTACCTGTCAACTCTGATCTTTAAATGCGGAGTCTTTTTGACATTTTTTAGTTGTCAAGTCATTTGAAAATGTCTCCCAATCCTCCTCTTGTCAGTTTTTTTTCTGTGGTTCCATTTTATTTCCCCGACATTTCTTCACATCCTTTTCTCATCTTTTTCTATTTTATTTCCGGAAACTTCTATTGTGATAGAATACAATGTGTACAGTAAACTAAAGCGTTAAGATCGATAGGACCAGCAGGTTTTTTTTTTTAAATTAACTTTCGTACAAGAGTTGTAAAAAAAAAAGTTGTTTGTAAAATGTTGTACTTGTTTCGTATGCGCCTTCAGAAGATAATCTACATCCTAGTCCAAACCTCCCGTGAAACGATGGGTGATGGCAGCGGTATGAAGCCGTGACTTTCGAAACGACCGAACGACAGTCCAGCAAGCTTACCACAAGACCAGGCAGCCAGTTAGACCTGATCGTAAACCTTAACATATATTTGAAGAGCAGATAACTTGTGATTTAAAATCTCCTAAAGATCTACAATTGGAAAAAAAAAATGTTTGTTCTGTACATTGAAAACAAACTTCTTGATTTCATCTTTCTCAAAGTGTATCCACTATTATTACTCTATTATACTCTATACTATACTCTACTCTACTCTATACTCTACTCTACTATACTCTATTATTACTACCGTGAAATGTCCATTTATGCTTCCATCACCTTTTTTTTTTCTTTTTTTTTTTTTTTTGCAGTCCAAAATTTGCCATGACAACCTTGTGTCAAACTGTTGCTTTATTGGAGCGTATAATTATATACTCTATTTATTCTATAATCTTATTAGTTCTTATCCTATTTGACCAGTGACCATATTGTCTTCCTTGTCAGGTCCGTCTGGACGACGCTGGGGAGTACGAGTGTCAGGTGGCCTCCACAGACAGACAGTTGCGGAGATCTGTCTTCCTGACAGTCAAACGTAAGTCCTTAGATTATTTCTGCCACCAGTTCTAGAGATAAGTTGCCGGCATAATAAAATTAGTTGTTTTTTCTCCTGTTTTTTTTTGTCACGTGATCTGAACGCACGAGATTCTTGCAGTATTCTTTTACGTCCTATTTCCTCAAAGTCCTAAGCGCTACTTTTGTTGCTATGGTAACGCTTTGGATCCCATACCCATATAAGGATAACAAAATATATTGACTTGACTTAGCCCTTGTGACTCCCAGTGGAATATAGGACCTTAACAGTATTTCACCATTGTACTCTGTTCTGGGCAATACCCATCAGTTGGTCCATGTCCATTCTGCTCTCTTTGCTTCTCACAAAATAAAGCAAGTGCAATATCATGAAAAAAAATAAATAAATGCATTTGGTTTACTGGCCTCACGAGCACTCACTGGGCTTACATTTTGACTGGTACGCCATTGAACACTTCGAAATTCGCAAATTCTAACCATAGGCGTATCCTTCCAGTCTTTGATTATTCACCAAGTATTCACCAACACGGTCAATGATTGACCACTTCACCGTCTGGGACTTGTGACATGTGGCGTCATTACAAAAACATAGGAAACGAATTTTAAATATGAGTCGAAACGCTGCAGGCAAAGAAAGAGCCGTACACTTACTTACATAGAAATACTATTTACTCATATTTTTTATTGCTGGCCTGCTAGAATATCAACATGTGTCCCCCAGTACTAACAACGCCCACACAACAGGTCACATGACACCGACATCTTTCATTACCTTTCAGTCTGTCAAGGACGTTTACTCTAACCAGGAAGCACACACACACACAAAATAAACAGGGACACTACACCAATGAAAATACATTTAGATTAATAAGATTTATATTTCAAAAAAAAAAAGCAATTATTTAAATAACACAATTTTTAAAAAAGGAAAACAAAACAGATGATACTCGATCAGCCGAAAGTGAAGCTAGAGTTTTGGTTCTTAGATCTCTAAACTAAGTTCTATCAAATTAAAGACTTCACGTTAAATAAAAATATTTAAATATTTGAAATCGATACATCTATTAGACTGTTATTAGTCTATGACCTGTTTAGTTATGTGTGATACTTTTTAAGATAGATCAGCGTTTCTTAAAACTTTAGGTGGTCGCGACGTACTGACAGGAGAAAGCGCAAAGGGTTAAGAGCGTTTCTTAAACTTTGGATGGAGGCGACGCACTAACAAGAGAGGAAGCAAATTGTTACCTTTTTTTTCAAGAGACAAAAACGCTGTTGCCTTGACATTGTAGTTAGGCTATAAATCCACATTTGGTATTAATCAAGTTAAAATGATTTGAATACAAATGTTTCCACAATTTTGAAATTAGATTGAGAAACGTCTAAACAGAAACTTTTTAAAATCTCCGCCATTTCCGCGCGATGAAATCAAAACTTTTGTCGACAAAAAAACATTTCGGTACGTCTCCGCCAAAGCGATTTCGTCAAATGTTCCCCAACTGTACGAGGCCGTGCCGCAACCTCTTTATGTCACTTAATTGATAAGCGATGCATTTATTTATTTTTCTATTTTGTTCAAGGATGAATAATGCGCTGTGGACTCTAGGACAATACATTTTTAGAGCTCAGAATGCAGAAAAACGCAGAGAACGGCGCTCCGCATCGGAACCTGCTAAGTGAGCTTACAGCGCTCCCCCAGATACCCTAGTTAGATAAATTTTGTGGTAAAAAATGTTGTTTTCCTCTTGGGAGTGGGTTTCAGAGGAATTAGTTTGGAAAACACTGGCTCAGAGATCTACGTGAAAAGATAACTCTATTTCCTTAAGATGTTCAATGTTTCTTTTGAACGCTAAAACGGACATCCTAAAGTGTCACCATATTTTTAGTGTTTTTTTTTTGGTGTTGAGGTGTGGTGGTCTAGTGGCAATAAAAAAAAAAAAAAACACCGACTCACACCTTTTTTTTTAGCGAACTAAAAATCATTTAAAATTCCTTAATATGTAGATCTAGTCCAGTGTCGGGTACGGAGCAGGCAGGGTGTGCAACACGGCGATGGATGTATCGTTATTGCTAGCTCTTCATGTGATTTTTTTATGATATTTGCAAAAGAGATTTTTTTTTAATTATACTTTTTAAAATAAGATATATTTCTGAATTAAGTGGCTTTTAATTCGACCTTCAAAATAATACTAATAATAATTTCATTGTATAGAGCGTTGTTTATAAAACATGATGTAGACTCAAGGCGCAGTGATAACATTACAAACATAAACACAACTACAACACTATTGTTGTCTCGCTTTAGCAGAGGTATAACTTTTGCTAGCCTGTTCCTTGTCAATAATTCATGACGATCAGGTAAGTGGGAGTTCCCCAATGAAAAGAATGCTTAAAAGCATTTTAAATCTGGCGATAAAAAGTTAACTTGTTATAACAATGGATTTCCCGAAATCAATCAAAACCCGACATTTCTAATTTTTCCTATATGGGTCATTTAAATGCTCTGAAGTCTGGCATAATGTTTGGAAATGAACTAGGACTTAGAGAGCTGAAACGAAATATGTTAACAAGAAATCTAAATATTAACTTTATAATCACTGAGTTTATGTGATCTCTGGGTTAACAGATTATCTTCTGATCTTGCATGAAAAGAAATATATTCAGGTGCTCCTAACGAAAGATCCTCCACACACAAATAAAACAGTCTGGGAAGTCTCTTTTCCAAAGTATTACCCAAGCTGTTCCTATCATTTAGTCACACACTCGACATTGTCGGGCTAACTGGTTAAAAGACGACGGTTGAACTGAAGCTGTAACTTGTAGAAAGGGTTCCTGTAAAACTAGTCCGCTTCTATTTCATTAACCGAATCAACAAAGCACATTGAGGATGTAAGAATATAACGGACATAAAACAGAGTTTAACCAATGGTCAACTCATCTCTCAATAAGTTTTCGTAACGTTCTAATCTTGTGAAGTCCAACGGAGAGCGAGTTAGGTCCGTGTACTGAAAAGGTTCTCATGTTTTCTGTTCATTGCCTGTACCCCGACACTTAGTTATACACTTTTCTATGTAGGAAAGTAAAAAACGCCGTGTATTTTGTGCTGTCTGAAGAGATGGATGAAACAAAACTCTTTTCTTCTCGTTGTTTTGTTTTTCATCTCTACAGGAACCTTAATAATAACATGTTCTAATAATCTGTCCTTATTCACGTGATGTCTATATCAATAGAAGCTAATCATCTACCATTATATACACTATACCAGACATAGGATCAATACTATGTTCTGGTAAACATTCAGCATATGCGCCCTCTATCGACTCGTAGCCACATGTTGTAGACCAAACTTTGCGCCTTGCATCAAAACAATGATTTAGAGTGTGATTTGGGATGTCATTTTCTGGCATGAAAAGAGTTCATTTTCACCACGCCTGCCGAGGACGAATCCTGGTCCCAGGGTTAATTCTCCTTTTGTCCCCATTACTCGACAAAGTCCTGGCGCACGGAATATTTCCATTTCATTAGACTCTTTAATTATAGTTGTGTTTTTTTTTTTGTTGGCTTCAAGGGTTCTCGAGCTGTTGATCACTACTTCCAACATAATTGAACAATGTTTGGTTGTTAGTAGTAAGTGATCTCCAACGATTTTACCTGATAGATAGATAGATAGATAGATAGATAGATAGATAGATAGATAGATAGATAGATGGATATATAGATAGATAGATAGATAGATAGATAGATAGATAGATAGATAGATAGATAGATAGATAGATAGATAGAGATAGATAGATAGATAGATAGATAGATAGATAGATAGATATTGATAGATAGATAGATAGATAGATAGATAGATAGATAGATAGATAGATAGATAGATAGATAGATAGATAGATAGATAGATAGATAGATAGATAGATAGATAGATAGATAGATAGATAATATAGAGATAGATAGATAGATAGATAGATGGATGGATGGATGGATGGATGGATGGATGGATGGATGGATGGATGGATGGATGGATAGATAAATAGATAGATAGATAGATAGATAGATAGATAGATAGATAGATAGATAGATAGATAGATAGATAGATAGATAGATAGATAAATAGATAGATAGATAGATAGATAGATAGATAGATAGATAGATAGATAGATAGATAGATAGGTGGGTGGATGGATGGATGGATGGATGGATCTTTTTGGATATATATATATATATATATGTTTGAAGTTGAATCTACCTTGATTGCCTGTTGGGTCTGACATTTTCATGTAGCATGCACGAAACAGGGAAAATGTTTTTTGTAACTCTGAAGTAATAGCTTCCCAGTTTGTATTTATTTATTTGCAAAAACAATTTTTAAAAAGACAACACAACAACAAGTGTGCCTATGTTTGGCTAGCTGTTAATATTCGCGGAAATCCATCGCAGTAGTGAAGTTTCTAGATCAGGCCTAATGACATCACCAAGTCAACATTATTGACAGTTTCCACCTCCAGAAACAAGATTGGAGCAGCAACATGAGCTTACGTTCGTAATTTCAGGGGAAAAGTACATGTATGTTAAAATGAAAAAACTTGCTATTATAAATAAGATATTACATATCCATAATACACGTGACAACAGACACCAAATATGGTAGGTTTGTATAAACAAATTCTTCTATCATGATCGTGAACTGTGTTCGTCTTATATTTCTAGAATTGTTTACAATGAAAATAACTCATCGAGTCACGAATCATGAATCATGAATCATGAAATCTTTCCATCTATTGGCTTTATTAAACTTTAAGTCAAATCTTTTATCAGGAGTTGAATCAAAGCTGAATGCTTGAATCATCGCTGGCTACACAGCAACCCCACCAAAAATATCGGACGTCATTAGCAATACACACACACAGCTTATAGTGTGTACGTTATTACCAATGCACACAACTTATATATTGGACATCAATCGTAGCACATACACACAAATGACATAAAAGACGTCATTAACCGCACGTCATTAGACGTTATTAACAAATCCACATCTAATAATTTGGAAATTGGACAGATCACAAGCCTCATCTAATGTATTGGCTGTTATTGACAACACCTCATCTAATGTATTGACTGTTATTGACAACACCACATCTAATATGTTGGATGTTAACAGCACCACATCTAATATATTGGATGTTATTAACAGCACCATACACACACACAAACCTAATAAAAGTGGGCGTCAAGAGGTACGTTCATGGCGCCACAAGCAGGTCTCAATTGGTCGATATTACGAACATGTTATTTCTTTGCCTACCTATAATTCGCAACTAAAACATTTGAATGCTAGACTCAGTCTCCTAAATGTTGTCATTAAAACTATATGCAGGGCATAGTAGACACACATGAAAAACGTAGCTAGATATTTCTTCCTGTTATTTGTATCTCATGTTATGTATTAGTTTCCATATCTTAAACGTAATTATTTTATTGATGATGAAACGATAATGCAAATTTTATTTCTGTCTACAGCCGGTAAACGACAGAAAATCAAGTCAGGTAAGGCAATGCGTAGATATATTCCTGAGATGGATGGATGGCTGCCTGGTCGTGCGGTGTGTACGCTGGACTGTCGTTTAGTCGTCTCGATGGTTCAGGGTTCGTACCCCTGCCCGCTGCCATCCCCCGTCGTCCTGCGGGAGGTTTGGACAGCGAAATCGATTATATTTAACTCTAAAGGAACATGCGAAAAGTAAAACATTTTCAAAGATGAATGGATACGTTTATTGAGGAACGATTGTGTACTATATCCCCTTTACTAGAACATTTCTACGTCAGTCGTGGGTGGACCTTGATCGAAACTGTGCATTCATTTTTTTTTTTTAAATATATTTTCCTTTACTCTCTCACGGCGATAAGTTTGTACGCAGTAAAAGTTAATTAATTTTGACTTTACGATTTCAGCTCTGAAAAAAAAAAGTTTCCCAAAATAACACCCATTATCTTAATCTGGCTTCTCGTGGTCTGACTTAGCGACAATAGACCTATTTCTGTTTGGTCTGACTTAGCGACAATAGACCTATTTCTGTTTGGTCTGACTTAGTGACAATAGACCTATTTCTGTTGTTATAGAAAAGAAAAGTCTTAAAATCCTTCTAAACATTTTTTCATTTGGATTTTATCGACTACTTTGGTAGCTTCAATTATAGTTAAACCTATAGGCCAGTGGATCTAAAATATTGACTGCTTTCAGTTTTATATATATTTTACCATAAGAAAGAACATTGTGGCTAAGGAATGATTTCGAAACTGTGGATAAACATTTTCATTTAAATTCGAATGACATTAAAAAAATCTGGCCAACTTTTCATGGATAGCTGAACTCTTTGTTGCGCTATGTATACAAATTGTGTACTGCAGTCTTTCTCCTAAGAGAGTAGTATGACCTAGTGAATCTTGGATTCCGATAAGGAAACGGTTTGTTTTATTGAGTGTTAGTAGATCTACAGTAAGAGAGAACTACTTTCTCTCTGGGGGAGCGGTGGTTGAGTGGTAAAGAGCATAGATTTCAAACGGATGGGTCTCGGCTTCGAATCACGCTTTGAGGACTGGGATACTGAATTTCAGGATTTTTAGGATACCCTCGAGTCCACAACTCTATTGGGTACCTGACTTAAGTTTGGCAAATTAAAGGCTGTTTGGCGTTGTGCTGTCAACAGGACACCCTCGTAAACATGTCTTATAGTTGACAAGGTCTGATAGGGTTACTTTACTTTTTTTTTTTTTACCTTATCTCTACACTAGATATCTTCGCTAGAGTTATTGTGTAGCTCTTCTTTTAATGCTGTTCAGAGACAGTTTACATTCCTATTGACCTCTCCTAACTGACTGCTAGAGTGTTATCTCCCTCGAAAGTTTATTTTTAAAAAATAAAGATTGTTTTAAGCTTTAACTCTTTCTCTCCGTAATTATTTACCACATTCTGGTGGAATGGTATCGTCAGTTAGGAGAGAAAGAGTTAAGGAATACTGGCAAGTTGGAGTTGTGTCTATATGTTTCATATATACAAAGACTACGAGAGCATCCTAGGTCCACTGCAACGACCGTCCTCCTTTATCCATTCAATTTAGGCTGTGCCATGAGCCCATCCACTCCTCAAATGCAAGTCATCTGCAGGATTCGAACCTTCATCTCTCTCGTTACCCTTTTATAGAAAAACAAGAGCTGTCACTAGACTACCACTATGCTTTTAAGAATCCCTTTAATTTGACTAGGAATGAGATAGGAGAAAAAGATACATTTTAAATAAATAAAGATTTATAACTAAATCGTTTAATAGGAAAAAAATTTCCCCTTTGACTTCAGACATCAAGATTACAGGGAAGACTTACGTGGAGAAAGGTCAAAAAATTAAACTCATTTGCAACGCCACTGGAGCGGACACAACAGATGACCTGGACTGGTTCAGGAACGGTCAAAAGCTGTCCACCAACAAGAAGGTTAGGTTATATATGCTCTCTCTCTCTCTCTCTCTCTCTCTCTCTCTTTCTCTCACTCTCTCTCAATATTCTTTATTTTCTATTTCTATTTATGGGTATGTTTGTAGTGATTCAACTTCTGGGTATTTGGCACACCACCTCGATACTTCTGTCAGTGCCAAAGTACTTTGATACATGTGACTATTTTGCATCAAACCTTTCAATGTTTTGCACCATTTTATTTTTAAACAATGTAGATGATATTAGCGGCCTCTCTGGGGGGTGCGGACATCATGTCCTAGTACTGCTACTGCCATAGCTATACACTATGTCTATCTGATATGATCTTCTAGTGCTGCTACTGCCACACAGTTATGCACTATGTCTACAGTTATGCACTATGTCTACTTGCTGTTTACTTACTAAATATTCCCCACACTACATTGCTACTATGTCCATAAGTTTCTTCCACACATTAGTCTATTATAGAATGGAAGAGAGGGTTTGGTGAAACATCAAATGGGAAAAAGGGGGGGGGGGCAAATGGTGTATGATTCTAAATCTCTGGTTTCATTACCATCTGGCTCATCACCGGGACCTTGAAAGGATCCTCTATCTTGTCTCACCTATGTCATTGATGCTAGTTGGCTGGTAGGGTACTGTAGGGGGGGGGGGCGCTGCCTTTCTAATAGTATCTCTAGTATATAAAAACAATTAAGATATACAAAGAAAAAAAACGGTTAATTATTTTATATTTGTAAGTTTTATTATCTTTTTTTAATTTCATTCTTAAAATCCTGCCTGTCTTATCTGGGGGAGCTTACAGCGTTCCCCCAGGCTTCAACTAGCTACGGGGGAAGGGAGGGAGAGGTAATGAAATATTGTTTCGCTTCAGAAGAGGGATTCCACTAAAAAACAACGTGTTACAGTGTCTAGATAGAGAAAAAGTTATTTTATTTACATTTCTGATGTAGTAGAATATGTTTCTGTATCTGAGGCTTAGGAGGTATGTGTTGTAAATTATAGTTTGGTATACAACTCAGTGTTGATATCTTTTTCAATTCATGACATTGTTTGGGTGTAAGTGGAATTACATATCTGTGTGTGAGTGGCTGTGAACATATACAAACAGTAAATAGAATGTTATCATTATTTCCTTCAAATTCGACCTATTGGCTTCTCTTCCCTCACTGCGCTGTGTGACGGTTCTCACTCCTTGCTACTATAATTATCAAATCTGCTCCTCAAAAAGTAGTGCTAATTATCAGGGGAAGATAACTTCGTACTCCTAGTCTGAAAGTTAAGTAGCATCGTATTAAGCAGACCTTTTTTGCCCTTCTAAATTACTGGAGAGATGGGAGGGGGGGGGTGTTTATATTTTTAAAAAATCAATTTCCACTGAAGCGATGCATTGAATTGAGAGTCTAAATTACAGACCTGCCTTCTGTCATATCCGGTAGTAAGATCTGGAATCAAGACAAAAGAAAACAAGAGAGGGGTTGGGGAAAGCCGGTGTTATGTTACCTCCCCTTGACAATTTCGGTATCGAAGACACGTGACTCGCTAAATACGGTAAAAACGTTATGTTTATTTTTAATGGGCGCCCTTTGAAAAATATAATGCAGAAATTATAGTGGTGGCGCCCTGGTGCAGCGAAAGGGCATGCGCATGACTTGATGTGGGCATGATGGTGCGGGAGTTTGAATCCCGCCCGCCCCTCTATTGGGAGGGAGGAGAGTGAGGAGGAGATTCACTTTAACTCACTCTCTAATTTAAAAGAACACTCACGGGTCATGACAAGGTTAAAGTGTTAGTAAAAGTCCATACTGTTTTTACAAAGCTTATATCAACTCTGTCTGTCTGTCTGGTAAAAAGTTTGAACATGTTTTTTCTCCCATTTCCCATTATCGGATCAAGTTAAAACTTTACACAATCATTTATTGAACCTGACAAGGCATGAATCAATCCAAAAAATTAATTAATTAGTTTGTGATTCATTATTTTGTTTGATATCAAATTAAGGGGATACATGTTACTTAATGAGAGATGCGGGTGTTCTCCCGTTTCCCAGTCTCGGATCAATTTGAAATTTTGCATAAATTATTCATAGCCGATGACAATACATGAATCGATCCAAAAATTTACCAATTAATTAATCATTATATAATTAATTTAGTTTTTTTATAACAGAAAGGGAACTAAACTCTGTAGTTTCAGATAAATTGTAGTAATTTGCGGTTCTTTCCGTTGAAACTTTTATCCCATGAATTCTAATTATTTTATTCAAGGTTTCGTATTGGTGTTGGACCCTGGCACTATGAACCCCTTGGCTACGCCACTGACGCTAACATGTTTCATGCAAACAATTAAATTGAATAGAACATTCTTTGCCTATTTTCAGATCACCATCCACAAGAGGGTCTCCTTAACTGACCGTCAGATCGACAGCGTTTTAGAAGTGCAGGACGCAGACCTGGACGACGCTGGAGTCTACGTGTGCCGGACATCAGAGTTGTTGGTGGAGTCCAAGAGAGTGGATGTCCTCAACGGTACGCACTTCTGTACGTGGTTCATCTCATTCCAAGATGTTGTGCACTGTGTCCTTTACACTGTGACCTTCAGAGTCTTGTGTGTTGTGACATTGATGTGTTTATGGTATACTATGTGACGTTGACATCACTGAATAGTGCAGTATGTGACCTTGACAATGTTGGGTCTTGTTCTATGCGACATTGACAGTATTTTGCTGTGCGCCCTTGTCAGCTTTGGTTGTTGTGTTATGTGACATTGATAGTTTTGGAGGTTTCACTTTGTGGCCATGACACTTTAACGTTGTACTATTGTGATGTGATCTCTACTGTATTGGATGCGGCCTTGACATTTTTTAAAAGGTTTACTCTGTGTCCTTGACAGTAGTGAATCGTGTACTCTGTGTCCTTGACAATCTTGGATTGTGTGCTGTCTGACATTGGCAGCCCTGGATAATGTATGCTTTGACCTTGGCAATCTTGGATGTTATAGGCCTGCTCTGTCTTGATTGGTTTGAAGTTGTGTATTTTGTGTTTTCTACTGTTTTGAATGTTGTAATTTGTCTTAGAAGTTGTCTTGTTTGTCCTTAACAAAGGTCTTTGTTATATGTTGTGTTTACAGTCTTGGAAGTACATCCTGATGTTTTGTTCTATTTTTTATATGATGTTCACTTCTTTGTTCCCCCACACAGTTAAGTAGCAGATCTCATTTTAGTGTAATGTATGTCGTTATGATAGGATTTTAAAATTTTCTTTTAGGCCTAAATTAAGATAACATTTATTTAACTAGTGTATGAATTTTTTTTTTATTTTTTTTTAACATGGGCATTGGGTACATTCTTTTAGGCCTAAATTAAGATTACATTTAGCTAGTGTATGAATTCTTTTTATTTTGTAGCATTGGTACATCTTAAAAGGTAGATAATGGAGATTTAAACCGTGGAACGTAGGGTCTAAAGAATTATAAGATACTATCTCACGTACAGTTAAGGCATGAATCTCATCAAGTTGGTTCACAGTTTCAATGTTTTGATTTCTAAAAAAACATTTTCACACATTGTTATAGGTCACTCTTTCCCAAACTTTTTCTTTAACGGAACACTTTCCCCATTCTGAGTATTCAGTGAAACATTTCCCCCATTCTGAGTATTCAGTGGAACATTTTGCTTATTTTTTAGAAAGATGAATTCACGAGGTGGTCTACAAGTTAATTCTTCCAGTACTTCGTGCAATACTTATTGAGGCCTCGCTGAACACTAGGGTTCCACGGAACACAGTTTGGGAAACACTGTTATTGAACAAAGTTTTTTTTATATTTGACGTTGAGATGTTAAGAGTTAGTCTGAGTTCATTACTGTGTACATGTAGCACCCACCTCCCGTACATGTAGCACCACCCCCCTCCAGTACATGTTGTGGTTACATCCATTAAATGCCGTATAAAAATGTGCCATGCTTGTCAGTGGATTTCCATCGTCTCTCCATAAACATGTCCTCCTCATCCTGCATGTTGCAATGAATGTCAATCAGATTGTTTGTTGTCCTCGTTGTTAATTTATGGCCATCATCATCATGTTGTTATTGTGCCTCGTTTTTTTTTTTTTTTTTTAGATTTTTTAAAAACTTTTCTTTCCTGGTCATTTGAAATGATCGCTACGCTTTTGTTGCTCTACATTACTCTCTCTAATAGCATACTGGAGTCGCGTTCGTTGAGAGCACTGCACCTTTAGACAGGGCGGCCTTGAGATGAATGCTCTATAGAATGGAAAAAAAATTGTTTGGGATTTTTTAAAGTACTGTCTACTTGATCTGGGTTCAAACGTCACTTCTTTACTCCATATTTTAAGAACAGTGCAATCCATTTATTTTAACGAGATTTTGTGACACAGATTTCTGAATGGCATAGAATGCTCTTGTGACTTTTTTTATTTGACATTATCACCATCATGGTCAGCACTACTTCATGGGGGAATAAAAACGAATTTAAATTATGAAGAAAAAAAAAGTTACTTTAATTCTACTCCAAAATTTCGGAGGCGCGGTGTCTGAGCGGTAAAGCTCTTGGCTTCCGAACCGGAGGTCCCCGGTTCGAATTCTGGTGAAGATTGGGATTTTTAATTTCGGGACCTTTGGGCGCCTCTGAGTCCACCCAGATCTAATGGGTACCTGGCATTAGTTGGGAAAAAGTAAAGGCGGTTGGTCATTGTGCTGGCCACATGACACCCTCGTTAACCGTTTGGCGCAGAAACAGATGACCTTTACATCATCTGCCCTATAGACCACAAGGTCTGAAATGGGAACTTTAATTTTACTCTAAAATTTCAAGCCAGAGTTTCGGCCTACACTTCCATGCTCGTTTTAATTTGGCACTTGATCAGAGTTTTGGTACCTGGGGGCATTGCTGTTTGCCATGTTAGGGAGGTAGGACCAAATTAACTTACGTGACAAGTTATACTGAAGATCAAATTATAAGTTCTCTCCCCTCTGTACTCCAAAACTTGCAGACGATAGTTTGGTTCTCGGGAGAAATTGAAATGCATTAAAACCGGTAGAGAAGAGAGAGAATAAATGTTATTAGGGACGAAATGACGTCATAGTAATGTTTGATTTGGGTCTGAAACTTTTTTTTTTTGCTGGAAGGATTGCCATGACCTGTTGAATGCGTGGAGGAGAAGGGGGGTATGTGGAAAAAATTCTATTTCTGATCGAAACTCTTGTCTGAGCTCGACAAAGTATTCCTCTCGTTCTCGACAAATTTCATAAGCAAAAGAGATGGTAACAACATGGCACACAGAACTGATAAGTTATGCCCGCCATGGTGAATTGATTTCAAGGCAAAGTAGTGAGATTATGCAGATGTTTAGATTGTTGTTATTGTCAGAGTAAATAATGTTTTCTCATTTGAAGCTCATACAGACACTAGTGGATTATGTCTGGTAGTAGATTGGGTCATTGAGAAATGTCAGACGTATGTTACTATATAATCACCTCTGAAACAAAACCACAAAAAGGCACATTTCTTATTCCATATACTAGGACAAATTCGTGCAAGTACTTCTTCTTAATTAGTAACATTGGAGCATGGAAAATGTAGCCTGAATAAGCCAGGAAAACCAACGACTTACTTAGGAGAATTAAGTCTCTGATTAGCATGCAGGACTAAATTATCACATCTATAAGTGTAGGACGTAATTTTCTTTTCAAGAAACGTCTGTAATTTATAAGATAAAAGATAACTTTTGAGAAATAGTATGATAGTACCTCGAAGAACTGTCATGTCTGGTAATGTCCAAGTAGATATAATATGTTACATCCTTATTATCGATAGCTCTTATACTACATCAGCCGTACTGGTGTCCACTGTCCACCATAAAACGACCCCCCCCCCCTTGAGGAACGATATTGACATTGTTGTTGGGGATACCTTCCATACTCGGTATACATCAGGCATAGCCTAGGCACCGCTATAGGCATTATCGTCTCCTCTAACGGACGTTTTCGCCCAGAAGCTGAGAACCATTGCCCGAGACGATATAAACCACTAGAACAAATTCATCTTATTTCTCTTTTTGATCATAAAAATTCCATTTAATCATCCAACAATAAATTTAATCATAGATATCCTATAAAATGATGGATAACTCATTTAATCATAGATATCCCACTTATGGAGCTTGCAGCTTATCTTTAACACGTTTATCTATGCCACATCAGTTTGTGAAGAATGTTCGTGAAACTGTTTAACCATCAGGAGACAATGAACAGCTTACAGTGGATAACAGAACTATTGGACCACATTCAGGCTGCAATTTGTCAGCATTTCATTGGATCTGCAAACAAAAATGATAAGGATAAAAAGTCCGTATTCCTTTCTGTTCAGTGGAAATTAAATCATAAAGTTACATAAATCTATTGTAACAAACTAGTTTTAATATATTTCTAGAGGTGATACTGTAGCGCCACCTGCTGGAACATAGGTCACCAGCAACAAGTCCATGGTTTCATTGGAGAAGATTTTTTTTTCTTACAAAGCATCACAGTTACACATACTCAAAAACACAACCACACAATTTTAGACTATTTTTTAGAATGGGGTTTACAATTACTGAATATAGTCTTCAATTTCTATTTATACCTTCTGCAAATCGATCACAAGGCTTTCTCTTACATTTGAGTGTGACGTCATAGAGTTTAAAAAAATGGATCACATTTACTAACTTAGGTTTCTAGATTAAAATCTCAATCAAGTATTGGGTTGTTGTTTTTTTTTTACTAGTTTTAAGGTCTTGTTTGGATTCTTTCACTTCACCATGTACTATATCTTTTTTCTGGTGCCACTGAACACGTCTTGTTTCTTTAATCTTGTCTAATTTTTTATTGTTCCAGAAAAGTTTTTCTATATTTGAATATTCTTTTTTTTTTCTTTTCAGCGGACACCAACAACGTAAAAAGAGGTAAGTCAAAAACAATCTAGTGGCTGGTAGTTTGTAGCAGTAATCCAAAACTTATTTAGCAGTAATCCAAAACTTATTTAGCAGTAATCCAAAACTTATTTAGCAGCAATCCAAAACTTATTTAGCAGCAATCCAAAACTTATTTAGCAGCAATCCAAAACTTATTTAGCAGCAATCCAATACTTATTTAGCAGCAATCCAATACTTATTTAGCAGCAATCCAATACTTATTTAGCAGCAATCCAATACTTATTTAGCAGCAATCCAAAACTTATTTAGCAGCAATCCAATACTTATTTAGCAGTCCAGTAATTTGGAACAGTCAGTCAGTTTCTTCTACAGTATTAAACTTAGTTAATGGCATTTTGTATGTTTTTGGACGGGGTAGGGGGCGCAAGCAGGTTGAACAGACATCACAAAACTTTTGTTGAGTTCACGATGTTCTCCCCTCGCTAGCATTAATTCGTATAATTAGTGACATTACATCATAGAACGGATGAATCAGCCAGTAAAACCAATGACTTATCCAGAGTTTTTCCTCTAATTAAAATGCACTCTAGATTAACACAACGTACATACGTAGAACGTAATTTAATTTTTAAGGATGTTCTGTAGCTCATGCAATAAGACATGTTCATCAAGGATCCCGTGATCAGTGGTCCACAAAAGAAAATATAGAAACGAAATTAATCATATTTGTGAAAATGACTCTAATTGTGCAGTTCTGATACTTCTATTCTATGATGCTCAAAAGGACTAACCAAAAACATCTTCGCTAAGCAATGAACGTGAACATTAGTGTGATGATCAAAAACAAATTGTCAGGTCTCAAAGTTGTCTAGTACATCCTCTAATGTTCGCGATCGAACTGTCATGTCTGTAGGTGTTTTTGTAACCATCTTTGTATGTATTTTCTAATCCAAGTTTGATCTATGTGTTTCATGTTATTGAACATTCGTCAGAACAGTTTGAAGCAAGATGTTACACGATGTGAAATACACTTAACCAAACAACTTTCCATTGTGCTGTCTTCCTTACAGATTTACACAGTCTCATTTTATTTTTCTCCCATCATGCTTCTCGCGTTTCCTGTCTAGGCCACACTTTTTGAATAACAAATGATTACGTTTCCTCAACACACATGGCTGCCTGGTCGAACGGTTTGCGCCTGGACTGCCGTTCGGATTTATCAATGGTCCCAGGTTCAGACCCTGCCCGCTCCCATCCTCCGTCGTCCTGCGGGAGATTTGGACTAGGAAGTAATTTAACTTCAACTCTTCTTCGTTCTCAGAAACATTCAAAACAAGTAAAACATTGTACAAATACACATACGTTTCCAGACACAGTGGATACCTTTCACATCCAAGATGGAACTCGTCAGTCTAGTTAGGCCATTCCTCTCGAACATATGTAGGTCTAGTCTGATACTCCACCCCCCTCAGCTTTTCGGTGCACAGGCTTAGGAATTCAACCTTGAGGGACAATATATTTAAGGCTGATGAACTCTATCATGAACTGCCTATCCATACAATGCTAAATTCTGAAGCCAATCTTCTAGTTTATTTGTACGCGATAGCAAAATGAGATAGAAAAGTCTCTGATTTCCAAAAAGTATTGGCTTCTTCTCACTTGTTCAGGGGCGATCATTTGCTCTTGATACTGTTCCTTATAGTAATTACATCAAATACTATTAAAAGATTTTGGGAAGACTTTGGAGACTTGTTATTGGTTCTGAGCTGGTCTGGAAACAAATCTGATTGGATGCCCTAATATCTTCTATTTTATAATGCCTTTTTCCCCATATTTAAAGGATGTTTTATATACATGTAACCTTTTGATAGTCTCCCCTTTCTTTCATTTAGATATTTTTTTCAGAATCCCACACTGTTAATGGTATAGCTCTATAGGACTATAATTGCCATATGATGAAACTTGTTCAAACTTATTTATCCCAATATCATGATCTTATGTTGTTGATTATTCTTTTTACAATACCTCTATTCCAGTAAGAATTGCATGGATGGGTGGGACTTGGATACGGATCTCAATATCGGCTCTAACGATTTTCCTACATATTTAACAAATGATGTTTATCGCTGAGAAAAGATTTATTAGCGTGTTGGCCACACTAGGAAAATTCTTATCTGACTGTTACAATTTTTCAAGATAAAAAAAAATATATATATTTAAATTTGAAAAGAGACTAAATCTAGGTCTAGATCCTACATCGGTTTTGAAAGGAATATCTCCTTCTTGAAAGGCCTATCGCGTTCTTGAAATTCGTGTTCGGGAATTTCCGAATGTAAGGCTTTGTTGATGCAAGAGTTTAATAAATTAATGTGCGCATCGTCTTCTAAGTCTCTTTTATTGTTCGTTTAAAGTTTAAAGGGAAATTCACTCAGCACTCGTTGTCACTTAGACTTCTTTCGAAATTGTTTTCTTTGGGGACACATCGTAGTAGGACAATCTCATAGACCATAGTCCCCATTTCTGAAGTTTCTCTGTACTTTCTCTGTACCTCAGTTTTTTCTGTACCTCAGTTTCTCTCTGTACCTCAGTTTCTCTCTGTACCTCAGTTTCTCTCTGTACCTCACTTTCTCTCTGTACCTCAGTTTCTCTCTGTACCTCAGTTTCTCTCTGTACCTCAGTTTCTCTCTGTACCTTAGTTTCTCTCTGTACCTCAGTTTCTCTCTGTACCTCAGTTTCTCTCTGTACCTCAGTTTCTCTCTGTACCTCAGTTTCTCTCTGTACCTCACTTTCTCTCTGTACCTCAGTTTCTCTCTGTACCTCAGTTTCTCTCTGTACCTCAGTTTCTCTCTGTACCTTAGTTTCTCTCTGTACCTCAGTTTCTCTCTGTACCTCAGTTTCTCTCTGTACCTCAGTTTCTCTCTGTACCTCAGTTTCTCTCTGTACCTCAGTTTCTCTCTGTACCTCAGTTTCTCTCTGTACCTCAGTTTCTCTCTGTACCTCACTTTCTCTGTACCTCAGTTTCTCTCTGTACCTCAGTTTCTCTCTGTTTCTGTGTGTCCCTTTTTTTGTATCTTTGTCTCTCTTCGACTTTATTTCTCTGTGACGCTGTTTCTGTGGTCTCTCTATGTCTCAGTTTCTCTGTTCCTGCGTCTCTCTTTCGTTGTAGGTTTTCCTGTATCTCTTTTTTCCTCTGTGTCTCTTTGTTTCTGTCTCTCTTTGTCTCTGTTTCACTTTGTCTCTGTTTCACTTTGTCTCTGTTTCACTTTGTCTCTGTTTCACTTTGTCTCTGTTTCACTGTCTCTACGTCTCCTTTTCTCTGTTTTTCTGTTTCTTTCTCTGTGTCTCAGTTTCTTCTATGACACTTTTTCTCTAAACATTTTCTGAAGGTATTTCGAAATGAAATTATTCTGACTCTGACACACCATGTCATATGTATATTTAAATAGAATCTTACACGTTAAGATTCCTTCAAAGTGTTAGTTTTTTTTTCCCTGTCGATCAATCAGCCCGTCTCTTTATCTTACTTTATCTCATTGATTTGTTCGTGATGTTGAGATATTTCAAGAGACTTAGAGTTCTGAAGGCGGTGGACATTTAGTGGACATTTGGAGTCAGCCCACGTCTCTCGTCATTTACCTTTCTCCCTAAATCCAACTCGATTCTCTCTGCAGGACGTTCGATTACTTCAGAATCGATCCTGCCGGGTTTGTTTTTAAAATCTCGAAAGAGATGGAGACGAAGTATTTATATTTCTAGGAAAGTATCGCGCAATCTTTGTTCAAGATCTCTTCGAGTTCGTCCATGTGTTGGGACAACAAAATAAACTCTTTAGATCTAGTGATTCATCGATACATTATAGAAATGCGTTATAAAAGGCTAATGTTATAAAAGGCTTGTTTTCAAGTCCGAAGATCATGGAAGAGTGCAGTAATTCAAGCGGCTACACATATCTAGCTGTAACTAACCAATATATTTTTTACATCCAAAGCGGACAAAACCATGTAATCGCCGCCTATGCCTTAGACAAAAGCTTTCTTATTGGTATATCCCGCGGCTTTTACGAGAGTTTTCTATCTCTTTTGGAGTCAATTGCTGTTAGATGCTCTCTATGCCAGTTAAGGCAACATGGCGCTTGAGATGGTCTTTATGCCGTTTCCAGTAGCATCTATATTACACCGGCCTCCTTTGAACTCACCAGAAAGAGATGGACTTCGGCAAACAGCTTGTCCCTCAAACGGGATAGGTGCCCTAACCAATGCAGCTGTCCAACAGAAATGATGCTATACTGGCATACGCAGAAATATCTCTGTTTGTAGACTTGCCATCGTATGACCATACTGGGGTGAAGGTACATTTGGTGAAAGCTCTTAAAAAGATGTTTCTGTTATGAATACAGTGCTAAAGCCGACTTATTTTTTAAAAAGAAGTAAAGGTCATTAACTTTTTTTTAATTTTGCTCAAAGCAACTTACCAACTTATATAAATTAATATGGGTCATTTTGGTAGGCCTACAAGGTCAACACAAATCATTCCCTCCTTCGAGTCTCTCTTTTCCCCACATCTGTCCACTATGTTCTATTGAACGTGACGCCGAAACATTAGCGACACAGGGAAGAAACGACGCAAGGATGTTGGCTTCTTTCTCCATCCGGGTAACTCTATCGTATCCGTAGTGATAGAATAAAAAAATAACTTTCGTACATTTGATCAAAAGTATCGGTTCTTATTGTCCGATTTGAAATGGATCTGGAAGAGTTATCGACATTCGTTCCCCTCTTCCCCCAATTATCTTCTGCAAACCACGAACCCGGTCACGTATATCGTTGGGCCTCTTGAACAATAAACGGCAACATCTTAAAGGTTTGACCATCTACACAGTAATTAGCTTAAAAGGATAGGCCAACCCACCACGCCCACCCTCTCTCCTTAGAACGCACTGGAGTCAACCTCGGGGTTGACGTGTAATGATTAGTTTGAAACGTCAGCGATTTCTGTGGTCAAAGAGAAAGGAAGGTGAAGGCTGTGACGGAATGCCCTGATTGGATTGCCCACTGCTGTTGCCCTATTCTCTCCCCCCAGCCTTTCCCACCCCTCAAACTCCGTACGTGCTGTTTGAATAGACATTGTCTCCACGTTCACACGCTATATTTCACAAGTGTCCTTACATTGAGAGTTGTATCTCGACCAGAAGATGGACACTGGATCTCGGACACTGGACAAAGCAGTTGAAGGGTTGCATTAAGAAAAGCAGGCCAGGCTAAAATGATTTGCTGTCACTTGAGATTTTCAAGGTCTATGGGAATGTGTGTTGAAGTTTACAGCCCACTGGTCGTCAATGCACGAGACTTTTGGAGCCAAAGTTCTGATAGGATCCTGAAATATCTGTAGCATGACTTCATAGGGAGATCTATTACTCAAAAGCCCTAGCTGACTGATTTATCCACCATAAATCATTAATGTATGTGTGTCTACTTATCTTTTTTTTTTCTCATTCTCCTAAATATCTGTATTACAACGGAAATGCAGTCCCCCCCCCCCACACACACACTGTTACTCCGGGGTTGGAACCTTTCCCCTTGGCTTCTGATAACAGCCCACCCCTGGGAGATTCTCTTACATGAAGTTTGTTTTGTGCATCCAGTCCACTAAAACGGAAATAGTGACAAGCTTGTAAGATTTTTTTTTTTCAATTTTAGCACTGCGGAATCTAATTTCTAAGCTCTTATATGCTTTTAGCACAGTCATTTGTGTCTTTTAGTTGGCAACAGTGAGCAGCGTCTTTGACATTTTCAATTGGTCTATGTATTTCAAAATCTCACCCAGTCTTTCTCTGTTCATGTCCTTATGTTTTTCTCCAGGTTCTATCATAGCGCAACCCCACGTTCCGCCTTATTGCTTTCTCTTCTTTTTCTCTCTTATTGTATTTCATTGATCAAGGAATATAGATCGGATTGAAAATTGAATGTAAGCTAAAAAAGCAGGTTACTGGGAGTCATGTGAAGTATGAACAATGTCCACTAAAAAAAAAGGAATTGAAAATCAAGTTTGTGTGATGTAGTAGTTCTCCTTTATCTCAATTAGGTTTTTGTTTATTATAGTGAAATATGTTGTTTGACTTAGACTTAGATCTTCTCGCAGCCCCTTCGCCTCCACAAAGATGTGTCATTGGCAATGGCTCAAGCCTCTTTTCACCTGGTGTCCACTGCTTGAAAAGTCATATGATATTTTACAGAATTAAAGACTAGCATTGCCCACCGGCTACTTCCGTTGATTCTGACTATATTTTGCCATGGACCCCTACTATTTTTCTTACTTATAACAATATGATGATTTAAAGTCAAACGCTGCCCCATACAATTCCATAACTCTCTCACTTATCAGATAAGGTCTAGTCTTATTTACATTATCTATTTTCTGATTGTCAGTTCTTATTCCAAATATATCATAGGCTCGATGCTATTTTTTGTGGCCTGGGACCTTTTTTTAATTACATCCTGCAAATGCTCACATAATACTTTGGCCGTACCCTCCGCATTAATTTTTTTTTTGCACTTTTAATAAAACTGCCCGCATTTCAACAACACCCCTTTTGGCCAGTGTCGGGCTTTAAATCGTCCTTCCAAAAACACTCACTTCCGGTCTGTGAACTCTATATCACTTTTCTCTGCACTTGTTTTTTTTCGTCCGGCCCCCTCTACGCTCCTGAAAAAACTTCAATTTTAGTATCTGTTACATCTAATTGCACGGCCCGCTTTATAAGGCTGCCCCTGCCATATACATGTTTTTTTTTGCCAGTGCTTCGAACACCATCAATTTTTTAAACAAGTGTTTAAATTCCTCTCATGATCGAGGTTGTAAATTCCGTTTCAACTTTATATTGATCGAGTTTCTAAAATTAAACTGTGCAAGAATACTTTTTTTTTTAAATATATGAACATTATTTAAAAATGTATTGAACTACTGACCTCCATATCTAAAGTCTGATGCTCTACCAACTGAGCTGAGTGTCATTGATGTAGAGGAAATTTAAGCACAAAAGTAAAGTACTTAAAAACAGAAGTATTAAGAAAAAGTTAAGTTCTAGATTAATATGCCTCATATTTAGATCTAGACTTAGATTCTACTGTGAAAATTTGTTGGATTTTAGTTTTAGATCTATAATATATGTCCATCTAGATTTAATCTTTTATTTTAAATTACAGACGTTCCATTTAACAGAAGATAATCGTAACCAAATAGTACTTGAGATGCCAAAAGACTTCGTATCTAGGTGTTGAACTAGAAGTAGATCTAAAAGCTGAATCGAACATTTTGTATTACGTCGGCTTTAAACAAAAATTGGGTCGCGAATAAAAAATCGTTTTTGGTAAATTTAACAGTTGTGGTCTCAATCGTGATCGAAGATGCTTAGTTTAATAGGCAGACAGAAAGTAGTAACTTGTTTGAAGTTTTCGTATTATTTCGTACACAGCAATTGTGAGAAATAATGATATGTCAGTCTGTGAAACAGGGCCCTTCTTAGCGCTTATAGATTTTCATTTATTGAGAAAAAGCTGTTGACTATATGGAAACATTGTACGTAATTGCATGAGAGGGATTACTGTACACAGGTCCGCCCTTAGATAATTGAAGGTCCTAGGCAAAGTGAAATTGGTGGCCCTATATGAAAATAGAAAAATAATATTTAAAAAACAAAAAACTTTGTGTACTCCAACAATAACATTGGGCACACGTTTCGTTATTTCTTCAAAAAGAATTGTCTTGAGTCCTGAGCGAGACTCCCACCAGAAAATAAAAACTAGAAGTACTAGACCTCAGTAGCCGAATATGTGGGAGGTGCTCTAAAGACATAGCGATCATGGTAACTGCCTTATGAGTTATGAAAAATAACTACGGGTACCTGCTAACTCTAAATCAAGGTGTATTTTGGAGTGGGGGAAAAAAGATTGAGAACTGCCGGGGCCTAAATATAAACACACACACACACACATTCCCCACCCTCACCCGCCAATCATTCGTTTGTGTTACGGACTGGCTTTAAGACAAGACACGTAATATAACGAGGATCTGCTTGTCTTGTGGCGCGGCCATTTCCTCCCCCCCCCCCCCCCCCCCCGCTTTCCTGACGTCTGCTCTCTATTTGACGTCTGCTCCCTATTTCAATGATGCCAGGCCACCATGCTGGAGAAACTTGTGTTTTAATGATGTGGCGCAACGCATAGGCTTATGAACATGAAGTGTTTTTTACGACCTAATTACCACCTGAGATTTTTTTTTTAAAAAGTACATTTCAAAACTCGCTAGGCTGATATCCTTTCCCCCCCCCCCTTGCCAACTTTATTCTAACCTCTACCCTGAAATCCTTTTTTTTATAAAAAAAAATAATGATGTTGATATATATCTCGATACCTACTGGCCAGCAACCAAAGTGTAGCTTCAAAGTGCTATGGGAACATAAGACATAAAATGTGTTGTTTATAATTGCAATCTGTTGAAAATTCCTGACAGTTTAAGGTAATACAGAATAGAAACAAATGGTGTTATGTAATAAATGTATTTAATCAGCTGTTATTTTGTTGGTAAACACTTTTCTATCTTCTATATGAACGAACAAGCCGAAGAATGTCAGCCATTGAAATCGATGTCCAGTGTATCTTTTGTTTTGTTTATTTTATAATTCTTATTGTTTTTCTAGTATTCTTGTTAGCGTCTGAAACCTGCTGTATAAATATGCAGAATTAAGAAATACTTATAGGAAAGAAAAGATTCAACTGATTTGTACAAAGCTTATATATATACTCACTCTGTTTGTCTGTCTGTATTTCTGTCTGGTAAAACTTTCTTTCATTAATAATAATTAATGATAATTTTATTTATAAAGAGCTGCTAACAAACAAAATGTAGGCTCAAGGCGCTGTAATAACATAATAACATGTTGTCAATCTTGTGTTCTACAAATAAGTCGTCAGAAGTCATATCTCGTCATGTATGAGTGGAGTCAATATCAGTTAAACTTGAATACACACACACCCAGCCCGACGGTGCGTTCTCAATGTTTTCATGCTTTTTTTTTTTTTTTTTGGGGGGGGGGTACCCTAAGCATGTAGCGTATATGGGACCTCGGGAAGGGGGAGTTGGATAATCAGTTCCCTCTCCCAGGAGTCCCTCTCACAACTTCATCTCCTGAATTCTGCCTGTCATGGTACGTCATTAGGAACACATTTAACGAACGTATCAACATGGTCAGCAACCACATTCTGCCGCGTACTTCTCAGATATAAGGACCTGCAAGTTGTAGACCGTTTACAAAACTCCGGTAGGCCCCCAACTGACAGGCGGTTTCCTAATAAGCCTATGCCTTAATAAGCAAATGCCTGTGTGTTGACCTGCGAGGGACATTTTTCAAAGAGTTTTAAGATAAGAAGCTCTAAATGGTTATTTGTGGCTGGGGGCTCATCAAATACACAAGCTGAGAATTCAGCAGCTATATGACAATGGTGTGTTTATTCTATTAATACCATGAGATCCACTGTGTTGACAGTGCTTAGGTATGACACTAAAAGGGACTCACCGTAATGACTTGTGAATACTCAGTGTTACATCGCTAGTGTTCTCAAACTGGCAAACTCAACAGTTGTCATGTGGGACTGCTGAATATAATTCGAGATCTAGTGTTGTCGTTGGGGGCAAGGTGGCTGAGTAGTTATGTGCTTGGCTTTCGAACCTGGTGTCCTGGGTTCAAATCTCGGTGAAGACTGGGAGTTTGAATTTTTATTTTTTTATTTTTAGGGCGCCCCTGAGTCTACCCACCTCTAATGGGTCTCTTACTTTAGTTGGGGAAAGTAAAGGCCGTTGTCGTTGTACTGGCCACATGACACTCTGCTCGTTAACCGTTGGCCAAAGTAACGGATGAGCGTAACATCATCTGTCCTAGAGATCACAAGATCTGAAAGCGGAACTCCCTGTTGTCATCAGGGTCTGGTATTTACTTAGGTCAGTGATTCCCAAACTTTTTCCTTAACGGAACATTTCGCACATTCTGAGCATTTAGCCGCAATTTAGAGGAACACTTTGATTAATCGTTTTAGGGAGATTGTTTCGCTTGTTGGAATATTAGTTAACTATTCCAGTAGTTTGTGGAACACCTAGTCAGACCTCTCGGAATACTGTTTGGATAACACTGTACTAAGTGATCCTATCAGTGTTGCTATTTAACTGTATTGTTTCTAACGAGAGAACCCCTGTGTTTCTCCAATACAGGACTAGTGTTTATAAGGTATTAACCCTTGCGTTCCAGTCTGGGGCTGGTTTTCATCAGATGCAGACCCCGTTTATCAGGCGACAGTTTAAAGTTAATTGTTTACAGGTTTTTTCTTTTCCTATAGCCGCCATTCATGTTCAGTGACGTCACTTCCTGTATCCTAACCCTATTTCATCTTCCTAATCTTGTTGCCTCCCTTATCCCCTCATACATTCCAATCAATCGTTACTTAATTAAAATGTTCAAGGTGGGCACTTGAAAACTGTCTTTCTCTATCCACAAATCTCCATTTAAGTTTTCACGTGCTAGAAGTTAAAAAAGAGAAGGAGAAATCAACGTTCTTTTCTTCCTCTATTCTCCCTCCTCTCTCTCTCTCTCTTTCTCTCTCTCTCTCTTTCTCTCTCTCTCTCTTTCTCTCTCTCACTCTCTCTTTCTCTCTCTTTCACTCTCTCTTTCTCGCTAACTCTTTTTTTTTCTAACTTATCCTGGGGCTACTTGAGTAAAAATTTTCAGCAATCAACTTCCTTTAGAGAAGATATTCATTCCGAAATACTTTTTATATGCCTCGCAATATTTCGTGAGTCTTTAAAAAAAAATGTATACACATGTACACGCCATCTAACACACAGATTGACGTATTCACACACACACACACACACACACACACACACTGTTTCAATGATGATTGTTTACATTTTTTAATGCCGTGAGAACGTAGACAGGCACACGGTTTGGGGCTCGTGTTTATTACTGAAGTAAGTGGTGGCACATGGTAGGGGTGTAATCGAAATGTTTGTGTAATTTAACTGTATAAATGTAAGTGTAAATGTCAGCGTGTTTGCGGGTGTAGAATAAAAAAGCTTAAATTTAGGAAGTTTAAACTTTTAACAACCAAAATATTTTTTTTAAATACTTTTAAAAAAACAAAGCTTATATAAAGGGAGTAATCGCATAATTACTTCCATATCGCTCAATACTGCGAGATATATCTCCCTTTTTCTATATAAAACAAATTAATTAATTACATCGAATTAATTGACTTATTGCTGTTTTTTTTCATTCATGTATATTATCCTCGACAATGAAAAATTGTGCAAAGTTTTGATCCGAGAATGGGAAGTGGGAGAAATAACTAGTACAGGATTTTTACCAGACAGACAGACAGACAGAGTTGATAAAACCTTTGTAAAAATAAAAGGTTGTTCAGAGCCACAGAAACCAGAATACACGCACGGTCATATGGCGTTCAAATAAAGAGTTTATTTTGTTTGTACTAACATAGTCTTTAAGAGATTTGCAAAATGTCACACTGTCTCACCTCTGATATTTATCTAAGTTCTTATTGTAGTTTTTCTTATTAATACATATTTGTAAAAAAAATACAATAGATGTGCATTAGTTAAACCGTAAAGGATCATCTACTATCTGCCACAAGCGTCCACAATGCTTTCGTCAGCTCCAAACGAAACAGGCAAACAACACAAAAAAGGTTTTTAATACGTAGAATAAAATGACAAAACATGATCAAAAATAAATCTTTATTCACAATTCTTTCAAAAAACAACAACATAAGTATCAGGTACTCAGAACGTATACGAAACAAAACATCTTTATTCACACTCTTTTACATCCATCGTGTCTATATGTCCATTGAAAAGTAAAATTTAATATAAAATAAAATACTTGAATATCACAACTTCTAACAAAACAAAACTATTTCAACTCAAATTCCATCCCAAACCTCTCAACTTGAAGATCAGGCTCTGACTCATATATAACCTCTGTCAGTCTGTCTATATCAAAACTTCAATTGTCTTATACCACAGTAAGTCTACATGTAAATGAAATGTATTCAACATCGCAATTCACACCCTTCAGTTATTTCATTTGAACATATTTTCGCGCGAACTGTAAAAATTAAAAAGACAATACTGAATTACTTTTTTTTTATCCTTAAAGTTCACTTTTATCAAATAGTCCCACAGAAACAGTAAATGTGTACTCAAACAGTCCCAAAGAAACAGTAAATGTGTACTCAAACAGTCCCAAAGAAACAGTAAATGTGTACTCAAACAGTCCCAAAGAGACAGTAAATGTGTACTCAAACAGTCCCAAAGAGACAGTAAATGTGTACTCAAACAGTCCCAAAGAAACAGTAAATGTGTACTCAAACAGTCCCAAAGAGACAGTAAATGTGTACTCAAACAGTCCCAAAGAGACAGTAAATGTGTACTCAAACAGTCCCAAAGAAACAGTAAATGTGTACTCAAACAGTCCCAAAGAAACAGTAAATGTGTACTCAAACAGTCCCAAAGAGACAGTAAATGTGTACTCAAACAGTCCCAAAGAGACAGTAAATGTGTACTCAAACAGTCCCAAAGAAACAGTAAATGTGTACTCAAACAGTCCCAAAGAGACAGTAAATGTGTACTCAAACAGTCCCAAAGAGACAGTAAATGTGTACTCAAACAGTCCCAAAGAAACAGTAAATGTGTACTCAAACAGTCCCAAAGAGACAGTAAATGTGTACTCAAACAGTCCCACAGAAACAGTAAATGTGTACTCAAACAGTCCCACAGAAACAGTAAATGTGTACTCAAACAGTCCCAAAGAAACAGTAAATGTGTACTCAAACAGTCCCAAAGAAACAGTAAATGTGTATTCAAACAGTCCCAAAGAGACAGTAAACTTGCACTCAAACAGTCCCAAAGAAACTGTAAAATTAGTACTTACTTTAGAAAAGTACCAAAAAAATCTGTAGGCTTGTTCAAACTAACCAGACCCATCGAATGATTGTTCACACTCTTTTCTGTTATGTTCACAACCTGTTCATGTTGATCTGGTTCATATTCACAGCACAGCAACAAATGCACGAAACACTCGTTTGACCTTTCAGAAAATTAACAACAAAACAGGTCTATTTTTTTATGGTTTATAATGATTGCAAGTTTTCAAGCATAGATCTGTGTGAGTTTTGCTGCAGCAAGTACCCCAGTGCTCAAGCTAGATAGGCATTTCCCTTTGAGAAGAATAACCTTTGCTTGCTCTATAACATTTCAAATTAAAATGTTGTCAATTAAAATGTTCAAATAGACAGACAGATAGACGGACGGAAAGATAGATAGATAGATAGATAGATAGATAGATAGATAGATAGATAGATAGATAGATAGATAGATAGATAGATAGATAGATAGATAGATAGATAGACTCAGTGGTCCATGCTAGAAACCAGGGCGTTGGTACGCTATGAGTCATCGTACATGTTACATTGTAATACGCCCGCACGTGCTTGACCAGGGAGACCTCAACGAGGGAATGTATCGCGTGCATGAGACTGTTCAATGACTACACGAGTTCTCGAAATGTAAAACTAAAAAGTCTTTAGGGAAGGGTGTACTATTACTGAGTGTAAACAGAGGACATAGACTAGAACAACGCATTCTGTTGCATGTAGATCTAGAAAGACTGGACATTAAGTCATCAGATCTAATAAACGTGTTTTTTTTTCCTTTTTTCTCTTTTTTCTTTTTTCCTATTTATATTATTTGTAAAAAGTAAAATAAAGTTCCCCTTTCAAACCTTGTAGTCTATAGGGATTTAAAGGTCATCTGTTTCTGTGGCCAACGGTTAACAAGGGTGGCATGTGGCCAGCACAACGACCATCTGCCTATACTTTTCCCCAACTAATGTCAGGTACCCATTAGAGCTGGGTGGACTCATAGGTGCCCAAAGATCCCGAAATTAAAAATCCCAGTCATCACCAGGATTCGAACCCGGGACCCCCGGGTAAGCATGAGTAAAAAAAAATGAAAATATTGCTTCACATAAATGAATTTAAAATAAAGTTTGGTTTCACTAAACTTTGTAACTCCCCCTTCTATTTGTCCTTCCTGCCCTCGTTATGAAGAACTTGACCTATATTAGAATATGTTGCTACTTCAATGGTCTACAAGTGGCTGTAATGTAACTATCACACTCACATCCTTCTAATGTACGGTTTACCTGACAGCAGTCTAAATTCACTGGAGTTATCTACTTTAGTGTTGCTTTCAATGACTTCCATATCTTTAGATCTACGGTGTGTCTCTTTTTAAAAAAATACATTTTCTATAGACTCGGACATGATACCCATCAATTTCTCAGAAGGATGTAGATCTAGATCTGGTCCTGTCTTTCATTGTCACTTTCGTTTTTGCATTGCTATCAGCGATTCTTGTCAGAGCCATATGATAATTTTTTGTATAATGTCTTTTTTTTTTTTTATAGGAAACATCAGAATTTGCGCTATTCAATTTTAGCTTTATCATCATAGGAATCCTTGGACCTTAGGCCTTTTTTCTTTGCCTCTTTTATTGTCTTTAATTTTGATTATTTTTCCCAAACGCAATCACAGTTTTAAAAAAAAAATTTTTTTTGTTTTTGTTAAGTAGTAACATTTCTTGATATTTTATTAGTTTTGCTAAAACACTGACAATTAACTCATAATATTTGATAACTTTGACTTTTACTCTTAAAAAAAAAACACAATAATGAGTCTTAAGAAGCGGAAAATAAAAGAGACTTTAATAATTAATTCTTTTATGAAGTTAATTTATTTTAAATTTAAGGAAAATTTTAGTTTAAGATTATTAAAGTTGAATGGCTATCACCATATAGATTTTTAGACTCTACACTTAGAAGGGTTCTGTTATCAGTCTTCTAGTAATGGCTTGATAACAAACATGAGTTTGTCTAGAACTGTTGAATGAAAAAGTCGACTAGGATATTATGAGAAAACTATCTTGAGGTATGGAAACATTGTTTGCCTCCCAGATTCTGTTGATTGGTCGTTACGCTTCTGACCATGAGGTTTCCCGCATCCCAAATCCTTATAAAAAATATATACCACCAGAACCGCCCGTTGTCACCCTAGCTCAAGCTAGCCCTCTCGTGTTGTGTTTCAGACATTGAACTCGTGACTAGAATAGCTTGTACCAGCAGTCACTTGATGAAATCCACCAACACTTCCGGTCGGCCTTTACTCAGGATAGAGGTCATTCCTACGGAGTCAATCCGCGTTCAGTTTGGGCATTTTGGCTATCAAGATTAGTCCATCTGAGCAATCAACTAAGGCCATCTCCTTTCGTGTGCCGGCATGAGGTCATTCCAAATGTATTGTTGTATTTATCTCTTCTGGATTTCTCGTATCGCTACAGCTTCGTCAACTGTCACTTTACATTATTTCATTCATATTATCTTTCAATATTGTGTCTTGACCTTGTGTCTCGTATAGTGAACAGTTCAATGCTGAAATATTTTCGGCCTCTCCAAAATCAAAACTCAATATTCGACATGAAGAATCGTTAAGCATTTGAAGATGCTTTCCACTATGGATTAGACATATGGCCTTTTTAGTATAATTATTCTTTGTTATTTATATCTTTGTTGTTTTTGTTTCTTCGATAATATTTGTCCATTTAATTCGGACATATTCGCCTTTTTTGATGTGCACATAGTTATCTATTTATTTAGGCCTATTGATGTTTTGGACAGACTCGTTGTAACGATGTAGATAGATTTAGGCTATTGAAAATAAATCAATGTCTAATTAGCTATACAATGCTGGTTTGTGGTGGATTTAGTTTTAAACAAAAGTGTAAAAGATTAAAATGACCTATCAATTCTTTTTTTTTAAGTGTTAAGTGTTTTAGTATGATTATTTGTGGTATACTCTTTTACTCACAACGTATGTATAAGTTTATTGTAGTACCCTCATTCCCAAAGCGCCGAGAAATATCTACCGATCCCACGACGTAAAGTTTCCCTTTCAAACCTTGCGATCTACATACATCATATAGTACCATATAAAAAAGTTTCCCTTTCAGACCTTGCGATCTATATGGCAGATGATGTAGATGATCTGTTTGCAATAAATTGTATCTTGCCTTACTTTTTAATCCCTGTTACATTATATATATACCTATATATATATATATATATATATATATATATATATATATATATATATATATAAATATATATATACACACACGCACACATACATACATATATATATATTCAAACATTTCTTATATATCAAATTATTGCCATGGTCCTGATTAATACATCATTCTTTTCGGTTTGTTATTGTCGGTGTATTGTGTAATATGCACTTCTTTCTTTACGTCGTAACCTTTAATACATTTTTTGTTGTACGTTTTCCAGGTACAGAAAAAGATTCCGACGGAGAAAGTAGTGCCAGTGGGAAACAAGAACAATTGAGCAACACAGAAAACCACGCTTGGAGATTGACACCTTCCTGTTCTGAATTGCTATTGGTTGTTTTCTTCGCCATTTCCCTGTCCCACATTGTTCACAATTTCCGGCTGCCAACTTGAAAATGGTGTATTATTTTAGGGCAATGCCTTTTTTTTTTTTCTTCTATTCCCACTCGGTTCTGTATTCACTATTGTTGGAGACCGTTGTAAAAACTGTAATAATTTTGTCATGAAACAATTATGAGACATTTTGGGTTCTGAAGTATTCAGCTCCCGTTTCTCTTAAAAGTTCGGTCATTACATTACTGAAGTCAGAACACTCGCATAGCATTTCTAACATTGTTTTACCATGATACAATGTAGGCAACTCTACAGAAGTGTATGTAAATATGATAAGTAGAACAAAGTAAACCTTACAGATATTGCTATAGCTTTGAATTATTAGACTCCAACCGATGACAATGTATACATAATAGGTCTACTATACACGTAATTGATTCAATTGTGGGGAAGGAATGTCGTAAAGACACTTTTTTAAAATAAATTAGTTGCAGTGCAATTTGTAAAAATTTATAGAAATTGTTTCTAATGATTTAACGTTTCTAAACACCGGTAGTAGTGTTCATGGTCCTCCCTTGAAGTAAACAAACATATGGTGGAAAAGTATTTTACATACACCCTTCATTAGTTGTTAATCGAGTCTCTTGAAAGGAGGTGAAAAACTTCATATTCGTGCGTGTGTTTATAGTAAAAGTAGACTAGACTGTGAGACTATAAAATGTTTACATTACTGTGTATTCAATTGAAGAAAACATTCGAAACGTAAAGTGGATACCTCATAGTTTGTAAGGAAGCAAAGTTACGTATGCTGTTTAATTATTTTGTTCTTGGTATGGTACAGTTGCTGGCTTTGTGAAATATGGCTGAGTGTTCTTCTATATTTAGATTTACTTTAGTGAGTGATTTTTGTTTCTGATTTATGTTTTGCAGCTTATTGCTGTTTTTCTTTTGTAGCTTTGTGTTTGTTTATATTTTTTTTTGTTTTGTTTGATTGTTGTCATTCTGTAGGGCCACAGCGTGTTTGTTCAAAGCCTATTTAAACGATATGGTAACATGTGAGCTTTTCCTTGTGGCAGAAAGTGAAAGAATGTTGAGTTTCTGTTTTTAGACCATCCTGTTTGACCTATCTACTTTCGTTCTCTTTGTAAATTGCATTGTCTATTTTTATATTGATTTTTTTTTTATTCGTCCTCCCATTTTCTCTCGATTTTGCTCCACTCTCTCCTCCCTCCCCGCCCCCCCCTAATGTGATCTAGACAAGTAGGCGTACTAAAACATGAATATTTTAAATGCACATGATATGGATCAATAAGACTTCACAGTTGGAGAAGTAGGTCTATGTCGGGCGGAAAAAAAAGATAAACAACAAAAAAATAACAGGCCTAATGTAGGTGTAGGGTTTTGTGTTTTTCCAAAATGTCTCCAGTCTAGTATGACACTAGTCATCAAGTTAAACATAACATTTTACATCGATTTGACCTCAGCCCTTCGCGAGAGATAGTGAAGTGCTGCTACTCGGCCGTCAAAATCAAACTTGACCGAATGAACGTCTGATCTGATTGATGGAATGGTCCAGCGTGACCTAGTGGAAATGTGGGAAGGAAGTACATTTCTGTTGACTCGAGGACAAGGGCCAGCAAACAAATGATTCGGGGAAAAAAATGTGTTGGTCCATTTCTTCCGGACTATTTAGTTAAGAGAAAGTTTGTCTCGTCTGGAAACAGTCACGTGATTCTTATCTCCGTGTCAGGCCGTTGATTAAATTCTAAACGTTTGCATTAGCACTGAGGTTTTGTCTTCTTGGACAGTGAAGCCCAACCTACGGCCCGCGGGCCATATCTGGCCCTTCACGCGGTGCTATCCGACCTTTTCAAACTTCTTATGAAATACAGGCGTTACTTTACAAAAAAAAAATGATTACGTCCTACGCGTATCCCTAGGTTAATCTAGTCATACATGTTAGTCCATGGCTTAAACTCTGCCAAGTCACTAGTTTTCCTGGCTGACTCAGGCAACCCATTCCTTGCTCTAATAGCACTAGGGAAGAGCATTGATTGCATTGGACTCGACGATTTTTGGCGGCGAAACGGTCCGTAACAAGCGTGTTGGGAATTTAGAAGGTAAATGACAATCTGGCCAAAGGATAAAATAGGCACCACTTCTCTGTGATGATCCACTTTATCGTATCTCCATTCAAACATTTCGCACAATTATACAAGTAAAAACTTGAAAATTAGTCGATAAATTTCGCTTTTTACAAATGTAATGTGGCCCAGTACACCAAGGGTTAAAGAACATCCCAATCTTCTATACTTTTGCGCGTTTTTTTTTTTCTTTTTTCTGTATTAATGAATGTTACAAATGCTCGCTTGAGTCTTCTTTAATTGATAAGAAAAGTACGGACACCATATTTCTTCATGTGCTTAGGTCTACATCTCATTGCTTACATAGTTTCCCCTTTGTGTCTTTAAAACATAAGGATGAAAACATGTACAGCCAGATGTGACCAGGTAATTTATTCGTGTACAAATGTGTTGCCAATTTTGGTTTTCTTCTCCCTCATTCTATAAATGTGTTTACTTTCTTGACTAAACGGGTATACTTGGCTGGTTTGTGATCTTTGACAGTTTTTTTTTTTTTTTTCAATACATAGTTGTCAATATCTTTTTTATGTTACCTATGTACCTTGTTTGTATTTCATTAAGACCAAAGCAAGTGGAAGTCCAATTCAGAGGTTGGTGTGTAGGCCTACGTTTTTGGTGTGTAGGCCTATGTGTTTGGTGTGTAGGCCTACGTATTTGGTGTGTAAACCTACGTGTTTGGTGTGTAGGCCTACGTGTTTGGTGTGTAGGCCTACGTGTTTGGTGTGTAGGCCTACGTGTTTGGTGTGTAGGCCTACCTACATGTTTGGTGTGTAGGCCTACGTGTTTGGTGTGTAGGCCTACATGTTTGGTGTGTAGGCCTACGTGTTTGGTGTGTAGGCCTACGTGTTTGGTGTGTAGGCCTACGTGTTTGGTGTGTAGGCCTACATGTTTGGTGTGTACAGTTTGGGCTGATGTTGATTTTTGACTCGGAAATTGGTTCTGAGATTCAAAGTGTTTTACTGACGGACAAAACATTCATTCATTATTATTTATGTATTATATATTTATTTATGTATTATGTTTATACATATGATGAATTTAAAATGTTTTTCATTTGTTTATGTTCTCTATCCACCATATCTTATACTGCCAACTCGAAATTCATGAATAGAGAGAGAAAGTGTGTGTGTGCGTCTGTGTCACATATTTTTCACATCTTGATTTTCTGGATTTTGTGATAGTAAATTGAAACAAAACTTTTACTCTTTTTTTTTAAAAAACAAAAACGGATTTCAAGTTAAAACAAGTGAGTTACAGAACTTAGTACATGTATTTATATAAACTGTTGCCTAGAGACAATTTTTGTTTACAGCTAACCAAATTGGGTTCTCTTTAATGATTACGCCTATCAATGTTATGTTATGTGTTATAACCAGATCGCTATTGAATTGGGGTTTCATTTTTTGTTTGTTTATTTGTTCAATTACGTTTTTGTTGCTTTATTGTTGTTGGTTTTTTTTATTTTACAATGCCAGCAAAATTTATTTATTTATTTATTATCAATGTCAAAGTTGTCATTAGTTTTCTTTATATAGACTACATTCTACTTAAGTGTGCAGACTTGTAGAGCACCAGAACATGATAAGATCTAAAGACTTCTGATATACTGGAGCTTTGCGCTTTTTCAAAAAGAGAATCAAATACATTTCCAAAGAACAAGACCTTTGATTTTGTTTCGGAAAAGAAGTTTCCAAAATGCAGCACAAATTTTCAAAAATGCAATAAGATTTATAGAATGTCAAAGAGTCAATTTGTAATAACTCAGTTCTGCCACTCCAACAAAACACGTTAAGGATTCTGTGAATTCGCACCGAACAGGAAACGTGTAATATTATCTTCAGATTTGAGAATTTAATATCACACCATTTCTGATTCGTACATCAAAAGAAGGATCTATAAATTCTTTTGCATTTTAATTTTGGTAATTGCTTCCTGGGATTTCGTGACAATAATATGGCTGACATCTCAACATGGGTTCTAATTGTTAGATCTGGATTTCAGTCAAAATTATCAGAGTGTGCTCTCATACATTCATTGATAACTGGTGCAAATCAAATGCTACAAGGAATAATTTTTTAGCTTAATGATTTTTAACAACAGTATAAAGTCTAATTTTAAATCTAGGCATTTAGTTCTATTAGAAATGTATACATATAGTCTATATCTGATTAAAAAAAATTAACCTTCTAGTCCTGAAGTGAAGAATTACTGCGATTGATTATTATTATTAATCTAAGCCTTACTCAGAACCTTTGATTATCAGTGCAAACAGGAAGCTGTTTATTTCTTTTATAATAACCTGCTCTTAGAATGTCTTAGATTGTATTTCTTCCGTTAGCCATCTTGTCCAGCATTCTTTTCAATATAAATCTAATGACTGAAGTCTGATCTCACTATAACACGTATCCGTCGTTTGTGTCCTGTACACTCATCAACACGCGTTCTTCGAAAAAATGTCCCACATGCCTCCATCAATTTTCATCTTTCCTAATCATTTGTGTTCTAAGATTTTTTATAGAAATTTTTGTAAACAGTTTTTTCTCTATCTACATGAATCAAATCACTCACTAGATCTTTAAAATCATGGAGTGGATGAGAACATTTTGGATGGTCTGGCTTTGCTTTCAAGTTTAATTGCCTTTTAATAATTTGATCTTCAGTGTTACAAAAAATGGAGAGATTTTTAGAATGTTTTATTTTAGCGTTTTAGTTTTAAAGCTGACATTTAAGGTCAACACACAAGCGTTCTGTCTAATCTGGCTGATATATATTGATATATAAGAATTGGGTTTAAACTTTGCTTGCTAAATGTGTTTATTACATCCTCAGTGAATGCGTCACGTATGTGAAGTGTAAGTCTCATGTATAAAAACATCAATAACATTATATATGTCATGCTAAATTCATGTGTTTGCTTCTTTTTTATCGCTATTTGTTGTTATTTTAAGCAGAAAAGTTTACTTATAAATTAGTGCTACTAATTAAACTGTTATCAAATAGTAATACTAAGATAAAATGTACACTACTGATCCTGTAGTGTGACGCTATCAAGTTCCTTATGAGTATCCAGAGCCACAGTTTATATTCAGAAAAGTTCTTTTATTAAAAAAAAAACATTCCTTGAAAACAAAAGTTTAGTCATAATGACTGGTCCATTCATTGGATTTCCCCAGTATTGCATTTCATTCAATACAAACACATCGTACGGGGTTTCATGTAACGAAGTTTCGTCCATCTCACCACATCGACGGTACTTTGTTCTCATCTGGTTTTATGCATTCTGCTCGGTCTAAACGTATTACAATAGTGAGGATGTCCATTTTTACACAAGACTTTCTTGGAAGTTCTTCATTATGTCTCAAAGCTAACAACGCTTTCCAGAAGACGAAATTGAAACTAGCGAAGCATATCCTTGTGAAGTGTCACCAGCTTACTAGCTCCTTTAAAGCTACATACTTTACCAAGAAGCCCGAACAAGATACTGGGCACATAACATCGTCTTTAGAAGAAAAACAATATGGACAACTAATTTGCACTAAGATACCTGTGTGTAGTCGCTGAATGAACTCTTTATGTTGAATCTGTTGTATTTATGTGTATTTTTCTGTTGTGTTGTCTTTATATGAGAAAAGAGTCCTTGTAATCACAACAAATTTCCGTAAGGATCAATAAAGTAGTCTTAGCCTTAGTCTTAATAAGGAACCGACTGTGCAGTTCAGCTCAGATAAGGGACTGAACTCCCCTGCTTGATAAAAAGAATGAAGATAAAGTCTATGCGACAAAATAATATATATGTCGAAAAGAGACTTCATTCGTTTGTCTAGCTTCACATAAATCTAGCAATGTGGGGCCGCTTTTTGAATGCTGCCTAACTTAGTAGCTATAATGACGATGAACCACCCCCACCACCTTATTTTTTAAATATAACTCTTAACCTTCCTCACCCCCTCTCCGCTTTTTTTGTGATTCCCAAAAGTGACCATTTGGTCTCAAGAGTTTGTAAATTATCGTTTGTATTTATAAGATGAAACGCTTCATTCAAATACAAACGCAGAAGTTATGAAAACACCTTTTAGCAAACTTAGTGGACGGAAGGCGAAACAAAAAGTTTTTTTGTAATGGTGTTGATTTTAATTCTGGTGGTAAGCTAACATTAGGGCCTACTTTTTCAACTCACGAAATGTTTGATATTTGTATTTTTAGTTCCAATAAACGTTAAGAGCGCTTGGTTAACATTTGGTAACTTATGTCTCAATTGTAAAACAGCTGGCCGGTTCTAAGTTGAAACGTTCATTTAATTCATAATATTTTCTGATTCAAAACCAAACTAGACATAATAGCGTCAGTGACATGTAGACAGACTCTGTAGCTCTCCGTGGACTCAGAATACAACACAGACTAATTGACATAGACAAATTTATTTTAGATGTACACAGCAGATAAATTGAGAACAAGAAAAATAATTTCAAAAATACATGTTTAAAAAGACATACCTCCTTTCTACAACTTACAAAATAAAAAAATTGTATTTTTTTTTTTTAATGTTAAGTTCAAACTAGATATTTTGACACCTTCAGCTGAACGAACTATGTTATCCATTCGGCCAGCGGGCAATGCGAACTTGTGCAATTATTTATTGGTACTTCATTATATGGACATCTAGATCCAGAACTAGCCTACATATAAGACTTCTGGTGTAGAATTCTTAAGATCTATTCTAGATCTAGATCTACTGACTTCTATGTAAAGATGTAATCTTTATTAGATTTACGTAAAAATAAAAGCAAAGTTTAGATAATCTTTCAATAAACTTAAAGCAACTTCAAATTTAATAAACAACTCAGTTATCGGTAGGCCTACACTAAGGTTCTATGAAGGTTTGACTTGAGGTAGGCTTATTAAAAAACAATTTAGCCTAAATAAAGACTTGTTCGTGCTAATCCTCCACCCGCTTGTATGTGAACATTTGTTTGACTGTATTCAAAGTTCTGTTTGACACCCAGTAGGCCTAACGTTGCTAAGAATTTATTTAAAGTTTTTAAAAGTATATAAATATTGTTATGACTCCGCCATGCGCACCGCCATCCAGGCTAGTTCAGAGGTGCGCACTTCTAGTAACCAGACTAGAACAGGATGTTGACATTAGGAGACTAAAGATTTCCGCCCAAGTAGAGAGCCAATATGGAGAGATTGTGTCTAAGATAGATGTTGTTTGTGTACCTGTGATGTCTTGTCAATAAATATCGATGTGCCTCGTTGAGTTGCCTGACTAAGTTATTACAATATGTTACAATGCGTAAACTGTCACTGTCCTGGTAATCCACTTACAAGGAATCGTGTGTCTCCATTGTAAAATCATTTTGTCGATTGTACTCAAGAAGATGGTTTGAACTTAAATAGGTTCGCAAGTCTTAAATAGTCAGTTAAAAATATACCACTAAAGCAGCATAAAGTCGTATCCATATAATTTCATAAATAGAAAAATTAAGTGTAAGGCATGGTTGTGCTAAAGAAAATCTGTGCTTAGTGATTAATATCTCCATAAGGCTGTACTTATTTATTTATTTATTTTTGAGATGAGTAGACCTTGTGTTTACTGCGTCGATACCTCCAAAAATCATGCTGAAAATGTACATTATTGCACGCGGCTACGCAAACCCAGTTCTGAGAATCTGACCTATATATTTGTCCCAACTAACGCAAAGTCGTTGTCGGCCGGGATCTCCGTCTTCAAAGTTCTTTTCAGGGGTTGCTTTCTCTTTGATTTTGTATTTCCCGCGGTATTTTATAAGAGTTCATCAGTTGTATCTTTCGGAAGCCATTAGCTGCCTGATTTAAATGTCTTCTCTCAATAATGTATGCTTTATTAGTGTCTCTTACGTCTGCAGGTCCTTTCCCAAAGTTAAACCGAGTAATGTCCCTTTTTACACAACTTATATTTTTTGCATATTTATAAAAAAAAGTCTTTAATCATTTTATAAACCAATGCAATAAAGTCTAACTTCCGGTTAATATAAGCTAATTTAATTCATAATTAAAGAAAAAAGAACAGAAGCAAAATCATCATTATAACAAGAAAACTAAGTTTTGGACACCAATAGAATCTGTAGCGCTGGAACCATAAACTTGAGAAACACTTGAACTTTCCCCCTTCTGACATCGAAGACACACATGTCCCACAAGGGAGCGTCCGAATGGGATCAATAGAGCGAGTGCTTCCCGCTATGGAAGAAATCTGATATGCTAAACTCTTGGCCCTTTTAGACATGATAATCGTGATCTATGACTGCTATCTACTACCGCTATGGATTCCTGTACAGTAAGACCAAGCACGGGGTTCGACTAATTGGACAAACTAATTGAGATGTGTGGCATCCTGCGTTTATTTCACTTTCTGTTACTCCTTAGCAAAACACATTTGTCACAATTTAACCGAGAGGGATATCATTCCTTACATTTCGTAACGGCAAATTATCTCTTTCTTCAGCGTATTTCAGCGACCCCGCTGGGAGAGACTCTATTGTATTTTGTTATCATGTTTATATTGCTAACAAAAAAAAAACAGCAGTATATAGATCTACGTATAGCAACGGGTTAATGCCATGTAAGGACGCTACAATATAGTGTACAAGAGAGAATAACTCCACGTATAGTTTTTTTGTTAACTAAAATACTTTCTAAATCTCTGGTAAAAGGGAAGCAACTTGCGATAATGTAAACGCTCACTTGAGCAGTAAGAACTAATATTACCGTTACTTGAAGCTACAGAGCCAGACGTTGTGTGACTAGATATATGTATAGAACAATTGTAGATCTATGTTTAAAGCCTTGTCATTGATAGTTGGTTTTCATATAGATCAGAATGAATAAAATATATTTTAACAAAAAGAGCTGGTCAAAACTATACAAAAAGAAAGATGGCTTGATGGTCCAGGGTGTGCAGCCCTCCCCCCGCGGTCCTATCTTATCTTATCCTGCAAGAGATTTTAACTAGAACGTAGGCTAATCATCTTCGTGTCTAAAGGTACGACGTCAAATCAAAGATACAAGAACGAAACTCGGCTACTTCTGACCCGTGTATGGTTTTGGCAGAAGACCTTACTTGATAATTCTACACTATTCTAAAGTAACATCTTTTACTTTAACCATGGTCAACAGTTCTGCACTGCTATTACTACCTCATAGGGAAGACAGGCTAGGGCGGCTAGAGATAAAGCCAATCGTAAATCCCAAGGCACATCTGACCTAAAGTAAAACAATGGTTTTTCTCTTTCGCTCTCTGCCCTCGCGCACACCGCTTGACAAACGCACACACACTCACACACTATTTCCCATGTTGCAAGTGAGAAAAGCTCTCTCCACTTCTTCACATTCCTCTGTACTCTGATATTCCATTAGCAAAACACACACACACAGACCATTATATTCGACAAGCTGGGATCAGTCCAGGCTGAACAAGAAATCTAAGTACAATGTAAAAAGAAAGTAATTATAAAAAGAAAAAAAAAAGGAAATGCTGTGCACTCAAATCAAAATCGTTTACTTATATGAGAAAAAATATATTAATATAAAATACAGCTTGTCACATGATGCAATATTTTTACTTTTAAAATGTTTCCACCTAAGATATTTCTATTCAATAAATATGTATGTAAGACCAATGCAAGTCAGTTTCACTAAGTCTATGTATAACCGGTATAACTATATATCTACATCGACACATCATAATGATATAACAAATATAAAGAAAGGAATATGTAATTTATAACTCTTGAAATTGCTGGAATAAATTTACTTCTTTTTGACAAGCGAAAAAAAAATTGGGGACAATAAAACATTCAGTTATACATTCATGTTGGATTCTGATATATGGCTTTCGTTTTAAATGTACGCCAGCGTCTTTGGATAACTGGCACTACGATACTCAATCATCCAGGGTCTCTTTTAGCAACGCATCCCTAAGACTGAAATCGTGGTGACCAAGAGTTATCTCTCCATGTCTGAAGAATATTTACGACTGTTTTTCAAAGGCCAAAGGCTTTTTTTTTTTTTAAACAAAGCTTGTATAAACTCACTCCTGTCTATCTGTTTGGTACACATTTTAAACACGTGATTTCTCCCACTTCCCATTCTCTGATCAAGTTTAAACTGATCACAATCATTGATTGTTCCTAACAAAACATCAATCAATTTAAAAAACAACTCATTAATTATTTAGTTTCATTCTGAAGAAGAGAAGTAAATCTTACATTATTGAGGAAATTTGGAATTATATTATTATTCCCCTTAGAAAAGCTTTTTTTTTTGTTTGCTTGTTTTCTTCTTCAAAAAAATGATTACACTCACTACAAAAATTCTTTGATGTGTCCAAATTTTGAGGCAGGTAGTAAACTTAACAGTAATTATTTAAATTTGCAATATTGCTATTCAGTTTTGTTAAGTATTTTGTTCATGTCAGTATTATTCTAAATTTAAAATTATCTAAGCTTACAATGTTTTACTCTGGCTGAAAACACCTGGACTTTACAGCGTGTACTTTCTGTTTGTTGTCTGGCTTTTCTCTAGAACTATTTGTGACCAACATATGTGATATAAAATTATACATGCACTTCCGAGATGATTTTAGTACCGGTACTATATTATACTCACTTTTTTTAGTTAGACTTGGATCCTCCCGCGCTATGCGGCGCATTGGGCAGCAAGCTGACTCCATAAAGATCCATCACTGGCAATGTCTGAAGCCTCTTCCCACCTGGTGTCCAATCATCTAAGGTCCTCCATGAAAGTGTGGCACCAAGGTATACGGTGGCGTCCCTGTTTCCGCTTTCCTCGTATTGGCAATTCATTTTACGGTACTTGTAATTTAATCTCATACGACGCTTTAAAAAACAAACAAACTTTAAAGTTACTTTCTACATGCTTGAATTGTTTTCAGTTATCTTTGAGAGCTGGATTTTCTTTACCATTAAGGCACGTCATCCAAGAATCACAACAGGACTATTTCGGCTTTACAATTCGGTGCAATTACTTTGTTACTGTACATTTCTCAACAGTTCTCTTATACCTAATTGTACAAGCTTTTTGTTTTACACCAGAACTTCTCAGGAACAAACAAGAAATGAAACTAAAGTGCATTTAATTCATGTCCAGGATGTTTCGGTCAAGAATTTCTTTTCTTTAAAACTAGTTTATTTTTAAGTACATTTAGCACGGTTGCACTGGCCTATACATTCACTTTAAGCATAGTGAGAACAAAGTTTTCTATGAGTCAGCTTTTATCATTGACATATACATGTCTATGGCATTTTTATCTTTTTTTTTCTTTTGAATGATAATTTTTTTTCAAATAATGTGTAGATCAAATAATATTTTGTTGATTTTTTTAAATCACAAATTAATTGATATTTGTGGTCATCAGTATAAAAATGTAGGGGCCTACAGTTTATTATAGACCAAATATTGATAAAGCAATAAGAATAAATTCATCATCATCATCTTTGGCCTCCTTCAGTCGTAGAACGACTATGGTTCATCTCGCACTTCCTCATGTAGCTGTGGAGCCCTATCCTGAAGAGACACTCCCGTCCGCAAACACAGCAGGCCAATGTGGCTTTCGCTATCGCTACGGCAGTAGAGGAACTGGCCATTTTACACTTTGTACGTTTCTCTTCCAGAGCTGAGACCTATGTTCTTTCACTGTCCATAGCTTTCCTGGTCAATGTCTCTCGCCATCTGGTGGGGTCTAGAGCTATGTCTTCCCACTGGTCAGTGTTGATGTTCACTGATTTTAGGTCCCACTTTATTACATCTATGTAACGGAGGTAGGGGGGCGACCAGTTTTTCTTGAGCCAGTCGCGAGTTGTCCGTAGAGGATGACTTTAGGAATGCGGTTGTCCTCCATCCGGCGAACATGTCCAAGCCAGCGCAAGCTGAGGGCTGTAAATATTTGTTCGTGCAAGGATCTAGGTATTGCACACTTTTTCTTTCCATGTGATTTTCAAGATCCTACGAAGACATAGCAAATGGAAAGAGTTTAGTTTTCTCTTTTGCTTTGCGTATAGAGTAAGAATAAATTACACAAGCATTAACTTTCTCAACTTTCATGAATTGTATTAAAATATATTTTATTTTTGTATAAATATGCATTTCCTTTATTGTATCAATATGCCGGTACAGGTATATTTTGTGAAATGTATCAATAGGTAGTGCACTGTATTTCTATATGTATTACATTATCAGGATTACCGGATAATTCATAATTTTTATCCCTATTTTTGTAATGTGTGCGGACTGGAAACAATGCACTACAGTGGTTAAAAAAAAAAAGCTTAGTTTAGGCATAAAACAACACCACCAAAGTGAAGTGACACATTTATCATAAGCAATTGCTTTACTTACAACTATATTGTTCATACAGAATACTATACAAGAAATATGTATTCATAAAAGTAGACTGTTTAATTGAGAACACTCAAGCATTAATAAAAAGTTGTTTTTTTTACAAAGTAAAGTATTGAAAGTTTTTTTTTTTTTAATTTTAAAAAATGTCCTTTCGTAAATTTTTATTTTTCTAATTATGGTACTGCATATTAATTAGGACCTTAACTATGCCAACAAGAGGAACTCTAGTAGTACAGTATCAATTTTCTGTATCAATATTTTGCACATTACATTCTACAAATATCATACACAGAAAAACATATTTATAGCATATTACCCGGTACAGTATTATATATATCACAAATATATATATATATATATATATATATATATATATATATATATATATATATATATATATATACAAAATTGTCATAAAAGAACGAAGAATATTCTTTTAAAAGTGGATTGCAGACAAATTTACAACTGCCACCCAATCCTTAGAGAATGACTTTCACTCTCAAAGTACCAGTAATATCAAACTAATTCTAATATCCTTTATCATTCTTATCTTCACCACATTGTATATTATAGCAAAAGATAGAAAATAAAAAACAAATTAAGTGCGTACTTTTATTCCATACATTTTTTAACTGAGGTAACCTGTTCCAATATAATAAATATAACCAATATATATAAAACCAATATAATAAATGCAACTATATAATGATTATTACCAAAGAAATAAAAAATGAAACTCAAAAAACATAATGACAGTGAAATGGTTATGGATGACAAATTACAAATGAAGGAAACACAGGTTAAACATAATAAAGTCTTACTGAAAAATAGTACAGATAATTACTAATGAAGCTAAAAATAAAGCCAAATTATATAAATTGTCATACAAAACTAAAAAAGCTTTTTTATTTTTATTTTGCCACCACAAAACCATATATTATATATGAAATGGAAGGCTGCACTGGATCTATTATTTCTGTATAAGCATATCTGTTAGTATATTTCTGTTAAATGCAATGGCATCCACAATAATATATTAATTAAAATAGATTGCTTGGAAAAAAAAAGGCTCAGAGTTTTGTTTTCTTAAAGAAGCATCATCCACTATAACTAATACATTTATTAAATTTAATCACTTTAGGAAAAAAAAAAAAAAGAACTTTTGTGAGATTGGAGAACAATAGCCTCCGTTCAGTTATGTATACTGTGTGGATAGACACTTCTGTGGGTTTGTGTTTTATCCATTATATTCCTTGTGGAAATTTACCAAATATCCCTTAAGGAACTGCAAACTCCAGGATGAGGAATATTTTTTTTGACTGTTTTTAATTGATAAGGTCAAGTGGCTAAAGGCTTGAATGCAAAACCAAAGAATTGAATCATTGTGATTTGTACTTTTATTTGTGATTAAACATTGGAGTCAGTCAGGGGATGGCAGCAAGCAGGGTTCAAGCCTGGGACCATCCAGATCACCAACCTACAGTCCAGGGTGCATACCACACGACCTGGCAGCCATGTTGATTTGCAAAGACTGACATTACACTTTTCATTTTACACTTTTGTTTCATGTATTAATTGAAGGTTAACAGTAATTGTATAAATCTATTTATATTATCATAAGTTTAAGACATATTCAAATGTTTGAACAGTTACTAATCCATGAAAATATTTATAAGGCCTACAGGCAACTAGCTGAAATCCCATACGATTATAAAGTTCTCTTGCAGCATGGTGAACTTCTGTTGTTATAAGAAATATACTACTGTAGTTTTTTTCTTGGCAAAACTTAATTGTTTCTAAGACTAAGAGTTTTGCAATGCCTTTACCACGATGTGATCTTTTAACAGCCATTCTGCGCAGCCAAGCAACTTTTGAAATTTGTTCAATGTCTTCTGTGGAGTTGTTATCTGGTGATCCTGGAAGGCTAGAAATTTTTCTGACGATAGCTATTGTGCCAACTATTTCTCCTTGACATTCAGCAACCCAGAAATGATGGTTTTGATTGTTGAAATATGTATGAGATATGTCTTCAATATCTTTGAAATTGGGTCCATATAAATATATGACTGTGCCCAACAAACAAATGCAATAAATAAGCCCTATAAAAATGATCAAGTACAGTGCTATAATTAAGGGAGGATGTCCATTTCCAATTCCTATGGCAACCAAAACAGCTCCAAGCACCTTTGCAAGTGACTTCTGTAAGCAAATTTTGAATGCTGCATTTACATTACTATAGCTTCCATCTTTCAAGACTTGCCAAACGGCTTCTTTGTCAGAAGGCATCCAAGGACGCAGAATTGTAGCAAAATTTTTAGTAACTGGGTGCATTATACATATTGTAGAAACTTTTTAAATATTGAATTGCAACTTTCATTCAAACTTAAAGTCCCACTTTGCATTGGTTTGTGAAGAATGGTCTTTGATTTGCACAATAACTCATCACAATAAGCTTGAGTTTAAATACAAAGTACAAATATGTCAAGAATAATGACAATTTATAATAATGCTACTTACTTATATATTAATACTAGACAATCATATAAGACTAAAGGCCTCTAAATTGACTAAAAGGCTGATATAAGAAGCTATACTTTACTAGAGTAAAACAACCACATTGAACACACTAAGCCAAGTTGATTCCATTTTTTACATTTGAATTTTTATAGCTCTGTAATGGTTAGACCTAGGGAAAAAAAAAGAAAAATCTATAAACTCCTCATCAATTTGTCAGCAAAAATAGACATGTATCCCAACAAATAGTTAAAATTAAATCTGATGTCAAATGAAGTGGGGTAGGTATAATTTATTTCCCATATCAAGCTTATTTTTTCCCTGACTACCACATTGAAAACTTAGTAACAATATCAAACAAAAAAAAAATTAAACAATTTTTAATCACCTATTTTCATTTAAGTACTGGTACTTTCTTGTTACACATGAGATAAATTATGATTAGGATCAGGGCAGAAAGAACTATTTCTCTCATATGCATTGTCACTGTATTTTTTATCGACTTACCTAGCTTATATCAACTCACTCAGTCTGTCAAAATCTTTCACACTTTATTTCTCACACTCTCCATTTTCACATGATGTTGAAACTTTGCACAATTATTCATTGTCTAAAATAAAACTTTCAATCAAATAAGAAATTAGCAATTAGTTTAATCAATTAGTGACTAAGAAAGCTATGGACAACGAAAAAACATGGGCCTCAGCTCTGGAAGAAAAGAGTGCCTTGTGAAAAATGGCCAGCTCCTCTACCACCAAAGCAAATGCCACATTAACCTGCGATATTTGTGGACGGGAGTGTCTCTCCAAAATAGGGCTCCAAAGTCACATGAAAAAGTGTTTGAGATGAACCATTGTCATTCTATGACTGAAGGAGGCCAACAATTAGATCTAATTTAGTTTTATATGGAAAATGAACAAGTTATTTGTCCAAATAATGTTTAAAAAACATGAATGACTACTATTTTATGTTTTGTGGTGTCGTACCTACTAAAAATTTACAGATTAAATTTATTTTTGCTTTATTAATCAAGAGCATATACCTTCTATGAAAATACATAAATGTAATAAACACATAAAATTTATATGTGTACTAAAAGATATATGGTGTTCAATTGTAACAGACACATCGGAAATATTATTTACATTGAACACTTATTTATTTTATTGTGGTTATATAGCACCTGTGCAATAAAACGTATTTCCCTAACTCGATAGAAGCAAAATATGGGTCCTCATGGGGACTTTAAAATCATCCTAAACTCGAACCTACCCTCCTTATCTTCCAAGAGTGGTAAAAAAGACATTCATACCAGTGTATATAGACTTTAACTACAGCAAAGGCTTAGTGAGAGGGGGCCAAGGGGCCACGATGCCCCGGGCGCCACCCTCAAGGGGTGCCTCACACAGAGAGGCACCAAAAAAAAATAATTATTGTAGATATTTTAGTTAGGTAATACATTTGAAGGTTATTTGTATTATATTATTATTAAGTACATTTTATTTATAAGCCTATATTTCTATATAACGTTCATGGAAAATGGGGGAGGGGTCAATGAATTTCTTGCCCCGGGTGCACATTTTGCTCAATACGCCTCTAGACTACAGGCAGAACTCTGTGCCTTGCATGACTACGTGTTTAAACATTTAAAAAATAGAGCATGAGAGCAATACACTATATAATAGTTATGGCAATTTCTAGATATATACAAGACACCTATAGCAAATTTATACAAACAGACACAAACACTCGTTAGTTCCCCTGGCAATCAAATCATTAAATAGAAACAACATGATATAAACTTTTCATATGTAAATTATGAGCGAGTCAGGTGTGAATGTACAATTTTATTTTTTTATAATTACAATGTTTTGTTTGTGTGATGCTCAAATTGTAAGACAAATTTCCTTACGAACAATAAAGATTATTATTATTATTATTAAAGTAAAGACCCATTAATAAATAACATGTTCAATATGGAAGATGAATTGTATAGATTTAGATTAATACTAGTGGGCTTTTAAAAACATTTTATTGTGAAGACTAGTAAGACTCTAGCAGGAACAGCCATCATGTCAGATAGGATCAATATCTACAACTAGATTTTGGAATAGAATTAATAAATTATAATGAGGAATATATCTCTCTCTATATATATATATGTATATATATATATATATATATATATATATATATATATATATATATATATATATATATATATATATATATATATATATATACATATATATACATATATATATACATACATATATACATACATATATATATACATATATATATACATATATATACATATATATATACATATATATACATATATATATACATATATATATATATACATATATATATACATAAGCTCTATACTGAGTTATCAGTATAGAGGTTCTTAATTATTTTTTTCTATTTAAGTTAAACCACTGTTTTAAGTATTCCAAATACCTAATTTTTCTGTATACATTACAAAAACACAATATAATTTATTAAATAATATTATTACTTAATATATATATATATATATATACATATATATATACATACATATATACATACATATATATATACATATATATATATATATATATATATATATATATATATATATATATATATATATATATATATATATATATATATATACATATATATATATATATATATATATATAAATTTAGATCAAGTAAGATTTGGCTCTTATCTTATAAAATAAGGATGTTACTTCCAAAAAGAAGATGATTATGTCCAACACCGTCCTAGGTCAATCTAGTCATGCATGTTAACCAATGACTTAAAAAATTCTGCCAAGTCATTGGTTTTCCTGGCTGACTCAGGCAACCCATTCTATTCTCTAAAGGCACTAAGGAAGGAGCATTTGTACAAATTTGTTTTTGTATATAAAGATTATGGTTATGGCTCTATAGGCATACTGGAACCCAATTGGTAGACTTTAGAGGCAAGTAAGTTTGAAGGAGATCGGCAGACGAAGAAGCAAAGATGGCAGAATAGACATTGAACCAAAATGAGAGGAGTCTACCCAGAACAAAGCCATAATCAGATGGTGTAGATCTAGTACTGTTGCTACCTTTTATCATAACTCTATTACATGCTCCCTAGTATCTTATCTATATATATAATTCTCTTCATGGCTCAACAGTTTGGGCAAGACGTAAAGGAAAGATCACTCTTTTATTTCTAAAAGTCAGACAAGAGTTACCCTACGAAAAAAAAAGGGGGGGGGGGGAGAACAAGTTGTATTCATCCGTCACAAAATAGCAGGGCCGGACTTAACGGATGTGATCAAGAAGTTATGGAAAGATAACTCTTTTTTATTTCTACCCCACGTAGTTTTAGCGGCGAAAAAAAGAGGGGGGGGGGGGAGAACAAGTAATCTACTCTGTATTCACGTCGCTAAATAGCAGGGCCGGAATAATTAACCATTATGGGGCCCTATGTGAAACTTAATTCGCAGGGCCCAGTTTGGGTAGGGATACGGATAATAAGTGAAATTTAAGAGTTTGTATTTTATAAGAAAATACTTTCGTCTTTGCATTTTGAGTCTTCTATCATGAAGACTATATTTCAAGCCTAGGACGCCTGGCTAGGCTTAGACATTGGTAGATTAGTTATATAAATATTAAAATTATATTAAAAATATTTTTTTTATTAATTATTAGTATTTAATTATTAATATTATTATAATAAAAATATATTATAAATTAAATACTAATTACTAGTCTATATTCTAGATACCGGTATAGATATAGTCAATATTATAGATTATAGTATAGATATAGTATAGTCTTTTATAGCCTATAAAGAATAAAGCTATATAGTTAATATAGCCAATATAGTATATACTCAGGTCTATAGTGACTATAATATAGTGACACTATAGTCTATACTGTCTATTCTATAGTGACTATAGGTCTACTAGGTCTAGACTTAGACTGATATCTAGAATCTGGATCTAGATCTAGAAAAAAAAATTCTAGATTCAAGATTAATCAAGAATTTAGATCAAATTTCAGTCAAATCGAACAGTACTACTAGACTAGTGACTAGACTCTTAACTACTAACTTAACTAGTCTAGCACTAACAGTAACACTACACTTAATAGAACAGTACAGTAGACTGAGTTAGACTTAGTGAGACTACTTAGTCTTATATTAATAATAATAGATCTATAAATTATAATAAATTATTAGAATATTCAAGACCTAATAATATAAAATATTATATGATCACTCATAGATCCAGATCTATAATCTATAAAGATAGAGTCTAGACCTAGATCTGGCTCTAGACGTAAAGTCGTAGACTAGATTGTCGCTAGATATAGATATGATTGGTCACTTCAGTCGTAATAAAAATGTTTTACTTTTATTATATTGAACGACATTTGAATGAGATTAGCATACGTGCGGATAGACAACTGTCAACTTATTGATTGTAAAAACCATGGTCTCAGGTCTCGAAAAATTAAAAAATAATGCCTGGGCAACAGGCCTAGAGGGCTGCCAGACACTGCTCGACCAAAGGAGGGCAGAAAGGAGCACTGAGCATTATAAAGAAGGATGAAAAAAAAGAAAATATAAATTTTGAAAACTAGGCTTTATGATTTAAAAAGTATTTTTAATATAAAAAAAAAGTAGAGTTGAGTAATACGCATTTAGATATTGTGAAAAGTATATCTCTTTGTTTTTTTTTTAATTTAGTTGGCAACAGTGAATTTCAATTTAGCGTCCTCGACATTGTTTAGTTACCGTGAAAAGCTTTTGCAAAATAGGACAGAAAGCGGCCAACTAACATCTAGAGTCTAAATCTAGTTGGCATCATTACCGCTAAAAGTTGTTTTTTTTGTATTTTTTTAATGTTGACTAGTTTTAATAAGCTTGGGATTTCTTACTAGAAATTGATAGTGTTATCTCATTTGATCTGGGGATTTCGTGACAATTCTAGGGAGTTTTCTTGCATGGCTATGAGAATCTTATAACGATTTAACAGTGGGATTTTCTAGAGACTTTTCTTGATTTTTTTTAAAAATACCATTGACAACACTGGTTTCAACAAGTTAAATTCTAGATAATAAAATTATAGATCTAGATCTAAAATCTAGACTATAAACACTACAGAGTAACAGTCACAGTGTATTGTTTTTGGTAATTCCAAAGTTATGGCTGATCCACGGATAAAGCAAATAAAAATTAAAACTGGCGTAGTGAAAAGGTGTGTTAAGCTGCAGTTTAGCAATCTTCATTTTATAAAAATTAAATAGACCAGCCAACAGCACCCATCTTCTAATTAATTCTATTTCTAATCTATCATAATCTATGATTATGATCTAGAGTAATCTAGACCAGTGATGCCTAACCTTATGTATATATATACGGCCTGCGGGCCATTTTAATTTCCGACACTAGTGTCGCGGGCCACATTAACGAAAGACAAAAAAAAAATAAAAATAGAGACTTAAATAGTTTTATCACAATCCTGTGTATGCTGTAGATCTACTTATTACACCTATAAGTCAATATGTAACAATGGTTTCATGCGTCTTGTAACTGAAAGTTTTTCCACTAAATTAAGTTCTCGTAAACATTGTGATCATACCCAGCAATTGTTTTTGCATACGTGCAAGGTTTATGAGGACAACAAGGCGTAGAAATTTATTGTCTGTATCGCTCGAAATTTCTCAAGCAGTGAAGTCTGGCTTTGCAAGTCAATCAGTTCCAGTTGGTATCACTCCTCAGAGGCAATAGAAATGATTTCGAAATCTGCTGCTCTGTCATTTAGTCTTGAATTTGGATTTTCACCAACAACATCCACTCATTTTGCAATTTTCATAGCCGAAAATCTGAAAGCTACAACTGTTGTTTTTTTCTGGACGATTTGATTCCCTCTCTGCCAGCAATCATTTTTGTATGCTTCATTTCTCTTCTTAAAATGTGAGCAACTCTGTAGCCTCTATTACAGCCGTTTCATTTCTTGACTTCTTGGTAAATATTTTCGCCAATCGCTAAACTCTACTCAACTTTTGACGTAAATTTCTGATCTTTTCTTTGCGGCTCAATACAACAATGCCTAAATATTTTTGTAATGGTTTGTTTTAGAATGCATTTTATGTTATGTTACTTAAAAATATTACTGTACAGATCAAACATATTGATTTATTATGTTCCACAAAAAAAAGCTCTGTCCACGTTTCCAGAAAGTTTCAACTTCCAATTTTGTTTCTTCGACCATCCCATTTCAATAACGAACAAATGTTACATGGAACGGCACCAATCATGTTGGTGTCAGAAGAACACGAATCAAAATGATGCAGAAAAGATGCGCTGTGTTATACACATGAGATGTCAAGGACACGGCTAGCTCAAGACAGCCGCGGAACTATCCAAGACTCTAAAACAACTGTTAATTATTGTCGCCGAAAAAACAACAACTTGTGTTCTTATAGAAAAAAAAAATTAACGTGACTACTACAAGACGAAAAATTAGAATGAAATCCATCAAAGAAAAAGTGAATCCTAACATAGAAAATACCGTACATATTTCAACCTTTTATAATTTTTTTCTATTTCCTATCTTTTGTGCCGATGTTTTGGCGGGCCGGTCTGAAGTACGTCGGCCTGCGGGCCGTAGTTTGGGCATCACTGATCTAGACTATTGACTATTGGCAGTATTGGAATTCTAGACAGTAGACTGAGACTCTAGGGCTAGGTTAGTAGTTTAGTTACTAAGTTAGTAGATTAATAATTAGTCGACTAGAGTCTTGAGTAAAAGACGTCTAACGAAGATGTAGAGATAGTATAGATCATAGATCATTCATGATTCAATCATAGATCGATTCTAGTATTCATAATTATTCATATAATGATATATATATCATACTGAGTGTGATAAGCCATCTGCATCATAAGGGAAACTCCGATGGTTTTGACAATTTTTTAATTTTTTATATAATATATGTGTTTTGATTTACAGATAATGGATATATATAATATAATTCTTTTTTTTTTTCTTTGCAATAATAACTTAGTAATTGATGTTTTTCCGACGTAATTTTCCTGCGCATCCAAAACAGTCAGACTTTCACCGGGTTGCTATGTGACATCACAAATGCGTTTTAATCTATTGACTTATAAATTGTATAACAGGAGACCATACTATACAGCAAAATTTACATTCTCGTAAAAGAAATATATCTTGGTCTATGCAGTAACAATTAGATCTAGGATCTTGTAAGCAAAGAAAAAATGCGTATACATTAAAAGTAGATTTACATGCTTGACATGTATATATATACACATACAAAGATAAAGGCACGTTCCTCGTTCCATATACTTTGACAAATTTGTACAAATTTTATGCTCTTTCTTCCATAGCGCTATTAGAGCATGGAATGGGTCGCCTGAACTAGTCAGGAAAACCAGTGACTTGGCAGAATTTAGGTTATCGGTTAATATGCATGACACGTAGGACATAATTATCTTCTTTTTTTATGTAACGTCTGTATCATATTTAAATATAAGATTTATAATCAGAGAAGAATAATCTAAATCTATCATACTTTAGTTTAATCTTAAGTTAGTCTTAACTTTACTTTAGACTTAGATCAAGAAATCTACAAAGAAGACTATTATTGACTATAGTCTAGGTTTAGTCTAGATTGACTAGATAGATCTAGAATTCTAGATCTAGTTAAAGTTTTCTATAGTTTTAGATCTAGTTCTAGTCTAGATCATTATTCTCTAGTCTAGATTATAAAATAGATCTACAAAGACATAGATTATAGATTATTCTGTAACTTAGAGTCTATACATTTTAGATGTCTAAAAATTTTCTCTCTACTCCAGCTCTAGACACTCAAAAATGACTGATTGCCACTCTTCAAATACTTCCCTTAACTCTTTCTCTCCGTAATTATTTTTATTAACACATTCTGGTGGAATCAATGTTGGTATCATCAGTTAGGAGAGAAAGAGTTAACCACCCCACCTTTTACATCTAATTCTCATAGATTTAAAGAATATAAATAAAAGTTATATTATTATATGAGATGAGTTAATTTAGGTTGCAGTGGATGAGTACTACCAGTTTCTTTTGTTTCAAAAATGCGTTTGTCCAATGATTTTGATTTTTTTAAGTAGGAGAATAGAAACAAATGTGTTTATGTAATTGAACATTCATTAAAATAAGAAACATTCAGAGCTAAACAAACCTTAGATTGGGGAGATGGATTGGTCACAGCCTAAGAAAAGATGCCAACAACAACGCAAGACAGGCCTTAGATTGGAGCTCCCAGGGCAAAAGGCTAAGAAGAATACCAAAAAGAATGTCTATGCAGTGTACTAGATAAAGCTAGGAGGACAGGGAAGAGCTGGTAAGCCATTAAAAAACTAGCAAGAGACAGTGAAGAGTAGCATGTTTTTACCGAGGCTTTATGTTCCATGAGGAACAAAAGGACAAATGATGATGATGAATATTGGAATTCAATTGTTTGTGCTAATGAAAGTTGAGGCAATATCTATATAATTAGGGTTTGAACATCTCTGTTTGTATCTTTTTGCTTTTAAGTCTTATTCATTGAAAAAATATGAGCTAGAAACATTTCTTCTCTTTTTTTTAAAAGGTTAACAAAAGAAAAAGAAAGTTATGAAAAGGAAGCTGTGCAACTGGAAGAAAAGCTTGAAAAGATGAAAGCAGACGGTAAAGATGAACATGATATTAGAAAGCAGGTAAGTTTGCTAAGTGATACAGTCACTTATAGTTAGAGCCTTGGCTAGTAAACTGATACTCATCAATCCATCCCAGTGGCGCTACAGCCCATGGAGGGCTCTGGCCTGCTTCAACACATCCCTCCATTCAGATCTCTCCTGGGGTTTTTGTGTCCATGCCATAAACTGATACTCTCATGTTTCAAATATGATGCAGGGGCCTATTCTTTGGTAAGGGGGGGGGGGTATGTTGGATTCTTTCTGCATTATTTGTTATGGTCTAAATCTGTTTTGTTAGTTAAGGTAGTTAGTCATTGTGAAAAATCCTTAATTAACCCTTTGCTGTAGGGTGAGCTTAAATCATCTATTCTATGAATGTCTCTAGGTTAGAGGGAATTTTATATCATCTATTCTATGGGTGTGGAGCTTATTTTTGGACATTTCTTTTAAATGTTAAAATGTTAGTAAATTTACCATCATAAGTTAAAGACTGACTGGATACATACATTAACACTAATAGTTGGTAATTGTGCTTTGCTAATTTATAACAAAGTTGTTAATTTTTACCAGAACCACCTTTTTTGCAAATTTTTATCCTAAAATGAAAAGGCCCTCTTTATTAATAAAATCTGGAGACAATACTTAAATTAATTGAATATTTTCTCCATATTTAGCTGAAGAGCATCTGAAACTGAATAATATTGGCTAACTGAAAACACATATCTACATAAACTATTTAATTTCCAATCATACAATATGCTCCAACTACATAATTACTAATATTGAGAATCATTATAATTTATGATCTTTAATAGCAATATCAGTTAAAATACTTTTGAATGAAGCCTTTGTCGGCTCTCTCTTCACAATCCTCTTTATATTATTATATATAGGGTGAAGTGCTTCAGGAATCCAGATCAATGGTACCAGACACAGTTAGAAGACTTAAGAAAGCATATGCTGAACTAGAAGAATTATTAGTAAGTCTTTATTGTGTTTTTCATATACAAGTGTTTATCTTTGTTGGCTCACTAATTGTCTTGGGAATTTTTGAAGTTAAACAATGAAAAGTGCAAAGAATATAATGGGAATAGGCATACAGCTTACTAGCAAAAAAGTGAACAGGAAGGTTACTTTGAATATATATTAATTAAATGAATAGTTTAATATATAGATAATAAAAAAGAGAGTGATGACATCTAAACTAACTTTCTATTAATTCCAGGAAAAAGAGTCTGATCTTTCTGAAGTAGAAGAATTTACACAAGCTAAGGAGGCCCTTAAGTTGGCAGAGCCTATTGTTGCATAAAATTATTTTAACAATAGCTTTTTTTTTATAATTATTGTTTTACTTAAAAAATTAATTTAAGCATATATATATGCTCTCTGGATTTTTTTTATTTATTGATTTATGCTTTAAAAATGATTATATTAGACTGGTCTGTGTTCTCTTAAATGTTTATATTACTGTTTAAACTTACATTTGTATGATTTTGTAATAACCGTGATATAGACACTCATTTAATACATTTATTTTAGCTTAACATCTTCTTCGCATCCATTGCGTTTTCAAAATTAGTGTTTCTCAACATTTCTTTTTAGTACCCACTTCTTTCATGTTTTAATAGTTAATAGGGTTGATAAAAAAAAGTTAGACTAAGTTACAGTATTCTTAGGTACTAAATATAATTTCTAAGGGTTTTTTTTTCAACTGATATACTTTTTTATAATTCTCTATTGGCTATAGTCGATTGAAGTAAAATTAATTATTCATGAAAAAAAATGTTTATAAAATTCTTATTTTGCAAAATTTCTTCTCAGTATTCCCACCTTTCTTTCCCTAAAATTATGTTTGCCCAAACTTGAGAAATGCTTTACTAAGCAATTGTCAATAAATTACTGAGCTAAATGAATCTGTTTTTACTTTAAACAGTGCATACATGTTGTTGATGGCTTAAAGTTGTTTTGCTTTTTTTATTAATTACATTTAATAGGAAATATATTTCTTTGTTATAAAAGACTTGTAAATACATTCACGTAAAATACATTTTTTTTTTAATTTTCATCTTTGCTTTTTTTTATTTATTAATAACCTTATCACAAAACATGTACTTTATCTCAGCCTGTGAAACTATTGTTTTTAAACAAAACAAAAAAAAAGAAATACTGATCTACTTTTACCTATCATAAAGTTAATTAAACTTTGAAGATGAAATTTAATCTGTACTTAATGTGGACTAACTAGAACCTTATTTCCAGACAAGGATTAGTTGTTGTTTTTTTTTTTTGTTTTTATTCTTGTGTCATAATTAATGTAAAAAGTAAAGTACCCCATTGTGGTCTATAGTGCAGGTGATGTATTTCTATGACCAACGATTAAGACATTTTAGATGGACAGGGACACCATCAATCTTCATTAATCAGATTAATGGACAATTCCTAGACAGTAGATAGACTAGATCTATTAATGAACAAGATTACCTTCAATGCCACAAGGACGAAATACCTTTACTTTCCCTAACTAATGACATTTACCCATTAGAGTCAGGTGGACTCCAAAGCATCCTAAAAATCCTGAAATTCCAAATCCCAGTCTTGACCAAGATTAAATCTTGAGAAGCCAAGCACTTGACCACAGTCACCACCAATTAATGTGGATTTTTATGTTAATTACACATTTTATGAAAAACGACATTGTGAATTTTCCAAAATATTTCAACCTTTGCTAGCAAACTGTCAGAAAGAAGTAAAACACAGCTTGAATGTAAACAACAATTTACTCTAAACATTCAACTAACTGTTTAAAGCTATTGATTAATATTGTCAACATGTTGTTATAATATAGTAAGTGCATATTTTTAGATATTTTCAAAACAGTACATGAAATAAAAATTGCTATAAAAGTGACAATGCCACAAACTACAAGTAATAGGAGTTAATATTTAAAAACAAAAGTAAGTAAGGTAAATGAGTTTTGTGGATGGTATACAAAGTACATTCTAAGCAATGCAATACTGACAAAACGTAGAGCTATTCCCAAAAATTGTTTTAATTATATGTATTAAGATTATTTTCTTTGTGCTTGCCATGATTTTAATAATTGAAAATCATTACAATTGCAAGGTTTTTTTATTGCTGAAGCCATAAACTACATTTCAACCCAACATAGTCTGCTGTTGAGAAATTAAAAGTGCAGATATTATTGACTCTGAATTATTTATAATTTTACACAGTTTTGAATATTAACATGTCACATGTTCAATTGATTACACAGTGCAGCAAAAAATAATTTTTCACCTGCAAAAACCTGTCGTATATTACAATGAGTGTTAATGAAAATTGATGTAAAACATCAGGAAATTTGTCAGCCTATGCTTAGATTTACATAAATGTATGTAGTCAATAGAAGGGTTGAATATTGTCATACAAATTGCACTAGACTCCTAGAAATACATTATCTACATCAAAAGTATTCATAGTAAACATTGCATTAAACAAGTTCAATAAAGCTTTCTAAAAATCTTACTTAAAAGCATAAACAGTTCTGTCAAAAATACTTCCAATTTTGCATTTCTGAGCTTTCTTGTTTTTCCATTGTTAAAATCTGCAGTAGTACCTTATCACACAACAGCCTATATATATCTTTTATTGAACCCATCTTTATGTTTGTCACTTATGTATCTTTTATTAGAAAAAAATCAAGATCGGAATGTAGAGGATCAAAGTAAAGACATTTGGCAACCCAATTGTTTGTTCATATGCTTTTGGACCAATGAAAACTCTGGCCTTTATTCTAGCCTTGCTTTTAATGAGCTGAACTTCTCTTTCAATGGAAAACTGTTTCCATAACATTCAAGTACAATTATAATTTATTTTTGTTATATTATTCAACAAGGCACGGGTCAAATTCTCTTGCTAGAGTCTATATGGAAACATACGTACCAACTCTATCTTGATATTATTTATAACAGTTCAGAAACAGTCATCCCTTTCTATTGGAAACTATTTAGATAATTTGGTTTGCTAATAGACCTGTTTGAGCAAGTCTTGACAGGTCGAGGCATGTTCACAGGAATATTAAGAGTTATTACAGGTTTTGTATGGATAACTTAAAATCTAGAGGTAACATTAGGAATCAGCATTGTTCAGCTTAGTATAAATCATATTTATTCGCAGTAGCAATATGTGCTAAGTTTTCAAAAAATGTTTACTTTTTAAGGTTTATTGTGTAACAAATATTTCTGTAAGTTGTATAACGCAAAAATAGTACATAAAATTCTAGAGACCAAACTGGTAATGAGTCATTTGTCATCACCATACACTTTCACTTTCATGAAAAAAAAAGTGACCTATGATAGTTTTATGTTATTATCTACAATGGCCACACTGCTAAAATTTACTGAGTTTCTGATATCACAGGTAATTTTTTTTTTATTACTAAACTCAATTAAAATTTGAACCTAATTTTTTTTTTATTTAACATTATACTACGTTTGATGAGCTCCTAGTGAACTTTCTACAATTTCACTAGGGTTGTCACATGTAACAATTATGAGACACTTGAGAAAGATTTGAAACAGTCTAACTATAAATTATCATTTTGTAACATTAGTTGGCAACCTAAACACCACATTCTAATGTAGTGTATGGCTCACAAATACATCACTGTCCATCATTTGAGTGAATAATAATAATCTTTATTATCCATAAGGAAATTGGTCTTACGATTTGTGCAATCATTTGTACATTTGAAACTTTGCAGATGATGTAAAGATGATCTGTCTCTGTGGCCCAGGGTTAAAATTAACAAGAGTGTTATGTGGCCAGCACAAAAACCAACCACCTTTACTATTCCCCAACTAATGTCAGGTACCGCTAAGAGTTTGTACTCAGAGGCGCCATAAAAATCCACCTTCACCAGGATTTGAACCCAAGACTCATCACAATCACTTGAGTGAATCACAACCAGACAGTTGTCTATTATTTGAATGAATCCCAGTCAACTGTAAAAGTCTAGGATAAGAAGATCTTGTGAGTTTGCTAAAACTTAGATTATTATTAGTCTTGCAGTAAAGCAGGTCAAAGCTCTGCAAGTGTAGTCTGTGTACTGGCCCAAAAATAGAGGAAAAGTTGCAGAGTTATGATAGTAAACAAGAAAATCTCATAAAATTATGACAATAATGGAAGATTGATATTTAAACAAAATAAAAACATCACAAAATCTTGATACACTTTCATGTTGTTGAAATATATTTTCATTACTTTTTTTTTTTGAATTTCTAGATTATATAATTTATACAAAATAAGATGAGAAGATGGTTAAAGAAAAAACATGTCCATAATGTATTTAAACTAAAAATATATTTATGTGAATAGCCAAAAAAAAAAACTATTTTAAAAAAGTTAGGCACTTATGATAACATTAATTTCACTACATCTATAATATGAATAATTAAATACAGGTAGCAAATAGAGTGCTAAATAAATATTTCTAAATACATGATGTATACATTTGTCTGAAATGGAATTACTTAAGGGTCAAATATAGTACACAATATCACAGTGTTGATAACAATCTAAATGAATGAAAATATAAATATATTGTATATCTATTTCATTATTAACTTTCAACTTTTGAAGGCTTTGGTCGACAGCTTCTTTGGTGAACAATAAGTCTGTCTGGTAGAAATGTTCGTCCACAGTTATCACAAGGAACTAAATTAGCCTGAGCACTCTGCCATGCTGCCTCATTCATTGCGTCTACGTCATATGTTCCACTTTTACTACCTAGAAAAAACAATCCAAACAATATACATAAAAATAGGTTTCAAAAATACATATATCTAGCTTCAAATAAACATAGCTACATTTACCTGCAACTGCCCTAACTTCAGGCTTTCGTGGCTCTGGGCGCCTCATTTGCTTAGGAAGTTTATCATTTTCAATGTGCCATTTCTGTAGACATTGTGGCTCATGAATAGAGATAGACTTTGAACCAAACTCTCTTCCACAAATATAACAAATTATAGTTGGAGGTCGCCGTATCACTGGTGCTGATTTTACTGGCGCAGACTGCAATTTATATGTTTGATAAAAAGATTGCTCATTTATTTTTCTTAGTAAATTTGTAAATACTATTGGCACCAGTTTATGCCTTAAAATTCAACAGTAGTATGCAATGCTCTTACAGAGTTATTATTGTTTCCAGCTCCAGGCTTAGGTTTGCAGGCCCTTTGATGTACAGTGAGACGATCAGGTGCAAATCTTCGACCACAGTTTTGACAAGGGACAAGCTGATTTTTTGAATTCTCCCATGCAGCATCATTCATCTGCTCTCTTAGAGATTACACAAAGAAAATTAAATCAAATATCAAACTACATTTAAGTATTGAAAATACATCTAGGTAATGCTGGCTGACCATGTAAACGCAAAGGATGTTTGGGCCACAAGGCCTTCATCAGCAACAAAACAAACAAAAAGACAAACAATGAACACTAAACAGGCTTATAGTGTAGGATAAACAAATGAGAAACCCATGATTAGGCAAGCATAAAATGGACTGAAAACTTACAAGATATATTAGTATGCACTAAACTCATAACATTTCAAGTGAAGCTGGCACTTGGTCATGTAAGCAATGTAACTGTCAGACCTGCAAACACAAGCTTGCTACACCCACCATCACTTGTCCTAAAATGATCCTCAAAATCAGTGATAAATGTAATTGTAAAGGAGTTATATATGTTCAAGTTGCCAAATGATTTATATTGGGAAAATAGGCAGGACCTTAAACATAAAAAAAAACTGGAAGAACACCATAGAGAAATCTCCCAAACCTGTTTCAATTCATTTCTACAGCACAAAACATAAGGGTACCAATGATCTCCTCATCACTGCTATACAACAATGCGATAACAAAATCAATGGTCTGCAGATTGAAAATAAACTTTTTTTTCATGTCAAGCACCCTCCAACCTCATGGAATCAACAACCATCACACTTTTATTTAAAATGAGAAGGGACAAACACTCTGCCCCTTTTCCCAGTTATCTTTTCAGACATCACTCCCCTCTCTGATTTCATATGCTTTTACACCAGTGCAGCTCTTTTCTTTTTGCCTTGATAGAGAACGACATTGTTAAGTTAACTGTTAGACTATTTTGTGTTAATTTTTGTCTTTTTTATTTGTTTTTTAGCTCTCGAAGGCCCAAACTTCCTTTGTTTTTACTTGATCCAGCAGGGTTATCTATATGTATATTTACTGTATTTTCTATACATTCCCCCCTGCAACAGTAAATCTTTGTTCATTTTAATTATTGCAACATATTAATACAACTATTTATCTTACCTTGTAAGATTTCCTTCAGGTTTACGGGGAACTGGGCGGCGCATTTCCTTGGGCAACTGAGAATTTTGAGTCTTCCATTTATCTAAACATTGAGGTTCATGTATAGAGATTGATTTTGTACCAAATTCACGTCCACATATGTAACATATTACAGTTTTAGGTCCTCTTTGAGGTGACTCCTCTCTGCTCTTTGAACCAGAGTTGGATTTATCAACAAGGGAATTGTTATTTGTTTCTTGTATAGCTAGTATGGTGGAAACAAAATGTAAAAAAATATACAGGCTTATAAATCTTTTATTTAGAAAATATATTTTAAATTTCAGACCTTAAAACATTAATACATACGCATGCTGCCTGGCTTTGGCTTGCAGGCTCTTAGATGAACTTGCAAACGGTCAGGATTAAAAGTTCTTCCACAATTAGGACATGGTACAAGATTAGCTTGTGACGCTTGCCAAGCTGCCTCATTTGCTGCCTCTACATCATATGATCCTCCAGCCTTAAGGATTTCTGGCTTTTTGGGCAAAGGTCGTCTGTGTTCTCTAGGTAGCTTGTCATTTTCAATTTTCCATTTCTCCAAGCACTGTGGCTCATGAATACCTGATAATAAACACTTTAAGTGTTGATTTCATTTTTTTTCTTAGATTTCATAACCTAAAAAACTTTCATTGAAACAAAAGATAATTACCTAATTATAACTTACCAATAGATGCTTTGGTAAACTGTCTCCCACAAATATAGCAAAATATGAAGTTAGATCCTGGTGGACCTCTTTTAGCTTTTGGAGGTGGTCCTTTTTGAACAGGTGCTGTATATGTGCCTTGTCTATTCATTTCAGAATTACCCTGCTTAGAATGTCCATTTATTTGTAGTGGTTCATCCCCTTGATTTAGTGATAGGTTTGGACGAGTCCTACCTTTAGCACTTATAGGTCTGTTTGCATACTTTCCGCTTTTAGGGGGATTAGGTTGAGATGTCACAGTTGTATCATTTAATTTTGATGACACATCTATGGCTTCATCAAGATTCAGAACAGCAGGTGAAGAAAGAGTAGCTGTCCCAGGCCTGAGATTTGCAGACTGTTTCAAAGGCTTTAGTGGTTTGCCCGGTTTACAGCTGCGTTGGTGCACTGATAAGCGATCTGGTTGAAAAGTACGTCCACAATTGTCACATTCAGCAAGATTTCCCTGAGCAGATTTCCATGCTAACTCATTAAAACGTTCATTTTCACCAGTTGCCCCTTCCTTTCCAATGGCAGGCAAAAGCTGGGGTTTTACAGGAGTTGGTCGTCTCTGATCTGGTGGAAGTTTGGAATTTTCAATATTCCACTTTTTTAAACACTGATTTTCATGAATAGAAATAGACTTTGAGCCAAATTCTCGCCCACATATGTAGCACACAATAGTTGGTCGTAATGCCATAAGATCTATGAAAAAACAAAAAAAGCAAAAAATACTATTACATTCTTAACATAACATCTAATATTACTATTTTTTTAAGTTTGCTAAAAACAAATTAGCTGACCTATCATATGTTAATATTAATATGTGAGAGCTTGTAAACGGTTTGTTTATACACATGAACTATAAATGTCCAGAGTGTAGTTTGCAGGCTACATTAAATGTGTAGCCTATAAGCTGCAGATTGTTAGTGCATGCCAGCATTAACATTCACATACAATAAACAACCTTTTAAAATGATAATTAATGAAGTATGGTATTCTTTCATTTCTTGTGATACTGGTATATATATTTAGGTACAAACAAATGTAATTTACATTTATTTTAAAAAAAAAGGAAATATGACTTTACTTATCTTAAGTCCTAATCTAATATCATATTTTATTATTATTTACAAAACCACGCAGGCAAGGTTTATTTTGTGTTGCTGAAAATTGTATTTATTGTTGGTTTTTTTTTTTTTAGGAATTAACAATTATTTATGATAATTTTATTAAATACTGTTAATTTATAAACAACTGGACTTGTTTCAATATATAAAATGTCATGATTGGGACATAATTTATAGCCCTTTCCATTTTTAAATAGTTTTCATCATTGGCTTGCTATTTAGATGAAATTCCTATTTCATTTGCAATGATAATATATTCTTCACAAATTATAGGGCCTATATGGCTATAATAATTATTTTCCAGTTTTGCAGTGATTTAAGACAGGTAGAACCAACTAGTAAGTCAATTAGTAACATTTGTTATTATTCTAATGCAAAAGAAAAAAAAAACTGTATTAAGCTACATAACATTCTTATTTAACTTATTATAATAATTATATAGATCTATTTTATCCACATTACCTAGAGGAAATTTCTGTGACTTAATGCCACTAGCCTAACAACTTAAATGGTAACATTTAAATTAAAGCCACCACGCCCACAACTTTCTCTGGAATGGCATCTTCAATGATCTTGTGGACCAGATCTGTCACTATGAAACTCTTACCAACAATTTAAAACTAAAAACTGTGATCAATAAAATCGGGCATATCTAGATATTGATTTTATTTTAACTAAGAAGTGCAACGTAAGATATGACGATAGCGCAATAAAGGTGTTGTTAATAAGAGCTTGTTTTTTCCCCCTCCTTTCTATATCTGTCAAGGTACACATAATGTAAATAAGGTTCTTAACGACGATAAATAGCAATGGCAGCCATATTTAAACAAAGACGACAATGAATAGTTTCACCGAGGAAACAAAATATTTTTTTATTTTTGATTAAAATATAATTTATAGATATAGATAGTGAAATTGCCGTATTTTATTTTTATAATTATTACGATTGTCTATTTTAAATGTAATTTATTTAATTGTTATTTTGTGTTTACGTTTTACGGCATATAAACAACAAAAATCGAGTTGTAAGGAGCAAGTAACTCGAACTAAAATGATGTGCAATCATAATGGCAACAAACAACTTGTCAACAAATCAAGAATTAATAGCTAAACCCTCATTACCTCAATATGTTTTCACAGAAAAGCTGGGAAGCGGAACATACGCTACTGTCTTCAAAGCGTATAGAAAGGTTTGAACGAATTTTAAATGCCAAGGCCCAAGTTTCACTTTTACCTTTAGTCAATTTAGAATAATTTAATAAATTTAGTCAATTTAGATTTAGAAAAATTATTTACTTTATTGACTTTATCAATTTTATGACTATCATGAGTTATGACTTTAACTTTATCATTTTATGTCTTTAATTTAGATCTTTAAAATTTATCATAATCAAGATTTAATCACATGAATATCAATATCATCAATATGATAATAATATAATCACTGATGCCTTATCATTGATATCATTTATGATAAATTTATCATACTCAGTGACTCACTGATACTCAGTGATAGTATCAGATTTCAGATACTTTATCATACTCAGTGACTCACTGATAGTATCAGATTTCAGATACTGATACTAGTGACACTGTGATACTTTTAACTTTATAATGATTAAAATATGATTTAATGATCTTAATTCTTATCTTGTCAACTTATCATGTCTTATGACTTATCTTACTAAAATTCAGACGTTACTTCAAAAAAAGAAGATGAATCCGTCCTACAGTACCTATACCTACACATGTTTCTATATAGACTCTAGACTTTAATCTTTATTACGTCTGTAGACTATTTTTTTAATATTATAATTATATTATATATAATATATATGAGGGTCACTATTTTATATATTAAATTATAATTTAATATATATGAGGGCGCCCAAAAAATTAAAAATCTCAGTCTTCACCGAGATTCAAACGTAAGATCCCAGGCTTCGAAGCCAAGTCATTTTTAAGCGGGCTGTTTCAGTTTGACACAACAGATATAAAATTCATGTTTATAAGGGTGAAGGGGAGAAAAGTGATATTAGAATTCATAAGCCAGATATGAGTGTAATTTGGAGCCCTTTTAAAATAAAGAATAAAAGCAGAAGAATAGTGAAAGTATTTAAATAAGACTATTTATGAAGGCAGAGAGTGGGGAAGGGGGGAGAAAAGATACTCCAATTGATGGCTGTTCTAGTTCAGAATAATAGCCGCTAGAAGTTTTGGGTCAAAATAAGTAATATATAGCCTGGGAAAAAATCAATGGGTTTAGCCGATGGGTAATGCTAGTTGTTTATTAAAACTCCCTGTAAGTAAACCTTCTTTTAGCCACTTAAAACACTGTGCTTTCAAGTAGATCTAGATCATTCTTGTAAAATGTTTGTTTTAATATTTATTAATTAATTTTTCTTTTCTGAAGTGTGGTGAGCGGGAAGTTGTTGCGGTTAAATGTGTTCTTAAAAGTAGTTTGAATAAAGCTTCAACAGAAAACTTGCTGACTGAAATTGAACTTTTGAAAGCTTTGAAACATGAACACATTGTCATACTTAAAGATTTTCAGGTTGGTACTATAAAAACAAAACAAGTAAAATATAAACAATCCTTTTTTTAAAAACCTCCCTTACCTTTATACTGAGTGAAATGGCATCAGTTATTTTGAATAACTTATATAATTCATTTTTAATTGATCTATACTAACAATAATAAACTATGCGACTGGAAATATTTTTATTAATGGTTTTTGTTGAGCACAACTTTCATTCTTATAATATGCTCAGTGAGCTATGGTCCAATCACTTTTGTGGACCAGTTGTGGGAGGATGAAGGGTTATCTGGGAAAACATTTTTATGCTGCTTTTTCAAAAGCAGTTTAAAAAAAAAATTACTCAAATCTTAATTCAAAATCGAGCCTTCATGTTGGAAGGCCAACATGCTTGCCACTGAGCTATTCAGGTACTTATAAAAATAGAAGGTTTTTTAGTCTAGAGATATTTATTTTAAAAATTTTAGCAAACTACCTAATTCTTTACACAAGGCTTATCTTCTTTTAGCTAGGTACATTTTTTGTATAAAACAAACTTTATTTAACATGACTAATTGATTAACTAATTGATTAATTAATTTTTTTTATTGATTCATGTGTTATCATGGACAATAAATAATTGTGCAAAGTTTCAACTTAATTTAAGAATGGGAAGTGGGTGAAATAGTGTGTAAAAGATTTCACCCAGATAGACAGATGGATTTGATATATAAGATTTGTTTAAAAAAAAAAAAAAAAACAGTTCATGACTTTTTTTTCCATTTGGTTAGTTTTATTTGGTTCTTTTTCACAATGTCAATAATTGTAATGGGAATGTCTGTATGTATTGTACTCTTTGCATATTTTAATGTATTCAAAAAACTTTTTTTAAATATTCAAGATTTTGTTTTTTTGGCTTTATATTTTCCTTAGTGGGATACAAATTACATTTATTTAATTATGGAATACTGCAGTGGAGGTGATCTTTCAAGATTTATCAGAAGTAAAAGAGCATTACCAGAACATATGGTCAAAAGATTTCTGCAACAAATAGGTGAGATATTTGTTTGTAAATTTAGTCTTATTAAAAAGTACTTTTATTTTCTTGATAGACATATCATTTTTGCATTTAAATTTTATAGTTACTTAAAAAGTTTGTAAGTACAAAATAAATATCAAATTAGTAGAGTAACTTGTTTTTCTGACCTTTGTGTGTAGCACTCCTTTGCCACAGCAGATAGTTTCCACCCATAAAAAAATGGTTAAAATTTCACATTTAAAAGTCTTTGTTATGCCACCACAGACAGATTCAATTGGTTCATCACTCAAGTTTCGACAACACTTTCATATGTTAGAGCAGTGTAAATGAAGAGGGCATCTTGCTATTTTTTTAAACACACTGCACTGCATACAACTTAGCTATTAAATAATGGCTAGTAGAAGTAGGGAACTACACCTCAGATTTATAATCTGATGATCCCACCAAAAGCCAGTGAGTCAGTAAGCTGGGCATTCCTTACATTTCCAAAAAAATAATTGAAGATAATGTAAACTATACCATTCTTGCATTATTGGATTTATTTATAGAGAACTTAGTTTTAATTGGATCTTATTTTTTTAGTTAAACTTCATTCATTTTCTTTCATGTCTGTGTATTTCTTTTTTTTTTAATCTATATTGTTATTGTTATAGTATTGCTGTGGTGGACAATTATAATCAAACTAAATTTCTATTTGGTTGGACCACTAAAATAATCTTATTTTATCTTTGTAATAACAAGCTTCAGCAATGAAATTTCTATGGGATAACAATGTGGCACACATGGATTTGAAACCTCAAAATATCTTGCTCACATCAGAAAGCAGTCCACAAATTAAATTAGCAGGTAAGAGTTATTTTCATAAAGCTATAAACAAATAGATAACTTTTTTTGTTAGATTAATGCAGACGGAACACACTATCTTTTTGTTGAAATGGAAAAGTAGGAACATGTGTACTGTCCAGGTGCTTAACGTCTTATTTTGTTTCTCCTCAGACTTTGGTTTTGCAAAAAATTTGTATGATGGAGACAGAGTTTATGTGATGCGAGGTTCTCCTCTGTACATGGCACCCGAAATTATATGTAGAGGTGTCTATGACAACAGAGTTGATCTGTGGTCTATTGGGGTAATATTATATGGTAAGTAATTGGTTATACAGGGTAAGAATATCAATCAGTGTATAGGTGAACTATTACATAGTTCATGATGAATTGTGGAATAACATCATTGGTATTATAGTAAAATCTAATTAAATTAGTGTTAGAGTGAGATAAACAGTAACTAGATGTGTGTATGAGTGTGTTTTCTTCATATTATGCAATATTTAGTAAAATCTAAAAACCAGTGTTTTTCTAGTCAGAACAATTGATTGTTAAGCAGATGCTCTCTATCTCATCTCTTTTATGATTTACAGTTAATTAAGGTCTTTTTTGTGGCCAGCAGAAAGATTAATTGCTGTTATGTCCCTAATAAATAAGTTTTATGTCTCAGGGATATCCTAAAAAATTTTAAATTCTAAACTACATCCTTGGTTCAAAAGCCAAGCTCTTTATCAGTATTCCCTATTTTACATTGCTTAGTAATCTTTTCCCAAAAATGTGTGATTGTAATTCATCATATATTTTGTTTACAAATTCACAGTAAATGACTTTTTTAAAACTTATCTGTCAAATTTGAGTTTTTCTTAAAAGTCATCCAGCTCCAAAATTCATTGATTCCTGATTTTGTGGTAGGTGCTTCTGACTGTTGTCATAATGGTGTCTATTTCAAACTCATCCTGCTGCCATCCTGCTGTATGTCTGGGCTAGGGAAAAAATAATCTTTATGTCTGAAGGAATGTCCAAATCTAGTAAAACAAACAAAGAAAGCCTTTCTATCACAATACTTACGTAGTCATATTTTTTAATGAACTAACTTTTGCATTTCTGCTGCTATTGAAAACTCTCATTTAAGTCTTTTTTTTTTATCGCATTTGTCAATTAATGTGTATGTTTTATACAAATGAATGTAGCTTGTCTTCTAAAAAAATACTCATGAATTATTATTTCTTTTTAGAATGTCTTTTTGGGAAAGCACCCTTTGCATCAAAAAGTTTTAAAGAGCTCGGAGAAAAAATATGGGATCAAAAGCCTATTGAGGTAATCACTACTTTAGTTTTATTTGTATGCCCATAATTGGTTCATAAATATAGAGTAAATAATTGTTCTGCTTTAAAAAATTGAATCCAGTGTTATATCAACCTTTCATTCACTGAGTTACTTTATGTAAATACTTTAAGAAAGAATTAGATTTTTTTTTGAGGACAACATTCTTTTCCTATTGAATGCTTATTTAAATTGTTATTTATTTATTATTTATTGCAGTTTAGAGTAGGTTGCATAATTGTATGAGGCCCTGAAGACCCAGCTTTGAACTGTAGTAATAGTGAAATAAAAAAATAGAATTTGTTTTTTTTTAAAAGCACAGAACTGTTAGAAAATGTTTTACCCAAATGGTGTTGCTTATTAGCAGTGTTAATAATATTTTAGTATTATCTATGTTTAAAATTTGTGTGTGTGAATAATTTGTTACATTCTAAAAAAGCTTTGATCTTTCTGTTACATCAAACATTTTTATATACTTTATATTCCCTTTATTTGATAATTGATAACTTTTATATTGTCATTATTTGATAATTGATAACTTTTATATTGCCATTATTTGATAATTGATAACTTTTATATTGCCATTATTTGATAATTCATAACTTTTATATTGCCATTATTTGATAATTGATTACTTTTATATTGCCATTATTTGATAATTGATAACTTTTATATTGCCATTATTTGATAATTCACAATTATTTCAAGATTTAAAAATATTATTTTTTGAGTATAAGCAGATTCCATTGTTGTATTTTAAATAGATATTTTCTCTGTGTTATTGAAACAGATTCCTCCAGGGTTTAATATATCTGACAATGCTAGGGATCTCATTCTAAGACTACTACAGAGAGTACCAGCAAGAAGAATTACATTTGAAGAGTTTTTTGCTCACCCATTTGTTGACATGGAACACATTCCGTCAAAAGATTCTCTACCAAAAGCTGTAAGAATAAAACAAGTTTCATTTGACATTTACAGTTTTGAAACTCAGGCATTTATTTTTTAAGTTCATTTACCTTCACATATTCTTTAGTCTGTTGGATTTAGACCATTGGGGCACCACACATGATCTGTCTATCATCTTTTCCTCTCTGTCTTTTTGCCTTGATTAGAATCTCTTTCAATGTCAGGCCTGTCTATTCTTCAATATTGTTTTCCCATTGCTTACTTTGTCTGCTTCTCCATTTGCTTGGTACTGTTCCTTGCAGTGTTTTTATGAGTACTGAGGACCTAGTGATATTGCCATACATTTTAGTTTGCATTTTTTGACAGTAGTCTTTTGTATCATATCGTGAGGCCCAATAGCCATTGCGATGTTGTTGCACAGTCAACGAAAGCACTTTAGAAAATTAAGACAATCTGGAAAGACAAAGGTATAGCACTCAGCATTAAAATCAGACTCCTGGTCATGGCAATATTCTTGTATTCTTGTGAATACTGAACATTTACTGAATTAGAGATGGGGAACCTAGCCATGGAAAAGAAATGCTACAGAAAGATCATAGGTATCACCTACAAAGGCTGCACCAGAAATGAGGAAATTAGAAGCAGGGTCATAATGACAATTGGCAATTTTATAGGTTAGCTTCATGCAACTCTGGTTCTAAATCCATTTTTTACAATTCTTTTTTCTCTAACTTGGATCATGCTCTATTTGTTTACGCTCACAGATTGCTTTAATAGATAGAGCTGTCAAAAAAGACGAAGAAGGAGACTATAAAGCTGCTGTAAAACTTTATTGTGAGGCTCTCGACTTCTTTATGCCAGCTATACACTGTGAGTCAATCTTAAATACTTATTTCTTTCAATGGTCTACATAGGAATGAATTTAATTCTAATTAGATAGCACTTAGACACATGAGTGTTGCTGACTAAAACTGGTGTCAGAAGGTCCAAAACATATCTAGGAATTTGAAATCTTATTTCAAAGTGAGCTAAATTATTTTTTTTTGTTTTTAGGAACAATTTATTTTGTGGTTTATAGTTCTTGTCAACACTGATGAATGCCCAGTGTCTAGCTATTAGAAAATTCCTGTAACAATTTGGCCTTTTTAAGACATATTGGTTGTCTTATCTTCTTATCTTATCTTATATAATACAGATGTTACTTCAAAAAAGAAGATGATTACGTCCTACACGTCATGCATTTAGTCATGCTTATTAACCAATGACTTAAATTCTGCCAAGTCACTGGTTTCCTGGCTAGCTCAGGCAACCCATTCCATGCTCTAATAGCACTAGGGAAGAAGGAGTATTTGTACAAATTTGTCCTAGCATATGGGACGAGGAATGTGCCTTTATCTTTGTGTCTTTCAGAGTATTTTATTAAATTTTGTTTTTGTATTTGAAGATTATGGTTCAGTGTTTTATGTATGATTGCTACTTTACTTTTCAGCCTTCTGTCCTGAAGGCTTTCTAAATTTAGTGATTCTACTAAAGGTGTTACTCTAGTCAAATGTGAATATTCGTTTGTTATGAATCTCACTGCTCTATTTTGTGTCTGTTCCAGTTTCTTAATGTTTTCTTGAGTTGAGGGGTCCCAAATGGAGGATGCATATTCTATTATTGGCCTAACCAAGGTTAAATAACATTTTAGTTTTATGTTCTTATTTGATTTATATAAATTTCTTTTAATAAATCCTAATGCTTTGTTTGATTTTTTTGTAGTTTCATCAATATGTGGATTCCATGACAGTTTTTCATTTATAATAACACCTAGGTATTTTGCGTTTTTAGTCTGTGTTACTGGTTTGCCATGAATAAGATAAGTGGAATTAATTTGTTTTAGTTTTTTTGTTACTCTTAACAACTAACATTTTTCTGGGTGGAAAGACATGCTCCAATTTGATTCCCATTTCTGTAATTCATCTAATTCTCTTTGTAAAATATCTGTGTCTTGTGTTGTTTTTATTGTTCTATATATTATGCAGTCGTCTGCAAATAATCTGACTTTTGTTCCTGAAGTAATGCAATTTGTTAAATCATTTATGTAAATTAAAAATAGTAGTGGACCCAAGACTGTTCCTTGAGGTACACCTGAGTTTACTGTTATCGGTGTTGATTTAGAACCATTTATTATTACAGTTTGTTCTCTCCCTATCAGAAAATCTTTAATCCACTGATGCAGTGGACCATTAATGCAGAAATATTTTAATTATTTAATAATGTTGCAATGTTTCTCTGAGTAGTTGACAAATACCTTGTGTGAATAGAAATAGAGTTGTTTTTTAATGTCATTGAAAACTCAAGTTTTTCTTTTTTACCAAAATTCCTGTTCATCAAACATTATCTTATATTTTGTAAAATTGAGTTCATTTAGTGTCATTGATTTTGATTTAACTGTTTGACCAAACTATCTCATGTCAATACTCAACTAGTTCTGAGGGATATTAGAATCCTTTTAATTTCAAATCAGTGGAAATTCATCAATGGAAATCCCTTTCTGCAACTAGATGATCATAAGAGTTATGTGATTAGTTTGAATAAATATTTAGTTATGAGTTTTATTTTTAGCATACAGCTAATGTTTCTAGTGTCAATTTTGATTTTATAAGGTACCTTACTAATGAATACAATTTTCAGCTATACTTGTTGTCTAGTTTATTTTAATGTTTATGGTTTTATTGCATATTTTATACATTGTAGAGCGCATCTTAAAGCCATTAATATTATCAATTGTCACATACATTATTTTGAATATTTTACAGCAAGTTAAAATAAATTATATTTTGTTATTATTATTTTAGATGAGAAAAGTTTAGAAAAGAAGAAAGCTCTACGATCGAAGGTAACCACAGAGATATCTAATGCCAATGATGTTTACGCTTTTATTATGTTAATTTATTGGGTTTTTTTTTGCCAATTTCAAAACATTAAAAAAAATGTTTCCAATATATTCCAGGTGAAGGAGTATATGGACCGTGCAGAAACTTTGAAACAGTTTATGAAAAAAGAACTTCAGAATCCTTCAACATCACCAAAGCCTAGAGCCAACAGCTTACCAAAAACACCTGCTGGTTCATCATCGCCAACAGCTCCCAGTTTGACAAATCAAGACAGTTCACCAGTAGCTAATAAATGTGATTCATCCCCTAAAACTTTATTGGATAGATCTACTTCCTGTGATATTTCAGAACTTAGTAAGTCAGAGCAACTTCTAAGTATCAAAGTAACAAGTAATTGTTAAGAATTTTGTTAACTGGTTAATTATTTTTTCTATGCACTCTCCTTTTGTAGATATTTAATATATAAATATGGGTATGAGTGTACAGTGGTAAAGCATTTGGCTTTTTTAGCTCAAATCCACTTCAAGATAAAACTTCAAATTTTTTTTAATGACCCTGAGTCCACCCTATTGCAAAGGGTGTATGACATTAGTTGGTCATTGTGCTTCAAGATATCCCCATTAATAAATATTGAATATATGGGTTAGAAGAAAGATAAAGGAAAAACCTAAACATTGATTTATGGTAAAGATTGAATGAATGGAGTTACTGCAAAAGGTGAGTATGGGGTAATGTTTTAATAATTATTATAATGACCACTGTGCTGATTTAAGCTACTTTTAACTTTTGTTATATAGATTCAATGAAGTCAAACATCTGTACAAACTTTGTATACAAATTAATAGGAAAAGCCTTACATAGATTTCAGTTATTAACAGAACAAAAGGCAGTAACAAAATGAGTTTGATTTTAGGATCTCTAGACAGCATGTACATTTATCACATTAATTCTTACATTCTAATTTGTATAGCTCCTCCTTCCCCCCCCTTTTTTTTTTTAATAAATTTGTTTCAAAAATTAATTCATATTTGAACAAGTTGGTGAACAGCAGTACTATGTTTTTAAATTAGACGTAGTGCACTTTTAAGTAAGTTGGAGGGGGAGGTGATTAAAGCATTTTGTTAAATGTTGATGATGACTTCATATTTTAAATTGCATCCTACTGCCAGATAGTCATGTAACGATTTGTTCTTTCATTTCAGAGTCACTGTGTTCAGATTCACAAGAACTTAGTGCAATACTGAAACTTGTCAGTGCAGCAGAGTTTGAGGTCAACCAAAGAATTGATTTATTTGTATACATTTAATTACATGATCTAATTTATGTGAAATGTACCCATAAATTTATACAAAAGTCAGCAAATGTGATTTATTGCTAAAACTAAAAGCTAACCGACGTTAACATTTTTATATCCTAAATCATGATTTAATTTATTTTTTTTTTTGGGGGGGGGGGGGGAGGGGCTAGCAATCACATTAAAGTGTGTTTATATGCAGACATTTAACATGTAGCATTAGCCTATTTAACATGTAGCATTAGCCTAATACTTTTTTTCCTTTGGGTTTCAGAAACTACCCCTAGATCTAATTGAACATTGCAATACTTATTTATGAATTACACAATTTCAATATATTTTTTCAATATGTCAAGTAGAATCAAATCATTGCTAGAAAGCTATAATACCTCATTATTTAATTTCAATCATTGAAAGACTATTGTCAACAAATGTTTCACACAGTTTAATAAATATGGCATAAATTTACATTTATTTCTGACTTTCAAATATGCAGGAACAAAAAGAAGATTTTGAAAATTGTCTGCATCACTATGAGCTAGCACTAGGTGGCTTGTTGAAACTATTGCCAGGTACAAATGAAACATTTAATAATAGCTTAAAAACAAAAGTACTCTCTTCTTTTCCATAAAATATTTTGTTTTAACATTAGTGATTCTCAAACTTTAATTAGTGATGCCCAGATACAGACACAAAAAATGTATGTTCACACCCCAGCACATTGAGTCTGTACTTTTCCTGCATTCTGACTTTCATACTCCAGGTATTCAGTAAGCACTATATCTCAAGTAAAGTTAAATTGAAATAGTTAGGCTTGGCTGATACTAAAGCTCGAGAAACATCAGAGGAAGTACATTTGAAATGGGCTTTATTGTCAGCCTCCAGTTCAACAAGACACCTTGGAGCCGTTCTGAAGAAATTTTTCTTATGTGAGAAAGACTGGCAGACTTTGGAATCGCATTGGTGATGCTGAATTGAATGTCTTCTTTAAAATAACATTTTGACTCATTCTTGTTGCAAGCAACACTTGCGAAAACACTAAAAAGTCTTACTAAGGTATAAAATGTCATCTAATTTATTCATTTTTAAACTAACTCACAAATAAACTCTGCACTCTATCCAGAAGAAATTAATTGTAAATAAAATAAATGAGAAATGGACGAGCTATCATCCAAATCACAAGAAAGATGACGCTTACTATAAGCTATCCCGACAAGACCAACGTCTAATCTTTCGACTAAAGGACCAGACACAACAGAATGCGACAACACATGTACCGGAAGCTCAAAATTGGAACAAGTGAAACCTCCCCATGTGGAGTATCACCAGAGAATGCTGACCATGTCCTCCAAAACTGCTCTCTTTACCAAGAGGCCCGTATAAGACATTGGCCCCAAATCACCCCACTAGAAAGAAAACTATATGGAGAGCTCCCTGATTTGGAAACCACTGCGCAGTTCATCTCATATATTGGTCTAGTCATATGAACACTCCAACATAACAATGAGAGCGATGAAGAAGAAAAAGATTCATTTTTAAACACGGGTATTAAAGTCTTTTTTTAATACTAAAATATGGATCTTTAAAATACAATGCCAAAACAGCAGATTTTTTTTTTAAACATAAGGGGTGACCCTACAGTTTGAGAAACACTGTTCTAGGTCCTTAAACTGTGTAAAAAGTAGATTTTAAATGTATATTAAGAATGACCACTTGCATCTATTCAAACAATGACAGGTGAACCCAAGGGTAGAAGAAAAGAACTTCTCAACTCACAGGTATGTTGTACATGTATTTATTGGAGATAGGAAAATATGTGTGGAGGGGGTTGTCAGCTTAGGTTGTTAAATGTTAAAACAATTTTTGTAAGTTTTAATTTATTTAAGAATAACTAGAACCTTTGCAATTCTGGTTTCAAAACATCTTATCTTTTTCTATTTTTAATATACAAATAAGTGAAACATTTAATCCTCGTGCCAAAAGAGTTATTTTTCTACTGAACTAAGTAAATAATCAAGCAAAAATAGTTAACTTGTACTATGTTCTCAGGCCACTAAATGGATGGAAAAAGCAGAAAAGATTAAGTCTTATTTGGATGTCAGAAATTTAAATACCCAAGACACATCAGCTCAAGAAGAATTGGCTGAAACAAGTTACTTTAGTAAGTCCAGAAATGTTACATTTAAACCTTTGCAAACTTTTTGTTTTCAGCCTGTTCTATTTGTGTGTAAACTTTTAGTTCATGTAATCTATGTCATTTTTTATTTTATTTTGTGGCGCAGGAAGAAGAAAAATATTTAGTGTCATTTATTTTATATTGTTGAATTGTTTGCACCCAATTCTCAGCTTTAATCTGCCATGTTATGTTTTGTGTTTTAATTGCTAATATTTCAATATTTTTAAGATTTTATTTTAATTAAAACAATTTTCAATTTCAATATTCAGTATTATTGACTTCGGTATCTAATAGAGTTATATTATAGGCAGCCGAGTTATACCACATTCCCAGTTTAAATATCTCACATCATAAATATCGTATGCTTCAGAGAAAGGAAAGACACTTATAAACATTGAACAATGAAAAATAAACTCAATTTCACCTAACCTGTGAGCCTTAACATCCTACTGATTTTAAAGTTCACTTTTATGGTTCATTCTTAAAGTCCGAAGACTCGGTCATTGTTTTTTTTTTCTTAAACATAATAGGAGTATTTGATAAATATTTTTCATTTAATTTGAAAGATTACAATTTTAATTGTTGTTATCCTTAGATATTACATTGTTTATGTATTCACTCTGCAGCTGTCTGCTTTCATTTTAGGTTTTTATTTTAATATACTTTTTATAAACTCTTCCTGCCTTAGTTTCTTTAAATTTTCTATGTAGGTTTTCTTTCTGTTTACAAAGTTTCTTTAATCTATTATTAAACCAGCATTTATTTATTTTGTTCAATGAATATGTAGTTGGTATATGATTTTCTATGATGTTTTTAAGATAGCTTTTAATGAAATTCCAGAGGTCGTCAGCTGGTTTGTTAATGTTCTTTTTCTGATAAGAATGTTTGTTAAAAGTTAATGCAGCTTGGTGTAGTTGTGTTAGGTTGCATTTATTCCAGAGTAAGATCTCTCTTTTGGGTTTTGTATTTGCTACTGCTTTTATCTGTATTTTTCTAATAATATAGTTTACAAAAGACTCATTATATTAAACAGTAATTTAGTTCAACTGGTTTTAAAGGTCAGCTATCAGTGTTTCCTTGAAACTGGCAATGAGTTCATTAAGAACATTATTTCCATTAGGTTTAGATGTAAGTAAATTTTTCACTGTCTGCATGTGGATTGTTAAAAGAGAACTTTAATTGCCACCCACCCACTGTAGACAATGGCATTGTCTAGTTGGATTTGCCAAAATAGTTAGGTCACAGCAGGTTCTGTGACCTACTTTGCTCTTTCTTAATCTTTAGACTTGAAGATAGGCCTTTATTAAATAAATGTAGCCAAGCTTGGACCTTTTATAAATAATTTTAAAATTTGCAATAGCCATGGTAAAAATCTTTTTTTAACAATATATCTTATCCAGGACATCACAAAAACATTTCAATATTTGATACATTACCATTTACCTGTATTAAAATTGATTCAATACATTTTATTAACAAATCAATTAATTTTTCTAAAGCAAGTTCAAAAGTTACAGTGTGTGCAAGAATTCAGTAGCAATTGGTCAATATACTAATAACTAGTGCAAGAAGAATTCAATAGCCATTGGTCAATATACTAATAACTAATTATTCTTGTTCAATAATTCCATTTTGTTTTTTTTTTTTTTTTGTATTTTTGTGGCTATTGCTGCATACAAAATCATCTGTTTAAGATGTGCAAAATTGGCATGCTTTTTTTTTGTTCCTGTGTTTGCAAAGAATGTTAACCATCTTTCCAAAAAATACATATTTAAGTGCATCAACTTAGCAAAGTAATAAACATTTTTTTTTTAAGAGGTGCTCATATGTATCACACATTTTGCACAGGCTCTTGGCTGCAGTTGATAATGTCTACCTAAAATTAAGTCTAAAAGTAGTATTTCTTCACTATGTTAAACTTACTTTGAAAAAAAAAGACTTATAGGTACTAATAGTAAAAGCTTAATTTAAATCTATGTACCATTTGAATTTTTTAAGTATTTTCTTTTTGGACTTTACATTTTTCAAGTTGTTTTTTTTTTTCAAATCTAGAATTTCTTAACCTGGCTTTACTTTAAACTAAAAAAAAAACACAGCTATGAGAGTTTTTCTTTCCATAGTAAAGGATATTGACTGATAGACATTCTCACATGACTCAAGTTTACTGGAAGATCATCATCCCACTTCTTTCAGTTGTATGTCTATGTCTTGTTCATAAAAGTTTTTTTTTTGTTCCCTCTCTGTTTATGTATGTTTAACTAAGTCTGACCCCTGGATGATCTCTAAATGTTGTCGCTCTTTTCTGTTGCTCAAGCTGCTGGTGTTGAATGTATATGTTGTTGTTGTTTTTTCAAATAACATGTTGATGTTACAAAATCTTCAGATGATTCCTATTTACCATTACAGTGTCATACTTTTTACTTTTTCATATATATATATATATATATATATATATATATATATATATATATATATATATATATATATATATATATATATATTACACTAAAGTATAATTGTTAGAAGAAGAATAACATTAGTGTGGAAAGAAGAGAATTAGTTAATGGCAGTCTGGGATGCTGTTAAAAATATTATTTTATTTTCAATGTGTTCATGTAAAACTCGTCATCTTAATAAATGAATGAAAAGCTCTGGATTGTTAGTGACGTTTGTCAATGTAAATCTTTAACAATAAGAATAATAGCCCAAATTTATAAAGACTTTTTGAATTTCTATGAAGGTTAAAGGTTAGTTTTAAATGATGAAACAAAAAGACAATAGTCTTTTTAAACTGTGCATTCCTTCAAAGCCTTTTATTTTACAAGCTGTATTAACTATTTACATTTTACAATGAGGAATATAAAGGGAAGTCAAAGAAGAGCTTTTGTGTATGTTTTCTTGAAAGAGTTTTAGCTTAACAGTAATTCAAGCTTTTTAAAATATGAATTGGTGATCAGGTTATGAAACCAAAAGTGCCACTATGTTCCTTGAGCATCGCTAGTGATGACACTCTTTTATAAAACCAGACTGGGCACTGTTAGCATATGTATGCATTAAGAAGTATATTTCAACAATGGTGTATGCTTGTTGTATTCCAGATGAATGGAAGCAGTGTTGCATACAATGAGTTCCTCGTAATACAGATGGAAACATTTTAAAAAACTACTTGTGAATCATTAAGCGGACAATGGTGATTTAAAGCACAGCTAAAAGCATATAATTTAAGATATTACCAAGAATGTTTTCTTTTTTGTTTTTCTTCCACATAATATCCTTTGATTTATTTTTTTTGTTTTTAAGATGAAATTATAAAATAAAGTGTATGCTTCAATGTGATCTTTCAAAACACTTAAGAAATTGTTGATTTGCTTTAAAGAATAAGGGGATTGCAATCAATGTTTTAAATTGTCTTATGTTTAATTTATTGTAGACTTTATTTGGTGCACAGCTCAGTGCATTTTAAGTGCCACAGCTAGCATCAAGTGTTTTTGTTGGTGACTCATTAATTTTTGTGTCATGCTGACCTTGTTTCTTGGCACATTGGGATGTTTTTTTTATCTCTGTGCTGCGGGGTTCGTATTAAACTTACAACACAGGAAACTACTAATCTGAATCCATTAAGGCAGTTTTGCTATTTTGTAGATAATTCTTTGAATTACCAAAAAAGAAAAAAATACCATGTTATTAAGTTCTAATTAAGAGAGATTTATTTTTATTTTTTTTGTAATGAAAAAAGTTGAAAAAAAGTAAATGATTTAAAAGGCTGTGAAATAGAATGTGCTTTTTTTAATTTAAGAACAAAGTTGTTTTTAAACATTTTAAACGTTATTAATATGTGGGTAAATTGTTTGAATAATGTGATTTCTTTATTGAATAGCTGTGTTATCCATTGTTGTAATTTTGATGGATATTTATTGATTATATAAAAATGTATTCATTAGCTATGATATTAATTATGAATGAACTGTTAAGTATAATACTATAGTGAACTGACAGTAGAAGAACATAAACACACTACCAGTTGCATACTAAAATTTATAGACAGGTATTGCTAGAAAAAGAAATTCTCATATAAAGGATTCTGTTGAATGGAATATAGTATGATTTTTTTTTAAAAATATATTTAATGAAGTCTGTAAAAAAAAATTTGAATTTATACTTAGTTTGGATCAATGCTTGCTGGAGTATGTGATACTCTCCAGATGAATTTAATCTTTTTGTAGTAGGATGGAGATAGGGTAACAAAAAAATCTTTTTTTTTTTTTCACTGATAAAAGTTGCAGGCTCAACCTTTTTAAAAAAAATAATAATAATAATACATAATAATTTTGAATGCAAGTCTCTATTGCAGCATCTCTTTTGAAGTTGCTACCAGTAGTGGCTTCCATTTAATGTACATGTATTCTATGACAAACTTCTGCTACTGGCATTGACCATTAGAAAGGTTTAGTGAAATTCATTACATGGGGATACATCTAGAGGTTCAATAAATAATGATATTCTGAGCAGGCACTCATCATGCTGATCTTGAGATACTATAAAATGGATATATAGATGTCATTGAAGTTTTAGTATCATCTCCATTGTTTATTTGTTATATTATTGTTATATTACTCATCATGTTTATTATTATTTTACTTTTCTAGCAAAAAATAAATGCACTCTTTTGAGTGAACTGTTTGGTTTGTTTCTCTAAATATTTTTGTTTGTCCTAGTTAATATATAGTAGGTGCTGTGGCTGAGTGGTAACGTCCTTGGCTTTTGAACCTGAAGTCCTGGTTTGGAATCCTGATGACTGGGCTTTTTAACTTCAGAATCTTTAGGACACCTCTGAGTCCATCCAACTATAATGGGTACTTGACAGTAATTGAGGAAAAGTAAAGGCGGTTGGTTGTTGTGCTGGCCACATGACAACCTCGTTAACTGTGGGCCGCAGAAACAGATTACTTTCACTATAGACCGCATGGTCTGAAAGGGGAACTTTTTTGTTCTTATTTTAGTTGATATAAAAGTGTGAAAACAAAAAATGATTTATTGGAAAAAAAAAGTTTTAAATTTAATAAAAGCAATTTATGGTCATAATTGTTAATCTATATCAATCACAATAAAAAGTCATAAAGTTATAGCTCCAATTAAAACAACCTGCATAGATAATCTAAAATCTAGCACCATAACAACAGTATCAAAAATAGTTTAAGAATGAATGTATACAATATTATGTTTATTTTCACAGCATTCATTATATAATTACTATAAAGAATTTTTTTTCAGTGCATAGGACAATTTATGAAATGTACAAAGCTATTTTAACACATATCACAGTAAACTAGAAAGTTGAAACAAATATTGTTAATGTACATATTTAGTGAGTGTGAAATACATTGCCATCTGATGATAACTTCTATAAACCTGTCCTATCTACATCATAGGCCAGTGAACCCTGTTCTTTCTGGTAATCCAAATCACAGACCTATATACTCGACACGTACAGAAACAGTGCATAGAAATTAGAAAGTATAAACTGTAATCGCTGGTTTTATGGGTGCATAGAATTACTTATCCTATTGTGACCCGAAAATGGTCTCCAACCAATCCCTAGACGGGAAAAGCTTTTGTTGTTTTTCTTTGTATCCATCAGTGCGGCGAGACCACTTTTGTGAAAACAATCACTGGTGTGGATATGGAAGAGGAGCTAAGCGAGCCTTGTGGACATGCGGGTTCCATATACCCAAAAGTCATATGAAAGGCTGATATGGACGAGGGGCTAAGCGAGCCTTGACGTGGACATGCGGGTCCCAAATACCTAAAAGTCATATGAAAGGTTGATATAGACAAATACAATGCACAAGGACGACTCCAAGGAAAAATTATCCACTATTTCTATTCATTTTTAATTGACCAGTGTGAATGGTGTATTACTGAGAATCTTACAAAACCAATATTGGCTATCGTGTTGTCCTCCAAAAACTCCTTTATTCTGTGCAGACGGAACCTGTAATCTGGCAGTTTTACGGGTCCTACAAATGGTTGAAAGTCTTGAGAAAAAAAAATATGGCATCGCTATATTTATCTTTTCTCCGTGTTGGAGTTTTGGCTCATCGATGCCCAAATAATCTTTTATTTCCGTCTATATATAGCTGCGAACCAAGACGTTTCGGCAACGCACTTTTGGCGCCATGATCGTTTTGGTGCTACACTTTTTGGCGCCAATGTCTTAGACAAATAATGTTATACCTCTACTATATATTTTATAGTAGATTTATGTATCAGATCTCAAGTGACAAGCCTAGTGAATCACTTGGGGAGAATTCGATTAAATAGGGTGATAACAAGTATCATAAAAAAATTATATTATAGAATAGTTTTTTTTTTGTTGTTGTTTTTATTAACATCAGAACTTCAGGCACCATAACACTAGCGCCAAAAACGGTGACGCCAAAACGTCTTGTACCTATATTCATATTTTCAATTCAATTAGGTTGGTCTATTTTCTAATTCCAGCAGACGACTATCATGATAGATCAGCGATGTCCGAAATAAGCCCGCGTGCCGGAAGACTATCCAGCGCATCGAAACTTCTTTTATCAAGTAACGTCTGTATTTTATAAGTAGGTACAGTCAATTCAAATGTTTGAAGACAAAGTTTTGTTATATCTTATGAACCTACCTAAGTAGGCCACTAGGCCTATATGAAATGTCATCCCTGAATGTTTATTCGCGGTACAAACATGGACTTTTAAATTACAGAAGTGTTAGGAACTATGGGGCCATATCCCCCATGAGAAAAATACATGATATCATTACTAACAAAGAAGTTTCTGCTGTAATAGGGGATCTTGTTCTGATTGGTGAAAATGAGAGAGAGTGGCTTCTGAACTAGCCACAAGTGTTTGTATACAAGATGTCAGGTCCGATGGAAGCACGCGTTTGAGGCTTCATTGCATTAGTTACCAAAGTCTCTGTGGGAAGTTGTTGAATTTGGACCATGTGATGAAAACTCTGGCCCAGAACTGTTCAATGCTTTAAATCATAGGCGTCAAAGGAGAAAGCTTTCAATAAATTTCTGACAAATATAGTATCTAAGTATCCGATAATAAAGATGTTCTCTTTCTAAGAGAGTTACACTGGTTAACTCGAGGAAGATTAATGAGACAGATTGTTTATTTGAGACATGAGACTGAAAGTTTCTATGACGGATACATCCAGCGTCTTGTGGTGGTGGGGTTCAGTGAGACACATCTAAACAAACACAACACCAAAGTACAAGAAAATAACAAGTTGATTTGACATAGTTATGCGTACATAATCTTCTGTACAGAACATTCTTTGTAACATTCAACAGGCGGGAAGAACCAGCAGCTACGTTTGCCTTTCACAAGAACAAAAATACTTTTAATCCTGATAGTTTCAATTTCAATGAAAGAATTGTTTGGGGTGGGGAGTTATTTGAATATTGAAATGATTCTCTTTAGAAATCCATTTGCGGCCAATATTCCAAGTGCCACGCCAGACCTACAGAAGTTTACCACATCTCAGAAAACAAACATTAAGATTTAGTCTCTGTGGAAAGTTGTTGATCAAGATCTTTGCAAATACTTCTGGGAGTGATTAAACATTTTCATTTATGACACGTAACGTAATTGCACCAATAAATATCTCGATTTAGTGCTTCGATCTGAAGTATCTGCAATGCAGTAGAATATTCAAAAATTGGTATCGGGAGAACAACGTGAAAAGATCTTACTAATTACTAGCTTTAATTATGAGAACAATGCGAGGCGAGGTGACTTAGTGGTAAAGCGCTTGGCTTCCGAACCGGGTTCGAATTCTGGTGAAGACTGGGATTTTTAATTTCGGGATTTTTGGGCGCCTTTAAGTCCACCCAGCTCAAATGGATACCTTACATTAGTTGGGGAAAAGTAAAGGCAGTTTGTCGTTGTGCTGACCACATGACACCCTCGTTAAATGTGGGCCACAGAAACAGATGATCATCTGCCCAAGCAAGGTCTGAAAGAGGAACCAACAAACGTTTCTATTAAAAATGATACTTGCCCATGTATTTTATTTCATTTTGGCGGAGTGGAATTTTTTTATTCGCAATTCGAAGGTTAGGCATCACTGAGCTAGATAAATGAAAAACAGCGAATCCACACGTGCACGGAAGGAGCCTTTTGAGCGCGAGGATTGTTACTCAGCTTATCAGTCATTCCAGGGCCATAACTCCCTCGATGTGATTGAACTTGTAGTGGTATAGAGAAAATTTGGGGGTGTATGCTCAATCAAAAGATAAATAGTCTATGAGTGTTGGCCCAATAAGGGAGTTCTGTAAAACAACCATTTTAAGTTACCTCCCCCTCCTTTCCTTTTCACTCCCAACTGCTCCGCGAAGACCTAACTAGATCTATCCCTAACAGTAGCACTTGTTAGCTTAACAGTTTTGCACTGAACAATCCTTGAAGCCTATCCCCCCACCCCCTTCGCGCCAACCATTTTAACATTAATGTGGCGGTGTCTCACTTCTGGCGCTTCGGCGACGAAAGGTGATACTTTCGAAAATGTCAATTTTCTCCTACGTCTTTACACAGCGCGGTCTCACGGAGTCTCGCCCTAATGAACTTATGTCAGGACTTGCTACTGTGACAGTAGTCCGCAAATATTTGGTGTCAGACGAGAACGTGTTGACTAAATACACGGCCGAATACTACCCAGACGTTATTTCTCGTTATTTCAGCCTGGCTTAACTTTCTGGATCTTGAGCTAGTTTATTGTGTTAGCATGGCGCAATATGGTACTTTATATTCTCTAAAGTACGTAAGGCACATAAAAATGTCATGATTCGTATACTTAAAGAAAAAGATCAGGTTTGATGTGATCTTTAAACAAAATTTGGAAATGAGAATATTCATAGGTAAGAATGACAACTCTACGTGTCAATTTGTTTAGGGGAGTGTACAGGAGCAGAGAGATGCTGACGAGTTGTCTATTGGTTTAGTTAAGATAGGACGCGGGAAGAATGGGACTGAGAATTCAAAGCTGTAAGAAATAGGAAAATCTAAATGTGACAAGATGACAAATAGGAATTTGTTGTCGACATCTTTTGTAACGTTATTGGAATTGTGGGTAATTATTGTCCTACACACAGCATACACCAATGGAATAACACAAAATGCCATTTTACCGTGTTTTAAAAAGGATTCATTACGTACATACATTATAGATTCTTACCGAAGACAGACGAAGAAAGCTCAAATAGAATCCCGGAGAACAACAGAAGTGGCAAAATAGGCAGGTCGCAACTGAGTTTGCGTGGCCACGTGAAATATGCACGCTTCCTTAATCTCCAGAATCGAAGAAAATGCCGTACTTAAAAGTCTTCATTCTAAAACAAAAGAGAATGTGCTATAGAAAAATCATAGACATAAATAAATATAGACTGGCCGATAATAGAGTTTTATGAAACGAAAATTTGTGACTTGCATTTCTGTGTACTTTATTTATGTCTAGGAGTTTTGTTTAATCTCTAAGACTGAAGATCATGCAATTTTTCAGAATTCGGAAATCCGAATACAATAGATATACATGTTTTCAAGTTACATGAAGTTATTTCCTTTTTCCAGTCTATATTTATTTGTCTATGAGAAAAATAGATAGCTGTAGCACTTGCATGTATAAAATAATGTAAACACGTTGTACATTATTTTCCCAATAAACTAAACAATGTCAAGGGCGCTGAAATGAGCTTCAAAATGGCCAACTAAATACAATTTACAAACACAAGAGCTTAAAAAATGTTACAAGTAACTTTTTTAGAAAACATCAACATACAAACACTTTTGGTTTATACACCGGATACACCCAAAAAGCTTCCTATTTTTATGTTTTCTGCCATGTATGAAAATCTTCAATAGCAATATTGGATTTACAGCGTTAGACATGGTAGGCCTATAGCAGATAAACAGAGACGTTTCGGCTAATTTATTTTATGGTTCTTGTGTTGTCAGATAAAATAAATAATTGTGCAAAATTTCAGCTTGATCCGAGAATTTGTAAAGTCGACGTGCCTATATAAATAAATTAGCTATCGTCAAGTTCTAAATAGACCTATAATTCGTGCTCTTTCTGACTCAGTGATCGTGCTTCCAGATTTAATAAGAACACACCAATCTAGATAGCGCCTCACATCGCCAGTGCTATCCGAGTTTCAAACAACGGCTGCCTATGAAGCGAAACCTAATAGACTGGGAAAGAGCTATAGAGCTATAGAAGTGCGTGTGGATTGGGCAGGATAGGAAAAGCCATAAAATGATATGACGATGAAATGAATTGTGTCACAAAATAAAGGTTGACGACATATGACAGGCTGCAATGGTGAATAATGAACAACGACAGGCCTACATACAATAATGTCTTTTAAAAAATCTGAAGAATTATTTATAATTTGGATATAAAATATAATTTTAAAAAATTTTCGTTCAGGCATACCAAAATATATAAATATATATACACACACAGATTGGCATATATAAAGAGTTATGTTTTCATTCATAAATATACCACCAGAAATGCAATGCAAAATTGTACATTTCACATAGTTTTTGTGACATCTGCCATGGAAATCCCACAATAGGTCAGTTCAGTACAGGGCAATAGAAAACAGAAAAGTGCACATTATAGTGTCAAATCAGAATGAGTGAAGATCTGAAAGAGTTAGCAGATGAACCACATCGACCCTTCCATGAATTTATTGGAAAGATACAGAAGTTGGAGATTACACATAAAATACCTGTCTGTAGGCCTACAGGTTAATTCAAAAGTTATGGTGGCTGAAGATGAAACCCATAAAACAGCCATTTTGAGAGGCCTGATGAGTTTTACGAAAAACAAAAGTCAATTTCATAAGAAGATCTTTGCAATTTAAAATATTAGTTCTTTAAATAATAAAGTAATTAGAGTCAATCTTCCAGGGTGTCAACAATAGTCGCTTCTGCAACTAATTCGGATTTGATTATGTTTGCCAGATCAACAAATGTACATTTGGTAAAGTTTCCTTTTAAGGACTAGCGATTTTTTTTATAAAGATAAAAAGTTGACATCATTATAAACCTTCACGTGAAGCTAATGGACCTCATTCACCAATCGTAAACTAACAACATTTAGCCATGAGATTCGCTATTTCTTCTATACAAATTACGTAATACACACAGGCTGTCACGTGACAGTTTTTTTTTTCGTTGTTTTATCAATATTACTACTGGCTAAATGTTGTTTGTTTACGATTGGTGAATGAGGTCCATTGTATCACCCTGAATACCGTTTCCCTGCAAACATTTTTTTTTCATTATTATTATTATTATTATTTGCATAGCTCAATTTTCCTTTTTAGTGTTAACTTTTTTTTTCTCACTATTAAACAAAACAAGGGTTCGTAGGGAGTGCGGGATGATCTCGTTTGTCAAACGCGGATGTAAACATTGGCTTTGATGCAAAGCAGAGGGAGGTAAGCTACTCCTCAAGAAACATTTGTCTGGTAACAAAAAATGTTATCCAAAAGGTATTCAATAAATTAAAGTACACAGAAACACATACGCACACACACACACACACACACACACACATATATAATATATATATATATATATATATATAGAGAGAGAGAGAGAGAGAGAGAGTAAAAAAAAAAAAGAAAGTTAACTGGTTAACCCTACAACAATAACTACATGCGAAGTTGTATCTAATCTAATATTATACGGTATGTTCTCAGTAGAGATTACACATAGAACTACTTGAGACTGGACATCGACAGTTTTTATTGGCGCATTTTAATGTTAACAAATTGATAAATCAGCACAATGGCCGTTAAGGATTCTTCGAATTGCCCCCCCCCCCCAAATAATCTAAATACAACACAATTTTCATATTTCCGATACGCACATAAAACAAAGAAGCTATACATTTTTTCTATTTTTTTTTAAAGACTTCCAGGGAAATAATAACGGAACTCTTTTAACATCGTTGTCAACTTTTAGATCTAAATTTTAGTCGAAATCGTTGAAGAAAATGATCCGAATGTGAAGACTCACTCACTCATTGTTGCCTGGTGCGAATCAAACGCTATGAAAATCAATAATTAACTCTTTTTTTTTTTGTAGGTCTGTAATTTTTAACAATAGCAGACTATAGAGTCTAGATTTAGGTCTAGAAATCTAGAATTTAAACCTAGTATACACATTTATTAGTTGTTGATATATGTAGCCAATGTGTGCTATACCTGGGGAAAAAACATTTTGAAAATTTTCGTCTATTATGTAGGTCCTGTGTATGTATTAAGTTTACATAGGTCTAAAGTAGGCTATAATGTCCATTTTCTGATTAAAGACTACGTTGTATATACGTCAACAAACTAAAATTCAGATATAAAGGAGCCTACAATAAAAAAAAATAATAATAAAATATAGAATACAAAACAACTCAGAAGCTATAACTCTTATGGAGTATATACCCAGGGACTCATCAAATCCTGGCCATTGACAAGTATTGTGTATTGCGGCGGGAGAATGCAATTAGCTCATGTCTCGGCTAGCCAGGACGTGGGCTTAAGTGTGCTTTTTTTTTTTTTATCTAGACTTAGATCTCGTTTTTTTTTTTATAGAGCCTACTAGATCAAATTCATTCAGGATTTTGTACTGGATGACTTCTGGGTTTTTCTCTGTGTTGATTTTTTCTCTTTCAGCTTCTTGTCTCGTTGGGCTTTCTTTAAATTGGTTAATGCTCGGTTTCTTCTTTTCCTTCGTTTGGCTTTTTTCTTATCCCGCGCTGTGAAGAAAATTAGAGAAAAGGTTAGCTTTGCATTTGAGCAGTTGATGTTCTAAATCAAAGATGGCCCTAGAATCTATGTTTGAGTAACCTGGTGAGCAGCATGGCGCGTACATGGAACTGAGCAGACGTATACGGTTGCTATTTGAACCCTTTTCAGATTTCTTTACACTGTCATTTTGCTTGGTATTTAGTTTCGCACTGGCTTGCCGTCTGATGATTTAAGACACTTAGATCTTTAGATCTATTTAGTTTGGAACAAACTAAAAGCGTAAAAAAATACTTTAAAAACATGGCGCCAACGACAAAATCGTGTTGGAAGAGAAGGTAGAGCAGTCACCAGTGACCAGTCTATATATATCTTATATATTACAGACGTTATTTCAAAGAAAAAAGATAATTACGTTCTAGCCATTTCACGTGTCAATCTTGTTTTTTTAGTCGTGCATGTTAATCAATGACTTAAACTCTGCCAAGTCAGCTGATTCAGGCAACCCATTCCCTTCTCTAATTGCCCTGGAGAAAAAGGAGCATTTGTAGGAATTTGCTCTAGCGTATGGGATAAGAAACATACCTCTATCTTTGTGTCTTTCTGAGTATTTTTATTAGGTTTCGTTTTTCTATGTGTAAATTATGGTGTAGTGTCTTATACATTATAGCTACTTTACTTTTTATTCCTCTGTCCTGAAGTATTTTTAAGTTTAGTGATTTTACTGATGGTGTTACCCTAATCAAATTGGAATATTCGTTTGTTATAAATCTCAATTACATCAATTATCTCACTATTATCTTCTTTTTTGAAGTATTGTCTGTATTATATAAGATAAGATATTATCTAATCTTTTTGAAAAAGCATCAGTTAATTCTATTACTGGAGTTTCACTATATTTCCTAAAGCCATGTTGGTGTGGAGTGAGGACATTATGTTTATTTTAGTGATTTATGATTTTGCTACATATTATGTGTTCTAGTATTTTACATGTGATGCTGGCGAGTGATATTGGTCTGTACTAGTCTGTAGTTCCCTGGATCCGATTTTTCTCCTTTTTTTAAAATACTGGAGCGACGTTAGCATCTTTCCAGTCCCTAAGTACCCTGCCCTTATTTAGTGCTGCCTGAAAAGGTATTTTGAACACTGGTGCTTGCTTGTGGCTTAGTTCTTTGAGCAATCTAGCTGGAATACCACCAGGTCCAGAAGCTTTATTTGGTTTTATGCTAGCTAATAGTTTTTGGATCCCATTTTCTTGTGCATTTATATCTCCTATGTTTTCTACTTGGTTTAAATTTATTAATGTCTTTGTCTCCAGGGGCTGAGAATGCTGATGCATAACATTTATTAAGAATGTTAGCTTTAATTTCATTATCGTTAAGCGTTAAGTTATCTTCGCCTTTTAATGGGGATACTCCTGCTCCATTTTTTAGATTGAATGTAAGACCAAATGTTTTTATACTTGTCTTCAGATATTACTTTATTTATGTGTTCACTCTGACACACTGAGACAGACGAGTCTTTGAAATCTCGTAAATAATGCTCGCTTTCGTTTTGTTCTTATTTGTTTGTTTTTTGTTTTTTGTTTTTTTAGCGTGGGTTCTGGAAGGCTAAACACACCGCTCACTAAATGTTATGCATGCTTCAACAATAGAACTATTTCCTTTTATTAACGTTTTATTTCTTTACAATACACAATTAATGGACTTTTACTCTAGTGTCTAGGGTCTAGTTTTCATATTCTTCTGATTTGAAACGCTTTATATGTGCACCCTAACTTCATTCAAAACACAAGACACCATTTTAAAGCATATATTTGATATGTAGAGAAAATGAAGAATTTGTTTTTTTTTAACATAAAATATGATACAAATTTAGATCTATAGACTGCAAGCATAGACATAAATAAATATAGACTGGCCGAAGGAAGTAACTTCATGTAACTTGAAAACATGTAAGCCCTATATCTATTGTATTCGAATTTCCGAATTATGAAAAGTTGCATGATCTTCATTCTTAGAGATTAAACAAAGCTACACTGCCTCCTTATTTACAATATAGGCCTATATATCGGCGTGTATCATTGTATATATTAAAAACAAAGTTTAAAAAGCACTTAACTTTTATACTGCACATAAATGCTGTATAATAAAGTACACAAAATTGCAAGTCACAAATTTTCACTTCATAAAACTCTTTAATCGGCCAGTCTTTATTTATACAAGGTTATATGCATAGACATAAATAAATATAGACTGGAAGTAGGAAGTTATTTTTATTTGGGGGGAGTCAATATGTTTTATGTACTATATCTATGTGAAAAAAAAATGGCGGCGATTGAGCTATAAATTCTAGGACTAACATTTCAGCCAATATATACCTTTGATCTTTAGTTTTGAAAAGTGCAAAACTGCCATATTCCCAATATTTTGTCTTTGTTTTACAATCATAGATATAGGCAAATATATATAGGTTTGTGATGTGGATCTACAAACTTATCTTTTCCCAAATATTTCCGATAATAATTTGTTCTTTATCGTCCAGTCTATATATATATGTCTATGGTTATATGCCTATTCTTTTTAAACTATTGTCATATAAATAAATATTCCAAATACAGACCTGTCATCTTCTTCTTGTTGTAAGGTTCGTCAGACTCTTTGGATAAATCATCACCAGAATCTGGAATAGAGTTAATGTCGTTTCTGATTTTTCTCTTGTTGTGGAAGCACATCGCTTCGGTGTTTACTTTGAGCGCTTCGCAATCGTAGTCTTCGGTGCCATCACATTTGCAAGTGCGCAGCTTGCTGGCGTGAGGTTGGCGGGACAGTATCTCCAGGCTGTTTCTGCACCTCGCTGTGCACCTGACGCCGCTGAACAGTCGTGAACAGTGGTCGTAGTAATACTGAAGAGCCGCGAGGCACGAGGTATCCGCCTCGCAGACGCCTCTGGCCAGATTGCAGGAAACAGGCTGTGCGTCTTCCCGAAGAACGTTTATGGATTCCAAGACTTCGTTCTGACAGACAGCTACGCGCTCTTTTCTTTCGGAGCACACACCTCCCTTATGGCAGTCACAGTTGATGAAGGCGACTCCAGCGTTGTCTTCGGTGGACAACAGAGACACCAGAGCGTGCTTGCATTCTGTCGGACACGAAGCTTTGGTGTCTCCTTTAATTACAGCCTGACAGTGAAGAAAAAAGTTACTGAGCGCCATCAGGCATCCACTTCTGGCATGACAACGTAGCTGGGCAGCTTGACAGCTTTGAAGGTCATTCGATATTCCGGGTACTACAACCATAGCGATTAGTATTATATGGCTAAGACCCAAGACACAAACATTCATGGCTGTTAGGTTGTCAGTGTGGATAACAACGAATTCCTTTTCGGAGCACAACCTGTTTTTTTTAAAGTTAACATGTCCGTAATGACTTCAGAACGTGATCCTGTTGCAATGGAGTGAATTTATCCATAAAGTGAAATATATATTCCGGCAATTTCCTAAAAGTTCTTGTACAATGGTCTTCTATCTCTTCGAATACTAAAGACTAATTTGTAATCTTACTTGTCGAACATTCCAGATAGATGTAGATCTCCGTATCCCACGAACTGTCACAACTGTTGCTTACGATGAAGCTGTACAAGAAAACATAGTTTTATATAAATACAATAATAATAATAACTATAAAGGTATTCATTTAGCGCAAAATAACTAATCTAATTATCTATGGCCATATTACGAGGTCTTCGGGCTCGCAAAGACCTTCCTTCAGGGAACAGTGCCAGGGTAAGAAGCGGCAGACAGAGAAAGCGATGGGAAGACAGCATAAAAGAATGGACGGGCCTGCCATTATAAGAGGTTCTAACTAAGGCAAAAGACAGAGAGGAATGGAGAAAGACGGTCGACAAATCTTGCATGGTGCCCCAACGGTCCAACAGACTAAGGGATAGGTAAAGGTAAAAACAAATTGCGCTGTAAAAGTGCTGTTTACAGTAACTCGTGTTGGCTGAATGGCTGCTTAGCATTGTGGTATGTGTATTGAAGTATGTTAGTTGGCTTTTTATAGAACTGCTTGCAGTAATACACACCATTGCACGAGCTTCTTTTGAACAGTAAAACAAAAGAAATAGAACAAATTCTTATGTCTTATAAGCCAAATAAAAACTCAAATCACAGCCCAGGGAAAACAACCCAACAAGAAATCAAACGACGCAATTGGGGCTGGATTAGGGAACAACATATGAAGAACAGCAGACATCATTGCAAGACAGGCTCTTGAGTGGAACCGACAGAGGAGGAGACAGGCTTAGAAACCAAAGCAATCGTGAGGGAGATCGATAGACCAAGTAGCAAAGATGGAAGAATGGACATGGGTCAACTGAGGGAAAATCAGAACTCTCAGAGGGCGAAGGATTAAATGAAAACAAACGCAGCGATCCAAGGAGTATTCTTGCCAAGTTTCACCAACATTGGTCTAAAGGTGTTAATTTATAGAAATTATATGCTATTCATACACCTTATAATGAATTTAAAGAAAAATATTAGTGGATAGGCTGGCTGTGCTTCATCACGTTTCTAATAAGTAAGGGGAGACGATATTTACAGAATGGATTGCTAGTAACTGCCCTTGTGTGCACTCATTTAAATTAAGTGCAAGTAAGCAGAAAAGACGATGTAGCTAACTCTAAATGTCTCTGATAAATACTTGTCACTCTGCCAACACTGTTCAATTTTATCATTACAATTACAAGTATCTAGATTCTAGATCTAAAAAAGTATAACTATGTGCACGTAAAGGCTTTAAAGCGAGACCATTCATCATAGAAGGCCTGAACACTGACCTGCAACGTCACAACCTGTGGGAAGTTTACACCAATAGCTCGTTAGCACGTCACAGGTCTTTACGACGTTGCAGGTCAGTGTTCAGGCCTTCTATAAGGAATGGTCTCGTTTAAAGACCACATTGGGCGCCAACTTGCTTTAATTGACATAGAAGAGAGCATATGGTTGCAGGCGGCTTCAGAACGAGACGGCTAGATTTGACTTAAAAAAGGCCGCGGATACACATTTGAGACCTAAAGAAAATCCGCTGCCGAGGACAGACGTAGACAGCGAAAAGAAAATCTAAATAAACTACCGGCGAAATCTGCCCATGTGAAGTATCACCAGAGAATGCCGACCACGTCCTCCAAAACTGCTCTCTTTACCAAGAGGCCCGTATAAGACACTGGCCCCAAAACACCCCAATAGAAAGAAAACTATATGGAGAGCTCCCTGATTTGGAAACCACTGCGCAGTTCATCTCATGTATTTGTCTAAGTCATCTGAACGCTCCAACATAACAATGAAAACGAAGAAGAAACCACCGGCGGACAATGGTTAATCCTGCGCTAGATGTGGCAAAATAGCCGTAGCCACGGGAAATACTGCATTCCTCATTAATCTTCGGACTTGAAGACAAGTTTTATTATTATAGGATGTACACTGAAACGTAACTTAGAGTTTTAGTTTTCTCTCTAAATGAAATTGTATATATAGTAGAAATATAGATATTTTTTCTGACTACAAGAATTTTGTGAATATAAACATATCTAAGAAGAATTCGTTAGTCATACACAAGAAGGGTTTTATGTCTAGTAGCTCTAGTCTGAAGCTCGACTCGAGTCACTTGGAGCTCATATATTGAGGGAGACTTATAGATCCTCTCGCGCCGTTCGGCGCATTGGGCAGCAAGCTGTCTCCACAAAGATCTGTCACTGACAATGTCTGAAGCCTCTTCCCGGAGGATTCCAGCTACCCGTCGCCTCAGCGTGGCGCCTCCGGTGGAAACGTCTAGTAGTGGAACTAGATAGGCTAAGTACGAATAACGAACCAGGCCCCAGCAGGATACCCTGGGTGAGCTTTTCGTGTTTTTTTAAATCTCACTCGGGGTGGGGATTGAACAAAAGCCAGCAACCCAGTCCGAAAAGTCCGTCACGCCGTTCCACAAAGGGGGCCGTCAACAGTGTCCCTTTAGCTGGAGTGGCGGTCCCTGCACAGAACAGTGACGGTTACAGTATAGGAATATGAGATAATCTCCCCACAGTCAGCGCTGTTCTCGGCCACTTGAAGCGAGTGGGGCCCAGGAACGGGGACAGTGCGCTGTGTACGCGGTACGGTCGGCTTGGCCCAGTCAGTCACTATGGCCGCTTACCGCTGGGAACTCTCAGACAGGACAGGGGTGAAGAGCCCCATGTCCAGGCCTGGTTGTTGGATAAAAGCCTTTCTAACAATCAATGGGATAATAGCGCCCTCGAGGTCGCCGATTCCCTACTGGACTTCACTGAAGGAAGCCTCTTCAGAAGCTGATGAAATAGCTCGTAATAATCTTTCTTTCTTTCTTTTTTCGTGAAGGGAAAAAATGTGTAAGAAATAAATGTGATCGAATTTTGGAGCCTACCAGAAACTCAAAAGACCTATCCCAAAGGCACAGGTAAAACAGGCGAGGTAATTCACGTGGTTGAGAAAATAGTGATGTACCGTAAGGGCGAAACAAAAGATACAAGATGTTAAAAATGCCAAATGTTTCTCGACGCTGAACATGTTCTCGCTCGTTGGCCTTCAACATCGCAACCTTTTAGCACAAAGATGAAATATTTTAGCACCTCACTGATTTAAAAAAAAAAAAAAACGAAAAGAAAAATGTACAGAACAGAAGGTGTAACAGAAAGAACTAACGATCAGACTACATTATGTAGGCTAGGTCTAATGACAAAACCAGTTCTCTTTCTCTCTCTCTCTCTCTCTCTCTGTGTTTTCATGAACAGTTAGACCTACTGTTACCGCCTAACAACTGGGTGTATCTGGTTCATTATTTAATTACTTTTAGAAGTGTTTGTGTAGATCTATGTCTGTTTGTCTGTGTGTTGTTTGTTAGTTTTTTTCATTCGGCTATCCCATTACTAAAAAAACAAACAAACGTGGGCCGATTTTTTCATGAGAAGTGTAGGCCTAAGAAATAAACATCTGGTCTGGTTTTATTTGACCAAGTTTTTGTTTTAACTTTAGACTAGAATAATAATGTAGTGAAGCAGTGTTATCCGGTCATTCGAAACTCCTACCCTATGTGCAATGAAAAGTCAAATAGACCTAGGCTCATTTCTAATGGATTTGATTTTCGGTGATGTGGTCAGTGACTCGCGTATCGGACTATTAGGCCCTCACAGGGTCGATTTATATGTCTACTTGATATGGTTGTAAGCTATATGAGATATGGATCCCCTCATAAATCCACCCCCCCCCCACACCACTTGTTACGCCCATAGTATAATCATTGCAATCATATAGGCCTAAAATATCACTGAAACCTTTTTTTTTTTTTTGGGGTGGGCATGCAGCCTAAATGGGGGGCCCTAATCTATAACATATCTTGCCTCTAGGTAAATTTAACACTGAGCCCTCAGGCGGAAAACAGTTGGAAGAGAAGAGTTTGGAAACAGAAGAAAACGTATGGCAAGACAATTCATCCTACTTTTTAATTGGATGTACACGTCTACAAGATTACATTGATTAGGCCTACTAGTCGTTTTGGAAAGGCATACCTAAGGCTGTTTCGAATATTTCTATGATTTGAAAGATTTGGTGCGATGTCTTTTCTATTTATCAAGAAGCCACAGAACAAACTTAGCACACGTTATTTCTCCGACTTCCCATTGGCGGATCAAGTTGAATCTTTGCACAATTAGGCTATATATTGTTCCTTTAAAAAATATGAATCAATTTTTTAAAACATTAGTGGTAGGCCATATAGTTTGATATGGGGAAAGAGAAATAAATAATACAGTATTGAGAGATGTGGCTGTAGCTATGTAGTTTTTTTTTTTTGTTGTTTTTTTAAGTATTATTATATTTTGCTTGTTAATATTGACTCATTTCACTATGCTTTTTAACTCGATAGTGGAAAATGCAATGGTCATTTAAAAGCAGACCTTCGATATTTAGTTTTTCAATTCTAATTTCAACACCATCATTTCTCACATTCTTTCTGCTTGGCTACACCAAACAAATGGAACTAAAGTCTATACTTTTCTTGTAATCTTTCCCTTTTTTTATGACTTCCCGGAATTCGTAAAATAATAGGCCTACCATTGACGACTTAACTTATCGATTCTCGATTCCAATTGTTAGTCAAAATCTTATTAGAAAATGATTTGAGTGTGCTGTTGTTTTTCTTTTTTCCCTAGGCATATTAGCGTGTGCAGTTCCAATATAATATATATATTTATTTATAAATATGTAAGAAAAAAGTTAGTTAGTTAGTTAGTTAGTTAGTTAGTTAGTTAGATAGATAGATAGATAGATGGATGGATGGATGGATGGATGGATGGATGGATGGATGGATGGATGGATGGATGGATGGATAGATAGATAGATAGATAGATAGATAGATAGATAGATAGATAGATAGATAGATAGATAGATAGATAGATAGATAGATAGATAGATAGATAGATAGATAGATAGATAGATAGATAGATAGATAGATCATATTACGTACCTTATATTTACCCATGGAATTGTTGGTAAACTAGATATTGATCTATATTAAAAACCAACAACACAAAGCTAATATACACATAAAAGAATGGTTTGTTGGTACAAACTACAGTCCGGAGGAAGAGATGGCTATTGAGTTTCTAGCGCTAAGTCACAGGTGCCCCTTTCACCTGCGCCGTCGGTGTGGGAAAAAAAAGGGGGTGGATTTTGGAGGCGGGGTAAAATCGCACCAACAGTAAGGTAGCAATATGATCCGACCCCTGTGAGAAGGGATCGGAAAGGAAATAAGGGGGGTAGGTTTGAGAGCGGGCAGCCAGAAGGTTTTATATGATCACAACCCCCCCCCCCCCCCCCGGTCAATAAAAAGCATGCAATACGGATGGCGGTGTGCGACCTTGTTCCTTCCCCCCCCCCCCTTTTTTTTTTCTTTATTTATTTCTTTGCCCAAAATACGAGACAGAGCAGACGTCGCATCTGTTCTTTTGAAGAGTTTTTGTTTACATCTTGGGTCGAGGAGAGCACACACAGAAATGAAATAGGATGAGGTGAGGTGATTGAATAGCTTTTGGTGGATGCGTTTTTTTTTTCAAAGCCGATATCATCCGACACAACAAACAGAATAAACCTTTAAGTCACATCAAATCAACAACAGGGATTTAGGATGTCCAATTAAGTGAAAGTATTCGAAACATTATAGCCTACTATTCGTGTATTTTGTTGTATAAAGGAACTAGCATTAAATTAATATAGATATACAGCAGAGTGTAGGCCTACTTTTAGCAGAGCCGGCCTTAACGATTGCGGGGGCCTATACAAAATGAACTGCGCGGGGCCCAGTCTGGGTATCGATATGGATAGGCCTAATAAGTGAAAATAAAGATTTTATATTATTAAATAAATTCGTCTTTTCATTTTATTTATTGTTTACTAAGTACAACATCACGACCAAAATAACTTTAAGAGTCTTGCGTATAGCGAAGTCAAACAGTATAACATCAAATTCTGTTTCCTACATATATCACGCCTTATAGCAAGAATTGCCAATCTTTTCGTGAATTGTTGACCTCAAGTAATTGAATGACATCCCAATATGATTTTTCCCCCTATTTTTCTGGAGATTTGTATGCGTTTTATGGATAATTTAATAATTTCAGGAGATTTTCATTAGCTCCTGGAAAATCAGGAGGTCGCGGGAACCCTGTAATATTAATAAAAGTTATAATAGTAGAATTGAATAATTTACACCTAGAGTTAGCGCGGGACTATAAAAATGCGGGGCCCACTGCGGCGGCATAGGTTGCAGTAGCCTAAGGCCGGCCCTGACTTTAAGAATGGTCAAGTTGTCCTTAGATGAATGACATACAACCACTGCTTCGTTCTTCCTAACGTACATGATGTTGCAGTCAGGCATGGGTAATTCGCATTTTATGGGATCATTCTTCTTCTTCTAGCCAGCTTTATTACTGCTGAGCTGTGAGCTCTTTTGCAGACAGTGCCAAGGAAAAAAAAGTGTGCTGTTTTCTTCATGGGATCCAACATTGCAGTTTTCAACGGTTCTGATTGATGTTCTCTCCGTTTTGTGTGGAGTTCTTGAGACATTGGTAAAGAATCATCTTTTATTCCTGAATCGCTCGACTATTCTTTCATGTTTGTCAAATACTTACGAGCTTTGCTTCAATCTTTCAAAATCTAATTGAACCGGAAGTAAATATCAAAGAGTTTTGATTTTCTTCTCGTAGATCTAGTTGTGGCTTTAAAAAATTTCTAATTTACTCTTACGGGTGATCGGGGAGTGATACATACAACCATAGACTATATATCACATCCACAGAACAAAGGTGAAGGCCGAGTACTTGAGTTTCACTTCATGTCCCATAATGTAGGCCTACCGTTAGTTTCTTTTTTTTTTTTTACCTAAGTCCTCGAACCGTCGCACGAATTTTATCTAGCTCTATTATATACTCCATATCAGAAAACATTGTCTTTTGCAGAGAGCGCTGTCAGAGTAGTATTATCTGTGTAGCCTATGTGGCCACCTCAGTGTATTATGTTCCAAAGCTCCATCATAGTCTGTTCTATTTCAAACACATAGGTCTCCAGGTCCTGTTCTTCCTCTATCATGCTTTGCCTAAGACGCTCCATAAGTGCCTCCTTGTTGCCGCTCACCTTCAGCTCTCTACCTCTGAGTTCATTTCTAAGTTCCTGTAATGACAGTTGACTGTGTTTTCTTAGACACCATCCAGTATTCAAACGTTGATCAACTAAAACCGAAACTTATGTTGATTTACCCGAAAATGGAATCGTTCAATGTCCTATACATAGATCTAGACCTTCTTCTCCACTTTCGTTGAGGATCCCACTTCTGACACCAATTGCTATAACTTAGCAATTAACCACAACAAAAGTGATATAAAACAGAACGTTTAATAATCAATTATAAACTAAATCTAGAGACAAACTTAGAATCAGATTTCAGGCCTTCTTGTTTACATCGCTAACATAGACATGAGTCTGACTCCCAAGACTAACATATAGAGATGTCTGCAAGCGAGACATGAGAGCCTCAGGCATCAGTGAAAGTATGTGGGAAAACATAGCCAAAGACCGGAGTGCATGGAGACAGACTGTGCGTGCTGGGACAACCCTTGCTGAGAACAAAAGAATTGAAGCGGCTTTAATCAAGAGGGAAAAAAAGAAAGCTGCCCTGTCTGCTAGCCCTAAATCAGAGGCATACACATGTACGAATTGTGGCAAAGTCTTCCGTTCTAGAATTGGCTTGATTAGCCACACCAGATTCTGCCCCGTCTCAAGATTAAGCCAAAACCAGTGACTCACTTGGGCGCATCCATTGCCTTTCGAGACAAAAGGAGCCATATATAGACATGATCGCTAATCATCGGCCATCTTCCTTCCTCTGTTCTCTATCGTGTCCTCTGGTACACAATGTCGCGCCAAATGACAGTGCGCAATGTAGAGTCATAACAGTATGTATGTGTGTGTGTGTGTACATAATCTTTAGTACATTCTGACCCATCATTCTTTCGGACGTTTAATGAGCCCTAGAATAGGTTCTTTCTGGAGTTAGTGGGAGAATCGTAGACCCCCCATCTCCTGCCTGGTCGTGCGGTTTGCGCGCTGGACTGTCGTTCAGGTTAATTGATGGTCCAGGGTTCAAACCCTGCCCACTTCCATCCCCCGTCGTCCTGCGGGAGGTTTGGACTAGGAAGTAATTATCTTCAACTTTGAAGGAACATCCGAAACATGTAAAACAAACAAACAAAATATTTTATAAACATTGTTAGCAAGAGGTCTGGGGGAGCGGTAGGAGCTCTACCAGCGCGGGGCGGAGCCCCGCCGCCAAGCACTATTTCTGATATTGAAAGCCAACAAAATGCATATTCTGAGGCATCTATATTGCATTTTTTCTGCTATTAAAAAGTTTTATTTCAACAACCTAATGTGCTATTCTTACTGACTTAGATTTTGATCTAAAGTCTGTTTAGTCTCATTCTAGACCTAGTCTATCGAGATCTAGTTTAGATCTAGACATGCTAAGGTCTAGAACCAGATCTAGACTAGATTTAGAACTAGACTAGTAGAAAACAAGTTCTATTCTAGATTATAATTGATATCTAGATTCTAGATTAGTTATAGATTCTATTTATAGATGTAGTCTAGATCAATAACTAAAGCGGCTTTTATCCACTACACACACACACACAAATTGATTCTTTAAAAATTTTGAAGGAACTAGTTTAGTACCATAACTTAGTGCATGGTGAAATAATATTTTTTTCAATTCTCTTCTAGTTTTTGAGATCTGAGTTTGACAGACGGACATTTTGCACAAATCTAAAAGGGCTTCTCTTACAGGGGACGTTAAAAAATAGAAAGAACTAGAGCAAATTTTTAATTTCATTTTTTTTCCTTGAGGACATGCGTCTGTGTGTGTGGGTGGGTGTGTATTGTTGTGTGGAGGGAGAGGAGAGAGAGAGAGAGAGAAAGAGAGTAGATAGATAGACAGTGGGGAAGATAGGATTAGGGGAAGAAAAAGTAGTTAGATGGGCTTAGGGTTGGGGTAGATGGATAGAAGGCTGAAGAGCGACATAAATAGAAGGAATTAGATTTAAAGTGAACGGGTATAAAAAGAGAGAAAGAAAGGGTGATGAAAAGAAAGAGATAAAATGGGGAGGAAAGAGAATGGAAGAGAGAAAAAACTAAGAGATAGATAGATGGGTTTAGGGGAAGAAAAAATTGTTAGATGGTGTTAGGATTGGGGGAGATGGATAGAAAGGGGGATAGAAATTAGGAAATGGAATTGCCGCGGATAGGAGAAGGAGAGGGTGGTTCGGATTGAAGATGGAGATAATATACATAGGAGATATAGGTAGAGAGAGGAGAGAAAAGTGGAGAAAAAGAGGGGAAGATGAGTTTAGAGGAAGAAAAAGTAATTAGATGACGTTAGGATGGATAGATAGAAAGTTGAAGGGAGAGATAAATAGAGGGAATTAGATTTAAAGTAAACGGATTTAGAAAGAAAGAAAGGGGAGGAAAAGAAAGAGTAAAGATAATGGAAGAGAGAAATGACTGAGAGACAGATGGAAATATAGGTTTAGGGGAAGAAAAATTAGTTAGATGGGGTTAGGATTGGGGTAGATGGAAAGAGAGGGGGAGAGAAATTAGTTAGGAATGATATAGATAGGAGAAGGAGATGGTGGTTCGGATTAAAGGTAGAGTAGATATACACAGAAGGAGATATAGATAGATAGAGTAGAGAGTTTTGGATTTAATTTGAAGGTATGAACAGTATAGTTGTTATGTTTGCAAATGTTTTTACTATTGTTTTGATTATATTTGTTCTGAGATGAAGGCGAGTTATGCATGCATTCAGTCTGTTTGGTTGTTTTGATATGCAGTATTTTATGGTATGAAAGCTGGTCGTTTTGAATAAATGTTCATTTTTTTATGTTTGCATCTAAATAAAATATTTTATAAACATTTTCTAATTTTATAAAAATATAATAGATTTTTTTGCTTCATTATAAGACAAAGAGGAACAGACATGGAGAGATAGAGGGAGAGAGGGAGAAAAACAGATGGAGAGAGTGAAGAGAAAAAAAGTAGAGGAAGAGATTAAATAGAAAGGGAGGATTAGTTTAAAAGAAAGAGGAAAGAGAGAAAGGGAGAGAACGGAAGAATGGAAGAAAGAGATAGAGATTGTAAAAGAGAAATACACGAAGAATGAGATTCTATAGATAAAGTAAGAGAAACAGAGAGAATTAGATTATGGAGAGAGGGAAGAGAGACATGAAGAGTAAGAGATAAAATAGAAAGAGATGATTAGTTTAAAAGAAAGAGGAAGAGAGGGAGGGAGAGAACGGAAGAATGGAAGAGAGAGATAGAGATTGTAAAAGAGAAATACGCGAAGAATGAGATTCTATAGATAAAGGGAGAGATAAATCGAGAGAATTAGATTATGAAGAGAGGGAAGAGAGAAATGAAGAGGAAGAGATCAAATAGAAAGAGAGGATTAGTTTAAAAGAAAGAGGAAGAGAGGGAGGGAGAGAACGGAAGAATGGAAGAAAGAGATAGAGATTGTAAAAGAGAAATACATGAAGAATGAGATTCTATAGATAAAGAAAAAGATAAATCGAGAGAATTAGATTATGGAGAGAGGGAAGAGAAAAATGAAGAGGAAGAGATCAAATAGAAAGAGATGATTAGTTTAAAAGGAAGAGGAATAGAGGGAGGGAGAGAACGGAATGAAGGAAGAAAGAGATAGAGATTGTAAAAGATAAATACATGAAGAATGAGATTCTTTAGATAAAGGGAGAGATAAATCGAGAGAATTAGATTATGGAGAGATGGAAGAGAGAAATGAAGAGGAAGATATTAAATAGAAAGAGAGGATTAGTTTAAAAGAAAGAGGAAGAGAGGGAGGGAGAGAACGGAAGAATGGAAGAAAGAGATAGAGATTGTAAAAGAGAAATACATGAAGAATGAGATTCTATAGATAAAGTAAGAGAAACAGAGAGAATTAGATTATGGAGAGATGGAAGAGAGAAATGAAGAGGAAGAGATCAAATAGAAAGAGAGGATTAGTTTAAAAGAAAGAGGAAGAGAGGGATGGAGAGAACGGAATGAAGGAAGAAAGAGATAGAGATTGTAAAAGAGAAATACATGCGGAATGAGATTCTATAGGTAAAGGGAGAGAGAAATCGAGAGAATTAGATTTAAAGTGAATGGATGTAGAAATAAAAAGGGAGAGAAAGGGAATGGAAAGGAAGAGATCAAAGAGGGAGGAAAGAGATTGAAAGAGAGAAAGGACTGAAATTAGACTGAAAGCGAATCGATAGAAAATGAAAAAGGAGGCATAGAGAGAAATGAAGAAGAGGAAGAAATAAAAGAGAAGATGGATAGAATGAGAGTTTAAGAGAGGGAATTAGATTTAAAGAGAATCAATAGAGAATGGGAGAAGGAGAAATAAAAAGAAAAGAAAGTGAGAGTTACTAATAAATACAATATTCTAATTTTGCTTGTTTCCTTTTGTTTCCACCCCTCATGTAAATGTATAGGCTCATTTTCACTCACCAGCCCTCCGAATGATTCTATTAATAATTTTATAAATTCTATCTGCTCCAACGTCAAAGTATTTCCCCTATCATATAGATTAGCGAATGTTCCAAATCAAAGAAAACAATCTGATAGTATACCTAGTAGTAGAGTTGTGAAATTAAAATGTGAAAAGTTGTACATTATTTTTCTTTAGAATTGAATGTTCTGAACGAGTCTAGATCTAGATCTATACTAGTCTATACCATACAAGGATTCACAAAATGTATGACTTGGAATTTCGAGTAAGTTCTAGATCTCGGCTTAGTTACTGTACGTATCGTTTGAAACTGTCACGTAAACATTGTCTATTTTTAGCTCAAGGTTTACCAACAGATTTCAGCTAGCTCGGGAAAGTCCAAGTTTGCTTCATCTTTTTAATTGAGAATTTATAATTGGTCAGAAATGCAAACTTAATGTGTTTAGTTGTAATTTGATTGGTCAGATGGCAAAGAAATATTAGTCACGTGATAACGCTGGAGGTCTGAGAAGATTCTAGATATATCCGCGAGTCTCGAGTTGGTATTAAAAGAAATAATAAGACATAAATTATTATTGTGTAGATCATCTAATCCAGTATAAATATGTTAACCATTTAATTTATTTACAGTTTACTATTGTAATTATTGTTATGACTCTGCCATGCGCATCGCCTTCTAAGCTAGAAGGTGCGCACTGTGATAAACTAAACTGATAAGGATGTCGACATTAGGAAGAGAGGAGAACGTTTTCCGCCCAAGGAGAGAGTCAATATGGTGTTATAGGTTTACTTTAATTGGGAATTTGACAAGACTATAAATAGACTATTTTAGACGGAACTGAATAGGGAATGATGGGATAGATTTTAACGAACAACAACGACTCATCTTCTACTCATAGTGACGAGACATCAGCTTTAGTAACTGTCAACATTTGGACTGTGCCCCTTCATATTGGATTAAAGTTGTGTATTAAGATTCATACAGTTTTTCTTAAGTATTTTATACAAGTTTTTTTATGTTGTTGGTTTTAAACGAACTCCAGTAGTTAATTAAGAAATACTTCATATAGACCTAAATCTACTCTACATCTCAGACATCTATTAACTAAACAACCCACAACAATGGAGATGCTGTACTCAAGGCAGATGCCCTTTGCGTTTCTTCATGTCTCAGTGTAAATAAACGCCTATGTCTCGTTGAGTTGCCTCCCTTCAGTTATTGCAATTGGTGTCAGAAGTGGGATTATAGGCAACTCAACGAGAGGAGGTAGGATTTACAATGGCAGCTTTGAAACAATTAGACCAACTCTCAGTTAAAGAGCTTAAGAAGGAACTTCGTTACCGATATGAGATAATTGGTGGTACCAAGGAGGTGCTTACAGCTCGTCTCCGGCAAGCCTTGATAGATGGATTGATTTGTTTGATTTGTTGATTTGAGGCACATCAGCACAATTTAGGCCATGTCGTGCCTGCAGTCCCTTAAGGACTACTCTCTCTCTAAACAACAAGGGCCAGATTCTATACAGTAATATAATTAAAATTAAGGCCTATTCACAGTTAAAATAGTAAAGGTAGTAAAAATTTAAATATTTGGTAAAAATCTAATGTAAATAGTGCATGTTCACAAATTCAGAAATCAGATCTTCGTAGATAGCCCCACTTCCCGAATAAAGCCCAGTACCTTCCCAGGGTCGACATTATTAAATAGTGTTTTTAGATTAGTGGCTCTAAAATGTTTCGCCCTGACATCCTGGTATCTGGGGCAATCAACGAGGATATGTTCCACGGTGAGGCGAGAGTCACAGTACTCGCAAAGTGGGGGCTCCTCTCTCTTCAGTACAAAAGAGTGCGTGATGTAGGTGTGGCCAATCCTAAGTCTGGACATGGTTGTGCTACCACGCCTTGTCAGACCCTTAGATGTGGGCCGCCACCTGACATCCGCCACAATCTGCCTGAGTTTACTGTGAGTCTCAGCCTCCCATCGGTTCTGCCACTCTCGATAGGTGGCAGAGGCAATACTTTGTCTCAGGTCTGAGTAGGGGATTTGGGTTCCTGACACCGCATGATTTAGGGCTCTCTTTGCTTCTCTGTCTGCGGCTTCGTTTCCCTCAATGCCAACATGGGAGGGGACCCAGATGAAGGTGACATCCCTACGGTCGGCTGTTATTAGGTCCAACAGCTTCAGGCTCTTATGTACCAATGGGATGTCAGTCTTCATCCGCCCCAAAGCTTGCAATGCAGATTTGGAGTCGGAGCAGATTATAAATTTACTCCTTTCTGATGCTTTTACGGCCATAAGTGCAAGCAATATTGCGTGCAATTCGACCGTAAATATGGAGCAGCCATCGGGGAGTCTACGGGAGATTGTTTTGTTCCGAAAGGAGCAGGCACACGCGACCTTTCCCTCCATTTTGGATCCGTCTGTGTAGATGGTGCCACAATCTCCGTAGCTCTCCTGCAGTTCCTTAAAGTGGACTTGTAGTATGCTTGGGTCTGTATTTTCTTTTTTGAAATTAAGGAGGGATAAATTTAATTTGGGTTTATTCATTAGCCAAGGAGGATTCTGAGGGGTTTCTATTTTAGAGATTTGGTCAATGGGTGGGGTTAAATTTTGGATGGGTTCTCTCATTCGAAGGCCCAACGGCTGTATGACGTTAGGCCTTCGATTGTATAATTCTACCTCTGTGGGGTTAAATATGGAGTCAAAAGCAGGGTTCGTGGGGTTGGATTTTAGCTTGACTATATACTGCATTGCAAGCTTTTTCATTCTTATATCCATGGGGAGTTCTCCAGCCTCCACATGGAGACTTGGGATAGGTGATGTACGAAACGCGCCGAGACAGAGACGCAGGGCAGCATTTTGTATTGGTTCCAGTATTTTTAGGTACGACTTCCTTGCTGCTCCATATATTATGGATCCGTAGTCGAGCTTGGATCGAATTAGACTCCGATAGAGCAGCAGCAAGGTATCTCTGTCAGCTCCCCAGTCCGTATGGCTGAGTACTCTTAGTATGTTTAATGACTTTTGGCATTTCTTCTTAAGTTCCTTAATGTGGGGGAGAAAATTAAATTTGGAATCTAAGGTGAGGCCTAAAAATTGTGTAGTTTTCACGACAGGGATCTTCTTTTTGTGTATAAATAGTTCAGGGTCTGGGTGGAGTCCCCTTAGATTACAAAAATGCATACTAACTGTTTTGGAGTCTGAGAATTTGAAACCATTATAGTTTGCCCAACCCTGAATTTTGTTTAAACATAACTGTAATTTCCTTTCTAAGGTGTTCATGTTTTTCCCATAAGTAAGAATGACAAAGTCATCAACATACAAAGAGCACTCTATGCCAGGGGACAGCGCATTTATGATGCTATTTATTTTAATGTTGAACAGGGTGACTGACAGAATGCTGCCCTGGGGTACACCCATTTCCTGGTCATGAGTGTCAGAAGCGGAGTTGCCCACTCGAACCTGAAATTTTCGATCTTTCAGGAATTCCTCCACAAAACGGGGGAGGTGTCCCTTAAGCCCCATAAGCGCCAGGTCACGTAGAATGCCATGTTTCCAGGTTGTGTCATAGGCCTTTTCTATATCGAAGAATACAGCTACTAGATGTTCTCTTCTGAGTAATGCATTTCTAATATAAGCTTCCAGCCTTACCAGGTGGTCAGTTGTTGTCCGCCCCTGCCGGAATCCGCACTGGTAGTTTGAGATCACTTTATTCCTTTCCAGGTACCAGACCAGCCTACTGTTAATCATTCTTTCCATGGTTTTGCAGATGCAGCTTGTTAGTGCTATTGGTCGATAGTTAGCTGGGTCAGAGCCGTCTCTTCCCGGTTTAGGTATCGGTATAACTGTGGCTTTCCTCCAGCTGTTTGGGAAAGCGCCTGTTTGCCACACACAGTTATAGACCCCTAGCAGGACTGCCAATGAGGGTTCGGGAAGGTGCTTGAGGAACTGGTAATGGATTTCGTCTTCTCCAGGCGCTGTGTCATGTGACTTGTCCAGCGATTCCCTCAGTTCCTCAAGCGAGAACGGTTTGTTGTAGTCTTCATTGTTCTCTGACCTGAAATCAATGGGGTGTCTTTTCTCCCTGGTTTTGACTTTTTGGAACTCTGGCGTGTAGTGTGCAGTGGATGATTTTTCTGCTATTGAGGATGCAAGGCAGTCAGCTATTTCTCTGGGGGACGTGACAGTTCGTCCTTGGTTTTTCAAATGCCCTATTGCATTTGATTCTTTCCCTTTGATTCGCCTTACTGCCTTCCAAACAGCTCTAGCAGAAGTTTTGGCATCCAGACTGCCGACAAAACTTCTCCAGGAATTCCTTTTGGCTGACCGTATGGTTTGTCTAGCCTTTGCTCTAGCTATCCTGAATAGCTTTAGGTTTTCCTGGAAAGGATTCTTTATAAATGCAGCCAGTCGTTTTTTCCTATCACCAATAGCACTTTTGCAAGCTGTATCAAACCATGGTTTGCTAGGCCGTTTTGGATTTGCAGAGGTTAGGGGTACAACTTTCCTGGCTATACTTAGTAGCTTGCTAGCAGAGGTATCAGCTGGGTTCTGTTCATGGAGGATATTTTCTGTGATATCCTCAGAGCATCTTTTTTGGAATTGTTCCCAATCGGCCTTATTCAGTTTCCACCGCTGAGGTCGTCCCAATGAAGGGAGATTGTTAGTAATGATGATTGGGAAGTGATCACTTCCCCGTAGATCATTGCTAACTGACCATTTAAAATCGTCCAGAAGTCCGGGGACGCATACGGTGAGGTCAATGCATGTGAATGATCCAGTTCCTGGGTGCAAGTAGGTCGGTGATGCATCATTAAGTATGCATAAATCATGTTGGAGGAAGATATCCTCCAGCATACGACCTCTTGTGTCGGTATTGTTGGATCCCCACATGGTGTTATGGGCATTGAAATCCCCAAGGATTAAATAAGGCCGGGGGAGTTGTTTCAATAGGTCCTCCATGTCTGTTCGGTTTAATGGAGCGCCTGGTGGTAGATACAGGCTGCAGCAAGTGATAACCTTGTGAAGGGTTATCCTAGCTGCTACGGCCTGTAGTGTGGTCTGTAGTTCTACCCTCTCATGGGGGATGCTATCCTTCACAAGGATACAGACTCCACCTGATGCTCTCTCTGCATCCTCAACATTCTTGGTGTAAGCACGGTAGCTTCGGAAGCTGATGCAATCTTTTAGAAATGTTTCCTGTAAGCAGACAGCTACAGGAGTCTCAGAGTCCATCAGTAGCTGCATTTCCTCGTAATTGGCCTTGAGGCCTCTACAATTCCACTGTACGATTCTGGAATCCATGGCTTATTCTAGATGACCTACTTGGAGCTATTTGGCCTTGGGAGGCCCCCGGAGGGGTTTCCCTTTATTCCAGTGACCTTGGTATTTTTATTCTTGGGTTTGGATGGAGAGGAGGACAACCCCCTTTTGGGGGAAGTCTTTCTCTCTGGAGAGGGGAGATCCCTCTGGTTAGAGCGGAGGTTATTTCCTCCTCTCTCACCTCGGGCATCCTCTCCGCTTTGATTTCTCCCCTTAGGGAGTTGGTCAACCTCTAACTCAGTAGAGGTTGGGGTGTCTGGCTGGGTTCTCTGAGGAGAACCTGTGTCAGACATGATGTCTCCGGGTTCTCCCGGAGTATTGGTTTTGACATGCTGCTCAGTCTCCATGCTCTCATCAGCGAGCACAGAGAACCTGTTCTTTAGCATGACAACAGGGCTTTCTTGTTTCTTCAGAGGTGTGTTCTTTGGCGGTGTTTTCTTCTGAGTTGGGGGAGGAGGAGGGGGTGGTGGGGTCAATGTGTCCGTCTGTGTGGCTATGGATCTTCCTTTCTTAGCAACAGCCTGGGCGTAGGTCTTTGTCAAGCCGAATTGGCCCTTGGGTAGGGCCAGTACAGCCGATTTCGCCTGGCTAAAGGTACATCCGTTTCTTGCCTTGTACTCCTGCACGGCAACCTCCTGTTTCCACACAGGGCAGTCCTTGGAGTAGGCTGAGTGGCCAGCTTGACAGTTTGGGCATTTGAACTGGGCTGTGCAGCCCTTGTCCTCATGACCCTCTCCAGCACATCTGGCACACACAGTGTTCCTCTTACAGACTGCCGCGCCGTGTCCATAACCCTGGCACTTGAAGCACCTCATGGGGTTAGGTATGTAGGGCCTCACTGGAACTCGTAGGTATCCTGCCTTCACATACTCTGGCGGTGTCCTAGTTCCGAATGTGAGGATAATAGTGGCGGTTTTGACCTCCTCACCCTCCCTGCGCCTGGTAATGCGCCGGGCATGGGTGACTCCTTCAATGCCCTCCACTATTTCCTTCTCGGAACATTCCAGTAGGTCCCTAGAGCTGATTACACCTCTGCTGGTGTTCAGACTCTTGTGTGGCATGACTTCCACTTGGAGATCACAGAGTCTTCTGCATCTTAAAAGCCCATCAGAGTGTGTCTTGCTGTCTACTTCTACAAGGAGTTCCATTGTTTTGTGTAGCTTAGACACACTCTTGGGCTCTCCCACTACTGACTTGAGTCCCTTATAGATAATAAAAGGGCTCAACTTGGTCAGGCTTTTTCCCTCCTCTGTGCATCTAACCACCAGAAATGATGGCCAGGTGGCACAGCTTTTTGGGACCTCCTCTTTTTTATCGTCAATTCGTCGTTTCTTGCCCAGACATAGGTCTGGGGCAAGTAGTTTTGTGTGTGTTTTTTTGTCCATATATATTTTGGTTAATTCGGCACCTGTGCTCCCCACCCGCCATCGAGTCCAACAAGGGGACGGGCCATTCGGATGTCCAGAATGAGCCCGCCAGGGCTACACAGGTGCTATACTCAGTCAGCTGCTACATCGGACATGTGTCCGATACAGCAGCTCCCTGATTGACCCTCCAGCCACCGCCCTCCAGCATAGGACGACGACCTATGCTGGTAGCTCGGCATGACCAGCCGGTTGACCCAGAGCGGGCCATCTGGGTCTCAGGTCTAGGGGAACTTGGAGCCAAAGTATTGTGTTGTTGTGGTTTATCCTCAGATAGCCACCACTCAAACACCAGGATCTCTTTATCCCCCCTTACCCGTCGCAGTCCACGGCAAACGGACTGGTCTAGGACGTAGTGAGAATTTAAAGTTAAGGAGACAGTGTGATGATCAATGAAGGCAGACTTAGGAAAAGAGGAGGCAGACACAATGATAGAAAAGAAGTAGGGCACTTTTGAGCTCAAAAAGTGCTAAGGAAAGAGGAGCGCAGTTTAACGTCATGTCTCGGGACGCTTGATAGATGGAGACGAAGATCCAGATACCTACTTGTTTGAAATTAAACCGGAGAGTTATGAGCTCATTTGCAAGATACAAGAAGGTGTTGATGCAATGTGCGAACAAATTAACAGTATGGGGAACAAGGTAGATAAAATGGTGTCTCAAGCGAAAGAAGGATTAGACTCGTTGGTAAAGGAGCAGTTGCCTGTAGACTCGTTGATAAAGAAGTTGCGTGGTCAAGACTGTGGCTGCACAAACAGTGGTGACGGAGACGCTGGGGATTGGAGCGCCGTCTGTGTCTGTGTTGTGGGCAAGTCTTGTGGTTGTGACTTTCAAGACGAGAAACGTGACAACGATTGCTGTGATGATCTCAACGGAATGTACCGAATTGAAGGAAAAGAGACTAATGAAGAAACTGAAGTATGTTACATGCCTGAAGCGTTTGTTCCTGTTGTACCTGTTACCAGTACCTTAACTGAAGTTTGTTATGTGCCTGAAGCGTTTGTTCCTTTTGTACCTGTTTCCAGTACTTAATGAGCTGGTCAGATCAAGACAACGTTCGGTCTGCGTTCAAGCCTGTTGCTATGGACCTTAAAGACCTCTGCCGGTGCTCTCAGGGAAATTCGGAGCTTGACAACTGCATCCAGAAGCTTAGCATGAACTGTACGTGAGGCGCATCACACATAGAATTTAGATGCCAAGAAAACCACCAACAGGGCATGTGTACTTCTACCATCATCATCGACATTGGCACATGGAACTATACTAATGGAACATCAGCTCCTAGTTTTTACTAGGGGAGTGCCGTCGCGCATCTTTTTTCGCGCATGGTGCAATATGGAGAAATTCAGGAGGATGCAAAAGAAGAAATTTACTCCTCAAGTCACTTGGACTGACCTGCAATGAGAATAAAACTTTCCTACGCTTTATTTTATTAGATCTCTAAAAACGTCATCCATTTTCTCACAATGTTTTGAGATTTATAAAATTTTCCTAAATAAGGGATCGTCACAAAAGTTATTTTTTAAGGCCACCACATTAAAATAGCTGTTTTCAGTACTTCCAGATTTGGGTATTTTACACAAAATCTGGAAGTTTTTTTTTATGTACATGTCATCATCATCATCTGTCCCGCGTAACCAAATCCTCCACTTTTCCCGGTCACCAGTTGTTCTTAACAAGATATCAAGAGAGAGAGAGGCTGGTTCATTATTTGCGTCGTCCAGCCAGCTTTTCTTCTGACAAACCTTTTTTTTTCGTTCTCTCTCTTGAAGGATAATTTTTTAAAGTTAGTCTTACAAAATACAATTCCAAACCAACTCATGCAGTTATCGTCTTTTCACAGTATTGAGGAGCATGGGCGTAGCCAGGATTTTTTTTCGGGGGGGGGGGGTGGATTTTTCCACCTTCCCCTCCCAAAACCTCCCCAGCGAATTTTTTTATATGTATTTATGTGTGTGTGTGTACATAATCTTTATTGCATTCTGACCCTTCATTCTTTCGGAAGACGTTTATTGTGCCCTAGAATAGGTTCTTCCATGAGTTAGTTGAAAAATTGTAGATTCTCCGCCAACACTAGCAAGGGGCTCTGGGGGAGAGCTAGGAGCTCCCCCAGCGCGGTGTGAAGCCCCGCCGCCAAGCACTATTTCTGATATTGAAAGCCAACAAAATGCATATTTTGAGGTATCTACAGTGCATTTGCCTGCTAATGAAAAGTTTTATTTCAAATACCTAATGTGCTATTCTTACTTACTTAGACCCTCCCGCGACGTTCGGCGCATTTGCCGTCAAGCTTTTTCCATAAAATTGTAGATTCCCTGCCATTACTAGCAATGGGCTCTGGGGGAGCGCTAGGAGCTCCCTTTGCGCGGGTCTTAAAAGCCAACAAAATGCATGTTCTGAGGTATCTACAGTGCATTAAACCCGATCTCTATAACTGACTCCTAAAATCTGTCTTAGCCATCTTTGTTGATCCACATTTAGTGTTTTTCAATTTCGGCAGATGACTATTCACTGCAGTTTATTAAGGGAGCCCTGCCACTGGTAAAAATGTGTAACCTCTCTTGAATACGCTCTTGGAATTAAGTGACTGTAGTTATCTAAGCCCCATTAAAACAAGAGGGAGTGCAGTGGATGAGTGGAAAAGCACTTGGCTTCTGAACGGAGTTCAATTAAGACTGGTATTTTCAATTTCAGAATCCTTAAGGCTACTCTGAGTCCACCAAGCTCTAATGGATACATGGCAATAGTAAACAATATGTAAAGGCGGTTTGGGGATCCATGGCTGAATGGTTAAGTCATGGGTTTGAATCTCTGTGAAGACACAGATTTAGAATTTTGAGATTTTTGGGTGCCCCTGAGTCCATCCAACTCTAATGGGTACCTGACTTTCGTTTTGGAAAGTAAAGATGGTTGGTTGTTGTGATGGCCACATGATGCACTGGCCAAAGAATCAAATGACCTTAACATCATCTGCCCTATAGATTGTGAGGTCTGAAATGGGATTTTTTTTTCAAAAGGTGGTTGGTTGTTGTGCTGGGTACATGACACCCTCGCTAACCATGGGGCACAGAAACTGATAAACTTTATATCATCTGCCCCATAGATGGCAAGATATGTAAGGGGAATTTTACTTTTTTAAATTAAAATAAGAATCTAACAAAAGTAAACATATAAAATATGGTGCATTCTCCTTAAAACTAAAACTTGGTGCGAAGGTTGAAAATGTTGGCAAAAAAAAAAGCAACATCAATTAAATATTCTTAATTCCCTTTACTGAGAAGAACATGCATGTTGTTCCTTCATAAGTTTCTTTTCTTGACAGAGAAAATCTTGTCTATATTAGATTTGAATTAAGCAAATTAAGAAAAAAATTATAATCATTATTTCAAATGGTTGTATCTAAACCTTGTGAATTATTTTTCAGTTATAAGTATATTGAAATGAATGGATAATCATGAAATTGTTAAATAATTGCTGCTATCATTCCATTGACTTAAGAACCATTTATAATTTTTTTAAAATTAATTTCAAAATGATTTTTTTCAAGCATAGAGTTCACATAGATCTAGAGCAGTGATCGTCAACTGGGGCGATATCGCCCCCTTGGGGGCGTTTTCGATATTTTGGGGGGCACTCAGAGCCAAAAGGGCGGTAGGGGGGCGCTGGGCACAAAATTGGGCGGTAAGAGGGCGCTGGGCATAAAGGCTGAAAGAAGAAATTAAAGGTGCTCTGAAACAAAACAAATTTAAAAATTCTTCAACATTAAAGCTGGGAAACTACATATAGACAAATTATAGTTTCTAATTTAAGAACAGAAACAGCGTTAGAAATTGAGTTCGGGAATCCCTTATTCTATTTTTAAATTCTTACTCTTTTGCTATGATCAGAGAGTATTTATTGTTTAACGTTTAAGATTTGATAAACAAAGTAGGTAATACTACTTTTAGATTATAGTTTATTTTATCTACATATGTTAATATTTTGATATGTAAATGTCAATTACAAAAAACATTAAAGGTAATATTTCAAAGAATATTTTAACTTTTTAAAAACAAAAAATTGCTAAAATGTTGTTACGAAAACTCACTGGTATCGGTGGTATGTCCTGTAATATTTCCTTGAGATTTAGTAAATTGCCACTAGAAAAAAGTAAGTTCTAATTTGATGGCATTTTAAGATGAGGTTATGAAACCAAGTCCGCTTCACGAACATATAGCGATTTCCAAAAATAATTTAAGAATAATCATGAACAATTATAAAAATCTACAATTAAACAATATTAAAAACAAAAAAAGAGAAAGCAGGATATGTTTTAACGTCTTCTTAGAAAATTGCATAGCTTTTTTAAAAATACTTATGATATTGTTGAAAAATTGATTAAAACTAAATTTATTTAAAAACATATGTAACACAAAAATACTTTTTTTCTGTTAGAGATGAAATATTATTTCAAAATTGTCTAGTTATGTAGCTTATGAGGACATATAGGAAACCATCAGTGGTTGGACGCTACAATGAATTCATAAGTAATATAGAATAAAGAACAAATCTATTCACTATTCACCTTGTGAGTTATGATACACAAGAAAATTAAAGCTCTTAAAGCTCGTCAGTCATAGGCCAAGGAGTTCACAACAATTGCCTTTGGCATGCGGTCGTCTCCCAAGCGGGATAAGTGTAATTGACAGCATAAAAATTAATAAATAGATGATATTTTGTTCAAATTGGCCTTCTCACGCTTCTTTATAAATGTTTTTCTTATAGGGGGGGGGGGGGGGCGCTGGCGGATTTTTTTAAAGAAAAAAATCGAAAAGGGGGCGGTAAGCCAAATTAGGTTGAAGACCACTGATCTAGAGTGATTTTTTTTTTATTTGACTAATGCTTCAATTTTATTGTATCATATTAGTTTTTAATTTTTATTACCCAGAATATTTAAAAAATGAGTACACTATTTTCATGTAATAATGTAACTTGGTATTCACACAATGCTCAAAATACGCTATAATCTTTAGGCCATACAGATAAATTATTGTATTAATTAACTTGTTTAAATACATTGTAAATGTATATTGTTTGGATAAGAATAAAGATTTTCAGTAGACAATTATTGTTTAAGATTTCTTGATGCTCCTGCTTAATCAATTATATATACAGGTCATTAGTTTTAGCACATAAGGTATTAAATGACAGTACAAGTTAGTGAATGAAAATTTGTCATTATTTCAGCTGGTTTAGGCATACATCAATGTGAGGTACCAGTACTTTGATTGTTTCATATAACAATTTAAAGCAACATTTTGAAATGAATGGTTTGTAGAATTGACAGTAAATACATTTAAGTGATGGGCTGTGATTTGCGTGAATTGAGAGCTGATCATGTAGTGAATTAGTATTTTTGATATTTACTTCAAGTAAATTTTAATGAACAATTAATTTTTAATGAATAAATAATTTAAAAATAAATACAAAATTTAAAATAAATTTTGAAATGGAACCATAAACACCTACTTTAGTTTAATAATTTTTTTTTTTCATCAGAACATAATTTCCAACTTTGCATTCTTAAAATAAAATAAAATTTATTTAGAGTAGAGTCAGAACACAAAATCATAGTTTTTAAATTAAGTAAATTAAACTAAGCTGTGATTTCTTATAAACATTTGTATATAGACTACACACAATTTAATTATTATTTTTCATCAAATTGCAGGAACTAGTACATGTACTTATGCCTATTTGACAATAAAAATTGTTAATCAATGAAATAGTAATACTAGTAAATGAGATAAAGTAAAAATCCTGTATAAACCTGGTGGTGGCACAGATGGGTGTAGTGGTGTGTGTGTAGTCAGCCGACGCAAATCACCCCAGGCCAGCGCTAGACGAGCGGTCAACCGTGACGAGCTACGACGGTCAGCCGAATCGAGTATCAACAGGACGGTTCGGGAAGGATCGCCGGCGTGAACAGAGCTCAGGAGCGTCACGAGAGTTGTAGTCATCTGACCACCTAGAAACGTCGAGCGGCGTTCTGTCCGGTTCGAGAAGGCCAGTAGGGACCCTATATAAGAGAGGAGGTGTCGCAGTAAAGACGGTCGAGAAAAGGGGCTCAATACAGCAATTTTCAGAAAGGAGGTTCACGACAAGAGTTCAGAACACGGTCGACTACAGCACAGTTCAGCGGTGTGGTTCTTTACGGAGCATTACGACGGTTCAGTCCTGAACTGTTGAACCCAGTGCAAGCCCGAAACGAGACGGAGAGGCCAGTGCAAGAGTTGATACGGCGGTACGGTGTTATCGGAGAGATATTTGTGCAGTCTTGTGTTACGTGCTGCCAATTGTACATTATTGGCTGTTATTTATTCAACTATTAAAGTGTTACGTTACGTTGGAGCCCTGAGTTGTCAAGTTCTTTAAGTTGGTGGTGTATGGTGCAGTTTGCAGAGAGCCTGGATAGTGAGATTCGTAACAATATCATCAATGCTATTGAAGCCACACTTGTTTCTTTTTATCTTGTTTGGTCGACTGCAATTAAATTTGCTATTAATTTTACTGATCGTCTTAGCTGAAGTGCCAGTGTCGTCTCTTTGAAACCTAAGCTTATTTTCTTGGTAACTGGAAGTCCAGATATTTGGAAGTTCATTTTAAGCACCTATACTTTCCGAAATGGCATTCCGATAGGCTAAACCTATTTGCCTAACATGTTATATGCACGTAAAGAGGTACCCCACAGAAATGCTTTAAAGACAAGCTTAGGCGCCAACTTGCTTTAACTGACATAGAATAAGAGAGCACCTGGTTGCATACAGCTTCAGAATGAGACAGCTGGAGGTCACTTACAAAGGTGTGGTATACACCAATGAAAATTAATTGTCACGGGTAGACGACAAAAAGAAAAAAACAACTGATTCTACCACAGGTGGACAATGGTTATGCCTGTGCTCAGTGTGGCATAATATGTAGGTGACAGCTGGGGCTGAGTAGCCACTGGAACCATAGAATTCTTCATAAGTCTTCGGAATCAAAGAGAAGTTTATCATTTTTGTAGTATAATTTGTAGCTTCTGTAAATGCATGAAATGCAATCACAAATGACACAAACCCTCTGTGAGTGTGATGGATTATTAACATCAACTTCTTGCCTTTTCTTATATTAAATGGTCCTTCTCTCTGTTCCACTGGGTACTTGCGTTTATCTAAATATCATTGATATATCGTAACATGTCATCAAAATAAAAGCTAGAATCTCTGCAACTAGTGTACAATTTAAGTCAAAAGTCATCAATTACACTTGCCATAAAAAAAAAACAATTTAGATTAGTCAAATTAGTGACTGATTATTCGATTCATTTAGGCCTTTAATTTTTTTTTGTATGTGAATATATAATGATCCTTTGCATTTTCAGATTTTGTGACTTTTCCTAGTAAACTTTGGAGTAGACTTGTTGAGCTAAAGTCGGAAGTACACATTGAGTTTTACAGTAGAGAGAGTAGACTATATTTGTATATAAATAATATGATCTGTCATATCGTGATCAGTAGGCGGCTGCAGGTTTATATATCTAGATCTATTCCATGACAAATACCCTGGCTAGATTTAGATCTACTGGTCTAGACATCTAGATCTAACTAGAATTAAACTAGAAAACTGAATCAATTAGAGAAGACAATTTAAGTAGCTTTCTAGATCTAGAACTAGAATCTATTTACTAATATTAGATCTAGTTGCGTCAAACGCTTAATTTTTGGTTGTTGTTTTTAATAAATGCACATAAAATACATTGTATTTTGGCAATAAAAAATACCCAGTTGGTAGTCAAGTAATTCGAATAATGGGGTTTGTTGCTGAACATAAAATTTATATATGTGTCAGACGCGAATAGCCCAATTTTCAGTAAAAGAAATTACAAAAAGTCATTTCTCTATAGAAGAAGTTACGAAGGCTATATAAAATACAACCACAGACCTATATATACTACAATAAATATAGGTTTTTGATTGCTAGTTACGATTTATTTAGGTAGGTGCTGTTTTACTATTACATACCAAGTATTAGAGTTTAGAAAAACCCAGGTTTGTTTCTTGAGCAACGCTATTAGCTAACACCTCATATCATCTATCCATTAGTATAGTAAAGTCACTATTGGGGAGCAGGCATGTTTGCGGAACAGCTCGTCGAAATTAGTTAAAATCTACTTTATTTTGAAATTCTCTGCTAAACTACTGTAACGGTACTGAGCATGGTCCATTTCTCTACATTTCCAATATAAGGATTTTCCTTTCACAGCAGAAAATTAATTTTGACTCCAGGTTAAAGTTGACAGATGTGGAATCGTCCATTATTTTTCACGTACTAGGAGAACCGCATAGGCCATGGCTTAAGGCTTTTTAAAAATGATAATGACACATCACCAGCATGATACACATATTTTTCGGTTTATAAATGGATGAGGAAAAACTTCATTTCATAGCTATCTACCAGGAATTCAATTTAAAAAAGATTAGGACGTGTTTATCCTGTTTTTACCTTTTTAAAGATAGTCACAATTGTGGAACACTATAGATGTTATTTATTTGACCTGCGCATTTACTATCATTTAGCTTAATATTTACATACTGATTTAGATATCGGAATTTAAATATGAGTTTGTATTAGTATACATAAATTAAAAAATATTTAGAGAATAATATTACATATAATATATAATTTATGATTACCATACGTCCAGCAAAAAGAAGACAAATCATAATACCATATATATATATATATATATATATATATATATATATATATATATATATATATATATATATATATATATATATATATATATATAATATTAATATAACAAAACCTGGCACGTCTTAAAGCCAAAACGAAAAGGCGTCGTATCTTGATAAGGGAGCTGCTGTTTGCCGATGACGCGGCACTCGTATCTCACTCACAAGGAGGTCTACAGAAGCTAGTGAACGCCTTAGCAGCTGCTTGTCAAGAATTTAGCCTTACTATAAGTCTCTCCAAGACCGAAATCCTGGCACAAGACGTCGCAGAAATACCTATAATACAAATTGGAAACCACACCCTTTCAGTGGTGCAGGAATTTACCTACTTGGGTTCAACAATTGGCAGTAACCTAGACTTAGACATCGAGCTGACAAAAAGGATAGGAAAAGCTACCACAGCATTGGCAAAACTCTCCAAGTGCGTCTGGGAAAATGGTAAATTGACCACAGCGACCAAAATCCTAGTCTACAACGCCTGTGTTGTGAGCACTCTCCTTTATGGCAGTGAAAGCTGGTCAACATACATGTACCAAGAGCACAGATTGAATAGTTTCCACTTGCGCTGCCTGAGACGCATAATGGGCATCTCTTGGAGGGACCATGTCTCCAATCAGGAAGTTTTGAGATTGGCCAATATGAACAGCATGTATGCTCTCCTGACACAAAGAAGATTACGCTGGCTCGGACATGTCACCCGCATGCCAGATGGTAGAGTCCCGAAAGATATCTTATATGCTGAGCTTGTGGAAGGACTCAGACCCAAGGGCCGCCCAAGACTAACATATAGAGATGTCTGCAAGCGAGACATGAGAGCCTCAGGCATCAGTGAAAGTATGTAGGAAAACATAGCCAAAGACCGGAGTGCATGGAGACAGACTGTGCGTGCTGGGACAACCCTTGCTGAGAACAAAAGAATTGAAGCGGCTTTAATCAAGAGGGAAAAAAAGAAAGCTGCCCTGTCTGCTAGCCCTAAATCAGAGGCATACACATGTACGAATTGTGGCAAAGTCTGTCGTTCTAGAATTGGCTTGATTAGCCACACCAGATTCTGCCCCGTCTCAAGATTAAGCCAAAACCAGTGACTCACTTGGGCGCATCCATTGCCTTTCGAGACAAAAAAAATAAAGGAGCCATATATAATATAACAAAAAAGAATAAAAGAATAGTGGGAAAAAAAACCTTGTAAGGAAAATCAGGGTAGTGTGACGTCAAATACAATTAAAGAAGAGGTAGAGAATCTAAAAGTGACAATGTGTTGTCTTAAGCTTTAATAAAATAAAATTAATGTAAAGGATAAGGAGTTCAAGTATTAGAGTAATAAAATATATGCTTTATATAGGCTTTGTTCCGACATTTTTACCGTGTTCCGCAATTGTGACTTCTTTAAAAATCCTGTTCCGTAATTGTGACTACCCATATCTCAGTCCAATTGAAAGTAAAATTTAAATATCTGTTGAAAAACTAAACAAAGCGTCTATTTTTATCGGAAAATGGATGGGCAATGCCTAGATACTTATAGTTTATCGGCATTTTCCGATACACAATTTAATACACAAAGTAATTGTTGAAAAAAATTGTAGTGATTTTAAACTTTAAATGATTACTTAAAAGGGTGTTACTCTTGTTGATATGGTGCGCAAAGGTGCACGCGTTCAATATAATAAAGTATCATTCTCCGCCATGACACTAATGGTTGTTGTTTGTTTATTGCTGACTGTGAACCTAGATCATAATTAACATGGTGGCAGCGGTATATTAATGATCAGAGGTAATCATTAATCAGTATATAAAGGTTAATTGTTTGCAATAATAAATAGACAACAATTCAAGGCTACGCCGTGCAATGGCAGCTAGAAATTTCCTTCCTGTACCCAAGCCGCTCGAGGTAGAAGGAAACATGGCCGCTAATTGGCAAAAGTTTCACCGGAGCTGGCGAAACTATGAGTTAGCCATTAAATTGTCGGAAGAATCAGAGGAGGTCAGAGTGGCCACCTTTCTAACAATTATAGGAACAAAAGCGATGGACATATATGATGGTCTTGAAATTGAGAAGGGAAAAGAAAGAAAGATGGAAGAAATAGTGAACAAATTTGAAAGTTTTTGCATTGGAAAAACGAATGAAACTTATGAGCGCTATGTTTTCAATACGCGTGAACAGCAAGAAGGCGAGGACATTGAAAAGTACATAACAAATCTGAGAAGACTAGCAAAAACGTGTAGTTTTGAACGCCTGGAAGATAGCTTGATTAGAGACAGAGTAGTTCTTGGTATTAGACATGAATTATGTCAAATCAAAATGAAATTGCTACAAGATAGTAGTCTCACATTGGAAAGGTGCAGAGATATTTGCAGAGCATACGAGACCGCCAACAAACAGTTGAGACAAATACAAGCCGACCCTCCAATCATTGAGAAAGTATCAACACCTTCAAGAACAAACATTCAGAAAGGTAAATGCAGGTATTGTGGAAGGATTCACGAATACATTAAAGAAAAGTGCCCTGCATGGGGTAAAATGTGCCTAGCATGCAAGGGGAGACATCATTTTGCTGTGATGTGCAAAAAGAAAATTCAGCAGGTGTCAGATGATATGTCTAACGATGAAAGACAGCTACAGTCGGACACAAGAGATGATGTCATGATGGTAAAAAATGAATGGGTGATGTCTTTGGAGAACCACAAAACGAAAAGGATGACAGCAGTTATGACAGTAAATGGTCACCCTGTAAGGTTTCAAATGGATAGTGGAGCTGATGTAAATACCATCCAGGAAAAATACGTAAATAAGAATCAGATAGAAAAGGCAACGCAAAGATTACTAATGTGGAATAAGACTGAAATGAGACCCATAGGGAAAGCCACTCTAACGACGAGAAATGAGAAAACTAACGAAACATTTGAGGTGGAATATATAGTTGTACCAAATAATCTAGCATGCCTTCTAGGTCATGAAACTTTAACAAGAATGAAGTTAATCAAAGTCAATAAAGATAGGTTCATAGCATCAGTAGTGAATAACCAAGAAGAAGACTATAGTTCAAAGTTTACTGGTGATTTGGGTGACTTAGGAGAAGTGTCTTTAAAGATTGATAGCAGCATTAAGCCCAAGGTTCTGCCGTGTAGAAAGATCCCTATTGCTTTACAAGAAAGAGTTAAGGAGGAGTTAAAGACCCTAGTGCAGAGAGGAATCATAGAACCAGTGATAGAGCCTACAGAGTGGGTGAGTCAGATGTCAATTGTGGAAAAAGCTAATGGAAAAATTAGGATCTGCATAGATCCACAAGCCCTGAATAAAGTTTTACTAAGGGAATTCTATAACCTTGCTACTTTAGATGACATATTGGCAGATTTGAACGATGCCAAAATATTCAGCAAATTGGATGTGCAAGAAGCTTTCTGGCATGTCAGACTAGACACAGCGTCATCTAATTTGACAGCAATGATAACCCCTTTTGGTAGATACAAATGGAAACGATTACCATTTGGACTGAAAGTGAGTTCAGAAATTTTTCAGAGACGATTAAATCTAGCACTAGAAGGACTGAAAGGCTGTTTCAATTACGTTGATGATATTATAGTGGTAGGAAGAGGAAGAACGAAAGAAGAAGCACTCAGAAATCATGATATTAACCTAAGAGAGCTGATGAAGAGATGTCAAGAAAAGAAGATTAAACTGAACCATGAAAAGTCTGTTTTTAGAACAGCTGAGATTAATTTTTTGGGTCATATTATTACAGAAGCAGGAATAAAACCAGACCCGAACAAAGTATCTGCGATTTTGAGTTTGAATGCTCCAAAAGATATTTCATCAGTCCGAAGATTCTGTGGCATGGTTCAATATCTTGCAAGGTTTGTTCCAGATTTGTCGACAGATTTACAGCCCATAACAGAATTGATCAGAAAGAACACACCATTTGTTTGGTCTGATCAATGCACACGAGCTTTCAACAAGATAAAACAGAAAATATCGACTCATGGCACATTGATATATTTTGACCCTAACAAAGAGCTTACATTACAAGCAGATAGTAGCCAAAATGGGTTAGGAGCAGCGTTATTACAAGATGGCAGTCCAATAGCATATGCTTCTAGATCATTAACTGATACTCAGAAAAGATGGGCACATATTGAAAAAGAATTGTTAGCAGTTGTTGTTGGTTTGGAACGTTTTGACCAGTATACGTATGGCAGGACAGTTATAGTTCAGAATGACCATAAACCACTGGAAAACATCCTTCAAAAACCACTCAGTTCTGCTCCGAGAAGGCTACAAAGTCTTTATCGTTACGATATCCAGTTTCAATATGTCAAAGGCAAAAATTTGTTCATAGCTGATACTTTGAGTAGAGACCCATCAGAGGAAAAGAGTGATATCCCTGATGTTTGTGTCAATACAGTCGGACTGGCAATACCAGATGCAGTGCTGGAGAAAGTCAGAATCGAGACAGAGAAAGATAGAACAATGCAAACACTTATTCAGTATATCCTAAATGGATGGCCAGACAAACATAATAGTTTACCTGAACTCAAACAATATTTTTCACTAAGAGACATGTTAACATACGAAGACGGACTCCTGTTGAAAGGAGAACAAATAATCATACCGATAAGGAAGGAAATAGAAGAAAAACTCCATGCAGCACATCTGGGAGTAGACTCAATGAAAAGAAGAGCAAAAGAAACAGTTTTCTGGCCTGGATTATCAGCTCGAATACAGGAAATAGCCAACTCATGCTACATTTGTCAGAAAAATAAACCAGCAAACCAGAGAGAAGAATTAATACATCACGAAATAGGTTCTAATCCGTGGGACAAGATTGGAATTGATTTATTTCAAATGTGTGACCAACAATATCTAGCCATAGTGGACTATTATTCAAATTTCATAGAGGTAGAAAACATGCAGTTGACAACAACACACGCAATTATAAAGAAACTGAAAGTTTTATTTGCAAGATATGGGGTGCCCAAAGTTTGTATATCTGATAGCGGACCTCAGTTCACATCGGAATATTTTTCCAAATTTATGATGGAATGGGGAGTGACTCATTTGAAATCTTCTCCAGGACACCATCAATCCAATGGAAAAGCTGAGTCAGCAGTTAAAATTTTGAAGAACATAATGAAGAAATCTAGAGAATCAAAGTCAGATGCTTATGAAGCTCTTCTGGAATTTAGAAATACTCCAAGGCAAGACACAAATCTAAGCCCAGTTCAGATGTTTTTTGGTCGGATGACTCGAACACTGATACCAAACAAAAGGAGTAACATTAAGATTTCTACATGTCAAGAGAACATTATGAGAAGGAAAGAAAAACGTCAGATGAGTGTAAAAACATCTTATGATAAGAGGTCAAGAAATTTAAGTCAGCTGAAAACTGGACAGATGGTCTATTTCCAATCTCCTAATGACCCTACATGGAGACGTGGAAGAATCCAGTCTCAAGTCAATCAGAGAGCTTACATTATTCGAGGTGACAATGGTGCAGTGTACCAAAGAAACAGAGTGCATATTAACCCGAACAGAGAAACAGAAGAAGATATATTTCCCGATACTGATAACAACATACAGGACAATAGAACTCAGGATCAACACGTTCGCCACTCATCAACTCATCATTCCCTGCGACCAAGGGATCAGTTGAAGAAACCGACAAGATTCAATGACTATGTGTCTTAATGAACTATTGAATGTTGATTTTTAAATGTGATATGTTTCATATTGATTGAAGCGTATACATGTATGTTACGTTTAGTTGTTTATGTTGTTGTTGTTTTATTTTTTTTCTATGATACTCCCCGAAATGTTTTATTTTATTTTTTTTTTAAAGAAAAGGGGATGTTGATATGGTGCGCAAAGGTGCACGCGTTCAATATAATAAAGTATCATTCTCCGCCGTGACACTAATGGTTGTTGTTTGTTTATTGCTGACTGTGAACCTAGATCATAATTAACAACTCTAATCAATTTGAATATTATTTTGTTATGATTGTCACTGTTTATTTTGTGTCTGTTCTAGTTTCTTTAATTTTTCTTGAGTAAAGGGGTTGTTTTTCTCCTAATGGGTATACCTGATTTCTCCAAGCAGACTTTGTAAAATATTGGTCCTAAATAATGCTATGTTTATAAACGAAAAATCGCATGGCTGCATTATGATGAATGTACGTGTTAGTTCAATATATTTTATATTACTAGGTAACTATAAATAACCGCATAAATAGATGTAAGTTTAATTTTTTTTTCCTGTTAGATAAAGTCATATGATAAATTTTTGTTTATATCCTAATTCTAAAAAGGAATAATAATAGAATTATACAGTAAAAATAATCACTAAGTTTTTCTTTTAATAGTTTTGAAAGTCTAACTGAGTTTGTGTTTTTTCAGATGTACACAAGCTACAATATGAGTCAGTCCATCTCTTCTGACTATTTAGAAATGAGAGTAAAAATGTAGGCTTCGATATTTTTAGCCTGAATTTAAGAAGTTACAATCTTCAAACAACTAATATATTGCCTCTTCCATAAAACTTTGTACTTAAAAAATAGGCCTATGTCAGGGAGAGGTATGGCGAGAATGAATGTTAGTTTGATATGATTGTTATATCCCCTTGTTATGAATGCGAAGTGTTGCACGTGTTGTGAACTGAGTGATTAAGTCTTCGTTGAATGTGCGAGAGAATGTGTTAAGTCAGTAAGGTCTTGCTCCCGGTCCAGGAAGGTTGGACGTTTACTTCCTGGACTGGTATTTATGTATTTATAAGTTGATGGACAAGCTGAGCATAGAGCAGCAGCATTATCTATATTATAAAGTAGAATGTGAGGTGTATGTATGTATGTATGTATGTAATGGTATGCGACGATGTAGTATGTGTGTATGTATGTATGTGTGTGTGTGTGTGTGTGTGTGTGTGTGTATGTATGTATGTATGTATGTATGTATGTAATGGTATGCGACGGTATGCGACGGTATGTATGTATGTATGTATGTATGTATGTATGTATGTATGTATGTTGTATGTATGTATGTATGTATGTGTGTATGTGTGTGTGTGTGTGTGTGTGTGTGTGTGTGTGTGTGTGTGTGTGTGTGTGTGTGTGTGTGTGTGTGTGTGTGTGTGTGTGTGTGTGTGTGTGTGTGTGTGTGTGTGTGTGTGTGTGTGTGTGTGTGTGTGTGTGTGTGTGTGTATGTATGTATGTATGTATGTATGTATGTATGTATGTATGTATGTATGTATGTATGTATGTATGTATGTATGTATGTATGTATGTATGTATGTATGTATGTATGTATGTATGTATGTATGTATGTATGTATGTATGTATGTATGTATGTATGTATGTATGTATGTATGTATGTATGTATGTATGTATGTATGTATGTATGTATGTATGTATGTATGTATGTATGTATGTATGTATGTATGTATGTATGTATGTATGTATGTATGTATGTATGTATGTATGTATGTATGTATGTATGTATGTATGTATGTATGTATGTATGTATGTATGTATGTATGTATGTATGTATGTATGTATGTATGTATGTATGTATGTATGTATGTATGTATGTATGTATGTATGTATGTATGTATGTATGTATGTATGTATGTATGTATGTATGTATGTATGTATGTATGTATGTATGTATGTATGTATGTATGTATGTATGTATGTATGTATGTATGTATGTATGTATGTATGTATGTATGTATGTATGTATGTATGTATGTATGTATGTATGTATGTATGTATGTATGTATGTATGTATGTATGTATGTATGTATGTATGTATGTATGTATGTATGTATGTATGTATGTATGTATGTATGTATGTATGTATGTATGTATGTATGTATGTATGTATGTATGTATGTATGTATGTATGTATGTATGTATGTATGTATGTATGTATGTATGTATGTATGTATGTATGTATGTGAGTCAATGACTTTTAAGGCTTCACAGACTGCCATGGTCTCCGCATCAAAACTGCAAACACTACCACATGGTCCAAAGATTTTGACTGTGTGAGAGCCAAGAAAGTCGATGTAGGCTCCATAGCCTGCTCTTCCAGAATCTATTGATGCCGATCCATCCGTGTATGCAAAAATAGCACTGGGCTTGAAGGTATTAATGGTCTCCAGAGCTAGGATTTGAAGGTCGTTAGATGAACGGCTTTGCTGAGTGGCATTAGGGTCTACTAATTTCAAGCGTATGTCTGGGGTTGTTGGGCGACACCAAGGGGGAAGGGGATGAAAGCGTTGAATGTTTTGTCGGTTGGTGGAGAGGCCAGCTTCATCAGATAGTCTAGTGGCATGATGCATAAAAGACTGCATCTGGATACGTCTTCTGCATCTCCAACCATCCACTAGTTTTCTAGCTGGGAGGTATTCATCCAGCCTTTTATACCGCTCGTAGCAGGTCAGTACTGACCTTTCCCTCCTAAGGGTTAGTGGAGCTATATTAGCCATTATTTCAGCCGCATTCACTGGACTTGTCCTAAAGGTTCCACAGACAAATCTTAGTGCTTGGGACTGTATTTTATCAAGTTGTTCAAGAGCAGTCCTAGAGCCATAAATTTGCACAGGTAGGCTGTAGTCTATCTGTGATCGGACTGCTCCTAAATACAGGGATCGGAGCATGACTGCTCGGGCTCCCCACTTCGTGGATGCCAGCTTCCGCACAATGCAAAGTTTCCCTGAGGCCTTTCTTACAACATCCTGGATGTGCTCACACATTTTTAGTTTGCGATCTAAAGTTACACCAAGGTACTTGGGTAGCTTTTCCATGCTGAGAGCCACTCCGTTGAGGGAGAGCTGGAAAGGTTGCCAGAGAATGCCAGTCCCGAGCGTGAACAGAGAATATACCGTCTTGGAGGTGTTTATTTCTAGCCTCCATTTTTGTGTGTATGAGCAGAGCGTATGGAGGTCCTCCTGTAGCACTTTTTGTATAGAGGATGCGCTCCTTCCGGATTTCCAAAGGACAATATCATCAGCATATAGCAGCTTTTGGCATTTTAGCTGAGCCGGTAGGTCATTTATGAAGGCCGTGAAAAGGGCGCATGACAGGACGGAGCCCTGGGGGAGGCCATGCTCGAGGGTCATTTCCCCTGAGACTTCTCCATACATCCTTGTTCTTATTGTACGCTCTTGTAGGAAGTCTCTAATCCAGTAATATCTGTCCCCGCACCCCCACGGCTCTTATCTTATGAAGCAACCCAGGCCGCCATACTTTATCATATGCCTGTTTTAAGTCAATGAAGACTGCGTATGTGCTTTCGGTCCTTTGGAATCCATCTGCTACGCTCTGCACAAAGATGTTGACTTGGTCTATAGCGGACATTCCAGCCCTGAAACCAGCCTGTTCTGGAACTATAAGACGGGCACTCTCAAGGTACCAAACCAGACGCTCATTTACCATTTTTTCAGCCATCTTTCCCACACAAGATGTGAGTGAGATGGGCCTGTAGCCCTCAGCAGTGGAAGCATCTTTTCCCTTTTTTGGTATAGGAATAATGGTGGCACGTTTCCAGGCCCTGGGCAGATGACCATCTGTCCAGGTTCTATTTAAGAATGCCAAGAGCACGGCCCTTCCTTTCCCCCCTACATGCTTAAGCATTTCGGGGGTGATACTATTCGGCCCGGGAGCCTTTTTAAGCTGGCATTTCCTTATGGCAGCATTAAGCTCGCCTATCGAGAATGGGGAGTTCATCGTTCCCTCAGCACTTTCGGTCTGTGGTTCCTTTCGGTCTTTTTTTTATCAGCTTTGCGAGCTTTATCAATGGCTTTGGACATTGGGGACTTCTTGGCAGTCTTGTTGATCTTAGCAAAATATTTGTTCAACAAGGTGGCAATTTTTTTTTTCGATGAAATGGTTACCCCACTAGGTGAAGATAATGGGGTTGCTGTTTTCGTACGCCCAGCATTTTCGAGATTTCTCAGAAGACTCCAAGCCTTAGAGCTATCCCTTACGTTTAACCTTGCACAGGTGTTGGTCCAACGTTCTCGTTTTTCCCTGTTAACAGACGTTTTGACTAGTAGGCTGACTCTGTTGTATTTCTGCCTGAGTGTTGGATTGTTTGGGTTCTTTTGGACCTTTTTGTATGCCCTTCTCCGAGCCATAACAAGTTTGTTGATTTCAGCCGTCCAAAAGTTTTTGAATTTTTTACAAGGGTAAGTTCGAGGAATAAACTTTTTAGCCATGCCCAGGATAGCTGTTGTTATTTGACGGTACACAAGGTCGACAGAGCTAGACTCTACATGGATTTTTTCAAGGGCATTGTCGACAGCTGTCTCGTATCCTTTCCAATTTTGTATCAGATTCAATTGATGACAACTTACTCAATTCAATGTATTTCATGAACATATATATATAATATGTATTTGACATTACTATACTGTACCAGTACTCTATAACAAAAATTACACATTTATATAGTCATACCACACACACACATAATGAAATAAAGCATCAGCAAATTAAAAAAAATAACATCCATAAGAAAAACAACAAAAAAAAAACACTAGTAGGCCTACCGATTTTTTATATTTTACTAAAAATTGTCAGATTCAATAGAAAACAAAAACATTGTATCCTCAATCTACAGCAACACATAAAATATCGAGAAATAATATAGATTCACAATAGTGAAATGTACATCTATTTCAGGGGTGCCACCCATGAGACCAAGTAAACCCTGAAACCCGAATTTTCAAATTTTACAAACCCTGAAATCATAAACCCTAACCTTTACCAACCCTGTAACGTACCGCATAAACAATTTAAGCACCAAAATTTTACGAAAGAAGAACAGTATTAAATTACTACCTAGATCTATATCATAATATGCCCCCCCATGTTTTAAATATGTAATTAGTAAGCCTATCATTATAATAAATAGAGTTTGTGTGTATTTATTGATAAAGCTTGTAATACAAGTTAACAGGATTTAGTACAATTTTATATTAACAATGTTTATACACCCCCCCCCCCAAACACAGTTTTTTTAAAAGATGTTTCTCTCTTAACATTTTTTCCCTCATTATTCATCTGAAGCAGCCTACTTTAATCAACATTGATAAAACTGATTCCATCAATGTACATGCATGGACCTGTAAATCTATTGTAACAAGATAAAATTGATTTGAGATTTAGTCCAGATTTACTCCAAAATGAACATTTAGATTTAGTTTCTAATATTTAAATGTAGACCTAGATGGCTAGAATGTGCTGGACTGCTTATACATAATTATAATTTATTTGTATAAATCAAGATCTATTGACCAATCTATCTATTTTTTCTAGCCTCTAAGCCGCGAATGCAAACTTACTAATTTAATTCTTCAATCATTGATTCTAGTAGATCTAGTTCTGATCTAAAAACGATGTAAATATCCTAAATCTAGATCCTACTTCTATAATACTCTAGACCAATATAGCTCTAGACATAGGCTAAGGCTCTATGTCTATATGGAACCTATACAAATATTAAAATATAAAACACGGAAAGAAAAAAAAATTTAAGTATTAAATTAATTTTTAAAGTATTAAAATTAAAATATTAAAGTACCCATCATTTTAGTTGATCACTCAAAGTGTTTGTTGAGTCTTTGATACTCTTAGAAGCATCAGCAATGGAATAATAATGAAACGAGAAAGGATACTAATTATCTAACACTGTTGATTATTATGAACGAAGAATAACAAGACTCTGGATATAACTTATAAGACATGAAATCAGCTGTTTAATCGAACGCCATATTGGTTGACAACAACAGTTACAAGGGATGTTACTCCCAAACACCGAGTGGTGCAACCTATATAAAACACACATCAACAAACACCGAAAAGCATGAGTCGTGAAATAAAAATGGAGTTACATACCTCTCATCTGGGATACGACAGTATGATGAGAAGAGCAAGAAATGTCATTTTCTGGCCAGGCATGGCTGGTGAGATCAAACAAATGAAACAGTCATGAGCTGCTTGCCAGGAAAGAAAGCCCAGAAATCAGAAAGAGACTCTCTGGCAACACTGTGAGGGGATTAGCCCATGGGAAAAAGTAGGTGCTGACATAATGGATATTCGAGGGAACCAGTACCTAATCACTGTAGACTATTATTCCAACTTTATAGAAGTAACCTTCTTGACAAAAATGACCACACTGAAGTAATAAAGAAACTGAAAGGACATTTTGCCTGATTCAGATACCAAAAGTCTTTGTGACTGATTCGGGAACCTAGTTCACATCCCAAGAATTCAAGAACACACATAAAAATCATCAAAAAACCTGATGAAAAAGGCAAACCCTAAGGGGCGAGGATCTGTAAGAATCCCTTTTGGAACTAAGAAACACACCTAGACAGGAATCAGGAGTGAGCCCAGCCCAACTCCTGCTAAACCGAATACCCTACACCATGGGCGTAGCCAGGATTTTTTTTCGGGGGGGGGGGGTGAATTTTTTTCTCTCCCCCCCCCCCCCGGCGAAAAAAAAATTATATCTATTTATGTGTGTGTGTGTGCGTACAAAATCTTTATTACATTCTGACCCTTCATTCTTTCGGAAGACGTTTATTGTGCCCTAGAATAGGTTCTTCCATGAGTTAGTGGAAAAATTATAGATTCTCCGCCATTACTAGCAAAGGGGTCTGGGGGAGCGCTAGGAGCTCCCCCAGCGCGGGGCAAAGCCCCGCCGTCAAGCACTATTTCAGATATTGAAAACCAAAAAAAGCATATTCTGAGGTATCTACAGTGCATTTTCCTGCTATTAAAAAGTTCTATTTCAAAAACCTAATGTGCTATTCTTACTGACTTAGACCCTCCCTCGTCGTTCGGCGCATTTGCCATCAAGCTGTTTTCATAAAATTGTAGACTCCCCGCCATTACTAGCAAGGGGGTTTGGGGGAGCGCTAGGAGCTCCCCATCGCGGGGCCAAGCCCCGCCGCCAAGCACTATTTCTGGTATTGAAAGCCAACAAAATGCATATTCTGAGGTATCTACACTGCATTTTCCTGCTATTAAAAAGTTTTATTTCAAAAACCTAATGTGATATTCTTACTGACTTAGACCCTCCTACGTCGTTCGGAGCATTTGACGTCAAGCTGTTTCCATAAAAATCTGTCACTGGTAATCTCTGAAGCCTCTTTCCACCTACTATGAGGACCTCCATGAATGAGTGGCGTCAAGTTGTACTAGGATATTATTGCAACTCTTCTTATGCTTAATTCATTTTGTCGGAGAACATGTCCCGCAAACCTCATGCGTCGTTCTCTAACAATCTTACTAAGGGGTCGACTCCCAGTTCGGCATAGGATTTCCTTAATTTAGACCCGATCTCTATAACTGACTCCTAAAATCTGTCTTAGCCATTTTTGTTGAGCTACATTTAGTGTTTTTCGATTTCACTGCAGTTTATTAATGGAGCCCTGCCACTGGTAAAAATGTGTAACCTCTCTTGAATACGCTCTTGGAATTAAGTGACTGTAGTTTGCTTTAGATTTTATATCGAAAAGAGAAGTTTTAACGTTAAAATCTTCTGTTGGGGGTTTTCCACCTCAAAATGCTCTGTAGGGGGATCTTAAACTCAAAACCATCTGGAGGGTTTTTAAAATTAAAAAAAAAAGCCATCTGTAGAAGAAGGGTTTAAACTCAAAACCCCCAATTGGCTTGGCTACGCTCAAATAATTTTAGTGTGTAATTTGCTTTTTTTTTTATATTGAAGATGTATTTTTAGCACCAAACCCCTCTGAATGGGGGTTTAAACTCAAAACCCCTTTTGGCAACGTTCATAGCATTTTGAGTGCGTAATTTGCTTTTTTTCTTACACTGAAGAAGTATTTAAATTTATCCTCAAACCCCACTGGAGGGGAGTTTAAACTCAAAACCCCTTTGACTACACTCAAAACATTTTAAGTGTATAATTTGCTTTGTTTTTATTATTAAAGAGATATTTTTTACCTTCAAACCCCGCAGAAGTGGGGTTTAAACTCAAAACTGAGTCAAAACAATTTAGCCACGCTCATAACATTTTGAGTGAGTAATTAGCTGCTTTTTTTATGTTAAAGAGGGGGTTTATCGTAAATTTTTGACGGGGTTTTAAAATCAAAATCTTCCTTAACTGTGCTCTTGGAATTAGGGGATTTTTGTTTGCATTTTTTTTTGTTTTGTTTTATAGAAGAGGGGGAGTTAACTGCAAAAACCCCAGGTAGGGGGGTTAAAACTCAAAACCCCTAGTAGTTTTTTTTTAACTCTAACCCCTCTGGTAGGGGTTTTAAACTCGAACCCCCCCCCCCCCCCGGTAGGGTTTTTTTTTAACTCGAACCCCCCTGGTAGGGGGTTTTAAACTCAAATCCCCTTTGGTTGTGCTGGGGTAAGTGATGATTTAGTATTAAAATCTCACCTAAAATAAACAAAATCAAAGCAAAAAATCAGTCACTAAATTCAGACTCCCCCCCCTTCGGGGGAGGGGGGATTTCATTTCGGGGGGGGGGGGGGGGGGGGGGAGAAAAAAATCCCCCCCCCCCCCGAAAAAAAAATCTTGACTACGCCCATTATATATATATATGCTGTACGCACGTTCATGCATAGGGTTAGGGTTTACTGGGTGCTAGGGTTAGGGTTTGGAAAAAAATCGCCCCCCCCCCCCCACTCCAAAGTTCTGGATCCGCTAGTGGTCTATAGTACAGTCAAAAGCATTACATTCGCCTATCTTGGCTTAGAATTAGATCAAATAATAAAGCGTTTTTTTTTTATTTTGTTTCTTGTTGCATTTTTTATTTTCTTTTTCAACGAGATTAAACAGCCTTGTTTCTAAGGAACTCTTTTGCGTTACGTCACGTATTATTGAAGTGTAAACATCAATGCCATCACTATCGACTATGAGACTCTATGAGTAGTATGAAAATTGAGTAGGCAACATCTATATCAATTATATTGTACTGTAATAATTATATTTAAATCTAAGTATTTGATAATAGATTTAATTGAAAGGCTAAATTTTTGGTTTTTTCATAATCGAGTAAGTGACATGTGCTATTGAATTGCTAATTTTAGTAATTATTCTATGTGAAATTATTATTATATCATTGTTTTGTACTAATTAACCCTTTCTCTCCGATGCCAACGTTGATTTGACCCCCCCCCCATTAAACTAAAAGGATTTTGGGGGCTTTTAAACTTTAATTTGTGTTGTGCATGCTTTCTCCTACAAGTTAATACCAAATATAACATTTTCTGATAATAAACAAAAAGTTATTGGAGTTTAACCATAACAGGATAGTGAAATGCAAAAAAGCATGAATATTACTTTCAAATAAGGAAAATAATTACGGAGAGAAAGAGATAAAATGCCCAAAATTCAAACTCACTAATTAAAGTAAAATTTCAAATACCACGCGACAGACTTTTGAATTGATTTGAAAGTCACCCTCAGGTAATGTGCACCTGCACATACTCTCACTCAAATTTTGAGCCTGTTAATTTAGTAGCGCTTTCATATCCTTAGTCCTTTGTATGACTTTTCTTCTGCTTCTCAATTCAATCTATATTATAATTCAACCATGCCCCCCTTTCTCTTGCCGTTAGTCTTATATTGTTTTCCAATGGCTGCTATTGAATGCCAAAAATCCCCTATGCAATTTCTACATTTATTTTTAGTATTTTGTTCTCTTAAAAAGAAATATCAATTTTGTTTTATTATTTCAATAATTATTTCAATAATAATTTAACTTTTTAATTTATTTTTTTTTTACAATGTTACGAAGCATCATATTCTTTGCTCTCTCTTGAAAAAGAAAGAAAAAGACTAGGACTATGTTATTAATGCTATTAGTAGTATTAGAATTGGTTTTATCTAAAAGGAAGTGGAAATGACATTAGGCATGGTATTTTACAAATATATAGTAGATTCCAATACTGAATTATAGATTTAGTAGTGGTTATATGTACTCTTACACAGGCTTAGACTAATAGTTAATGTATTATGTAGGCCTATTATCCCGCGGCCTCCTGATTTTTCAGGAGCTCCTGAAATTGCAAAATATATGAAAAAGTCCTGGAAATCTCCTGAAATTATTAAAAATCTCCTGAAAAGTCATAAGAATCTCCTGAAAAATAGACAAAATCGTCTTGTTGGTTGTCATTCAATATAAAAATCGCCGATCCTACGGGCGATTAAGACAAAAAAAAAAACGGCATTGTCGGTTTTCATTTAACAAAAATGTAATAATATGGCGAATTCAAGCCCTAAACGGAAGTTCTAATACTTTGTTTACTTTAATAGTAACTGGCATATATAAACATAGATCTAAGTACCGGTATTCTAAGTCTATCTCGACATCAAAAGTGATTTAAAAAAAACAACAAATCTAGATCTATATATTCTACATAGATTTGATAGATCTAGAATTAAAATGAAAAAGCTAGATCTATTTTATCTAGATCTAAATTTCTAAATCTAGAAAGACTTGATATTAAAATTTAGATTAGACCGTAAATCTAGATTAGATCAAGATCATGAAGATGATAGATCTATCAATATTAATACTCCTTCTTCCCTAGTACTATCTAGATCTAGTAATTAGTAGTATTAGACTATTAGAGCATGAAATGGGTTGCCTGAGCTAGCCAGGAAAACCAGTGACTTGGCAGAATTTAAGTCATTGGTTAATATGCATGACTAAATGCATGACGCGTAGGACGTAATCATCTTCTTTTTTGAAGTAACGCCTGTATTATATAAGATAATATCATTTGAATATGATGAATATCATTATATTCATTATATCATAGAATCTACTATTAACTATTTGGAGTATTTCTATCTAGATTTAGAATTGAGATCTATCTTCTAGGCCCTACTAAGTGACGTCTAGCCCTAGCCTGGGCCATGCCTGGCCTAGAGCTAGACTAGTAGTAGTAGATGATCATGATGACATTGATGATGATCTAGAATTCTAGATCTACTAGAAATGACTAGATCTAGAATAAGAAATCTAGATCTATTAGTATTACTATACTCTAATAACTCTATAAATATGTTATAATATTATTTAAATTATTATTATGTAGATCTATTCTATATCTAGTATACCAGATCTATGATAAGTATCATAATTCACATGATCTAGAATTTCTAGATCTAGAGTTAGTTATCCTCTAGATCTAGTAGTAGATCTAGTAGTAGTACTAGTTACTAGTAGATCTCTAATCTCTAGTCAGATCTAGAGATAGCAGATAGAGATAGATATATCTAGTCAATCTAGATAGAGACAGATATAATGATATAGTTACAGACATTATATAATAGTAATAGCTATAGCCAATATACTGAATATAGGACCTACTATTCTACTTTTACTGTACTTTTTAGGGTGGAGGCCTTAGACTTAGAGTATATATATGATTAATTATAATGGTTTAGATTATATTTCTAGAATTCTAGATCTAATAGAGATCTACTTAGATTCTGGAATCTCTCTCTTAGTTTTAGCTTTATAAATCTAGATTGTGAAGTAGATGGGGCTTAGAGTATAGGGGGATAGTGTAATATATGGTCTATATAGTATTTAACCTGCTATATAAAATTAAACTATTCATGGTTTTACTATCAAATTAACTTCTAGCTTTATGATTCAGAGCTAGATTTTTATAGATTTAAAGACAGCTATTGTTAATAAAAACAATCAATGCAAGAGATTTACACTGAAATAGGAAACTGATATTGATAATGAGTTATACATTGCAATTTGATTTTAGAGATTTTAATTAATTCCTAATGTTGACTAATACAAGCAATATATATAAAGAGAGAGTAGTGCAAATAGGCTTACTGGTTTACAAGTACTTTTTTACTAATTAATCAGTTACTTTTGAATTAGCTAATTTGAAAAGGAAAAAAAAAATTGTATACATGTTTATGGTAATTCTTATATTTATTACTAAATATAGATATAGTTTGTGTTTTTCCACTCCTGAAATCAAAATATTTTCTCCTGGAAAACTCCTGAAATCCTAATCTCAGAATGGAAGGGGAACCCTGATTATAGATAATGAGCTGGCATATATGAAACATTATGTTTGTATGATTTTGGGGGACCAGCAGGTGAAATGAGGCTCTGTTGCTTACCATTCATGGACATGTTCAATTTATAAATCTCAAGACCAAATAATTCTACTGCTAGACTAAGACTCTTTGCTCAAATAAAAACATCAACATAATCAAATATAGCACACTAAGAAGTTATTTTACTACACACCAACATCAATTTCACTTTCCAAAGTCAGTATTAGCACAATACAGTCACTCAGGATAAGGAACACACATGTACACATTTTATTATATAATTCTAATTATTAATTTTTTTTTAGGAATGGCTACATCTGGAGTTGATTGCTTCAGCAAAACAATACTTAAACTAAACCACCTAATTGGTGATGACCTGGTACTATATTTGCTGGAAACAGCAGGCTCCAAAGGACTGACAACAACGGAACTGACTGGTATGATCTGGTCTGGACTTAAACAAATGATTGTTGATCCGCAAAATGTTATAAAACAAAGAATTAGTACCATCCTTGATGTACTTGAAGAACAGGAAGTAATTACCCAGTACAGAAGAAGGTTCTGTTTGGATGGTGAACAAGTTCTGAAACTGACTGTAGACACCCTTGTTGAATCTTCAACTATTCTATTTTTGATTGGAACAAGTGAAAGGGGACTAACCATACACCAAATTTCCAGAGAGGTTTGGAACGTATGGAATTCAGTCTTGAAAGGAAAGAAGAACCAAGTGTTTGCCAAAGCTATTGACAAGGTTAATGAATTAGCACAAGACACCCTCATATTCAAAGAAAGAAGCCATTTTTTTTTACTATAGCCATACATTCCTGTTATGTATACAAACAATTCCTTCCCTCAGTGTAACAGAGATAGACTTCACATTTTTCACACATATTATTTGTTTTTTGGCTACACAGTTGACAATCATCTTTTTTGTGGAGAAAGTGGTGGTAACCATCTGTTCTAACATCTGTTTCTGGCATGGCTTTTCTTGCAGACTTTTTTTTCAAAGCAGGTTAGATCTATAGTAGTTTATTTATTTCGGATATTACATGAATTCGGACATTCGCTGTTTTTTGTGGTCATTAAATAATTATTTTAATATGTATTATAAAACAAGCGCGCTGTATAATGTGCTTGTCCATTTTCCAATGAATCTGACCCATTTTCCTTCCATTTAGCTGTCTTTTTATGTAAGAAAAACGAATTTCAAATTTGTTAGTCATGTTGTTGTTTTTTCCTATGTTACCCGGATGACTTTACCTCTTCCTAGAGTTAAGACTATATTTTTTGATTGGCTAAGTCTATACTAATGAGCCCGGCAATATCTATTCTGTTTTTGGAGCTAATTTATTTGATTGATAAGCCAAGTTTTCTAATTCCATACCAAAAAAAAATGAATACGGTGTCCGAATTAAATTACGATTTTCTTGCCAAAATTTATTTCGGACAGCCAGTTTTGGACATCAATAAAAATGATCTTATATTATATTTGTTCGTTTGTTGTTATTATTTTTAAATAGAGAATAAATGGGCAAATGTTTCGAGTGAGCTTGGTACATTGAATGAAGTTAAATGCTTAGATCTAGACCTACTAGATAGATCTAGATTTATATAGAGAGAATATAGAGGATTCAGTTAGGCAAGAATGGCTATCGTAACCTGTAGGGGCCTACTATACTACAAAAGATCATCTGTATTATAAATTTATTACATTAATAAACAAAAAAAAACACAAACATTCAACACATCTAATCATGCAAACCCCAAACATTCAACACACATAAAATAAACAAATATAAAATAGGTCTAAAAGTCGGTGCAGAAATCACTATTCCAGTGACCTAATTTTGGTTCATATTTTTATTTTTTTGTGTTCGTATTTATGCATAGTTTGAAAACATCGTAATGATTTCATGTGATGGGCTATGCCTGGGGATCTTAAAATTTAGTTAATGTTAATATAGAATTAAAATCTGAGTTTATTGATACCTAAATATAGAGACTGTCCGAAATAAATTATGGTGTCCGGAATCAAATAATGTGGGTCAAATGTGTCCGATTTAAATGAAAACACACAGCCTCTTTGACCTTAAATATAATAACAAATATAGGTTTGGGGAACAAATATAAGTAGTCATCCTTATTCTCCTTTAACTAAAGAAGATTTTGATACGTCATTTTCTTTTCTATGTCAAACCATTGTCAAATAATGCGCTGTCAAAGTCAAACTTTCAAATTTGGGCCTATAGGTGTCCGAATAGCATAAACTACTCTATATAGATATTATATGAATTATTTAATTTCAATAATAATTACAAAGAAAATTAGATTCGGTCTATACTAGGTCTATATGATACTATATCATTAGATCTAGATCTGCTAGTCTATTTTCGTTGGATAAAAAATAAAATGTGCCACATTGTGACATTACTGACATTAGGCTGATTAGGCAATGATTACAGATTAGCCCAGACCCCAGTGGGCTGAGTGGGTCACCGATGGTACACTCATTTTTAAAGCGCTAATACAACAAAGCATGAAAATAAAACATGATTTTCAAATTGCATATAAGTTTTATAGTTTCTTTAGATATTGAAAAACTAAATATATAAACATTTTACTTATATCAAAATATAGTCAAAATTGTATTTCAAAAATTGTGATCGTAAGGTAAGCTGGCAGACAAGTATTAGCATGCCAACTTGTTCAAGGAGAATAACTATGATAAAAAAAACACAAATTATCGTAGTAGCGTCCCTTTTGTTCCTCATAGGCCACTCTGGGTCGTGGTGGTAAAAAAAACACATAAAATACTGGGTCACCCGTGACCCAATAGGCTTCTGAGGGTCATCTTCTGTACTTGTTATAAATGTCATAATGTTAACAATAAAAAAAATATGCATAAAAAGACTTTGTTTTTAATTTGTACAAAAAGTGTCATTACGTGTCAATACAGTCATGCATGTTAATCAATGACTGAAACTCTTCTATGTCGTTGGTTGTTCTGGCTCATCAGGCAACCTATTCCATTAAGCGTATGAAAAAGAAATGTGCCTTTATTATTGTTGAGTATTTCTTTTTGCAATAATGGTTCAACTAACAATGGTAATGGCTCTAGACTCAAACAAGTAACACACTAACAAATATTAAGTGTTTTACTTTATTTATTGTGCCACAAACAAGCGCAATTTAAATATATGGAGTAACATGTCAGGCTTCTTCATTAAGCATGAAGCAGCAAAAGAAAAACTAAGAAAATAAATTTATAGTAGTAACTTTCATCTTGTAAAGGTAACAGTAGTAAAAAAAAAAAAAAATCAAGACTCTATTACAGCACATGAAAACACACTTTGTAAGAATTCAGGACTTTTTTTTTTTTGCTGCATATTTTTTAAAAAGCTTTTAACCTTTGACCTAAATGTCTAAGGAAAAAAAAACAACTCACTTTTGTTTGTCTCATATTATGTCTAGAATGCCACCCCCACTAATGGAGGGCTCTGAAATAAAATGGGGGGGGGGAGGTGTGGACTGATTCTAGTTACTGAGCACAAAACAAATGCAGCCTAAAACTGGGCTAAGAGAATGATTAATATTGTACATCCAATAACCTAAGCATTGCAATGTGACATTAAGAAGCACAATAGTCAAAGAAACATCAACATTGCAGTCATTAATAAAGTTCAGTAATAAAGGTCAAGTTCTAATTCTAATAGCATGCACTTCTCTGCAAATCTGAGAGAAACTTGCACAGCTAAAAAAAACAAAATACAGTAAAATACCACTAATATGTTGGGAAACAAAAAATTTGACGACAACAAAAATGTCCATAATGGAAGTAGAAGGCTATCACAAGAACACTATCATGTATCACAATAATTAACATCAGTGACATTCTGGTCAGGAACTGACTATACAAATCATAAGTTCAACATAAAAAAATGTGAGTGAACACTAGAAACAAAGAAACTGGTCAACTAGTTCAAATAAAATAGAAATACAGAAAGGAAACATAAGACAAATAAATGTCAGAATTTTTTATAAGTAAATTTTTTTTTACATTATTTCTATAAAAGTTTCCTCTTAAGTTAAAGCGGCGGCATAGGTTGCAGTAGCCTAAGGCCGGCCCTGACTTTAAGAATGGTCAAGTTGTCCTAGATGAATGACATACAACCACTGCTTCGTTCTTCCTAACGTACACGATGTTGCATGGGAGGTAAGTCAGGCATGGGTAATTCGCATTTTATGGGATCCTTCTTCTTCTAGCCAGCTTTATTACTGCTGAGCTGTGAGTTCTTTTGCAGACTGTGCCAAGGAAAAAAAGTGTGCTGTTTTCTTCATGGGATCCAACATTGCAGTTTTCAACGGTTCTGATTGATGTTCTTTCCGTTTTGTGTGGAGTTCTTGAGACATCGGAAAATAATCATCTTTTATTCCTAAATCGCTCGACTATTCTTTCATGTTTGTCAAATACTTACGAGCTTTGCTTCAATCTTTCAAAATCTAATTGAACCGGAAGTAAATATCAAAGAGTTTTGATTTTCTTCTCGTAGATCTAGTTGTGGCTTTCAAAAAATTCTAATTTACTCTTATGGGTGATCGGGGAGTGATACATACAACCATAGACTATATATCACATCCACAGAACAAAGGTGAAGGCCGAGTACTTGAGTTTCACTTCATGTCCCATAATGTAGGCCTACCGTTAGTTTCTTTTTTTTTTTTTTTTTACCTAAGTCCTCGAACCGTCGCACGAATTTTATCTAGCTCTATTATATACTCCATATCAGAAAACATTGTCTTTTGCAGAGAGCGCTGTCAGAGTAGTATTATCTGTGTAGCCTATGTGGCCACCTCAGTGCGTTTATTGACGCCCTCAAATGCAAAGGAAACAGTAATCACTTTGTGGGGGTGGATGGTCAGGAACTCTTTGGAAACACCGAAAAAGGTGCAAATGGACCAGAGTATAAAGCGCTTGCAGGCGGCGGATGGAATTTTGCTACAACATCGAGACCTTGTTGATGCGCTTATCAACACAGCCAGTAAGTCTTCCTCGCAGTATCGGTAGCGAAGACTGAACGAAATGATTCGTGACGGCTTTCTTGAATTGGGTTAACACAAAATGAGTACGGTACTTATGACTAGGGGAAAGACTTTCTCGCAGAAACCATTCATGCCAAAAGACTATCTTTATTACTTCTGTCTGTCAGACAACAAGCTGTTCGCACTGGTTTAGGTGTATACAAGTCTATTTCAGCTATCTTTTTTCAAGAAATCATTTGCTTGCAAAGTACTACAAACCATGGAGTAGGAAAAGAATAACTTTAAGAGTTTACGATGTACTACTGAGCATAGGCTGACCCATGCTTATTAAAAAAATGAAAAGTTACCCAACTAATAAACTTGTGTATGTACCCAATATGTTTTTTTTTTAAATATATAAATACCTTTAAGCCACCAAACTTGAATGTCAAGTTTGTCTAGAGCGTGTCAATGGCGTAACTAGTTTTCTAGATATTGGATCATCATATTGTTACGAATCTCACTATCCAGGCTCTCTGCAAACTGCACCATACACCACCAACTTAAAGAACTTGACAACTCAGGGCTCCAAAGTAACGTAACACTTTAATAGTTGAATAAATAACAGCCAATACTGTACAATTGGCAACACGTACACTGTACAAATATCTCTCCGATAACACCGTACCGCCGTATCAACTCTTGCACTGGCCTCTCCGTCACGTTCCGGGCTTGCACTGGGTTCAACAGTTCAGGACTGACTTCACACACTAGGCTCGTTGTGTCGGACTCGATCGCAGACCAAGATCAAGACGTCAGCCGTCTCAACTGTACTTGACAGTACTCCGCACTGAACCGTCGTAATGCTCCGTACAGAACCACACCGCTGAACTGTGCTGTAGTGGACCTTCTGTCGTGAACCTCCTTTCTGAACCTCGCCCCTTTTCTCCACCCGTCGTGACTGCGACACCTCCGCTCTTATATAGGGTCCCTGCTGGCCTTCTCGAACCGGACAGAACGCCGCTCGACGTTTCTAGGTGGTTGACACTCGACTCGGCTGACCGTCGTAGCTCGTCTAGCGCTGGCCTGGGGCGATTTGCGTCGGCTGACTACACACACACCACTACCCCTCTCTGTGCCACCACCAAGTTTATAACAATATTAAATTTAATTTGAAGCAATTATTTCTACTGACATGTTTCAGTCCGATCAAACTGTTTCTTGTTGCAGCCACAATTATTGATGTGACTTGTTTTCATTTATAATTGATATTCATCCTAATTCCGTCTATAACATAATTTTTTTCATTTACTCTACACCAGGGGTGGGCAACATTTTTGTATCGAGAGCCGCATTAAAAAAAGTTTGATTTGATTTGATTTTTGATTTGAGGCACAATTTAGGCCATCTCGTGCCTGCAGTCCCTTAAGGATCCCTCTCTCTCTAAACAACAAGGGCCAGATTCTATACAGTCATATCATTAAAATCAAGGTCTATTCACAGTTAAAATAGTAAAGGTAGTAAAAATTTAAATATTTGGTAAAAATCTAATGTAAATAGTGCATGTTCACAAATTCATAAATCAGATCTTCGTAGATAGCCCCACTTCCCGGATAAAGCCCAGTACCTTCCCAGGGTCGACAGTAACAAATAGTGTATTTAAATTAGTGACTCTAAAATATTTCGCCCTGACATCCTGGTATCTGGGGCAATCAACGAGGATATGTCCCACGGTGAGGCGAGAGTCACAGTACTCACAAAGTGGGGGCTCCTCTCTCTTCAGTACAAAAGAGTGCGTGATGTAGGTGTGGCCAATCCTTAGTATGGACATGGTCGTGCTACCACGCCTTGTCAGACCCTTAGATGTGGGCCGCCACCTGACATCCGCCACAATCTGCCTGAGTTTACTGTGAGTCTCAGCCTCCCATCGGTTCTGCCACTCTCGATAGGTGGCAGAGGCAATACTTTGTCTCAGGTCCGAATAGGGAATTTGGGTTCCTGACACCGCTTGATTTAGGGCTCTCTTTGCTTCTCTGTCTGGGGCTTCGTTTCCCTCAATGCCAACATGGGAGGGGACCCAGATGAAGGTGACATCCCTACGGTCGGCTGTTATTTGGTCCAACAGCTTCAGGCTCTTATGTACCAATGGGATGTCAGTCTTCATCCTCCCCAAAACTTGCAATGCAGATTTGGAGTCGGAGCAGATTATAAATTTCCTCCTTTCTGATGCTTTTACGGCCATAAGTGCAAGCAATATTGCATGCAATTCGGCCGTAAAGATGGAGCAGCCATCGGGGAGTCTACGGGAGATTGTTTTGTTCCGAAAGGAGCAGGCACACGCGACCTTTCCCTCCATTTTGGATCCGTCTGTGTAGATGGTGCCACAATCTCCGTAGCTCTCCTGCAGTTTCCTAAAGTGGACTTGTAGTATGCTTGGGTCTGTATTTTCTTTTTTGAAATTAAGGAGGGATAAATTTAATTTGGGTTTATTCATTAGCCAAGGAGGGTTCTGAGGGGTTTCTATTTTAGAGATTTGTTCAATGGGTGGGGTTAAATTTTGGATGGGTTCTCTCATTCGAAGGCCCAACGGCTGTATGACGTTAGGCCTTCGATTGTATAATTCTACCTCTGTGGGGTTAAATATGGAGTCAAAAGCAGGGTTCGTGGGGTTGGATTTTAGCTTGACTATATACTGCATTGCAAGCTTTTTCATTCTTATATCCATGGGGAGTTCTCCAGCCTCCACATGGAGACTTGGGATAGGTGATGTACGAAACGCGCTGAGACAGAGACGCAGGGCAGCATTTTGTATTGGTTCCAGTATTTTTAGGTACGACTTCCTTGCTGCTCCATATATTATGGATCCGTAGTCTAGCTTGGATCGAATTAGAATCCGATAGAGCAGCAGCAAGGTATCTCTGTCAGCTCCCCAGTCCGTATGGCTGAGTACTCTTAGTATGTTTAATGACTTTTGGCATTTCTTCTTAAGTTCCTTAATGTGGGGGAGAAAATTAAATTTGGAATATAAGGTGAGGCCTAAAAATTTTGTAGTTTTCACGACAGGGATCTTCTTTTTGTGTATAAATAGTTCAGGGTCTGGGTGTAGTTCCCTTAGATTACAAAAATGCATACTAACTGTTTTGGAGTCTGAGAATTTGAAACCATTATAGTTTGCCCAACCCTGAATTTTGTTTAAACATAACTGTAATTTTCTTTCTAAGGTGTTCATGTTTTTCCCATAAGTAAGAATGACAAAGTCATCAACATACAAAGAGCACTCTATGCCAGGGGACAGCGCATTTATGATGCTATTTATTTTAATGTTGAACAGGGTGACTGACAGAATGCTGCCCTGGGGTACACCCATTTCCTGGTCATGAGTGTCAGAAGCGGAGTTACCCACTCGAACCTGAAATTTTCGATCTTTCAGGAATTCCTCCACAAAACGGGGGAGGTGTCCCTTAAGCCCCATAAGCGCCAGGTCACGTAGAATGCCATGTTTCCAGGTTGTGTCATAGGCCTTTTTAAAAAAAAAAGAAAAAAAAAAAAGGTTTGTGAATTGCGGGCCGCACACACACATATATATATATATATAAGAAAGATAAGCTTGCTGTGTAGAATGTCTTTTAATTTATATATAGGCCTACACTGTATTACGGTTTTTAAAATTGCTGTTGTCTTTTTAAATCGCAATATCCCCACAAATATACAGTTGTACTTAATGTGCAGTATTTTACTTGTTCTTACACTCGTGCATAATGTTTCTTAACTGTGAAACTATCTTACTTGTTGTTACCCCTGTGTGTGACTGCTGTCAAATTACAGTCAGTCAACATTGACCAGTGATTATACTTGTTTAGTTTCCACAAGGAATGCTTGCTCACCGAATGAAACAAGTTATGTTCCGGAAGTTAAATGTAGGGATGAGCGAAGCCTGCCCTCGTGGAGCATCACCAGAGAATGCTGACCATGTCCTTCAATGGTGCATACTACATCGGGGGACCCGAACAAGGCTCTCCAAAGACTATTCAAGGAACTACCTGATCTGGAAGCCATTACGCGGTTCATCTCAGATATAGGATTACTGATCTGAACCCTTCAACATGTAAAATGAGAACGAAGAAGAAGAACTGATGTATGTGTACACAAATAGTATGAACAGCAGCAAAGGTTTTTTAAGTGTGGAAGTACAGCTTCTGGCACCCATAACACTCCCGTGGTATTGATGACTGGAACTTCTCTTTGCTCTGAGTTATGTCCTCTGGAGTTGAATCGGCTTTTCTTAATAAGTGTTGTACCTGTAATCTTTTCACTAAAGATAGTTTCACCTTTCAACAAAGGAAAATGACAAAAACATTTTATTTTTTTTTGCTTTCCTGTAGAAATGGGAAAGCCTTGTTTGAAAAGATTTAACATGAATTTACATTTCATATGTAAACAATCAATTGCAATAGTATATACGAGAGACATGAAATTTTGACTTCCACTCTTCATTAGAAATATTGGTAACAAAGTCACAGTCAGTGTCCTTTAAGTAACATGACAATTTAATCCTTGAGATTTTATATTGTTTTGTTTTGCCTTGCCCATGCTAAGCTATCAGATACATTGGATTATTTATTCATGAATCAGAACTACCCGTGGTTAACTTCCCTAGCTCTAGCAACTTTCATTACTTATTCTAGTGCTTTCATAGTGTATCATAATTTTTCTTTAAAATTTTATGCAGCTTTGTGCAAACTTTCGTGTTTTAAGTTTATGGTTCTCAGTCAAAGATCGAGCTCCATCAGTTTTTACACTTGCCATCTTATTTCAAGCCTACCCAACACTCAGACATTGTGTCTTGAATTGAGTGTATTGATGTATACCCAATAAGCATAATTTTTGTTTACTTAAAACTTTTTATGAGACAGTTTCAATAATTTATAGTTATTTTTTTTTTAATATTTGCATTTTTATATCTATATACTGTGGGCACACCTGATTTCTGTAGGAGTCGGCGGACCACATAAAACACCTCGGCGGGCCGCATGTGGCCTGCGGTCCGTAATTTGCCCACCCCTGCTCTACACTATAAAAAACAAGTAGACACATTCTGTATGCCTAGTTTTATTGTGTCTCATTACATGCTTATATCACCATCAAATCAAATAGTCATTGGAAAACAAATGTACATGCCAAGAATTTACTCACTTGTTTGAACTAAAGAAAAGAAGCACCCGTTTCCTTAAAGATTTAAGAAAAAAAACAAAAAAAAACCTAACCAAAAAGGACTTAAGAATATTGAATTAAAAAGAGAATGCATCAGTAAACCAATTTCTAACATTTCATAAAATATTAACGTACTGGGAAACCAATACAAGGACTGCTGAAAAAGTCATATAACTATACAAAAAAGCAAAACTTTAACAAAACAAAATATACTAATTTTAAACCCTAAAGAACAATGTGGAACTATATGATTTATTTTGATATTACTAGGGAAAAAAAATTAAAATATTCCATGACAGAATAGCATCGCCTCATTTTATTCTAAAAAAAAAAAAAATAATTAAATATTATGAAAGAAATTATGAACAAGTCAGTTGAAACATCAATGAAAGCAAGTGATTACCACTGAAATAAACATACAGAACAAGTCAGTATCTTTTATTCGTCATTACGAAAGGGAAACTACTCAAGTAGTTTAATAATATAGCCATTAAAAACAAAAACCTCCCACTGTGCCAGTTTTCTTTGTCTGCTTAATTGTTGACAGCTTGAAAGAAGAGAGGAATCACTTTGACTAGTTATGGTTTTCTAAATAACTTGGGAAAAAAAAAGCATATACATATTACTTGACATTTAGTCCACAAGACATACAGTCATGATACTGAAAACTCAGCTAATCAAAACAATTGAGGCACAGTGGAAAGACATTAGTCAATTAAATAGAGGGAGGATAGCAATGAAAAAAAAAAAAAACAACTATGTACAAAGATGCTATATGAAATCATCATCGTCATCATCGTAGTATGTCCCATCTCCCATGTCTGCCAAGCCCATATCATCTTTATCCATTCTAATTGTGGCTTTTGCTTTCTTTTTCTTCTGATTTTTTGCTTGCTCCTTTAAAAAAAAAAAGATGAAATCATTAGAGGCATTTTTATTTTCTTAGTAAAACTTTTATTTATTTTCTCAGTAAAACTTTTATATAAAGTCAGAAATGTAAAAAGAAAATAATGTCTTACTTTTCTTTGTCGTTCCTTTTCATGAAACAGAACTGTCACAGAATTGGCTATCTTTTTAACATCATCAGCTGCCACTGCAATGAATAAAAACATCAAAATTAAATTTAAAATAAAAACTACTTTTCATTTATTTATTCATGCATTTTTATAGACTGAGAAATAATGTAAATGAAATACTGTTAACTTAAAAAAAAAAAAAAACAACAACATATATTTAATACAAATTCTTCACTAACTTGTATTCACATTTTAGAACTTAACTTCTTAGAAATGCCCTTTCTTTCCCTGCACCACATCATTGTTACACTATTTTCACCAGCAGAATTCCCTTTATATTTGTAGCCTAACTCTACTACATCAAACTTTATAGTTGAGTCTTAATAAACACTCTAAATGTGTAATCATCCAAATTACAAGAAAAACTATGCCTATTATATCTTGACATGACCAACACATGATTTTTTGCCACTGAACTGGACACAACAGAATGAGACAACATATTCTGAAGTTCAAAGTCGGGACAAATGAAACTTGCCCTTGCATCACCAGAGAATGCTGACCATATCCTTCAAAGTTGCATACTCAGAGGCCCGAACAAGACTCTGGCCCCAAAACCCTCCTATAGAAGAAAAACTATAAGGAGAACTGCCTGATCTGAAAACCACTGCACAGTTCATCTCAGATAAAGGATTACTTAACTGAACTTTCCAACATGAAAAATGAGAATGGAAAAGAAATTCTGAATGTGTATGGTTTTAATCCAATGAAACTATATTCAAAAATAAATAAATTTTCATGTTCATGAATATACTGAAAACTTTTAACACTTAGGAGAGCGGTTACTTATTTTTATCCAACTGTTGGGATAGGTCACAACATCTTAAAACATCCCTTAATGGTTTTGCTGAGAAATGGTTACATTTAGGTTTCCTTTTCAGCAATTATCTTTAGTACAAGAAAATTAACACTAAGGACTGTCCATCCAATACAATTAAGACTAACTCTAAAACAGTCAACAATGTCAAGAAATACAATTAAACTTACTAGTTAGTGTGATGTCATTGATGAGTTTCTCAATAAATGCTGGATACAATTTACTACCCTGAAGATTAAAATAAAATTTTAAAAAATTAAATAAATAAAAATAAATTGAATAAATAAAAAAAAATATATATAAACAACCGATTTTCTAGTTTGTAACATGTTTAAGGCTAAATGATATAAAGTTTCATAAAAAAATATGCAAATGATTAAGAATACAGAAGAAGCAGTTATGATTAGTTCATGTAATAATGCTTTACCTCAAAAAATGTAATCTTTGTTTTCAAAGCTTGTTCAAACTGATCAAACTGTTCCTTTGTTTCTGGGTACATGCTATCAATACCAACATGATCAACACCTATCAATTGACAGAGTTAAATTTCACATTTTAAGGAAATAAATCATACAACAAGCAATAACAAAAAATACTACGTTTAAAAAAACAAAAATAAGGTTATCTAAGGGAAAGAACGGCTACCTAATGCCATTTATCTGAAAATTGCTAAGTTTTGCTCCCTTTTGCGTTATAAAACAAAATTAATTAATTAGTACTAAATCTAAATGATTAACTAATTGGTATGAATAATTATGCAAAATTTCAACTTGATCCCAGAATTGAAGTGGGAGAAAAAAATGTGTCATAAGGTAATCAGGGGACTAGATCCATGTGAATATATATATATATATATATTATATATATATATGTGTGTGTGTGTGTGTATTATATATATTCACATTTCTAATTAATTAGCATTTATTCCTCTTGTTTCGAAATCAAACAAAATAATTCACCACCAACAATCAATTAACTAAAAATTTTTTTTTATCGTTCATGTCTTGTGAGGTTCAATTAGTCTAATAATAAAGTTTTAACATGATCAGAGAATGGGAAATGGGAGACAAAACATGATTAAACTTTTTATCAGAGAGACAGAGTGAGTTAATATAAGCTTTGTAAAATTTTCATCAATACTCTTACAAAGCAATCTTCTTTCAGTAATTATAAAATGTGCAAATTTTTGAAAAAGAAAAATATTTTGCCTACCAAACAACCCTTTTGCTAATTTCAAATCTGCTTCTTCTTGAATTTTTTGTAATCTAATTTTTTCAGCTAGTTTTTCCTCTGGCGTTAATTCTTTTTCCTGTAAGCAAACAAAATTTTTTTTTTTTAGATTTGTGGATAACTTTTTTATTTAATTTTTAAAAGATGATTAATTATATTTTTACAATTAAAGATCTAGCAGCAGGATGACAAAAAAAAAGTTTAACTAAATTAAGAGAAAAAAAAACTTGGAAAGGAACTGAAGATGGATTTGGTCACAGCTTTAAGAAAGATGCAAAAAAGAAGAACTAAGAAGTCCTTGGGAGTGTAACTCTGTGCACAGCCACAGACCACTGGATAAGGCTGAGAAGATAGGATAGGACTTGATAGGAATAATTGTACAATGTGTGAATAAAGGTATGCTTAACAGGGGACTATGTTCCAGGAGAATAACAATGGGATAGCAGAATACTGTTTTCTGACATTGACATTTTTATTTGAGAGTCCAAATGTTTATACTCCATTACAAACTATAAATCTTAAATAGTATAAATAAATATACTGACATTAATAAGTAAACCTGTACATAACTTTACAATTTTAAATATTTATTAGTTCTTATATGCATTTAGATTTAACAATATGTAGGCATAAAGTATGTTAGTTAACTATCTGTGTTTTACAATTTGGACTATATTTTTATCTCAATGTCTTTAACCGTTTCGCTATAGTCACCGGGAGTCACTGCTACTGCTAGACAACTAGAATCTCTGGCCATTGCCTATTTAGGGTTATTTTGTATACACATGCACTGCTAGTTTTTGAATAAGTATTTATACTGTTACATATTTCTCTTTCTTCTGGCTAAATGTACAAGTAGACACACAATTAAGAACACTGCAAAGAACTTGACAACTCAACTTTCAGCTTCATATAACTTTATTGACTATTAACTCTAGCAATTTGTCACTGTAGCATGTAGCGTATAATATCTGGTAGTTTACTGTTCACTGTACCACGTTGCACCTCAACCTTCCTCAACTTGCATCGAGCTGTATTACGCTCTACTCTGCTGTTCTGAGTTGTACTCAAATCTACGCAATCTGAGTCTTAACGTCTTACTTCAACTGTATCGACTGTAATGACTCAAGCTCCACCGTAGTTCACTGTATAAGTTTTAACCACTCTTGTCCACCACAGTTAACTAACTCTACTCTAGTTTACTTGCATCTCTCTTCTACTGTCTGGCACAGTAGACAGCAGTAATGGTGAATGACTTTTCACATTAACTCTCTGGTTTATATAGAGTCCCTAATCGTTGCAGAAACACTGCTAGTACCTTCTGGAACATCACATGAGAACACGTCACATCCTGTCTGTTTCTACATGTACATTCCAGAGAACACTTGCTGCTGTGTCATCTCGTCTGGGTCATACGTAGTGACCTCTACCTGTTACAGTTCATTTGTAACAATACTTTTACAAATTCTGACCTAAGAGAGCAATTGTGGAACTATTTTAAGGTGTTTATTTGGTTTCTGCAGCATGTTGGAATGGATTTTTATGATTTTATGAAAATTACCTTTTTTTTTTTACTGCTAGCATACAAAAATGACATAGTCAAACTAAATCTGACATGATATTTAAATGCTTTTGAACTCTATAGACCAACTATGACTTGAAATAAGATGTGTTTATTTTTCTCTAATATAAAAGAAAAGAGTTTTATTAGTTTTTTTTTTGAGATGAGAGATGTATCCCTTCTCTTAGGGATGGGGGAGATAGTTTCTGACAACTGCTTAAGGGTTAAAATGATTTAATCCTAACCAGACTTCTTTTAGGACTACATGAAAAAAAAAAATCCAGGCCACTCACTTGTTTTTCTTCTTCTTGCTTAGCTCTTGATTTTTCTGCTAATCTCTCGCCAATAGGTTTCTTTTTAGGCCTTTGATAAGCTATAAACAAAAATAAATAACTAAATATATAAATATAACAAACTAAATAACTAAATAAATAACTAATATATATATATTTATTTATATATATATATATAAAATACTAATTTAACCTGTAGTTGCAGGCTTTTGATGCTCTTCTTGCTTTGGTTCATCTGGCTTTTTTTCATCATCTTCATCTTCCCAGTTATCCTTTTAAAAATAGCAAAGCAATAGTAAAGTTTACATCATCAATGTTATTAAATATTAAAGAGTTATCAATCTAGATGTTAGCACTACCAAGACAGCCTGAATAAATTTTATTTTGACATATATATATTTTTATTTATCCACTTGGATCCAATTGGATGACCAGATTGGATCTGAATGGATTCTGAATGGAATGTTGGACCCTATACAATCTGTCATCTAATAGTCAATGAATGAAAAAAAAAATGTCCTGAAAGTCAGTGAAAGGGGATCAAACCACACTCCTTATTAGTATGACACTTATAATAATGACTTATTCAACCCCAACCTATTCTCATGAAGAGAAATTAGATCTACTACAAGTTCAGTAACTAGATCTAGATCTATTCTAGATCTACAAGCCTACAGGCAGGTAACAGTAGGATTAGGAAATGAAAAAAAAATCATTTTAATTTTAAATTTAATTACATTTACAAAATATTCAAAGTAAATTAGTAAAGACTTACTAAAGATCTGACAAACAAAATGATGCTATTATTATAAATCTATCATAATGACATAGACTAATCATAAGGCACAATGTACAAGTAAAACATTTGGATCTCTAAATAGATCTAGACTCTTGATCTTAAATATCCAAATGAAATGATTGAATACTGACACCGACATATTTGCGATTATCGATATTTGGTTACCTTAACGTCTTCTTCTTCATCTTCTCCTTCCCATTTGTCTGTTACAGGGGCGCCTGGCGTTACCTTAGGCTCAAAATCTTCTTGCTCTAAAATAAAAAAAAATAACTCATTATTACTGTTGTGATAAATTTTAATATAAACGTGACTTTTTTTTTAAAGCATTAGAATCTTGAAAGCTAGAGTTTTTAAAGCTCTAAATCACATGTCTTACCCCATTCGTCCATCTTAACCGGTTAGTGCTCTACAGTCTATTTCGTCGTAATTATTTCATCTTCTAAACCTAAGGGAAATCACTCTAGATCTAGATCTAGAAACTATAGAATACTAGAGAATACAGATAATCTAGTCATGATCTAGTCTAGTCTATGTCATGTAGATCTAGACTAATACACTCAACACTGTAGATCTGGATTCTAGATCTAGATACCGGTACTGATAGAGACTAGAGAGTCTATCATATATATTATATCATATATATAGATGATCTCTCTCTCTCTCTCATATCTCTGTGCTGTCTCAGTGTACACACTCACTGTGAGTGTGACCACTGTCACTGTCTGTCTCTCACTCTAATATTAAATATATACATAATATACATATATTATATATATATATATAATACATATATAAATACTAATTAAAGATTCTCAAATATATATATATATTATATACAGGGCTTTTTTTGTAAAAAAAAAAAAAAGGTGCCGTCTCAATGCTGGAATACCTAACTTTTAACTACAAATATATTGGCCTCCTTCAGTCGTAGAACAACTATGGTTCATCTCAGAGCACACCTCCTCATGTGGCTGTGGAGCCCTATTTTGGAGAGACACTCCTTCGGTCTGCAAATAGAACAGGTTAAGGTGGCTTTTGCTTCGGTGCTCACATATAGCTCTAGACCGCACCAGATGGAGAGAGACAATGACCAAGAAAGCTATGGACAGTGAAAGTACATGGGTCTCAGCTCAGGAAGAAAAACGTACAGTCCGAAAAATGGCCAGCTCCTCTACCACCGAACTACAAATAAATTAATAATAAATATTAACATGCAAGAAAAGTAATCCACCACCATATTGAAAAAGGTGCCGGTACGCCGTACCAGCACCATCACAAAAAAAGCACTGTATATATATAACAATATTAATATATACTACTATTATTTATTACTATAATATTGTAACTTATAGAGTAGACCTCTATATAGTAATATAGTATAATAATAAAATAAAATAATAATAATAAAAAAGTTGAAAAAAAAGCCTATCTTGATCTAAAACTAAAAAAATATATATTCAAAATATGATAATGATTTAATGATAATGATGTCATAATGACCCATATATTATAATTATAATATATAGACTAGACCTTTGTCCTTTTATATTTATTTTATTCTAGACATCTATATTAAGTATTTTTTTCTTGCAATCTAGATTCTGTTAGTTTACTTTACATGAAGCAGTTGTGAAGATGTCAAAAAGCAATGTGATTGAGCTGGAAAATTATACAGGACCTGTAACAGCTTTATTAATAGTTAAAGATTGTATTGTCAGTGGTAATGATTTTTTTTTATTCTTTTTTTTTTACTTAGATCTATTTGGTAAAAAAAATTACATTTATTTATTACAGCCTACACCATTCACCATCGTCATGTTTTACCACACTGATAGACAGTATGACAAAATTTTCAAAATGTCAAATGCACTCATTAAATTTACATTGTAAAAAAGAACTCAATAAAACCCAATAAAAACTCAATATGTTTTATTTCATAGAGGAGGTTTTATTCTTTACTTTCTAACAGGAAAGAAAAATAAGTAAAGTAGCTATAATATAAAATGTTATTTAACCTTGGTTAGGCCAATAATAGAATATGGATCCTCTGTTTGGGACCCATCAACTCAAGAAAACATTAAGAAACTGGAACAGACACAAATTAGAGCAGTGAGATTTATAACAAACGAATATTCACATTTCACAAGAATAACACCTTTAGTAAAATCATTAAATTTAGGAAGCCTTCAGGAGAGAAGAATCAAAAGTAAAGTAGCAATTATACATAAAACATTGAACCATAATCTTCAAATACAAAAACAAAATCTAATCAAATACTCAGAAAGACACAAATATAAAGGCACATTCCTCATTCCATATGCTAGGACAAATTTGTACAAATGCTCCCTCTTCCCTTGTGCCATTAGAGAATGGAATGGGTTGCCTGAATCAGCCAGGAAGACCAATGACTTAGCAGAGTTTAAGTCATTTATTAACATGCATGACTAGATTAAGACATGAAATGCATAGGACTTCTTTTTTGAAGTAACGTCTGTAATATAAAAGACAAGAAGATAAGATTTACAATGGTTTATTTCATAGAGGAGGTTTCATTCTTTGCAATGGTTTATTCATATTTTGTTCTCCATTATGTTGTTTACTCAGGATATTTTTGATATCTAGTATCTCTTCATCTCTGCCTGTGGTCTCATCTGGGGTATAAGCCACCAACCAGCTTCCTCCTGGCGTCTTGGTTCTGGGCAAGTCTCTCCAATTGTCCACACATATTGCCTGTCTGCTTGGCATCTGCTTCCAAATCACGGTGTCATGTATTCCTGGGTCGTCCCCTCTTTCCTTGAAGGTTCTAGGTCAAGTCTTGCCTTGTTATGTTGGATGCAGGCTTGCGAAGGGTGTGATCTATCCATTTCCAGCATCTCTGAAGAATATCTACTTTAATGGGATGTTGCTATGTTCTATGCCACAGTAGCTCATTCAACATCTTGACTGGCCAGTGGATCATAAGAATCTTCCTCAGGCAGATATTTATGAATACCTTGATTTGGTGATTTTCCAATAGGCTTAACAATGTATAGGGTTTTAAAAGTATATAATAAGTAAAAAAAAAAACAGTACCATTGAAAAGAGACATAAAACTAATCAAATATGAAATCTTATCCATTTTTCGAACTAAGAAGTCTAGTTTGAATTGATTGTAATAAATTAAAAAGTTAAAAAGAAAAAAAAAATACATAGTTATTTGAACTTAATTCCAGTTTGTAAAAGAGGCGTGGTGGCTGAATGGTAAGGCACTTGGCTTCCTGATCAAGGGTCTCAGGTTTGAATCCTGGTGAAGACTGGGATTTTTATTTTGGGCTCTTTAGTTTGTCTACTCAGCTCTAATGGGTACATGTGGTTGGTCGTTGTGCTGGCCACATGACACACTGGTTAACCTTGGGCCACAGAAGCAGATGACCTTTACATCATCAGGCCTATAAATTGCAAGGTTTGAAAGGGTACTATACTTTAAAAAAAAAATAGAATTCAGGAAATTTGAAGTCCTAACTACTATCTGAATCAGTCTTCCTCTTCCAGTCACTATCTGTATTATGCATAATAATTTCTTTCTGCAAATGACCTTGAAAAAAAGCCACAGTTACAGTAATTGTTGCCATACCCCTGAGTTGTGCCATTGGCCATCATTTGACTTAACTGTCAGTGCAACATGCAATGGAATATCATGGCATAGACTAGCATCTTAATTTTTTTTTTATTTTCAACACCTCATAAATAGAGTGCAGCTTAGATTGTGGTGTTGCTTAGATTTGACATACCGGTATTTACAAGGGAATACATTAAATAATTTATATTTGTAGGCGAGACTTTTAAAATTTATTCACTTGCATTTTTAAATTGGTTTCACACCTTGGCACACCAATAGCAGGCCTTAGATTGAGTGCAGCATTGATTTAAACCCTACATTGGCAAATGAAAACATAAGCTTTTAACTCTTTTTTTCCTAATTGACGATACCATCGTTGATTTGAACACATATAATTAAATGCATGTTTGATTTTATAAACTTTACTTTGTCTTATATAAAAAGAGCATGCATTCTCCTTTAATTCTATACCAAATAAAACATTTTCTGATAACAAACAAAAAAGTTATTGAAGCTTAATCCTAACAGGGTATTGAAATACTACTGAGCAAAATAAAGAATCCTGTCGAAACGAGGAAAATAATTATGGAGAGAAAGAGTTAATCTGCCATCAAATCTTGCCTTGTTGTTACTTTGTGTACTTCCAATGAAGCTCACCGGTGACACAAATTAAGTTATATTATCTGTATACACTACCACTGATATAATAGCAAGGGTAGCATGACAATTCTGTTATATAAATAATTTATAGAAATACTTGCAAATTTTTTAATTATTATTACTGTTATTATTATAAAGTAACATAAAATATAATGCTTTTTTTTTCAGGTTGTGGCAATGAGATTTCAGTGTATGATTTGAGTACCTTTCATTTACAGTCAAGGAGACAAATATTACATGGGGCAACTGTCCATGGAATACGAAAAGGTAACAAGTGAAATAGGAAAAAAATACTTCTTGAACAAGACAGTTCCTACTTCATGAAGCTGATGACTTTTTGTAAGAGCGATTACTTTGTTCTTAATAACTAATGAATGAGAGATAAAAAAAAGGAATGTCCATTTGCTTACTTAACTCTTTAGTGAATATGTGCACGAATTTCCACTGGTGTCTGTTAAAGATATAGATCTCCAGACCTAATTAAATTTTACAATTAATTCATTTAGAAAAGTTGCAACGATAAAACTTAAGTTTTCTCTGTGTGACCAATTAGCTAATAATTTTTTTCCCAAAGATATACATAAACGGCCAAATTTCTAAGTAAATTGTTAGAGCCATTTTCGAAATTTATGTCCAACCACCTAGCCATGAAGAGTTTGTGAGCTAATAAGAGGAATTGTAAAAAAGAACCCTCAATTGTATGCGATAGTGTGTTTAAAGAATAGTTAAGAATTAAGAAAATAGAAATGAATAAGAATTGAGTATGTTGAAAATTCTGTGGAAAGAATTGATTTAGCCCACCCTGTAGTATCTATGTTTTATTTACAAATAATTTATTTTTTATAGAGTAGCATTCATACTAAATATGAATTGAAAAAAAAAAACAACACCAAACAACTTGATGATTGCTTTATATTGGATATTACATGTCTATGTGGCCTAAGAAAGCATCACCTTTTGGTAGACTGGTCAAAATGAGGAATAAGCATACAAGTTCTCAATATACTGTTTGTCATGAATTGTTATGGAGAGTATTACTGTTTCCCCCAAATAACATGACACATGTGGGTTCGGAGGTTCCTCTATGCCTGGCCAGCTGCTGTGTGTAAAAGTCCCAACAAGGATGGACTGAACATGTATTTATGGCGAACATGAAAAAATCATTCACAGACAAATGGTTCACTAACAAATTGTTCATGACTATTGGTTCATTCAATAATTTATTCAACTGGCAAATGGTTCACAGCCAATAGGCTCTTAACAAACTGCTCAGTGACAATTGGTTCACATACAGTTTCAGTTTCAGAGTTTCCTTGTTAATCTTAGGCCCAATCTTGTGTGTCTAGCTAGCATTAAACAATTTTTTGGGGGAAATAATAAAAACAAAAGTTACAATGTATCACTCCCCTGTATGTGCTTTTAATTGAAGCTAATTAAATAGGCAATGAGAATATTAACAATATGTTACTATCCAGTGAGCCAATTGTTGGTGAACTAGTTGTCTGTGAGCGAATTGTCATGAACTATTTATCTGTGAACATTTCGTCCTGAAACTTGGAGCCACCAACCATATTTGTGTCTGATATTTGACTTTTTAAATGATTATTTTATGCTGTGATTTGCTTTCTTCAGGGATTCAGATACTCTGTGAAATTGTGCCAGAGCACAGTGAGTGAAATTGAGTTAAAAGAGATTTTATTACATTTCTAATTTAAAAAAACAACAACCCTGAACCATTAAGAATGTTTTACAAAGTTAATTATCTTTTTAGTAAAAGGAAAAAAACACAACAGAGAAAAAAAAAAGAATTTAAACTATGTGAGTTATGATTATCTGTATACCACTGTATAAAGATATCCTCAAAGAATGCAGAATCAACACCTTGCTTTTCCTGATGCTGAGTCATCAGTGTTACTGTTGCAGGCTATTGCCCAACGGGACAGCTGACAGTAAAGACAAGTCGAAAAAGAACTTATCCAGACACCAATAGGCCCAAACTAACCTGAATGTAATCAGCTTTTCAGAAAGAAGATCACAGCCAACATAGTGCCCATAGAAAATGAGATAGCTCCCTTCTTCAGTCACAAATTGAGAGCCTCATATTATTGGATGAGGAAAAATCAAGTTGTTATGCAATGTTCTGTTTGTATCATGCTGTCCCTCACATTTTACATGGATCATTTTTGTTGTTATGATTACTGTTTTTATTTTTCATTGTTTTCTTTATTAGATCATGTGATTACTAATTTTGTGGATTTCATTATTAATTTCATTGTATTCTTTAGGACCAGCACATACAGATGGTAGTCTCTTGTGTGTTTTTGGGGGCAAGCAAGCCTGTGTTGTTTTTTTGAAAAAAGAGAATGAGGACGTCTCTTTGAGTGCCATCTCTGCCATCATACATGTAGATGACTGGATATGGGACATCCAGTGGTTAACTGGGGAAAAGGTAGACACATTATCCAATTGTAAAGCTCATTAGTTTTATTTGCAAACTAACTGTCTTAAATAGCAAACAGTAATCTATTTGTTACATTTTGGAGTTGAAAAAATATGAAGACATATGACCTATTCATAAAGTATTATATATTTAGATTTCCTTCAAAGGTCACATTTGGTAACCTATGAATAGTGAGAAATAGTTGATGTACTTTGGAGGATATCTTTTTTAAAAATTTCTTTTCATATAGCACAGCTTTCATACTTATAGCATGCTCAATGTGCTATGGTTTAATTTCCTTTGTGGACCAGTGGGGGAGGGGAGAAGATTTCTGTTCTGCCTTTAGGGGGCTCAACAAACACAACGATGCTCAAGTCGTGATTCGAACTTGAGCCCTCTTTTTAGGGTAAGATAAAAATATGAGGTTTTGACCTCTCAGCCACACATACTAAAAGTGTATATATTATATTATTTTCTACAGGATGAGACAAGCAACCTAGTGATTGCTCTAGCCCATAATAGTGTGGTCAAGTACCAATGGAAAACTGGTGAAATTATTGAACGCAGAGAATGTACAGAGAAATGCATTCTGTATTCTTTGAAAAAAAAAAAAAGTTAAACAGTTTTAATTTTTTTTTTTACTGTATATTTTAAGTCTTATATAACTCCCTTTTTTTTTTATAACACTAAAAGACTACTAGTTCTTTTGTTTGTGGAAAGTTTTCTTAGCTTTTATTTTAGATATACTGCATGTTTTATTGGGCAGCGGTGGTCCAATCTGATTCTGGCTGCTGGAACAGTTTTTAATCAAATAGTTCTTTGGTCAGCTGCATGTGAATTAGAACAAAAGTCTCTGAATCCTAAAACTGTGGATCCAATTCTGACATTATCTGGGCATAAGGTAAGAAAATTGTTTTCTTTTGAGCTACAAATAAAAAAATCTATGTTCTTTTACTAATTGGTACTAAGTAATAATTTTATTTTCATACTTTTCCAAAACAGGGTGTTATTTTTTCAATACGTTATCATTCTCAATTTCAAAGAATCTGTTCTGTGTCAGATGATCGCAGCATACGCATGTGGCAGCTAAAATTTCCTTCAGGTTCTACTATGGAGCCCACTATAGAAGATTGGGAGTCAGTTCATAGCACATTAATGCTTTCAGTATTTGGTCATTCAGCCAGAGTTTGGGATGTAGCATTGTTGTCTGCCTGTTTCATTAGCATTGCGGAAGTAAGTAGCTCTAAACATAACATAAATATTAACCTTTTTTTCTCTAATTATTGTGTAATAGAGGGGAGAAGATTTCCGTGATAACTATTTGAGAGTCGTTTTGAATTTCAGCTGGTGCATTAGTGCTCCAGGCATCAAGAAGTGAACCTTATCATGTCTTCTTTTAATCCTCTTAGCCTTTTTCTTTTTTTTCCTTATTTTTTTTTTTTTTTTTTTTTGTAATTGGGCTTCTTATAGTGCTCACTCCATGTGATGTCTGTCCATCTCTGATCTGTGTTTGCTAAAAAAGACCTAATGCACTACTCATGGAACATGTAAATTTATATTATATTCTTATAAACTACAGAGGTTCCTTCAAAAAAATAATTTAATTATCTCCATGCATTTTAACTTGTGTTTTGACAAATAAAATATGCCTTAGAAACATAAAAGAAATTATTTGTTAATATTTAATTAGGTTTTGCATTACTTATATTTGTGTCTTACTTTGTTATCAATCAGGATGCTGTTTGTTTAGTTTGGGATTACCACGGTAACATACTCAAGAAATTCAAAGGTCACAAGGTGAGGTGTATTATGTTGTTAAGGATGTATAAACAATATCTCTTCTCCCCAATCTGAAAATAAATATTCTTTGATTTTTTTAGTCATTTATTGTTCAATGCAAAATAAAATTGTTGTAAAACTTACATTTCAAGTTAGTGCAAGCTTAAAAAATCTATATATGCAGCATAAAAATGTTCTATATTAATGTAGTTATAAAATAGATTTTTTCCCACATTCATAGCTATTTAGAAATATATATATATATATAAATTTGACTCCCTTATTTAGGGCAGAAGCATATGGAGCCTTGCAGTGAGTGCAGATGAACAATTTGTGGTAATGTCCAGGTTTATATTCACATGCTGTTACATAGAAATTTATTCATAATAATACATTTGAATCAAATCACTTTCATGCAAATATTGAAAATCTAAGACATTGTTAAAGCTGACAGGTGGTGGTGATGCCAGTATAAGACAGTGGAAGATTGATCAGTTACAGGAGAAGGAAACAACACAAGCCATTATTGAGATTGGTGAACACTGTAATGAGGTTTGTGTACAGAATTAATGCTGTAATCCTGAACTTGAATTGTTTGTTTACATCTGATTTGATATACAAGTGATATTTTCAGCTGGATTTCATTGATTGCCTTTGGTATTTATCTTAACATTCCCTAATGTGATACTTAGTTGTTGTAGCATAGTCTTATGTAACTTAATTTTCAACCAAATAAATAGATAAATGAGTAAATAATTCTGATGTTTTCCCACCGTCTACACAAAATTCAAGAAATATAAAATTTTTTTTGAAGAAATTACTTTCAGCTGAACATTTTGTTTTGTAAACCATCCTAAAATATTTGTTTTATTTGGCAAACTGTTGTACAAAATGTCAAGGATTGTTATTATATAGTACATTATATGATGTAATCTCCACAGAATGCTGAAGACTTCCCAAGAAGTGTCCAGTTGCTAAATTTTGACACTATTCTTATTATGATGAATTCTGGGTATGACTTTTTGTTATTGATAGGGGTAAATAATAATCATTAATTAGTTTTTTTTATCAGTTAATTTTATTCTAAGAATATTTGTCATTATTTTCAACCTATGCTTTATCTATCATGTTAAATAATCATTGTTTGACTGGATCAGGCGGCTGTATTACTACAAAGTCTGTGACCAACATTTTCATCTTATTGCACATGACACCAAGTTCAGATCTTACAGTATATTGACACCATGTCCAAATGAAACAACTGTTGCTATTGGTACTATCTCAGGGACATTAAACATCATACATTTTTTAGGTATTTTAACATTTCTTTTATATTTTAATACATTGATGTTTATCAATTTACTAAAATAAAATATCAAAATAATTTTTTAAATGAAATTCATTCCAAACATAACGACATGTCAATTCCATCTGGTATATGTTTTCAGATTTTCAAACAATGTCATTTACATTTACAAAATTAGGATTTTAAAAGGCATTTATAATTTTTTTCTCCTTTATTTAGGCTTACAAAAATTAAAAATATACCAATAAAACAAAATTAGCAAAGAAAAAAAAATCCCTCTAACCATAAATACAATGGATAATAATATTCCTTGGTGCTGTTCATTAGTCCTGTAGAATAACTAAGAGAAATTGAGTATAATAGTAAGTGTCCAAATCAAGAAATTAATAAAGGATAAAAATGAGCAGACATGACAATGTTCAAACCAAGGATTTCACAAAGCAAGTAGGCCTATTACTTCAAGCTAAGTTAGCAGAAAAAAATGTTCTCCCTTTAGCTCTGACCTTTTTTACAATACGGAAAGTTGAGGACTGACAATGTTATTAAAAACAACTCTTAGATCTAAACAGAGAATTTCACTGAGTTTTTTTTCTTTCGTTTTAATATATAACATGTTAAAGAGCTTTTTCTTAATTGTTATTTTTCCTCAATACTTTTTTTTTATTACTGCCTAGATGAAGATGAAATCATTGCTAGCAAGGAAGACTTGTATAAGGGTAAAGTTCTGGACGTAGTTTGGTTGGATCATCATCACATTGTTATATCTGGACCTGATGGTATTTGTGTATGGATTTCATCTAATATAGATATTATACTTCTTTTATTTTTTTAGCATGGAAATCTCTTGGTTGTTAAACAATTATTCTCAGAGCATTTACTAGCTGTACAGAGATTATGTTATAACAGGAAATTCTGCTAATAATTTGCACACACAATTTTATCAATTTTATTTTCTATATACATTCTTTAGATATTGCTGAAAGTAGAAGTTTCCCAAGATAAAGATAGTAATTCACATATCACAATGACAGTCCAGAAAAGATTGTTTTTACCAGCAGCTAAACATAGATGGATCTCAGCTGCTTGTTTTGTACCAACACAAGCAGATGTGGAGAGGGAAACTCTTGTTTGTGGAGATAAAGATGGATCAGTTCTGCTGTATTATCTGAATAACAAAAGTAATGCAGACATTGTAGAGGTTTGTAGCTGTGATACTGTTGAGATGAAGTATTTATTCATTTTTATCTAGCTATGTTACATTTCATACCTGCTTTAACCATTACCCCAAAAGATATTATTATTTTATCAATGATAATGGCATGATAAAAAGTAGCAAATTCATTATCTAAATAATCCATCTAGGCATATTAAATTTTTTTTTAGCCTGACCAAATGTTTGTCAAAGTCCACGGCAAAGCTGGTACAACTTTTATTGGCCATAGAGATGGTTATATTTACTCAGCTGGTAGAGATGGTTTTTATAGGCAATGGCAGATCCAAGATGGCAGTTTGGTTCAGCTCCATGGTTGTAAGGTATGGTGGTTAGTTAGCTTGTTTTGTCTTTTCACACTTATTATTTTAAAAATATTTTTTGGGGGCATTATATTTTTGTCTTATAAACTTATAGGTTGTCAAAGGTTTTGAATGGATTGAAAAACTTGAATGGAATCAAGATGACCTTTTAGTCTATGGATTTTTGTCAGTAAGTCTTTTTTTTGTTTGTTTCATAAGCATCTATAAAAAATTTACAAATTGTTAAGATTCAAATCTAAAATATTGGTTATTCAAGGTGTCTCACATTCAAATCTTGATGAAGGTTTAGATTTCTAAATGGACATTTTTAATTATATTCATGAGTCTACCTAACATTAATGGAGACCTAAACTTTGTTGGGGAAAATATAACTGATTGGTCATTGTCCCCTTTTGTTAATTCTTGGCGACAGAATCAGTGACCCTAACATCACCTGATTCACATGTATTGCCAGGTCTCAAAAGGGACCTCTTCGCAATGACTTGTGTTGTTTCATTGAAAAGAAATTTTTAAAATTATTTAGCTTGCTCATATTTTAGATTAAAAAAAAGTTATTTTAATAAATTCATAAATTTAATGTATTTTTATCCAGTCACAGTTTGTAGTGTGGAGTGTCAACTACAATCAGTTGGTCATGGCAGTCGTATGTGGTGGGGGTCATAGGTCATGGGGCTGCTCTCATGAAGACGGTGTCATGAGATTTGTGTACCTGAAAGCAGGTAGCATCTACATGGTGGACAGAGGTCATCTATCCAAGCAAACAATACTACAGGTAGATTAAATAATGTACACTTAGACTTGGTCTAGTGATTTATTGTATGTAGATATTGTAGAAATAATATTTAAACCTGTTTTAAACAATATATTTGTATTGTTATAATTCATTCAAGTAATATTGTACTATAATAGAAATGTAAAATGACAATACTGAATTGTTGAATTAATCTTTTAGGCCTTTTTTTTTTCTTATTAAGAAAATGTCTACTTAGGCCTAGTTGATATTTTATTTTAAGCCTGCCTTACATGGGAGAGAAGTCTGTGATGTCAAGATTCTACATACTATAGAGAATGAGTTATGTGGACTGGCACATATAGTCTGTAGTGCTAGTGAAGACAATACCATTAATATTATAATGTTTTCAAGTATCCTTTCTCAAACATATTTATAGTTTTCTATAGTGTTGCAATAATCATTCATGACTCAAATACAAATGTATGCAGATAATTGTTGTTTTTAGCTTCACTTCAGAGAAAAAAAGGAATGAATGTGTTGTTAACCCCTCCAACTCTCTTATTACTTCTTTTTTTTAAAAATAAATTAGTACATAGTTTATCTACATCTCATTTTGTGACTCCACTTCTTATCAATGATTTAAACACAGTTATATTATAGTTTCATGAAATAGTTTTTTTTTTGTAGAAAAAATTGTTGAGTTTTACAATTTTTTAGATATTAAAGGTTATTTACACTCATTTTTGTTTTAAAAAAATGTTTAATCCTTAATCAAAACTTAGAAAAAAGTGGTTACATTTGCTGGAGCCCTCTGACTACTATAAAAGGTCATTTGTCTAGCGTAAGGGCAATCACTGTCAGTAGTAAAATCCACCAAACTCAGCTTCCTCATCAGTGTGATAATTCTCATGGGAATAAAGATCAGAAAGATGACATTCATTTTCTCATATTCTCTGGTGGAGGTCGTGCAGAGATACGAGCATGGAAGCTTAAACTTGTTAGAGCTAGTAAGCCTAAAAGTGATCAGTTTGTAGAGATAGAATCTAATTCTTACATGGACATGAGAAAGAAGGGGCAACAAGAAACTTTCCAAGAATATTCCTCAAAGAATGGAAAAATGTTTCCATCCGTGCCTGATCCTTTTACCTGCTCCTATGAGCATCTATCCACTCATTTTCTTGGAGAGTCAAGACACAAGCAGCAGTATTCTTCTTGGAAGACTCGCCGGCTTTGTCTAGACCCAGAGACACGCATAATGTCTCTTGCTGCTTCACCTCTGTTGGATCTAATAAATTGTAGTCAGGAAATATTATTGGCCGCAGAAGGCTTCTCAAACTATCATGTTCTGTCAGCTGCTGGATCGGATGGAAATTTTAGGTCAGTTTTTTTAATATTTTAATGTTTTAGGTTTCTAGTGTCAAGGTGAATAGCTTACTAGTACAAAGTATTCTTGTCTAATTTAATTCAAAATCTATTTTTCTTGATGGACTTTTAATACATTTTTTGAAACATTGCTTTTGAATGGCACATTGGTATTGAGTGTGTGTGTGTGTTTCTTAGGTTATATGTAAAGGGAGTATTTATTATTTGAGAGAGAGAGCATTAATTTAATGTTAGTCTTGTAGAATAATGCAAGACAAGTAGCACTGTCATAAGCAGTGTGAAGTATAACAGATTACTCCAGGATAATACCAAAGTGTTAAGATGTGTTTTGATAATAAGTTAGATTTGTTTTAAAAATGTTAAGTTTATTTCATTTTATCTTAAGTTAAATTTCTCTCTATTGTAATAAAAGTTTTTGTTTTGTTCACGAAGAAGTTATTTAAAGTTTTATAAGTTAAAATATAATACCCCTTCAGCAGTTTAGTTGTCAATCAGCAGTTTGGTGCTACAACTGTCAGCAACACATATCTTTCATGCTTTTAGCTTGGTCAGTGCACTCTGGTCCAATCTCTTTTGTGGACATGTGGTGAGAGGGGATTTCTGGGAAAAGGTTTCTGTGCTGCTTAAAGTAATCAGCAGACCCAACTCAGCAACACAGCTTGAGTTGGGTTTAAAATTCAAGCCCCCCCCCCCCCCCCCCTCAATAGATAGCCACTCAGCCACACATCTTAAAGTTTTATTTTAGCATTAGACTTTCACATTGATAAAATAAAAAAGACTTAGAAAAATATCAACCAATAACAAAAAAAATATGTGAATTTGTAAGATTAGTTTGATAGTTTTTAAGTAAAAAGTTACCATTTTTAATTTCAGAGTATTTCTTTTTGATGAAAGATGCACCAAGTTTAAACTCCTGCTCAAGTCTGCTTATCACCACGGTTGTGTGCTGAAAGTAGTACATTATATTCACAAAATTAGTGGCTTAAATATTTCATTTGCCTTCTCTGCTTCTACAAATGGACAAATTGTAGTTTGGTCACTTGGAGATCTACTTGACCATATGACTTCCCAACTGTTCTCAAGAAGCCCTGTAAGCTCTAATGTTGGTATAACCACACAAAGCGAACCAGAAAACTCTGAGAGTTCTGCTGAGGAGGACGAAGATGGGGATTATACTGATTTCTTGATTGGCTCTACTGACCATGTCACAAAGGAAGAGAGGAGTCCATGCTGTGTTTTCTCAGCTAACCAATCAGGCATCAACAGCTTACATGCTTTACAAATTTCTGGTTTGTATTTTTCCCATATTTATTTAGTTTTAAAGAAACAACTTGAAGAAAATTAATTGACATTAAAACTGCCTTTGCTCTGGTGCCCTACTTTGCCCCCATCTGATGTCATTCTAGAAGACCACTGAAGTTTTGATCTGAAAAGTGATACCCTTTATATCAGAAACTATGTCTGTTGAAATGACTTCAAGTGTATTTCACCTATCCCTTAGTCTGTTGAACCATTGGGGCACCACACCAGATGTGTTGACTTTCTCCATTCCTCTCTGTCTTTCGCCATGGATAGAATTTCTTTCAATGAAGGGCCTATCCATTCTTTGAAGTTTTCTTACCAAGGATGTTAAAATGTGAACAAAAACTCCGACTACTAGTTCTGTACTGTAACTTAATTATTTACTTGCAAGTTTCTTAATCTTTATAATATCAACTGAATGCTGACTTGAATTATTTTAAGTTCAACATCATGCCAAAAACAATTTTCATATTTTCATAAGTCTGGAAACAATGAGATTTCATTATTATATCTTAAATTACATATGTTTCTTCAAAAAAATAAGATTATTACATCCTACTAAAATCCATGTGTAACCTAATCAAACATGTAATTAGTTTTGTGGCTGAATCAAGCATTATTACTTTGCTTTAAGTCATCTAGAAAAGTACTTATATGAGTTTGTCCTAGTATATTGAATAAGAAATATTGGGTATATCGTTTTCATTATTTTATTATATCTTACATTAAATATAAAAAAAAAAAATGAATTAAATTTTGTTTTCTGTTACCTTTAGATTCTAGATTACTGGTAGCATCTGGGGGAGATGATAATGCTGTCTGTGTACATTTGCTTGAACTGGACAATGGCTCACTCAAGTTGGTAGCAAAAGGCATTAAACCTGATGCTCACGCAGCCCAAATAACAGGTTAAGTTCTATAGTGCACTTGCTTTAGATTTACCTACGACAATACATGATATAGAGTTTCTCTTTCTCTCTATATAAATATTGCTCTGTATACTGTTCATTTTTTTCTAAACAGCAATTTGGTTAGTTTCTTCCAATTTATTAATTTCTGCCTCCATTGATCAGAGAATAAATGTATGGAGCATACAATGTACAGAAGATAATCTTATTGAAGTAAGTTCTTGAAATAGATTAGCTTGTGAATGTATTCCCTTCAGTTAATAGTGCTTATTGTTTTGCTCAATCAAATATTTTCATAGTTTCAGATGCTGGCTAGTAAATATATCAATATTGCTAATGTGACCAACATGGATGTACAGGTTCACAGGTGAGTTCGAATACTAAAACAAACTTTGTCAGGCTTGGCTGCACAGTGATTTGAAAATGTAGTTTTCCTTCCAAGATGAACAGAAGGTTCAAGAAAATCCTATCATGATATAAACAAGTACAACTGACTAGTAAAACTAAATTTTCTGTGAAATTCAAGAATATTACAGTGACATCTAGAAAACTTTGTTAAAAAAAACTATAAAAAGTAAAAAAGCACATCCCATAAGGCAGTCTCAGAGAGAATGATGCCAGTCAAGTCTTTTGTTTACTGGTCTGTTAGTGTCACATTTCAGTGTGTAAGCCAGAAGAAAGAGACCTAGTCGCAGGAGAATAAAGCTGATCAGGTTATTGGGTCACTCTGTGTGTGTAATGAAAGGAAAAAACAACAACTTGTTTATTGGAAGACTAAATCTAGATGACCATGATGTAAATAAATGTAATTTAGAAATATTTAGAACTAAGATAGAAGGTCAAGTTAGAAGTTTAAGAAACTTGAAGTTAACAATGATGTAAACAATCTAGAAAAGCCTATATATATATATATAAGGACTAAATAAGCTATCAGGGTCATTGTTCCAGGTTATTGTTTGGTGTTCTTAGGTGGATATTTATTAATCCATGTGCTTTATTTATTCACTGATATTGTCAGTCAAGTTATTATTCTAATAGTACAACAGGATTCATATTTTATGTTTGTTCATTGCTGGATTATTTGTTTATTGAATTGAGTTTGAAAGCATTGAACTTAAGTAAAATATATTCAATGATGTGTTCATCTAGAGACATAGGGGTATTGGGAATGCACAGTCTGCCAAAGAGCTTACAGCTAGCAGCAAAAAGTTGGCTAGAAGAATTCGTGACAGTTTAATGATCACTCAGTGTGTATCTACATTGTTTCATTCGTTATTCTATCATGAATTGATTTTAGAAATAGTTAACATTCAATAAAAAGTTAATAATTAGCATGTTATCATCAGGAACTTATTTGTTGCAACTCAATTGAGAGTATATCTATTATCCATTTATCAGCATCCTCAGTAACATGCAACACACTTACAATGTTCTAGTTAACTTACTGCCCTTTTCAATTGTTTTTTGGTCATTCTGTTAGCCATGTGCTTTACCACTCAGCCATCACACACTCTAATCTATACATAAATCTAGCCAGTATATACTTACAAGTAATTTTCTTTTTAATGAATGAAATATATTTTCTGTTTTTTTTTTTGTCCAGGGATTCTGTGTATGTGTATATTGGAGGAGAAGGTATTTGTTTGTACAAGATTCAACTTGATCCAATCAAGTCCACATGTCAGAAGAATGATTTACTAAGTGCCACAACTTAAACATATTTAATAAATAAATAAAAAAAACATGACTATTGATTCTGCAATTTCATTTTATTTAAAAAAATGTAAACAAAAACAGTGATGCCATAGTTAAAAAAACCCAGCAGAAACACTTCTATTACAAAAACAGTCACTATTTTGGTGTGTTGGGTGCAAAAAAAGGGAGAGGGTCATAATGATCACCTTGTATAATTACTGTTACTTTTGTTGTGTTTACCTTCACAGTTGTTATTGGTAACACATCAACATTCATGTGTCTTGAAGTAGGTTTGTATAACATTCTGATAATTTACCTTTTATTTTAGTACAAGAATAACAGAAAATAAATCTATACATCTATTTAAAATAAAGTTGGATCTGTTTATAGCTTTAAAAAAAATAACTATAGAAGACATCCATTACAACAAATACCCATCACTAAATATTATGAATTGCTATTTGCAAAACTAGAAGTTTTCTCCATGGGATCAATAGGCATACTGTTTTCATAAATTGTTTGTGAATTGAAACATATTTTTCATATTATATTTTTATTCTTTGATTGGCTTATTCCTAATCCTCAAAAAGACGTTTTAGATTAATTGCTTTAAGACACCGAAAAAAAAACAACAATTTATTATTATGCTTCAAGATAATTATTTGACAAAGGATATTGCATCAAATAAATATATGTAATGTATTCTTTGAATTTCAGTACAAGGCAGGATGGCTGCCTGGTTGTGCAGTATGGTTAGGACTAGGATGTAGATTATCTTCAACTCTAAAAGATCCAAAACATGTAAAGCATGTTGTAAAACAACCCATAAGCTAGGACGTATTCCTACAAATGCTCCTTCTTCATAGTGCCATTAGAGCATTGATCGGGTTGCATGAATCAGCCAAGAAAACCAATGAGTTAAAGCCTCTAACATGCAAGACTAGATTGAAAAATGGATATACATAGGACATAATTATCATCTGTTAAAGGAGGGTCTGTAATTTATAAGATTATAGAATGACACTTCAATAAGTGTTGTCCTTAGGCATGAGTATTACTGCTCACTTACCCCATGGACCATTAAGTCTGAAAATGTTTAGAACAAGTTTGAGTGAATTATGAGAGGGGATATGTTGAAAGGCAATTAACTAAAGATGTTTGAACACCATGTGAGTAGTGAACAATTAATAATAATTGTTTTAAAATATGATTCACAATAACAAAATGGCATTCCATAGAAAAATGACAAGGATCTCACTATTAGTCAGCAGTTTTCACTTCATAATTGTAACAGAGTGAAAATAACAGTCAAACATCAACAAGACTGATTCAAAACCTTTATCACTAACCTGATACACTGACTCAATAAATGTAACAGTTTTAATAAAATGGAAATAGAGAAACAAAGCAAAAAAAGTTTCAAATAGACACAAATGACTTTTTTTTTTTTTTTCAGAATATTTTTTTCATTGGATCTAATGTTGGTGAAGTGGTTATACATTAGACTACACTTTTTAGATGTATATCATTGAGTGGAGTTTTAAAAGTTTTCACTTATTAAGAATTTAAATATGTATCAAAAACAAAACAGAGGTAATAACAAAAATCTACTATTAACACAACTAAACAATTTTGTTTAAAATAAGGACTCCGTATATCAGACCACATTTCACAGGCAATTAGTGCCAAAAATATTTTGATTACAAAATAGATGTTAGAATACATATGGCTACAAGATACAAATGTTGCTTATTACATGGTTACAACACTTAAATAAAACATTCAATACAGGTCAGAAACAAGAAATAACAGTGAGTAACAGCAGTATTGTCCTTTGTCTAAATACTGATGGTGTAATCATATAATAATGAACTGGATTTGTGCAAAATATTATTTTGTAAATCTCATAATATCAAATAAAATAAACATTCAATAATGTTTATTTAACTATTAATAACAATGTAATGACTTTCCCAAAAAAAAATACCAGTAATATGCAGAGATCATGTGACGTTTTATTATTATTTAAATCATTAAAACACAAAGTTCAAAACATTGTTTCATTTTCAGACAATTTTTAAAACACTCAATTCTAATAAGTAAAAGATTCAGGAAAAAAAAGTTTAAGTTTCTAATCCTGGAGTGTAAAATAAATCACTTTACAAAAAATGCTTATTAAAATGCATACATTTAAAAAATGAACCACAGTTTTCTTAAAGCCAAAATTTATAATTACAGACTAATAGAAATAAAGAGAGCATCAGTAATAATTTAAATAGAATGAATGGATTGCATATAAATTGTATAACAAGGCAGTGGTAACAAAACAATAGTCTGTATAATGATTTAAGTCAACTTAAAGAAACAAATAATACTGAAAGCCAAAAAGATAGGATGTTTGGAACTTAGCACAAATCACTGTTCCAATAACAAAATATACCGGAATGATAATCTAAAGTATAAAACATGCTGAATATCTAATCAAGTACAGTTAACACAGTGATATCAGTAAATGAAAATACAACACATTTATAAAATTAATCACCTTGCTTCTGACACCATCAAATCAAATACTGAATGTACAAGTGAGCTTAATGACATGTCAGTCTATCACAGCCATTATTCTTTCCTCTGCTCCAAGATTTTCAAAACTTCATCTTTTTCCTTCTGTGCTTTTGTCACCGCCAGGTCTATGTCACCTCGCACCTAAGGTATTTTTAAAGAATAGGTAAATTGTTAAGTGGATAAATATCAATCAGCAAAAATATAAGAACCTTTTCTTTTGAAGCAACAAAACATTGTAGTCCAATTGCATTAAATCCAGAACTTCTTCTAGACTGAGCTGTAGACTTGGAGTCTGGGCTATGGAAAAATTTAGCATGACACTCTCCTCAACTTCACTAACAAACAGAATGCAAGCTAAACTTGGTTGTTGAGAGATGATAGGGTCTGTTTGAGACGGTAGGGTCTGTTTGAGATGGTAGGGTCTGTTTGAGATGGTATCATTCACAAGTGTGAAACACATTTTCAGCTTAGTAGGTGTGAAGGGGTTTATCTGTTAAGATGAAGATTGCAGTTGTTGAGGAAGATGTTGATATTGTCCCAAACATTATTCATGTTCAATACTCTGTAACTAGATAGCTCTGTGCTTCCTTACGTCCCCAGGCAAAGCTATTCTTCTTTATATTTACTACTAGTCGACCGGCAGCGTAGCATACGCCACTATTTTGCAGGGCCGGCCTAAGGTGACAGCAGTGGGCTTTGCACTTATGCGACCGCATTGGGCCCCACACTTTCATAGGACCTGTGCTAATTCTATGTGTAAATTATTAAATTAAACCATTTTATAACTTATAACAGATTTCTCGCGGCTGCCTGATTTACCAGGAGCTCCTGGCAATCTCCTAAAATTGCAAAATATATGAAAAAGTCATGGAAATATCCAGAAATTATTGAAAATCTTTTGAAAACTCATACAAATCTCATGAATATATAGACAAAAATTGTCATTTTAGAGTGTCATTCAATATGGAAAACGCCAATCCTACGGGCGATAAATAAAAACGGCATTATGCATTAGCCATAATTGTGTAATCTGGTGAAAGAAGCTTCTCGCGCCTCAAACTAATGAAGAATTACTTTAGTTCAACAATTCTCATAGATAGATTGAAACATTTGTATGTATTTGCTATTGAGTGTGATCTATGTAGGAAATAAAATTTTCATGATACACTGTATGACTTCGCTACACGCAAGGCTCATAAAGTTCCTGGGATAACTCTATCCGCAGAAATAAAAGAGTGATCTTTCCTTTACTTCTTCTTCTCGTCCAAACTCTTGAGCGAAGAAGAGAATTATATATATAGATTAAGTGTCATAGCTAACGGGTCTATCAGTTTAAACTATTAATGATCCTGTGTTTGACTTTTTGTTTGATATTTTGGTTTTATGTATGCTCATGTACCAAAATAATTATAATAGGAAACCATTGCTCATCTTCTAAGCACTGCTTTTATATTTGATTAATAATTCAGTTCCAAGAAAGAGGATAAAACTATAATTATCAACAGAAACAAATTAATTAACTTTGTAATTCTTAAAGAAAAATTATAGTATGACAGAAAAGAAAATTAATGTTAAGAAGATTCTAAACTAAAGTGTGAATTATTTAATTTAACTTGTATGCTAAATGAATGGGATGGCTGCCTGGTCGTGCGGTTTTATTGCTGGACTGTCGTTCGGATTTATCGATGGTCGAGAGTTCAAACCCATCCCGCTCCCATCCCCGTCGTCCTGCGGGAGGTATGGACTAGGAAGTAAACTATCTTCAACTCTGAAGGAACATCCGAAACATATAAAAATTTTACAAAACATTTTACAAACATGAAATTCATGAACAAAAAGTGAAACAAAGTTGATTTGAGTTCATTTCTTTTTTACTTTGTATGTCATGAACTCTTATTCTCATGTCTATATTTCAAACAATAAACTACTCACCTTAGCAACATACTCTGGGTCATCAATCTGACCTATATTAGTCATGACATTGTAATAGGCTCCCCATACTCCAGTCTCCAAGATTCTTGCACATGTCTAGGAAAACCAAGCATAATTCAATCCATTGAGGGCATAGTTGGTGACAATTTCTCTATAAAATCAGCTCTGCTAGCAGTTTTAAAAATGCAATTTAAAGAAGATCTTATACATTAGACCAATTTAAATTCAATGTTACATATCATCAGTTATGGAGTGACACATTTTGGAGTTGCTTAAATACGTACTTGCAGATCAGATTTACAATTCAGATTTCCTATCTCTGCAAGCTCAAGTAAATATGGCCACATTTCATTGGCCAGTTGGGCCACACACATTGGAACCTGAATGGCAGTCATCAAACCTTGCTTCATGGCTTCTTCTCTTCTGCAATGTTTGAAAATATATATTTCTTAATTACCTGTTTTTTTTTATTTATAGAGCCTAGTTTTTGCTTTAAAAAAAAGCAAGCCAAAATAAACAAATGTGTGCAAATACTAATCATACTTTTCCTAAGCTATTTTTATGCTTTGATATTAAGTAAACAAAAGAATTTAGGCTTCAAATTTACAATAGATATAAAAAAAACTAACTTCCCAACTCATTTAGTTAGTTGGGGAAGAAAGATTCTGTAAAGCCAGCTCTCTTTACTTACTCCAATCTTATGTCAACGGACTTTAAAATTCAAGAACATGAAAATAATCCGACTAGCATTTCAACCTTATGAATATATTACATATGAAGAATATAGCCTACTGCCTAAACTGACCATCTGAAGGGATATATTTGCACTTATAATGATATGAATTCTTCAGAGAAGCCAATAAAGAGTTGGTTCTTAGTTTTGTTAATCATCAGATCAAAGGAACTTAAAAATTTTTTTAAAGACGTTTATTATTAGGTTCCATCATAGCAATGAAGATATTAATTATTATAATGATATTAATAAGATCTAGTGAATAAAATATACACAATTATTTAAAAATAAAGGCCTTTAATAAAATAAATGTTATTACAATACAATTTTAAATATATATATATATATATATAAACTTGTCTTTCTGGAAGGAAATACCAGCATTGAAAAAAAAAATGGTAGTAAATACTTACTCTTTCTTTTCTGCCTCTGTTTTCTTTGGCAGTTTCATAGCAAGCTGCACAAACACATATTACCATTACAAAAACAGGAGCTACATGACTATAGCATATTTATTCTAAGATTTTTGTTTTTCATATGAATTGGATAACCGATTGCTTTTGTAATTTTAATTAAAGTGTAAATGGAATAATGGACTATAAACAGCCAGATTTTTTTATTGACTTAAAAAGCCTAAAATGTCAGATGCATTACTTTGGGAAACAAATCGATTAATTACAATTATTTTTGTTTATCAATTACCCTAAGCAAATAATAAAAGTTTATTACAAAAAATAATATAGGTTCACTGTACCTTCAAAACAACAAACATAAAATAGACCTAAAAAGGCAAACTAAGTACATTTTGAATGGGTACATCTTATTGGTGAAGAAAGCCCTGGGCTTACAATAAATACTAACCATATATTCACTGAATGCTGCTGCATCAGCATCAATGAAAGGAATCAGATCTTTCATGCCTTTATATAATGGTGGAATCAACTTTCTCATCCTTTCATCTAAAGCAGCAAATTTCTTATTGCCGTAAGTTAAAAATCCAACCATTGAACCTAGAGCAGCTCCCTTTTGGTTTGGAACAAACAAAAAATTAATTTCTAACTATGACAATCAATGCACTTTATCACTAAAACAATCAGAGAACAACATTTACAGACACATATGCAGACTCTGGAAAAAAACATTATAAAAAAGAAGAAAATGTTTCAAAGTATAAAAAAAATAATAATTAAATGCAAGAACTTACAAGAGATGCAGCTAAGGCAGCTACTGATCCACCCCCAGGAGATGGAGACCTTGAGCCTACAGTTAGTATGAAGTCTTTAAGGTCCATGCTGACTAGAGGCCCTTCTCTTTCAGTGTGTATCATATATCTGTGCATATCAATACAAAACTAGACTAAACTTTCATCTTAATACAAAACTAGACTAATTTTTTATTTATCTGTGCATGCCAATACAAAACTAGACTAAACAGTGGCATATGTATGTGTTAATACAAAACTAGACTAAACTTTCAGGTGTCTGTACAAGTCAATACAAAACTAGACTTAACAGTGGCATGTGTCTGTACATGCCAAAACAAAACTTGACTAATTTTTCCTGAATCTGTACATATCAATGCAAAACTAGAAAAAGATTTTATTTTATGCCAGCATATTAAAGCTAACAATACATAAAAAGTGAAATATTTAGCCTCAACATACATTCCCCTACTGTCTTTAGTTTTGATAAATTAAGTTTGGCTTTTAAAAATAAAGGGGATATAAATATTTACTTACTCAATAATCCTTTCTTTAGGGTTAAAACCACCCAGTGAGTTTAGACCTAATCTGTTGACAACCTATTAGAATACATAATAGTTAGCATTTTTTGTTTATTACATATTTCCAATGACACTAATTATGGTATAGAATTTTTTTTTTCTTACCAATCTCAATTTTTGATCTTCTTCCAAAATAAAGAGATTCTCTTTTTTCATATAATACTCTGCAGCATTCATCATGGCCTTCAGGGGAATGAGACCGACAATTTGAGATCCAACCACAGCTATATTTAGTTCCTGTTATTAAAAAAAAAGCAAGAAAAAAATGTAGGCAGCAATAGTTTAATTTATCCAAACACCAAAACAATGTTCATAAAAACTAATTTGGATTTTATTTATTGAATGGTTTCTGAATGTTTGAAAAAAAAAAAAAGTAAATATTTCTTTCCACAATTTCTTAATATTTCAAAACTATGTTCTTGAAATAATTATAAAAAGGATAGCAAAAAAGTATTTTAAGAAAAATGATTGTCCTTCTTTGAAATTGTATGCTAAAAATGTGACACTATTTTGAAAAAGTATAAATACAAATATTTCTATATTAATTGAACTATAGATAGTTTTCTTCCTTTTCTAAACAATATTATTTTTGTTCTTGAAACTCTAAGGGTCTTTGTTTATATGAATCTAACATAAAACAAATACAATGAAAAGAATCAATTTGAGTTTGTACCTGAGCATCTTTAACACATTCCTCAAAGACTTCATGTATACTAGTAACCTCAAAGTCTGTTATATTCACAGACACTTGGGCCATGTTTGCCTCCTCTAAGTACCAACCTATTGCCTGTACACATTTTAATCTTCCAGGCTAAAATTACAAAACGAAAAAAAATAATTTTAAATCATATAACAACTCACATAAAATTTTATTGGTATTTTAATTTTTAGTAATGTTAATTTCAGGTTTGAAAATGCTCATCTTAAAAAAACCAGAGGAACTAGAGATAGTAGTATCAATTTGTTTACTGACTGGCTTTTACAAACAAAACATTTTTACCAATATCAAACATGTAGTGAAAAAAAATATTTTTTTTCTGAAATAATTATGCAGAGATAATACCATAGATTTAAAAATGTGCCAATCTCCCCAAATAATTTTACACAGACAAAAAAAGTTGGTTAAAGGTATAAAAAAAAATTAGGTGAGGAATAGTTAGTGGCAGTCAAGGATGAATGAGTCTGGGTTGTTTACCTCACTGTCCCCCCTTCCATTTTCCCTGATGTTGAGTGCTATTCTATGTGCTTGTTCTTTTGTGGCCAGTAAATTAATATTGTAGGCAATTAGGAACTTCCTGGCTCCAACTACCGTTGCTCCCCATGTAGGCACAAAGTCGGGCAAACCAAAGTCAGGTTTCCACTGAGGATCTTTCAACTAAGTAAACAAACAAACAAAGAGAGAGAACAAAAATGTAGTCAGCCATGATTAAGGTTATATCAAATCAATAATGAAAAAAAAGAGCTGCAATCATCTAAAGGAACTTGTTAAATAATCAAAAAAGATTTTTAAATTTACTTTAAAAAAATGCTATTTCATTTATTTAATCTTAATTGAAAGAAGGAAAATTTGTTGTTTTTCAAACAAAAAGATTTTGGTCAAATTCACAAAAACAAACAAGTGTGAACTCTCCAAATGTGTAGATATTTAAATGTAGTTTAAATTTAATTCTGGGTATTTTATGTCCATTATTATTACTTTCATACCAGACAAAAAATAAAAGAATGCAACAAAAGCTTTAAATTACTTGCCTTGTCAGGCAGTGCTTCATATTCCCCAGCCCTAATTTGTGGTAATGTTTTTCTGTATTCTGTCTCCGATGCAGCTCCATACAAGAAAACTAAAGAGGAATGATTCAATACAAAATATTTAAAAAAAAAAAGTTTTCCAAAAAGGGATTCAGCCAGTGTTTCTACTTGAGTTTAATATTCCCGTTTAACTCTTTAAGTATGAAAGTACTCCATGGGAATAACTTCACTAGTGCTAGCGAGTGAAACATTACTCTCAGCGAGTAACTTCAGATAATATTTATTTCACTATCTTTTTAATATTAAACATTTTATTGCTCTTGTTGTTTTTTGTTTTTTTTCACTGTGATTTTTCAATATTAAATTTATAATTAAAATGTCAAAATCTCTCAGTATATTGATTTCCTTTTTTTCTGTACTCAGTTTCAACTTAATAAAAACAAATTCTTGAATAATTTATTTTATTTATTACACTTTTGTAGCCAATTCATTATCCTTTAAAATAAAATAATCTAGATTATATCATAAAATAAAAAGCTATGTTAGTTATAGTAACTCTACCCACTTGCATATTATAATTAAAATTACATTTTTTCAGGATCTAAATAATAAGCAATGAAAGAATTAAAGGAATATTTAAAATTAAGGATTATAGGTAAATTATGTGAGTCCATTACTTCCTTGCATTCTTATTTTATCTTAGTGAAAGATTTTTGTTAACATAGTTAAAACATGAATTCAAATATTGCACATTTAATTGGTGCAAAAGAGTTATAAATTAGTACAATCCCCACATTTACTTGAAATAAATATAAAATTAAAATTGGTAAAAGTAAACCAATGGAACTATTGTAATCCAAGAAACAAGAAAGAAATTGAAAATAATGGCCATAATCAAGTTTCAAAACAACCAACCACCTCTACTTTCCCAATGTATGTCAGCTACACATTGGAATTGGGTAGACTCAGAAGAGCCCTAAAAATTTCAAAATACCAGTCTTCACTGAGATCTCAACTCAAGACCCCTTATTTCAGATGGCCAGTGCTTTATCACTCAGCCACCATAATCAATTGTAGAGGGGGTTTATATTTAAATATAAAACCTGAAACTTCTCAAATTTTGAATGAGTTTGCTTTAAAAAAAGCAAAAGAAATAAATTGTCTGTAGTACCTGGCACCCCAAGCTCAATAGCGAGCCTTTCGCCAAACATTTTAGCACACCTTACACAGTCTTCCATGTTAACATCTTGAACTGGAATAAATGGGCAGACATCTAAGGCACCCATCCTTGGATGCTCTCCTGTATAGAGAAAAAGCATTCAAAATATCTCTTGATTATTATTAACTATAAGACAAATTAAAGCAAATAAGATAAATTTTTGCTGTTCTTTTTTATTTAAAATATCTCTTGGAAATAAGCTAGAAAATTTTTAACCAAATGTTATCACCACAATGAGATTATAAATCATTCATGATGAAAAAAAATGAAAGAAAGATTGATATTTGGCATTAAAAGGGGATGTAAATAGAATGCTAACTATTGCATTAATTAAAGTGAATAATTCAAAGGATAGTTTAGATAAAAACATTTAAGACACAGTTGTTTAACTTCCTAAACAGGTGGTTACAGTCAGTTAAACAGGAGGTCACGCTCCAAGAATCTTCTTTGCCTTGAAAATTTGAAATCTAATCAAATTATTTTTAAAGTTTTTATTTAACTCAAGTAAAGTGCATTAGCTTTTACTAACATTGGTTATCTCTTTATTCGTGCTTGATAAAACATCTCTCATACTAGATGATATGACAACTGTGGCTATGTTTGATATCAGAAATGGACTAACCAGTTGATAAAGTAAAGTAAAGAAGTAAAGTAAAGAAGTAAAGTAAAGTAAAGTAAAGTAAAGTAAAGTAAAGTAAAGTAAAGTAAAGTAAAGTAAAGTAAAGTAAAGTAAAGTAAAGTAAAGTAAAGTTAAGTTAAGTTGTCTTTCAGACCTTAGGGCAGATGATATAGAGCTCATGTCTAGGGTCAAGGGTTAATAAGCGTCACATGAGCAGCACAATGAACAACTGCATTTACTATTCCCAAATAATGTCAGGTACTTATTGAGTGGTTGACTCTGAGGTGCCCTAAAAATCCCAAAATTCAAAGTCCTAAACTTCAAAGGGATTAAAAAACCAAGACCCTCTCAACCAGGCTAAGCACTTTACCACTCAGCCAATATAAGTGAATACCACTGATGTAAATTTAAAGATTTAAATTAGATATAAAAAGAGGAATTACCTTATCTTCTTATCTTATAAAATACAGAAGTTACTTCAAAAAAGAAGAGGATTACCTTGGTGAGTTCTCATATCAATGAGCTGATGAGCTACTCTGGCTGCATTCATAGCCCCTTCCACCACAGCATCTGGACTTCCAACAAATGTGTACACTGTTCTGTTGGTAGACTGTCCAGGGTCTACATCTAAAAGACTGCAGCCTGGAGTTTGTGCTATTGCTGCAGCTATGGCTTCAATAGTCTAAAAAAAAATGATATACAAACCACAAATCCAATAACATAATGCATAATGAGATTTAAAAAATTAAATAGTGAACCATGATTTAAGAAATAAAGAAAATATGACATTGACAGGTACGACTATAGAGATTACTGTGTTTGGACAGCAATGTCTGAGTGAAAAGGAATTTTAAAGAACTAGCAGCAAGAAAACATTAAGCTGTACAGACTTCTTCCACATTCTCATTATTACATTAGAAGGTTCAGATGACTAATCCAATATCTGAAATGAGCTGCACAGTAGTTTCCAGCTCTCCATATAGTTTTTCTTCTTTTTTTGGGGACCTAGTTGAATAATTGCAGACTTGAAGAACATGGTCAGCATCTCTGGTGACACTCTACTAGAGCTAATTTCTATAGTTCCAATTTTCAGCTTCCAGAACACTCATCATTTCATTCTGTTGAGTGAGGTTCTGAGACCGAAAATAATATATTGGTCATGTCGGGTTGTACCATTGATGCTAATGGACCTGGTACAAAAGAGACTTAGAAGTGGGCAGGACTGTGGGCAGGTTGTTTACCATGCATACCACTATTATCACTTATAGAGAGATAAGATGATAAAGAAATAGCATGTTTGTTGTAATTAAATTTTGGCCTTACAGAGTATGTTAAAATAGAAATCAAATAGAAAATAAACTGAAATACTTATTAACCTTGGTTAGACCAATATTAGGATATATGTGAACCCTTTGTTTGGGACCCCACAACTCAAGGAAACATTGAGAAACTAGAACAGATGCAATGGATACCAGATCATATACAACTAGAAGGAAATGAGAAGGCTGACACACTCCCCAAGAGTGGGAGAACAAACTCACAATTAAACTCTGCACTCTATCCAGAAGAAATGAAGAAACTAATAGTCAATAAAAAATAAGAAATGGACAAGCTCTCATCCAAATCACAAGATGATGCTTATTATAAGCTATCCCAACAAGATCAACGTCTAATCTTTCGACTCAGGACCTAACACAACAGAATGCGACAACATGTGTACCGGAAGCTCAAAATTGGAACCAGTAAAATCTGCAGATATGGAGTGTCACCAGAGAATGACGACCATGTCCCCCAAAACTGCTCTGTTTACCAAGAGGGCCATACAAGACACTGGCCCCAAAACACCCCAATAGAAAGAAAACTATATGGAGAGCTCCCTGATTTGGAAACCACTGGGCAGTTCATATCAAGTATTGGTCTAGTCATCTGAATGCTCCAACATAAAAATGAGAACGAAGAAGTAGAAAGTAGAACAGATGCAAAATGAAGCTAATAGATTCATAAAAAATGAATATTCACTTTTAAACTTTAGTAACAACCATATAAGATCACTAAACTTAAGAGACACTTCAGGACAGAAGACTAAAAAGTAAAGAAGCAATAATACGTAAAAAAAATTGAATCATAACTTACAAAAATAAATTTAAAAAAAAAACTAATAAAAACCTCAGAAAGACACAAAGGCAAAGGCACATTTCTTATTCTGACAGGACAAATTTGTAGAAGTGCTCCTTCTTTCCTAGTGCCATTAGAGCATGGAACAGGTTGCCTGTATCAGCTAGAAAAGCCAATGACTTCTAAAGCAGAATTTAAGCCTCTAATTTAATATGCTAGACTAGATTAACACATGGATACATGTACCATGGCATAGGATATAATTATCTTCTTTTTTGAAACAACATAAGATAAGATAAAGTGGTTCATATTCATGCTAATTAAAATTTTGAGATCTACTAAAATTGGTTCTATATAGATCTACTATCTACAACTATGACTATGATCATAATTTTTATTAGCAGTCTACTCAGTCCTATTGAATCTATACATATGCTAAGAGTAGAAAAATTATTTTTTTTAAATTCACATTTTGATGGAAAGCTAGATATTATTATCATCTTCAACTCCATTTGAGGGAGCTAGGGCTTGAGAGATTCAAATCATCACTTGCAAAAGCCATGGACAGAAAACCTGCTGTTTTGCTTTATGCATATATGTTATCATACAGGCCAAGAATTTTGTTGTTTCACAGACATGGCGAGATGGAGATCAGCAAGTGTGGGGCAGCCTAAAAAAAAAGAAATACAGTTTCCTCTTCTTTCCAGCGGCGGGGGCACTGTGAGTTGAAGTATGGCTATAGCCATGCGAAATATGAGCTATAGTAGCTTGCTCAGGCCTGGACAGCCTCCACCACGGAGAAGCACAGTCAAGGCACCTCATGGACTCCCAGACTAGAGGGCTTTTTGGGACTTGTCACAGCATTCAAACCAATATTCCTTTTCTATTTTTTGGATCGTTGCAAGAGGATGATATATATTATATAGGATCTATCTATTTATTCTAGACCTATATTGTACAGAATTGAGTATAAAATCTATTAACTAGATTTTTGGTATTATAAGCTAGAATCTATGGCTATGCATTAATAATTATTTTATTGTTAAAAAAACAAGGTAATATGCAAGAACTTAGATTTATATTTACAAATAATAAAATTTTTAAACCTCTTTATTTCTTCCTTCAGAAAAGTTAGGAACACATTCAACAATCCTGGGCATGGTTGTAGTGAAGGAGTCAAGTTCTTGAAATCAAAGTAAGTAGGCCTACAAGTAGAACTTTTATATAGATTATTGTAGTTAATGTAGATCTATATAGTATATTCTATAGATCTTGACTCTACCAACTATATTATAGGCCTACCAATTGAGGTTAGGCTTAGCTCATAAATTTAGAATTTTAAATAAGTCTACTCTAGCTGGATATAGATCTAGATCTAATAAGAAAGTTAACTAAGAGTAAGACACTAACAAGTCTAAGTCACTGAGAAGCTAAAACTAGATTTTAATCTCTAGACCTAGACTAGTAGTAGTACTACTAGACTATACTGACTATAGACTCTATATCTAGATTCTAGATCATTCTAGATTCTAGATCTTGTTGTAAAGACGTGTAAGTGTAGTAGAGTGTCTATAACTTATAACTGAAACATCTTGAACATGTAGCCTACATTTTACAAACATAGATTTTATAACCTATAATAAGCCAGTTGGCAAAGTCTTAACTTAATTGTACATAGCTACACACTATAGAATAGATCTACTATAATCTACTACTACTCTAACACTAACAGACTCTATCTATGAAGTCTAGATCTATGTCTATGACTATCGAACATATGATTATGACATATTCATTGATTCAAATTCAATACATCTAGAATAATCTTGATCTACATTAACATATACCCTATAGACAGTGTCACAATCTTGTCTATGTGACTGTCGAGATGTGAAATGCGCTTCAACTTCAGTATATTAATTTATTATAGACTAGTCTAGAGACGCATAATATTATTAATTATTAATAGAGAATAGAATCTAGATACATAAAAATAAAATATGATAAAATATAGGCACTAGCGTCACTATAATAGATCTATTATAAATTCTATTTAACTACTGATAAGATTTGAAATTAGGGCGATAAGCAGCTCGACTTTAAGATTTGGGGCAAGGCTGCACAATGAGTCGTCAATGACAGTGACCATTCGCCTTATCCCTATTTATTACAGATTATTAACTAGGTCTAGGCTAAGACTAAGAAAGTGCACTCAGGAATTGCACAAAACGTCACCACGCTTCGTGGACCTTCCTTAGAGATATCGATGACGTCATCTTTTATGCTCTCTACGTTTACCCAATTCGTCCATTTTGGTTGTTTTCATAGGTCGAAGTTGAAAATCGCCATCAGAAGAAACATAAGTGGTAGAGCTAACCACTGACTCAACTGACTGCTTAATTAGTGCATTGAATTGTAAACAACTTTCAAATCAAATGCACAATATTTAAAGTAGGAACCAACTCTATCACCCACCATTGCTTGCATTATAACTGTTAAAACCAGACTAGAGACTCTAGTCACTCTAGACTGACTCTAGAGTAGTACTTGAAGAGTGTGTCACTAGACTGTGACTAGACTGAGTCTGAGACTCTTAGTCTCGTCACTCTAACTCTTAGTCTAAGTCAGTCTAAGTACTAAGTCCTAAGTGTGACTAAGAGTAAGACTTACTAAGACAAGAGTAAGAGTCTACTGACTACTCTAAGTTACTAACTCTAAGACTCACTAGTCACTACACAATCACACGACACAAGAGTCGAGAGTAGATTTTAAATTTTTAGATCTAGACTCTAGATCTAGAATATCATATAATCATATCGTCATATGATATTCTAGATCTAGAATCTAGATCTAAGATTCTTATCATTCTAGACCCAAGTCAAGACTAAGACTAGAACTGACTAGATCTAGATTAGATCTATGTTTGTAGTCTGTTACAGTCTGTAGTAATCTATCTTGATTATTCTAGAATTAAGAATATTATAATTGCACTAGTGACAAGTAGTGACTATTGCCACTACACTATCATTATTCATTATTATTTTATATTGATTATCATTTTCATTACATAAATCTAGATTATACTAATTATAGATCTAGATCAGTAGATCTATAATCTAGATCTATATCATAGTAGACTCTATATCATCTAGAATCTAGACTAGATTCTAGATCTAGATTAATTCTATCAATATCATTCTATCTTAGACTAGATCTATATTAGGTACTTCGATAAAAATTTCAAAATGATCACAATGCAATGGAACCTATTTGGTTAGATAGAGCTTGAGAAATGCTTTCCAATGATACCAATTTTATATTGCTGAGTTAATTGTGAGGGAAGTTATTAAATTTTTGGTGGCCAAAAATTAGCCTTCTTTAGCCTTTGTAAAGCAAAAAAAAATCTTTTTACCGAAACAACTGTCAGTTGAACTTTAATTAACTGTATTATAAAAAGTCTTAAAGATATGGGGTTGAAACTTCACACTCTTTTTCATTAACCTATATTCTGTTAAAACCAATTTAAAAAATAAGACCAAGCAATCAAATCTTTGAAAAAAAGTGAATTAATATATAAAAAAGGCTTCAACAAAAATACAAATATATGTGATTTTGTCATCATATGAGCCCAAAAATCACAAATAAAACAAATCAGAGATCTGTAGTGTGTTTTATTTTGTTTAATTATAATACTACTGTATTTAAATAGCTATTTATATGCATCAGATAGATAATTTTTATAAATTATAAAAGAAAATAGCACTGCGCAGAAAAATATTTGCTAAAATTTAATGACTACAAGTTTAATAAACTTCAGTTTAAACCTTTTTGTAAAGCACTGGCAATTAATGATTTTAAAATGCCTGAATTTAAATGCTTAAAAAATTAAATTGTAAATGAAAAATTTCTTGCATCGGACAATAAAATAAAAAAAGAAACCTTGCGATTTATTTAGAAGTTATTAAAAGATTTTTACTTAAATTTTTGTGCAGTAATAGCTCATCATTTTAAAAATATAATGTACTCATTTATTAACTATTAATTTACATGTATACTAATAGAAAAAAAAAAACACACAGGAAAAAAAAAAAGTTCGCAGAGCTAAAAATATGAAGAAAAAAAATTTAATATTTAATATTATTATTTTAAAAATATTTATTTTTACTTTAAAATTTGCACATTACAAAGTCATTATAATAAAGACACATTCCCTCACCATAATCTAGCATTTAAACATTATAGAAGTTAATCTAAATGAAAAATTCATATGTGTGTGCTTCTAAAAATAGGACGTGATAGATAGAAATTGACCATTTCCAGTAAATCACAGTGTTGGTTGTTACTAAAATTAAATAGATTTCTAAAGAGTGCGCCAAGCTACAAAGTTCAAATTTAGCACACAGATATATATTAACATGCTAAATTCAATAGAATTAGTGAGATTGTTGTAACTATAAACACTTTTATTTTATTTAAAAAATAAAATTTTACCCTTCTTAATTTTAATATCAAATATCTTTAAAGTGCGCCAAGTGAATTTAATGAAATTTGAAATATACACATTTTATAATATGATAAATTATTGTAGCAAACAGCATTGTTGTAACTTTTATAGGAAAAAAGTTGTAAAAATGTCATCTTTCACTTAAACTTTTATTAAGAAAAATTTAACAGATTGGCTTCAAAAGCAAATAAAAATGAGCTCTGATATCTTATGTTTACAAAAAGTAATCACAATTAGTCCTGAAATCAAATACAATGTGCTAAAACTTTGATGGAAATGACCACCCCTAAAAAAAAGGGTAAAATGTGCCATTTTTTGGGAGAAAAAAAATGGATCTAGGTCAGTACCTATCTCTCTCTCTCTCTCTCTATATATATATATATGAATATGGTTACCAGACATCTGGCAAAAGGAAGCTATGTCCTCCTTTTTGGGGTTGTGTCCTCCGTCCGGTAGGCATTGGCCTAAAGTGTAAAAATGTCCTGCCTTTTCACAACAATTGGATATTATCCATAAATTGGGTTTATTTTTTTAATATTTTCTTGATTAATTGCACAAACTCACTAACAGACACCAGAAAGATGACAATTTGTTGATAACCTCCTTCTTGAACAGGTGTTTGTTCAAGAATGTTCAAAAGAAACAAAAAGTACATCAAGATCTTCTACTGTTTAGTTTGCATTCTGAGGCATAATAATAAAGTTGAAAAGGCCTTTTTGTTAATTAGCGTCATTGAGCAAAGTAGGAAATACATCCTCCAGTGAGAGACACTTTTATTATAATGTACTATCTAAAAAACAAATCTTGCATGGAGTTCCACTAGTATGTTTGCTCTCTAATAATGTGCTGCTGGTAAAAATGTTGTGTCTGAGAAATACGATACTAAATATAGTTCTACAGCCTTTGATTGGCTGAAATGTTTCATTAAATACAATGTAATCCTAGATCTAGTTTTTAAACTTTACTTTTTTTTTTTTTTTTTTGTCCTCCTTTGTAAGGCTTTGTCCTCCCTTTTGTCCTCCTCTGACTCTGGGTCTGCTTGTGTTTAGTAACCCTACATTCTTCTTCTAGCCAGCTTTTTGCTGCTGAGCTGTCAGCTCTTTTGCAGACTGTGCCAAGGAAAAATAGTGTGCTGTTTTCTTCAGTTGTTCAGCACTGCCGTACAGGGTGTTGTTTTTTTTTGGGCTGGAGTGGTAGTAGGGTCTGCCTAAGGTGGATTAGGAAGGGGCATTAAAAAAGGATATGGTTTATGGTTTCATAAGGGTGGGCGCAGTGTCTACATAGGGGGAGTTGTGTGGGATTTATTTTATTGAGATGGTAATTTAACGGAGGTGTGTGTCCTGTCCTTAGTTGGAAGATTGTATATTGCTCTTTGCTCAAGTTTCTAGTGATATTACAATAGATATAGAGATGGACTGAATCAATACTTGTTGAAAAGATACATTCAAACACAAGCCATATAACCCTTCACAATTCGAACACAAGCCATATTATCCTTCTCATCTAATCAACTTCTCAAAACTGATTCAACATCAATGTTTTAATTTTTTTGATACCTTTGAATAAGGCCCATTAAGGAATCGGGGCAGAGTGCATCCACTTATCCCTTTGACTACTGTAAAGGATTTTTCTCAGCGAACAGGTGTGAACTTGGAGCTCCTCTATTCCCTTATTTCTGTCTGAAGGTTCCTCAAAGTTGGATTAAGTAATAGCATAATACGAAGTAGGAACACCCGGCCTGTTATTTAACATGGCTGGTGGCTACGTACCACTGGGAATTTCTTCATATTCGTATTCTGTGACCACCATACACTGTGGAAGAATCACCATTAAAACCCTTGGGTACTGATGATGGCCATCTAGTGGAACAGTGTAGCAGCTTGTCTGAACTGGGCCATCGGGAATTCCCATCCCAAGACTCAGAAAACATTGATCATTGTATTGAATATGTTGGCTTCAAGGTTCCCGAGTTAACATGATGGTGACCAGTTTAGCTTTCTGCTATTAACTTCTACCAAATAGACATTTACTCTGGCACCACATTAAAGCCATTGGAGCTGGAATCCTCAGCTATTTTTTTTTATACAGAATTAGGCAAAGGCAAATTTTCAGCATTTATTTATTTTTTAAATATTTTAATATTTAATAAAAACTTTTGCTCTACTTTACAACAATGTTAATTTTGTACAAGATGGCTTTAATAATTCTTATTGTTACTTAAAAAGCTATTTTTTGTATATTTTATTTGGTTGATAATAGGTTATGGCTCCATCAGTCTCACGAAGACATACACCTGCTAAGTATGCTAAAGAGCTGATAGCTGCTATCATAGCTATACGTCAACAGAAACAGATACCTAATTTTGAGAGAATTTCACGCTATCTTCAACGCAATATAGATATCACACCACGGAAGATCAAAGAACACCTAAATAATGCTGTAAGCGATGGGCTAATTGTGGAATATACTGCTATTGGGTTCAAAGGTCAAAGGACTGGTTTAGAACAAGAAGGCTACAGAGTTCCACAAACTGGAGAAGTAGATGTGGTATGTAACAAAAATGTTTGCAATCAAAAGACTAGATTTGAATTGGGGTAAAAACTTCTCAGTTTTTTTTAGATAGATGGAACAAGTTTATAATTAACATATGTAAGTAATTGATGGCAAAGTGTTTTTCTTCAGATTTAAAAAAAAAGTCTCAGTTTCAAGTATTCTTGGGGGAAATGCTAGAATTATATACTTGTAGGTCTGGATTGTAGTTTCAGAGTCTACCCAGCTTGAGAAAGTAATTTCTAGTATTTTTTATGTACACAAAACAGCATAGGAAATCATTGAAATGCTGTTTAAATTTTTTAAAATCTCACTGGGAACTTTGTACTTTATATATATATTGGGTTAAGCTCACATGCTTTTTTTTTCCAGGTAAATGATGGCCATGACTGGTACTGTTCCGAGTGTCATAGCCCTGGAGAAGTATTTGAATGTTGTGAATGTTTTAGAGTTTATCACCAAGGTTGTACAAAGGAGGACACATCAGGGGAAACATTTACTTGCTCTATTTGCAGGGTAAGTTAATAGTTCTCAATGGAAAACAATGTTAATCACGGGAATTATTCTAAATGGCCATCCAGGGTTACAAAACAAATTTAACATTCTTATCTTAATTATGACCTATAATTTTGTTCACCCTCCTATGTAGCTCATTTTAACACACAAAACCACAACAGCTTTATTAATCATTAAGTGTCGAAGCTTAAATAAGTTCTTTCTCAGATGTATGGAGAATTATATCCTGTTTTTTTTTTTTTTGTTTGTTTTTTCAATAGCCAAAAGTTGTTCATTATTATTGACTTTAACTTTCTAATGGTTACGATAAAAAAAAAAGGTTTATCATTAATTTAAAGAGGGCTGGTTACCTGTTAAAGATACATATTAACACAAGATAAGCATTCTTGATATTTGTATACAAAAATCTCACAAATTGTCTCTATTTCATTTATTTCATGTCTTAAAGGATAATGAGGTATGAATTTTAGTGTACTAGTCTAGAAACATATCTAGCTTCTTTTTTTCCACTATATATTTGTACTTCTCTTCTGTTAACGTTGGTAAAATGTAGAACTGTAAATATGTCAGCATGTTTGTGTTATTACAAAGACATTGTTGCAATTGTATAACACTACATTGTTACACTCAACTGTTGTATCAACAAAAAATAATTTGTGATGTAAATACACATTTTTAAACACATTTTTTTTTGGTGATGGAAAAAAAAAATCAGTTTTCTAACATAGTTTCTTATAACATTGTTTGTTTTAATAACATTGTTTTCCAGATTATGGTATGTTAATGACATCAATTTTTATATTACTAGAATCCTTTTTTTTAAATTTAAAAGCTTTACATATCTATATAAGAACAAAACAGACTGGAAATAAATCTTTGATTTAAAAAAAAAAACAGAACTATGCTAAGGAGAAATAATTGTGATACAAATTTAGTCTAGAACACATTCCTTCAACTCTACCAGCCCTTTGTCCCAATACCTGTCTTGAGTTCCTGAGAGCCACACCCTTCACTTTTTTCTTACTATCTTTCTAGCGCTAGATCTATAATAAAGTTCAAGAGTTTTCTTATCAATCTCTGTATATATAGAAGTAAAAAGCATTATTTTGAATTTAAACTTCTTAAGATTCTAAATCCTTAAGCTTATTATGTGCGTCCTTAGTGTTTATTGCAAATTATAAGAAATTTTTCATGTAAATCTTCACCATTTCATTGGAAACAAATGGAGGTAGCCATTTGCAATGGCTATTTTAAAAGTTTCACATTTTGTTAGCTATTTTTAGATTCTGGTGGGAGTGTTTTCTTCATAGGCTTATAAAGTGAAATTAACCTCTTTATGGGTCAGTTATAGGCATTTATAGGTGTAGTTAACTCTTAAAGTGCTGAGCTGTTTTAGAATGAGTGCATACAAAATGGAATTACAATTCTGATGTTTAGAGGCTAAACTGCCATACACGTTTTATGGGTTAATGAAAAAGCCTTACTTACCAAATGGATTCATACATGCATTACAGTTTTTTTTTTTTTTTTTTTTTGCATCTTGAAATTTTCTTTTAGAAAGAAAGAATTGCACTGCATGTCATTGGTAGTGCAATAAATGTCTAAACTTTTTTTTTTGTGAGCACTGTTATTAGTATTGAATGATAAGTGGTCCTATTTAAGCAATTAAATGGATAAAAAGTTTTCTTTTAATATTAACTTTTTTTTTTGTGTCTTTATCGCTATGTACAGCACAATCTTTTTTTTTCTTTATATTTTGCAAAACAATATTCTTGAAGCCTATGGCTTTTTCTATCACATTTCTAGGGCACACACACATATATATATATATTTGCTCTACTCATTATTTACATAATATTTACAAAATTTTAGGAAATTTTTCTTATCTAACTATTCTTGTGAATTATTTATTTTTTAACTTTTGTATTCTTGCCCTCTAATTTTAATGTCTCATTTGATGGCTTACATTTAAAACATTGAATTAATAGGATAATTTCAAATTATCATTTTTTTCTATTAACTTAAGTTAAAAAATACATTTTTGTAAGCTTTTCACACAACATATTTTTTTTTGGTATAGATCTTTGAAAAATCAAACTTATTTGTTGAGTGTCAAGTAAAATAATAATAATAATAATACACATTTATTTTAGTATTTAACATGATACAAATTTATAAAACTGGTTCATAATTTCAAGAAACAAATTTTTCTCTTCTTTATATAGCAATGTAACATTAGCTTCTTTCTAGTCTATTTAGCGAGGCTTGGAAAAAAAACGATTTGGTAAAATATTGGTAAAGGTCATTCAAAAATAATTTGTTATCTAGCTCAAAAGCTATCTAGTCTTGATGCTACTAATTTATCTTTTACTTTTTATAAATGATATTATTCCATTTCTTTCTCATTAGTAGATTTAAGGAGTAATCATTAATTTTTATTGATTTCCTTAGTATCTGTATTGTTTACATGATCACTTGACTTTTATAACATACTTTTTTTTTTTTGCTATTTCTTAAAAAAAAAAAAGCTTTTTTTTTTTAGTTTGGTATCAAATTATTCTATATCTGACTCTGTTTGAAGTTTTCCTTCAGTATTAATGTATATAGTAGTTTAAAAAAAAAGTTTTTGAATGGTAATTTTCTGTATTGAAAGTTGATTGTGCCTGGTGTATTTCATCTAAATTGCAAATATTTCAGAGAATAATTTTCCTTTTAGATTTTTTACAATTTGTGTTTTTACTAGGATATTTTTCTTATTGTTCACATTATCCAGGGATAATTCCTAGATCAGTAATAGATCTAATCTGACATTTGGTATGCATATATAGATTATAAACTTCAATGCATATCTCACTTTTCTTTCCTAAAATAAAAGTTAAAGCAATGTTAAACATGTCCTGAATTCTAAATACCTGGATTCAGCTAGTTTCTAGGCTTTTATTGGCGTAGATTTACTTCGTGGTTGTTGTTTTCAATATATTTTTTTGAATTCTGTTCAAGATTAGGTCTTATTTGTGTAATCAAATGGTAGTGCTGGCAAATTATTTTCTAAGTTAATTGGAGTGCTCATGTGCTGGTACACTGCATGGTACCATTTGTTGCTTTATATATATTTAGGTTGTTTTTCCAAATGAAAAGAGAATAGTTCCAACAATGAATCGATAGTGGATAATTAAAAAATGTGTAAATTTATTTGAAATCACTTTCAATTAAACATTGTATACAGCGGATAAAGACCTCTTTGAGATAGCAAAGCAACTTTAGTGACTTGTTAATTAAGTTAATTCTTTTATATTAATAATTGTGTAACAAATTATTAACAAAAAGCTTGTGTTAAAAAAAAATGATAAAGCAGTATGTATTGATAAAACAATTATATTATGCAATTTTTTTAGACTGATTTCTTTTTTTTTTAATCGTTTGAATTTTAAGATCTATTTTGCTACTATGTTGTAATGTTTACATTTAAGTCAATCAATGTTTTCATGTATCTGCTATTAAAATATTTCCTTATGTAATATTTTATTATGATTATTTAATAGGCTGGCAGGAAAAAAAATAAAATGAAGAGAAAAATGTTGAACACCTTATTAAGTTATACAGTGCTACGCCTTAGAGAAAAGGTTTGTAAATAAATTAAATAAAAGATCAATAATCAATTTTTGAAATAGGTAGTAATTTTTTTTTTATTTTCTTGAAATGTAATCAGTTGTGATTTTAAAGAAATGTATTTGTTTTATTTATTAAAATTTGTTATAGATTTCTCTATCAATTTCAACATTTTTTTAAATTTATTAACACAATTTTTTTTCTAGAAAATTTAAAAGTCTGCTTAAAAAAAAGTAAATGAAGTTTATGTGCAAAACAATGCTGTTTATCAAAAAGAATTCACTAGTTTTCATGGCCATTTTTATAGTCAACTAAGTTAATTTCCCTTAAAAACTGTTGGGATACTCCAGGTGTTTTGTATAATGACCAACTACCTTTACTCTCCACAACATTGGTGACCAATTAAAATTTGAGTTGTCTTGACCAGAACATAAATTAATTACTCTCATTTCAGCAGCTAGATACTCTTAACACTAGTCCGCCATGATTCCATTGGCATACTTTAATGTTATTATTCTTATTGAACTTGATTTCATTTTTAAAACCGTTTTCTTAACACTTCTTAAAACAGACCAAGGAACTTCATAAAATTTCCACCAAATTAAATGCTGATGACTTCAAACGCTTTGTGTATAGAAAAATGGACTTAAATAGAATGGAGCAAAAAGTGCAATCCTCACGTTATAAATGTTTAGAAGAATTTTTAGCTGATGCCAAAGTTATTCTTCACAATTGTACACTTGTGTTTGGAGGTGAGAATTTTAATTTTCTAGAAAAAAGTTAACAGCTGACAAATTTGTTCTCTCTTACAGTTGCTATATCAGAAACCATTTAGTAATGAACTTACCGAGAGTTAATCTCTTAGAACATGTGAAAGAAATCTGGCAGTGAGTAGTAGGGTCACCTTGCCCCTGTACAAGGATAGCCCCGCTGTTGAACATGGACCAACTCTTATCTTGTTGTCCTCTCATTCTCCATGCATAACATGACATTTACATAGAATGAGGTCTATTGTCTCAATGTCCTCCATGGAGTGGCGACACCATGCTCCCTGAACCACTCAAAGTAAGCACCTATTGGGCGGTGTCCTACAAGGAACTTGGCTAGATCATACTGTTCCTCACATTTCAGTTGTCACCATGCATCCTTTTGGTCTGCTTTTTCAATTGCTCACAGCCCTTATCTGAAGCATCCCGGCTGTTGTACTAAAAGGCCAGTTCTCTATGACTGACTATAGCTCACACACTATTGTATGACAACGGAAGTCACTTATGAGTGCTGTACACTAAAACGTTGGCACATGTTTTACAATTTATTGTATATGTGTTTATTTCAAAATTAAGTACATGAATATATTGCCTTGTTTTAGTTGTGTTATGAAGAGCTTCTTGTGGTAACTTAAACATGCTGCTGTTCAATAGGGTCATTGGGGGGGGTACAGGACAGTTAACTTGTTTGCTTATAACTATTAAACTCACAACAAACCTTGGATAAGAGAAAGCCATCATTTTCATAGAAAAGTTCAGAATGTTCTATTATATATTTAGAAATATATTTTATCATTTTTCTGTCAATGAAGGATTCACATTTGTTTGAGCATGTTTTATTGTCACAGTTTGATATTATACACAATCTAGTTAATTAGCCTTGCAAATGCAACATCATCTTGAAATGGTAAATCTATATAGTTGAAACTGTCTTTTCTCTGTTTTATTAGATGACATGAATGGAATGGCTGGCCTTGCTTCAATCATGGTAAAAGACTGTAAGTATGAGGTAAGTACTGTAGAAACCAATAAATATAGTATAGCTTTAGTCATCAGTTTTTTTTTTCTGGGGAGAAAAAATATCCATTGTGACTAATTTGTTTTTACTGTTAATTTGCTGAATTCAAAATTTAAAGAAGCAAAACTATTTTTATTTCAAATTACAATTTATTAATATTTAATACTCATTTGTTATACTGAATTTTTTGGTGTTGTGATATAAACTCAATAGTTTTATCATATGTTTTTATGTTTTGTATTCTGTGTTGTTTACATGTGCATGTTCTACTTCAGATAGATGAAATTGAGCTGTGTCCTAACTGCTACTACATGTCTAATGCTAAACCTGAAGATTGGTTCTCACAGCCGTGTGTAAGCCATTAGAACTTTTTAAAAATATCTTAACTAATGTATAGCTTGATTTTTTTTAAAAAAGCTTTGAAAATGACATCATCTAATCTGTTTCAATGTTTTCATTATTTTGGTTCAGAATCCACCGCATGACATAGTTTTTGCTAAGCAAAAAGGCTACAGCTACTGGCCAGCAAAAGTTGTCCGTGATTTAGGTGGAAAATTTGATGTACGTTTTTTTGGAGGCTGGCATCAAAGGTTTGTTGATCTTTCCAATGTAAATATATACATGCAGACATACAGATTTTCATTTTGAAATTTAAAATGTCTGATTTGCAGTTGCTTTTAGTTTATTTATATATGTATATATATATATTATCACTTTTTTTTTAATCAAAATATATTTAAACATTTTTTTAACAAAAGAAAATCAATTTAATTTGAGTTTTAAGTGCTATATAATTTTCTGTATTCTATGTTTCTTCATTGTTATAAAGAATAACTAAGAAAATAATCAGTGAATCAACAGTTTTACTTTTTTTTTATTAAATCTGCTAATTAAATTTTGATTAGAAACTTTTAAAAATCTTTCACCCAATTATCCATTTAAAAAATTTTGGATAACCATAAGTGTTCTACAGAATCAGATATAATGTAACAATAATATTAACTATAATGTTATAACGTTGAACAAATCAAAATGAATAAAGTAAACAAAGTTAACTTCAAACAACTGTATTTTCAGGGCAGTGATACCAGCTGAATATATTAAACCCATAACAACCGATCTCAAATCCATGGCTATTAAAAAAACAAGTGGTAAGGCTATATTTAATTTTAGCAATAATTTTATAAGTTGATAGTAATTGAAAATGTTGCTAAAGGATTTAATGTAATTATTTTCTTTTTAAAAAAGTGGCTTTTTTTTTTCTTCATATGCAGGCTTTTCTAAAGCTATGAAAGAACTAGCACGCTATCAAGAGATATTAGAAGAGAGAGAGCAGAGTGCTGAAGCCAATGGTGAGAGACCTGAATCTGAAGAGGAAGAGGAGATTGACAATGAAGAGGAGGTTGAAGAAGAGGATTCTAATTATGAGGACAATATTGAAGATGTTGATGATGAAGAAATGAAAGACAGCAAAAGTGAGGAGATGGATGAAAAGGGGAACTCCTCCCTTGCAGAAGAGGAGCACATTAAAAAGCGACCATTCAAGAAAACTCCTAAAAGAAGGGAAAGCTCTTTATCACAAAGTAAGACACATTTTTTTTTTATCAATCACTTGGCTGTTTATATTCAGTGTTAACAGACTTATTTATTTAATGATTTGTGAATATAATTTGTTATTGCTAATAATGCTTGCTGAGTTACCAAGACATGAACTTTACTTCTCTATCACGTAACACATTTATATCATAGAGATGTGCAATAACAAACAGTCATGTTGATGGCTGGAATCGGGTGACTATATATTAACATTAAACTGTCTGTAATCCAAGAATGTCTATGTTGAGATTTTATGAGATCCTAGTGTTGGTCTTATAACATTATAACAAAGCACTATTGATTTACTAGATAACTACTAGTAGTAGATGTTTTTTTTTATGGATTCTTTAGGTCAAAGTAAAAAGACACCAAAACGTTTTAAATACAGTGCTGAGGATGAGGACAACAGTGACTTCAAACAGGAAGATGAGTTTGACAACAGACAAGTAACTTCAACTAGTGTAGACAGAAGTGCTAATACAAAGAAGAGAAAATCATCAAAGGTTTGGTTGATAAGTTTTCTTTTGTTGTAAGAACTAGTTTAAGGTTAGTAAAAGCTTGTACATATACAGAGTGGCTTACTATATCCTATGAATTGTTCTAATTTCCTTAGAGTACAAGCCATGATGAATCTTATACAGTTACATCTAGTGTGGATAAAGTAAGCAACATTAACCTTGCTGTGACTGTATCTGTTGCATGTCAGACCACGGCTTTGGTAAGTCTTCATTCGAAATAGTTTTAAACGAATAACAATTTTATATTGTGGTCAGAATCCTCTTGTAAAAGGTGTGTAGTTATTTAAGCCTGTGTATTGCATGCTAACCAAAAAAATACTTAGTTTCATTTTCACTTGTTCAATGTTCTTCTGTCCAATAAATTTTTCATCTTAGTTTGAGTCATTAAGATACTATTTGTTTGATTCAAGAGTTCAACACTAATTAGGGTGTTTTTTGTTGATGTTTTTTTCCTGAACTTGATGTTTTTTTTCCTGAACTTGTCTTGCTAGTTTATTCAATCCATTTCCTAAGTTCTCTCTGCTCTGTCTTCAACAGAAAACAGAAACAGAAAGTGTCCACACACAGACAGATGGCATAAGTACAGAGTTGCTTGAAGATAAGATTGGATTAAGTCGTTTGTCTTCATCCCCACATCAAAGTGATGACACAATTTTGGAAGAAAGAATGTCTTCTGCTATGGCTAGTCTGACAAAAAGGCTGGAAGAAAAGTTTGAGGAAGATAAAGCTCTAGCACTCAAACAGCAATCTCAACAGGTAGGCTCATTCTTTGTCTTTTATAGAGCTCTAGCACTCAAACAGCAATCTCAACAGGTAGGCTCATTCTTTGTCTTTTATAGAGCTCTAGCACTCAAACAGCAATCTCAACAGGTAGGCTCATTCTTTGTCTTTTATAGAGCTCTAGCACTCAAACAGCAATCTCAACAGGTAGGCTCATTCTTTGTCTTTTATAGAGCTCTAGCACTCAATCTCAACAGGTAGGCTCATTCTTTGTCTTTTATAGAGCTCTAGCACTCAAACAGCAATCTCAACAGGTAGGCTCATTCTTTGTCTTTTATAGAGCTCTAGCACTCAAACAGCAATCTCAACAGGTAGGCTCATTCTTTGTCTTTTATAGAGCTCTAGCACTCAATCTCAATAGGTAGGCTCATTCTTTGTCTTTTATAGAGCTATAGCACTCAAACAGCAATCTCAACAGGTAGGCTCATTCTTTGTCTTTTATAGAGCTCTAGCACTCAAACAGCAATCTCAATAGGTAGGCTCATTCTTTGTCTTTTATAGAGCTCTAGCACTCAAACAGCAATCTCAACAGGTAGGCTCATTCTTTGTCTTTTATAGAGCTCTAGCACTCAATCTCAATAGGTAGGCTCATTCTTTGTCTTTTATAGAGCTCTAGCACTCAAACAGCAATCTCAACAGGTAGGCTCATTCTTTGTCTTTTATAGAGCTCTAGCACTCAAACAGCAATCTCAATAGGTAGGCTCATTTTTTGTCTTTTATAGAGCTCTAGCACTCAAACAGCAATCTCAACAGGTAGGCTCATTCTTTGTCTTTTATAGAGCTCTAGCACTCAAACAGCAATCTCAACAGGTAGGCTCATTCTTTGTCTTTTATAGAGCTCTAGCACTCAAACAGCAATCTCAACAGGTAGGCTCATTCTTTGTCTTTTATAGAGCTCTAGCACTCAAACAGCAATCTCAATAGGTAGGCTCATTCTTTGTCTTTTATAGAGCTCTAGCACTCAAACAGCAATCTCAACAGGTAGGCTCATTCTTTGTCTTTTATAGAGCTCTAGCACTCAAACAGCAATCTCAACAGGTAGGCTCATTCTTTGTCTTTTATAGAGCTCTAGCACTCAATCTCAATAGGTAGGCTCATTCTTTGTCTTTTATAGAGCTCTAGCACTCAAACAGCAATCTCAACAGGTAGGCTCATTCTTTGTCTTTTATAGAGCTCTAGCACTCAAACAGCAATCTCAACAGGTAGGCTCATTCTTTGTCTTTTATAGAGCTCTAGCACTCAATCTCAATAGGTAGGCTCATTCTTTGTCTTTTATAGAATACAATCATGCACACATTTGTATTGAAACACCATTTTTTTAATTTCAACTTCTCCTTTTAGTTGGAAGAAGATTTTGGTAAAGATAAGCAGCAAGCTGTGGAGAGGACAATAGCTACAATGAAACTTGAAGTGGAAAAAGCTAGAAAACAAGGAGAGGATAAAGCAAAAGAGCAGTACATGGAAGAAATGAAAAAGTTAGCTGCTAAACATAAAGATACTATTTCTCAAACCAAGAAAAAACAATGGGTATGGATTTTTTAAAATACTATTAACCTATATACTAAATTATCTTCTTCATCTAGCTAGCTATTTGCTGCTCAGCTGTAAACTCTTTTGCAGTCTGTGCCAAGGAAAAATAGTGTGTCTGTGAATTAAATTGGGGCATTGAAAGAGAGGGTATCATTGACAGTTTTGTAGTGGTAGGCCCAGTATTTACACTGAATTTTCTAAACTCTGGACAGCGATGACAGGAATGTATGCCATAAGTATGGTTATTTAATTATTAAACCTAAATTAATCAACTTTGACTATTGTTATGTAATATTTTGGCATGAATTTTAAAATTTCTCCTGGAAAACTCCTGGAATTTCATATTGACTTTGGTGCAAAAACTCTGTTACAGAGAATGGGTATGTCGGATTTATTCTGTTAAGATGAAAAGCTAAAGGTGTATCTCCTGTTCTTATTTGTAAGAATGTAGATTGCTCTTTGCAGTGGAGGAAAGGGATACTGTCCAGTTAAGTTGGCGTGGTCATCTCTTTGTAAACAGCTCTTCCTGTGTTTCCTGACGCCTACTAATTGAGACACTCTTCTTTGTGATTGCTGGCTAACATTGACTTGAGAATGTTGCACTTGATCCTTAAAGTTTTTCTATTTAGTGCTCTGTAATTTTACAGTTAGTAATTTTAAAATATAAAGTAATGTCTCTACACCTATGAGGCTTTATAAATAAGTACCATCTATTGATACTTAAAGCATCTATTCTTCAAACATTTCTGTTTCCTTTACTAGTGTCAGTACTGTGAAGAAGAAGCTATGTATCACTGCTGTTGGAACACTTCCTACTGCAGCATCAAATGTCAGCAAGAACATTGGCACAAAGAACACAAACGTTTCTGCAGACGGAAAAGAAATGAAACCAACAGTAAAAATGACAGTGACTGTAAAAATGAGACTACTAGAAAGTAAAGAATGTGTTCTCCTGGTGATAGCTTTTCTATTTGAACTATTGCGCTCTGTACTAGCAATCTTCTCAACGCTTGAAAGTGTTAAAAGTTCTTTCTAGAATCAAACAAAATTTTAGTTTTTTTTTTAATTTTAATAATATTTCTATGCAATATAATTAGTTTTAAAATAATTTTAATTTTTAAATATATTGATGTAAAAACTTGTCATTTTAAAAAAAATATTTCTAAGCAATAAGACAAAATTTAAGATCTCTAAAAAAGATACTTAGTTGTTTTTTTAAGACAGTTTAAGTTTTAATTGCAAAATGTAAGTAACAGAATTTAGACATTTTTTTCACATTTTTTGAGGACAAAGCAAACTTCCTCCTTCTTGATTCAGATGATTAAAGACTTTTTATTATTAATTAAAAGACAGTTTTTTCCCCTATCTTTGAATGAACTTGTTTACTATCTAAACAGATATGCACTAAGCATTCCTTCACAAATCTGATATTCATTATTATCTACTTTTTATTGATGTAAAAGCATTTATTTTGACTTACATTTCATTTGTGTCAATGTTTTTGTGTTTTGTCTTGGAGCTAATGTGATGAACTAACATTAAAACTATAACAGAATGGAGACTAGCTTTATAATTTTTATTTACATTACTGTTTCTTGTGTTTTTTGTTTGGTACTTTATGTTGAAACATATTTTTTTTGTTTTATTATTTCTTTAACATTTTTATTTCATTTTTCCATTAAAGTTCATCTTTAATAAAGATATCAATTAAAATTGTTTTTTTCAAAAAGTTACTGCAACACATGCAATTCACAGCCATTGATTGAAATGCATTTTTTAGGTTGTTTTCACAGAGTATGCTGGTTATACATATAAACTGAATAGCACAGCTACTCATTGATTATTTCAATTTACTTATAGAGTTTTCTATTTCTATATAAGTACTTTAGATAAAGTCTCAGATGACAATGGGCAATAGTGTTTTATTGTCCAATATATTTTTGACAACTGTTTATTCCATGTCAAGAGAATGTTATTATTTTGATGTTCAATTGCACACACTAAAAACTTGTAGTGTTATCTCTTATTTCTACAAGTCTAGTCAAGAGTAGAGTTTTAAAATGACTTGTTTGTACTCTCATCTTGTTATATAATATAATACAGAGATTTGTTTCTCACTATAGATGTTTTGAATGTTTACCTGTTCTTTAAAATACATTTTCGAAACATACATTTTCAACATAAACTATTTTTAAATTGCATTTTATTTATTTTTTTAAATGGTCTTTGAATTGTTGGTTAATTTAAAAGAAAATGTTAAATTCTTTTTTTTTTATTGCATTTCAAATATTTAAATGATTTCAAACAGTAGTTTTCCTGAGAAAAGATTCTAGTGTTTCTAAAAATGTTCAATTATGTTTTAGAAAGTACATTTACTTCCTATTCTTTAGGAAAAAAACCTCTTCTAAAACAAATGTTATTTAACTCATATTTTATGGGATGAATTTCTTTGATATTTTTGAGAAGCGTTTTTCTAATTTATTCTAGTTATTTTAGGGAATGAATTTCTTAAATGCTGTTGATCAAAGTTTTCAGTCCTCCAGCTAACTAATGTTATTGTATGTCATCTGAACTTGATCTGCTCAAGAGCTATACATAATTGTAAGTGGAACTACTGAGCTATAAATATGTAATGAACTATAAATATTTATTTGTAAAATGGATGCCATTTATTTAATGTTTGTGTTGATAAGTGAAGTTGCAACTATTTTTACAAACCATTTGTTATCCAGATCCCTTAGAACAACTGTTGTCTCTATTTTAAATTTTTTTCGCCAAATTAATACAGTTCAGTATATATTTTCTGCATTGTCCTGGCCATACTAAATTTAGAGTTTTTTTTTTGTTTTTTTTTATAATTTTTATGTTCAACTTCAATATTGGTGCATTGTTTTTTTTCTAATGATATTTTTTTATGTATGTACAAAGATATTTATTTTTTTGTCTCAAATATCTCATTTAGAAAAACAAAAACATTTATTGGAAGAGCTAGAGTACCGATATAGTCGCAAGTTAACCAATAGCAGACACAAGTTTGAACTCTACAGACCCATATCTTGTGGAAATTTGTTGAACTGTCTCTTTCCAACATCAGTAATCTGAAATGTTAGTTTTTCATTGATTTCACTTTCTTTTTTTTTTCTTTCTACTGATTTGTTTACCCATTCACTACCAACATTTGTTTTGTGTGTTCTCTTTGAAATGTATAAACATTTGGCCTACGACCTGCTAATTTACATTGTAATGTCATTGAAACATATCAAAACAAATATTGAAATATTAGCACAAGGCTAAGTCATTCTTTCTTTATCTTTATATGGTTAGTGACTTTACTTTTTGTATATTGTTGTTTTGTGTTTCAAGCCTCTTCAAAAATTGGACTGGAAGTAAATAAGAAACTTCCTGAGGTTAGGGACCTTTCCTTCAAAACTTTTTTTCATTTTGTTCAGATTGTTTTCTTTGAATTGTATGCATTTTAAATTATTTTAAGGAGATATTTCACACACACACACACAAGAATTTATCTTGATCATGTCCTTGAGGTCATTGAAATAAGAAGTAGAGTTAAGGCAAAAAAAAAAAGGTTTTGTTACTTATGTCTTGATAAGTCAAGTTTTTAGATCTATATGATAGCTGTCTTTTTTTTTTTTTTTTAATTTGTTTCAACTTCAGAAAATTTTTAATTCTGTGCACTTAAATATATAGAGCTTTCTCTTCTTCATAAGAAATTTATGAACCACCTTATGTTGGGATCATACATTGTACAACCCAGAGAGAACTTGTTTTATTTAGAATGGCATGCTTAATTAGTTTAAGTTTAGAATGCGTTGACCAATAATATTTTTTAAAGAGCCGGCAATATGAGTGTCATGGTTTGCCTGCTTGTTGATAATTATTGAACCTTACATACTACACATTGAATGTGTGCTTAGTAACAGATTTGATTATTCACATCCATATTTTACTATCATCCCCCATTGAATTCTCTAGTACTATGTTCTTGTTATTTAGTTTTTATTTGTTGAATTATTTGTATGAATTGGATAATGCTATATTTATCACTGTAGTTTTAGCAGTGTTTTGAAGATTTTCCTGTTCAATGATGTATCAATACACTAAATGATCTGAATCACATTTCTGCAGTGGCTAATGACACTGCCTAGTTCATCACTTTTCACTTTTTAATCTCTGAGCGCAACTCAGAAATATTCTTTTACCTTTGATCCAAGTAAACTGTGGCACTGCAGTGGTGTTATCAGATTCAAAAGGATTTGAATCCAACTTGATAGTTTTGTTTTTGTTTACTTGTAATTCATTTGTTGTTTCCCTTTATGATGTATTGACATGTTTGAATGACAGATACCTTTTATGATTAATTTTGGCACAAATCAATAAGGGAATTAAAACAAATGTGAACTAAAATGTGGTTTTTATTTGTTTGATCTAAAACTATTTAGCTTTATCAGATTTACCAGGCTAGATTATATTGACTCAAGTTTACTCTTTTTTACAGAAAGTAACATGCATTTCAAAATTGTATTTAAATGTATTTTATCTCTAGTAAATACCACATTGTTCATTAGTTAAATAGCTTGTACAAACAAGTTTACTAGGAGAAATAGAAAAAAAAAAATTTAAAAAGTTGTTATTGACTTCAACTTCTATACAGGAATGGGGCAAGAAAATTATATTTGAACTTAAGCAAAATTTTAAAGCTATCAACAAAAACTTAGCCTAGTTATAATAATCAAACATTGTGAAAAAAAAGTTCAAATTTTCTACAGTGAAGCCCAATACTGATATTTAAAGCAATATTCTTATGCCTAATTAAGAGTATAAATTCACAGGTGATAGTACCTTTATATATATAATTCTAATCAATTTTTTTCAATGAATGTGAAAAGAAAATGTTTGGTTTGTACACTGGTGGCCAGCCTACAGGATTGGGAAGAGGGGTACTAATGTCTTCATACATTTAGAATCTTCTAATAATAAAATGCAAACATGCATTATTCCTATGTCTGTGGCTACAAACCTCATAAAAAAAATTAATAGAGCCAATTTCCTTTTTTAAATGCTGTCAGCTACCCTACAAGTATTTCATATGTTGTCCAATGACTGCCATTTATTATCCCAGTTGTATTAGACTTTAATTAGAATAGGCTCCAAATTGTTGGATAGTTGATCATTTTAAGCTCAAGATATTACAACATTGTAAACAAACCCAAATAGTGTCCTCAGACAAACAACATCTTCATATAAAAAATGCATTAAACTTAGGTTATCAAATCAAATATTTTAATTTTCAACACATTTTATACATAATAAATACAATGTTAGTGGTGTTTTTGTAATGTATAGGGATAAAGAAATTTAAAAAAAAACAATATATATATATATATATGTATATAATGAATGAGTAAAGTTTCCCTATCAGACCTTGCAATCTATAGGGCAGATGATGTTAAGGTCATTTGTTTCTGTGGCCAACCGTTAACTGGCAGGGTGTCATGTGGCTAGCACAATGACCAACCACCTTTACTTTCCCCAACTAAAGTCAGGTACCCTTTAGAGTTGAGTGGACTCAGGGCCTGCCTAAAAATCCAGAAATTCATAATCCAGTCCTCACCAAGATTCAAACCCAGGACCCCAGGTTCAGAAGCCAAGCACTTAACCACTCAGCCACCACACCCCCTTCATTAACATTACACATAAATGTTTACATAAATCTTATAAATAGTATTTTATTTTTTAAAATCTTTTGAAACAAAAAACATAAGGAGCTTTAACTAGTTTTAATATAAGATTTAAGTTTATTAGTCAAACATACATTTTTAAAACTTTGTATTCCCTATCAAACTAGTAACAATCTTAAAACATATGAGAAATGACATATACTACCAGTATTCAAATAATCTTGTTACTTAAAAAAAAAATCTACCTTTTGAAACAACCTACCAAACAAGTTTACTATATTGAAACAAATTTTACGTTGTAAAGAAGACATGAATTATTTTTTGCTTTGTGCACTTGTTAGTTGGCTTCTACACTGGGTATACTTAAAACATGAGATGATGTGGAGGGTCTACTGTTATCATTTAGTTCTTGTCTTCTGGAATGATAAATAATAATAAACAGCTTTCACTTATCTCAAATCATCAACAAAATAAGAGTTCAAATAAGTATTGCAAAGTCGCTGTTGTATCTTAATTCTAACCATTCAGCACTTGATTATTCTGCATTCCTGATATCCTAGCATTGCAACTTAAATACTGTTTGAATAACTTATCAATAAAAAAATAAAATAAAATAACCATTGTAGCTTATAATTCATAAGAACAGTTAGATTTGCTTGTAAAACAAGAAAAATATTCAAAATACTTTATTAAAAAAAGAATACCTCCTTCATACTACTTATACAGCGACTATTTTGCTCTTAATAATCTTGATTGAATAGGGTCTACATGCAGAAATACCTGAAGACGTAGAGTCTGTTCAAGAAGATGAATATTTTCTAGTCCTCTAACCAAAGTTAAATTAATTAATTTTTTTTTTAATACTTTGTAAAATTATAATGGCCAAGCTAGAGTTTTCCCAGTGTGGCCAACGAGCTATAAATTCTTTTGCCAATGATATACAGTGACTGTCAAATTTCTAGGAAAATCATTGAGCTATTTTCAAGAACCATGTCAACCCAGGTTTTGCCCATTCCAAATGTGCGACTTGAATAGAGGTAAAGTAAAACAAATGAATAAGATCAACCAGATTAACTATTGTTAGGATATTAATTTAAAAAAATAAAATGATTGAATTACATATTTGAATAGAATTTCTTACATTAACATTGGTTCAGGTAATTTGAACACATCTAAGGGCATAAACTCCAAATCAGTATCAGACATGATCTGGTTCTCTGTAGACAGATTTTAATAGCAACTATAAAAACAGGGCAGTAAAAAAAAAATGCAAGTGAAAAATTGGTACAACCTTGGTATTTTAAGAGTTTAGAAGAAAAGAAATAACTGACCATCAACAGAGAACATGGCTGTTCCTCGTCCACTAGGTGCTGATATTGTATAAGAAATACAATCCTTATCTTGGTCAGAGTCTCCTTTTTTATTGTGTTTATTTATGTTTGGCTGAAAAATCAATATAAACATTTGTTTAATTTTGTATTTGGCAGTTATACCTTTAATATTGAAATATATATCTAAGAATGGAGAGCAAACTGATCATGAAATATAAATATGTAAAATGAAATATATATTATCTTTTATTATGGTTCTATCAGTCAATGCAATCAACTCAGTAAAACATCTGGGCGCATCCAGTGTTTCTCAAAGAAGCAGCCATATATAATCAACTTAATATTTTTTTTAATGTATATAGTATACATTGCATGAATTTAAAAAAACAACAACTCTACTTTTTATTTATGGACCAATCTTCAAGTTAACATATGCCAAAAAATGCATGTTGGCTTTCTGGTTAATATTTTATTGAAAATTGTCTCCCTTGACTAAGTTAGCCTTTCTAAACTTTAGATATGGTGTGTAGTGTTAGGGATGGTTAATATGCTATGTATTGTATACACTGATTGGTAGGAATACTCTATATGCTACAGATTGCTTGGAAGACTATATGTTTGGAATTGGTATGAATATGCTGCAGATTGGTAGGAATTATCTATACAAATATTTCAGAGATATGACGATTGCTCTATGATTGGAAAAAGGTTTAACTGGAAATTAATACTCCATTCAAGGATTATATAACAGAAAACCATTGAAGTGCTTCATTATTTCCTCTGCACTGGAATTAATTGTAAAAACAATGCCTCCTCTATCAGTAGCAATATTGTCTTCCCTGCAAATCATTATTGAAGTAAAAAAGATTGTCTCTCTGTGTCTTGCTACTTGTAGAATGGCAGGGGTTGGCTATGTTCGAATTCTAAAGGGCATCATAAACAGTCAAGTAATATTATCCAGTGGACTTACCAAGGGCAAGAAGTGAGAATAATTTATTGACAGAATTTCTAATTTAAAACAAATATTGAATATTCTGTTGCTCATAAACAGTCAAGTAATATTATCCAGCGGACTTACCAAGGGTTTTCTATTAGTTGGCGAAAATTCTTTTGTGGGCATATTAACAACTGGCACATCTACCTATTCAAAACAATTAAAAGTTGGTAAAAATTGCATGGATATTATTTCTTTTGCTTCAAACTTACAGTGTAGGCAACTATCATAATTAGAATCTTTAAGTAATATTTCTAGTAACTACTTCTTTATTTTAAAATTTGTCTTTGAAAATAATCTTTCTGAATAAGATAATATTAGTTCTTACAGAATAGCTGACTGCAGCTTGATGTAATTGAGCAGCCTGTCTCTGTAGTGTTTGTCTTATGTAGCTTTCATCTTTTAAGGCATGCATGCTACATTTAAAAGAGGTAAAGAGCTTATGAAGAAATGCTAACATGCTACAAGAAGTGAGAATAATTTTATTACTGAATTTTTAATTTAACAAATATTGAATATACTGTTGCTCACATTCTATTCTTAGTCAATGATTGTTATTGACAAAAACATATGCATTTTGACCAACTCTAAATTTATAATAGCATTTAATAAAAATAAACTAATGTTACCTATAGAGTTAGACACTTACACTAAAGAATTAAATGCTTAACTTTTAACTACAGAGTAAGACACTTACCTTTTAACTATAGAGTTAGACACTTACCTTTTAACTATACTTAGACACTTACCTTTTAACTATAGAGTTAGATACTTACCTTTGAACTATAGAGTTAAACACTTACTTTTTAACTACAGAGTTAGACACTTACCTTTTAACTACAGAGTTAAACACTTACCTTTTAACTACAGAGTTAGACACTTAACCTTTTAACTATAGACTTAGACACTTACCTTTTAACTATAGACTTAGACACTTACCTTTTAACTATAGACTTGGACACTTACCTTTTAACTATAGAGTTACTTACCTTTGTTGTAAAATAGAAAACTTTTTCTCCCACATTAAATGAGTTTTTTCCAACTCTGACTGGAGTCTATGCAATAAAAGATTTTAGAGATAAATTTAATCAAACAGTTAATGTTTTAAGAGTTTAAGAAAATAATAATGGAAAAAAGCGGACCATAGTACCTTTGAATTTCTGCTTTTAACTTTTCTTCTGTGTCTTTGGATATTTTGGAGTTCAGTGACTTTGTGGTGAGGATATCATTCTTTTCTTTCTCCTAGCAAACATAATTTTAATTTGTTAATATTTGGTAAAGTAACCTTCAATAAAATTTATTCTACACTTTAATGTTAGGGAAACAAATGAGAATAACCACTGTCCAAGGTTTGAATCATGGTGAAGTCTGGGATTTTTTAATTTTGGGATCTTTGGGCACCTCTGAGCTGAGTCCACCCAGCTCTAAAGGGTACCTGGCGTTAGTTGGGGAAAAGTAAAGGCGGTTGGTCGTTATGCTGGCCACATGACACCCTTGTCAACTGTAGGCAAAAGAAACAGATGACCTTTACATCATCTGACCTATAGACCACAAGGTCTGAAAGGAGAACTTTACTTTTACCATTATATCTAGCTAAAACTGAATCCTGGAAGAAACTAGTCTAATAGTCTGTTTCTACAATCATAACAAAAGGAAAAGAAAATAAGATATCAAGAAATAGCTGCCTTGGTGATATGCTGTGCACTACTAATAATATTGAGGTCAAACCACCATCACCACCCAACATCCCTAGAAGCTCAGAATCAAATGTGGTTAAGAAATTCAGACATTTTTTTTCCAATTATAAAAATGGATCATAATTTACAGAAGGCAGCAGTAAGCAATAGGACAAGTGTTATTGAACCTGTCAAATATACATTATCAATTATCAAAGAAAATAAGCAAACAGTAAGAATTACACTTCATGATAAGATTTATTTAATCCATTTTAATTGCTGTAAAGGTTTGTTGGGGTCATTCAAATGTTCAAGTAATTTCAATTAACCATATTGCAAATAACAAGACTTACCTTTGTTAACTGAGCTTCTAGATTAGTGATCTGATTTAACATGTGTTTTATTCTAGCCTGATCTTCACTTGATGTCACCTGAGCTTCTTTCTTTATCTTTTCTATTGCCTTTTGAACAAAAAGAGTTATTGAAAGTTACAGTGCTTTACTCAAAACACAAATAGTTCCTATTAAAAAGAATGTTTCTATATCAATTAGCCAACTGAAAAGGGAACTTACTTCCTCTTTTGCTAATCGTATTTGTTCTTCCATTAGTCTTTTCATTTCTTCTTTCTGGTGATTAAGCTGGGAAAAAACAACAACAAATAAACACTGATGCATGTAATGTGATATGTAAATGGAATAAGATCCTAGGAATCAATGTATAGTCATTTTTTATATTTTTTTATACTGTATAATAACTATTCTTGTAATGCCTTATTATGTTGAATGCAGGCTTGCAAAGGGTGTGTCCTAGCCATTTCTAGCGTCTCTGAAGGATATCAACTTCAATGGGCTGCTGCTTTGTTTTTGCCACAGTTACTCATTTGAGATCTTGTCTGGCCAGTGAATCATAAGAATCTTGATGAATACCTGTATTTTTTCATGGTGTTGATGGTCTCTGCTCCATAGAGTAATATTGGCTTAACAATGGTGTTAAAGAGCCTGATAACAAGGCAAGCCCTAACCTGGAACCCAAAAGGATAGAGGAAGAGGAGACGGACCAGGAATACATGGCGCCGTGATTTGAAAGAAGATACTAAGGTGATGGGCAAGATGTGGGGACAGTTGGTGGGACACGCCCAGAATCGAGATGCCAGGAGGAAGCTGGTTGGTGGCCTATGCCCCAGAAGGGACCACAGGCAGAGATGAGATGAATAACTATTCTGTTACTCTCTTATATCTAAATAATATTTCATTACCATTATATCTTGGAGGAGCGGTGGCTGAGTGGTAAAGAGCTTGGCTTCCAAACCGCTGTCCAAGGTTTGAATCCTGGTGAAGTCTGGGATTTTTAATTTTGGGATCTTTGGGCACCTCTGAGTCCACCCAGCTCTAATGGGTACCTGACATTAGTTGCGGAAAAGTAAAGGCGGTTGGTCGTTATGCTGGCCAAATGACACCCTGGTCAACTGTAGGCTAAAGAAACAAATGACCTTTACATCATCTGACCTATAGACCACAAGGTCTGAAAGGAGAACTTTACTTTTACCATTATATCTAGCTAAAACTGAATCCTGGAAGAAACTAGTCTAATAGTCTGTTTCTACAATCATAACAAAAGGAAAAGAAAATAAGTTTAGCCAGTGTTTAAATTTGATAATCCTAGTGCAGTAAGTTTGTTGGCCATGGAAACTGATGACTCTAACATTTGATGTGCAAAAAGATTTGCATAGCTTTGACTTACAGTACTCATTGAATATATATATATATATATATGGCTCCTTTTGTCTCGAAAGGCAATGGATGCGCCCAAGTGAGTCACTGGTTTTGGCTTAATCTTGAGACGGGGCAGAATCTGGTGTGGCTAATCAAGCCAATTCTAGAACGGCAGACTTTGCCACAATTCATACATTTGTATGATTTAGGGCTAGCAGACAGGGCAGCTTTCTTTTTTTCCCTCTTGATTAAAGCCGCTTCAATTCTTTTGTTCTCAGCAAGGGTTGTCCCAGCACGCACAGTCTGTCTCCATGCACTCCGGTCTTTGGCTATGTTTTCCCACATACTTTCACTGATGCCTGAGGCTCTCATGTCTCGCTTGCAGACATCTCTATATGTTAGTCTTGGGCGGCCCTTGGGTCTGACTCCTTCCACAAGCTCAGCATATAAGATATCTTTCGGGATTCTACCATCTGGCATGCGGGTGACATCATTGAAGTTATGAGCTACATTATATCAGCTACATTGGCTCAGATCAAACCTAAAATCATTGTTATACACAAAAAGCACAAACACAAAAGTTAAATTTTGGTGACTTACATTTTTCTTTGATGCTTCTTTTTCTTTGATTGCTTCATTCATCATCTCCTTTATTTCATGTTTCATCTGAGAAAACATTTTCAAAATGAATAAATACAAATAAATAAATAGATAATGTCTAAAAAAAAACATATCAAAAATAAAAAAACATATCAAAATAAACCATCTAGAGATTGCACTAAGCCCCAAACTTTACAAAGTTGACATCATCTCACTCTAGAATATTTATTTTCATAAGCACTTCACTTGTACAGTGGTTAATGTATTGGCTTGAGGAGGCTTGAGCCCTCAAGTTTGAATTCAAGTCATCCAAATACATTTAAAAAGCTACCACCCTCTTCTTTCTCCCCCACACCCTTTCCCAAAATGATCCAGACAAGTGATAGGATAATAGAGGATTGATAAAAGCTAAAAGCATGAAATTTCGCTAAACAAAAACAATTGGTAATAATATTTCTAATTGCAGTTTTATTGTTAGTCTAGATCTATTACAAATTTAATAACATGAATGATCTAAACTAATTGATACAATTATACTTCAAAAATTCTTTGTTGTTTTTTTTTTAATATTTTTTTTATATTTTAAATATTTGGATGCTAACTGAAGAACTAGAGAGGAGGATCCTATCGATTGAATTGACATGCTCTAGAAGGATCCTAAGCATCACAAATGAAGAGATTAGAAATAGGATCACAACAGCAATTGGGCTCCATAATGACCTGCTAATGACTGTCAATTAAAACTTATGGCCAGGTAACAGTACTAGGAAAAAGAAGAAGAGGTAGACAGAGAAAACAATGGGAAGATAACAAGATAACATAAAAGAATGGATGAGCCTGTCATTGAAAGAGATTCTATTCAAGGTAAAAGACAGAGTGTAATGGAGAAAAACAGACAACAGATCAGATCATGGTCAACTCACTAAGGAATAGATGAAGGTGAAGTTAGGATTAGTCAAATATTAAAATATAGATTCAACAGGCTAAGATATATTGACAGATTTTTGCCCTCACATAGAAATTTTGAAATCCAGCCATTGATGTATAAAAGAAAATGGTCAGAAAACATAAATATCAATCTACTTATACATTTGTTGTATACGTTATACTTAACTCACCTGTTCTATCAGAATGTTACTTCTCTCCAGTTGATCTTTTAAGCCATCAATTTCTTTATCTAAAAGAATATATAAGCAATTCTCTTAATACATGAATATACAATGATATCTGTACCATTGTTTAAAAGAATGTGTTTAAAATTTAATATTTCTCTTACTGAGAGATGTGAGTTGTTCTTCTTTAATATCCAAGGCTTCTTCTAGACGACTGTTCTTTTTTTCAGAAGATTCTAATTTTTTATTTATGCTGTCCAGTTCTTCCTGGAGATTGTTTAACTGTTCTTGTAATAGTTCAGCTTGAGGCTGAAAATTTTTTTTGAGATATTTGATGACAAGTATTAGCTCTAGTTTAATCCAGTATGTGCAGTAAATGAGTATTTCAAAGAAATAGAACACATTGAAAAATAATGTAAAGATAATTTTTTATTTATTATTAAATGTAAAAAAAAACCAAAGAAATGATAATCGATTTTCGTAGGGACAAGAAGGAAAATGATATTGTTTCTGTAGCTGGAAAGACTATTGAAATTGTGCAAACCTTTAAATACCTTGGTACTATCCTAGACAATAAACTAAATTTTACTGCAAATACTGATTATATCTGCAAAAAGGGCAGCAAAGATTATGATTACTAAGAAAACTGTCCTCGTTTAATGTTAGCGAAAAGGCCTTGGCTATGTTTTATCACGCTCACATCTGCAATATTTTAAGTTTCAATATCACTGCCTGGTATGGCAATCTGAGCATTAAAAATAAAAATAAACTTTATAGAATCCTAAATGCTGTTGGCAAAATCATTGGCAAAAAACAAACCCCATTTGGGCAGTTGTTTGAGACAAACATCTATAAAAAAGCTAACAAGATCCTCGAAATAAAGAATCACCTTTTGTGTCAGGATTTTGTGATTTTACCATCACAAAAGAGATACAAGACACTGATAGTGCAGACAAACAGACACAAACACTCTTTTGTTCCCCTGGCAATCAAATCATTAAATAAGAACAATCTGGTATAAACTTTGTCACATGTAAATTATGAGTGAGTCTGGTGTGAATGTACACTTTGGTTTCTTATAGTTATAATGTTTTTTGTTTGGTGTAATGCACAAATTGTAAGACAAATTTCCTTACGGATAATAAAGATTATTATTATTATTATTATTATTATTATTATATCTTCAACTGTTTTCTGTTATTCAATAGCTAGAGCTTCAGTGAGCTCTAATATATTTAAAATTCTTTGGTATTTATTAAGTACTTATTTCTAATTTAATAAACATGTAAATCAACTTAAGGATAAAATACATTACACTGAGATTTATGGTTTGTTTTTGCAATGTTATGGCATGATTAGAAATTAGTTATTTGTTTCGGGAATAGGGGAAAGTTTTTACTTAGTAATGATGATGCGATATAACTTTAAAAAGTAAGAACGCTCTAGGAGTCGATACAAACAAGACGCTTTTCTTATGGCCATAGAAATAAGGATTTTATAGATGGCTAGAAGTAGATGACATTCGATGGTTCCCTTCTTGAGTATTAAACGTGTTTGATGTTCAACACTAGCGTCGATTACCTTTATCGATTGTTGGCCTTTTGCCGGTGTTCCTGTTCAAGTATTCAGTTCGATGTTACCTCCATTTGAGTTTGTTTGTATTTCAAGTACTTGACACCGATGAAGCGCTTAACAGTAAGTACAGTTTGTTTTGCTTTACATGTTTGTAATGTTCCTTCAGAATTGAAGATTATTAATTTATATCCTAGTTCAAATCTCCAACAGTATGATGGAGCATGAAATCAGGCAGGGCTCATACATGGGAACACTGAGATGATAGTCCAGAGCTCATACCACAAGACCAGGCAGCCATCCATTTTATTTAGATAAATGACCAATAAAAATAAATTTGCATAAATGCCAAAAAAAAAATTGTTACATCTTGTTTAATCATTCAGTCAATGCTCACCTCAAAACTCATTTGAAGATGCCAAAAATGTATAGGAATAAGTATATATAATATAAAACTTTAGTATTTCTAACATTGCTATCTTCTTTGGGTATTAATATTCTGCAGATAAAAAAGAAAGTTTAAAATGCTCACTGTATCATCATTGTGGAGACTTCTATTCATAAACCTCTCTTCTTCTTCATCATCTTTCATATTCTGTTGGTGTAGCTGCTCTTTTAAGAGTTGAATGATACCCTCATTGCGAAGGATTGTGGCTTGCATTTCTCTAAATTTTTCTTCTTTATCTGCCAGATCACTTTTTTGTTTTGTCCTTTCTCTGACCATTTTGGATTGCAAATTTTTCTGAAAGAACAAATGAATGACGAGAATAGTTAAGAACAAAAATAAATGAGAGATTGAAATATATTTAAAAAATAAATACCTTTTTAAGCCTAAAAAATGTAATGGCTTTTCGTATAAGGAAATATTCATTAACATTTTCTTTATTATCAGATCAAATATTTTAAAAATTCTTTTGAAATGGAACATGCTAAATTAGAAGTCTATAATTGATATGACAATGATAACTTTGGCATTTTCTTTTCGATAGCATTACTATTACAGAAGTAATAGAGCACAAAAATTTAAATTACTTTTCAAGGAGAACATTTTCTGCAAATGCTGTGACTAACTTTGTGCAGATGATTAGATGTGATTAGGTGTATGTCAAGAAAGTTTACATGAATAAAAAATCACATTTCCGCAGTGACCTTGATCAGTAGGTTAAACAAAACTACCTTGGGGTTGGTACTCCCATAATGGATCACTCTGCATAATGAGTTAAATTAAAACTTACACTGTAATGAACTGAAAGTCTTGCAATAGCGTCAGCCAGCTGTTGTCTGAAAGCTTTCCGAAGTGAGTTTACTCTCTTGTCAAACAGAAAAATGGAAATATTATTTTTAATAATTAATGATTAAACTAGTAACTCTATGCTAATATCTTTGTGTACATCTAAGTTTTCCTTTCATTCATCTTGAACAAATCAGTTACTTACATCCTGATGATTTTTCTCAAGTTCTACAACTCTTTCATTTATTCGACAATACCTAGAATATGAAAATATGTTAATAAATATATAATATAACATATATACTTAGAATAACTTGTGTAAAACTATTTGATACAAAACAAATAAAATGAATTATAAAATCACTATAGTCAAATTGTTAAAAAAGATTTTTTAGAGCTTAAAAAAAATGCTAACTGCTACTCCTTTCTCTAAAAGCCTATATGTATTATAGTGAATATAACCCAAATACCTTTGCCAGCACTACATTCAACATGTCTCTTTTTTACCAAGTAACCAATCAAAGCTTATATAGATTTCAGTAGCAATTAGAAAACTTTTCATCTGGACAGTTATGCAGAGTATGTAACAAAATAGTTATTTCTATCTATACATATAAAGTAGTAAAGCATTTACAGTAATTTTTGCCAATGATAAAAAAATAATAATCATAAAATGTGTCAGGTGTATCTCCACTTCCATCTAGCATCCAATTTACAGCCAAGTTAACTTTGCTCAGTGTATTCAAGATTTGTTATAACTTAATTAATATTCATGTTAAACAAAGAGACATTTACAGTTCTAAAGATTTTTCCTGAATTTTTGATTCATGATCTGCTTCCATAACATGCTTTGTTAAGTTTATGTCCCTCCGGAGACTGGCAGAGTCCTGAAAAATTACAAAAATGATTCTTCTTTCTCTTTACATGTAACAAAATAAGATTGTTTAATAAAATAAGATATTCTTATATAACATAGTAACTTTGATTAAAACACATATAGACCAATGTTTTAAGTTTGAGTGGAAAATCTTAATATTAATGAATACATTTACTTTCATAAATATATATATATATACACACATAATTAGGCCTACCAGTAGTAAGGTCTGTAAAACTTTAGTCATATCTTTCAAGTCTAGAATTTCAGTAACTTCTGTCTGACATGCCCTGTCCAAGCTAAAAAATCCTATCTTTGCCTGGTCAGAAAGAGCAGGTCTAGAAAACAAAAAGATTTTTATCCATTTATTTTAATTAAATTTAAAATGTAATAAAATATCAATGAATGGTGAATAATGAACATATGTAAATACAAAAAAAAAACAATAAAAAAAAAACACTTAAAACACAAAAGTTGCCCTAGTCAAGAGAAAGAAAAAGAAAGCTGCCCTATCAACTAGTCCTAAAACAGATGCATATATATGCACAAAATTTGACAAACTCTGCCGTTCCAGAATTGGCTTGATCAGTCATACAACATTCTGCCCCGCCTAAAGACAAAACCAAAATCAGTGACTCACCTGGGCACATCCATTGTCTTCCAAGACAGAAGGAGCCTTATAAATAGGCTTATAGTTATTTTGTATTTAATAATTGGGCCTAGATGTCTATGAAGAGTCAACGCCTCATAATTACTTCTGTTACATCATATAGGTTTGTAAATTTTTAAATTGTTCTTGTACATACATAGGCTTACATACTTCACAGTTTAGACATCTAGATATCTAGTAGCTCTCTAGACTGCATGTAGTCTCTAATAGTAAATACTATATGAACTATATTTAAATACAGATCTAGCTAGATAAGAGAGCAGATAGTAAAATCATTAAATTTAGAAAGCCTTCAGGACAGAAGACTTAAAAGTAAAGTAGCAATTATACATTAAAAACTAAATATTAACCATAATCTTAAAAAAATACAAAAACAAAACTTAATAAAATACTCAAAAGACAGAAAGATTTTAAAGGCACATTCCTCATGCCATATGCTAAGACAAATTTGTACAAATGCTCCTTCTTCCCTAGCACTATTGGAGCATGGAATGGGTTGCCTGAGCTAGCCAGGAAAACCAGTGACTTGGCAGAATTTAGGTCATTGGTTAATATGCATGACTAATTTTAAATGCATGACACGTAGGACGTAATCATCTTCTTTTTTGAAGTACATCTGTAGGCTATTATATAAGATAGATAAGATGATATTTAATGATATTACTCATATATTAATTACTTATACCTTTTAGAGGCCTACAGAGACTTAGAGTAGGCCCTACTTAGACTAGAATTTGAGAATGAGATTATGACAGATACTCTGAGTAATGATAAAAGTAGACTAGACTCTATGCTCAACTACTGTTTGTAAAATGTTTTACATGTTTCAGATGTTCCTTCAGAGTTGAAGATAGTTTACTTCCTAGTCCAAACCTCCCACAGGATGATGGGGGATGGGAGCAGGCAGGTTTTGAACCCAGAATCATTGATAATCCAAATGACAGTCCAGTGCGCAAACCACATGACCAGGCAGCCATCTACTACAGTGTACTGATCTGGCTGGTCGTGTGGTTTGCATGCTGGGCTGTTGTTGAGATGTATCGGTGGTACCAGGTTCAAACCCTGCCTGCTCCCGGGCCATCACCTGTTGTCCTACTTTTAGACTTTTCTACAATACACTACTTTTTACTGACTTTAAGTTACTTTAACTCTAGATTGCTAAGATCTAGTAGTAGTACTAAATTACTAGAACTTAAGTTTGTCAAGATTTAGAATCTTGATCTATTTTAATTTTAAGGTATTTCTATTTACTATTAATATCAGGTACTTATAATAGCCTATTTATTACTATTTATATTAATTATAATTATTAGATATAATATATAGAGTCTATATTAGTCTAGGCCTATATAAAATATATTTTTAAAATATTAATTATATCAGAGATCTATTAGTATAGTATTAATACTATTATAATCTATTCTAAGTCTAAGTATTTACAGTTTTACAGTTACACAAAATAAAGTAAAAGTTAAAAGTATAAAGCTTACCGAAACAGATCTACTTCACTGTCTGACTTTCCATAAAGTGCTAACATACGATCTTGTAGATCTTGTTCTGATCTATGATACGTATTTAAATCACCTTTAGAATATGGAAAAATGTCATATTCCTTAACAGACTTATTTACGTTTGAAACTCGAACGTCCGCCATTATTGTTTTATGTAGCAACAGAAGCGGAAAAACTACATGTAATTTAAAAATAAGTACTGGATTAAGTCAGGAACAAAAATACAATACAGTGCCAAAACACCAGATTAGCAGATCTACATTACTGACAATAGACGAATAGTCAATAGATCTAGAATCTAGACTAATATAATAATTTATAATTATAATAATCTAGACTGACTGACTAGACACATTGACTAATCTTTTAGACTCTATTAATAATTTATTATAATTATTTAAGTAACTATTATTTCTAGAAATAATAAATAAGAAATCTAGATGATTGCTAGTCAAATCTAGAGTCTAGATCTAGTAACTTAAGTAAGCTAGTTGATCAAATCACTAGTCTTAGACTAGTTAGAGTATTAGAGTCTATAGAATAATAAATCTATATAATATAGATTTATAATATAGATCTAGACTAGTATATTATAAATTATACTATATATATATAGAGAGTTAATAGAGACCCTCTATTAATTATTTTATACTATTATACTCTATTGTCTAGACTAGACTATATTATAATTTATGTAGACTCTAGTATATATACTTAATATAGTAGTATAAGTAAAATAATTATAATAAAATATAATAATTTATTAAAAGAAATTTCTATAAATCAAATAAGAACATAAAACTAAAATGTTATTTAACCTTGGTTAGGCCACTAATAGAATATGCATCCTCCGTTTGGGACCCCTCAACTCAAGAAAACATTAAGAAACTGGAACAGACACAAAATAGAGCAGTGAGATTCATAACAAACGAATATTCACACTTGACTAGAGTAACACCTTTAGTAAAATCACTAAATTTAGAAAGCCTTCAGGACAGAAGGATCAAAAGTAAATTAGCAATCATACATAAAACACTGAACCATAATCTTCAAATACAAAAACAAAATTTAATAAAATACTCTAAAAGACACAAAGATAAAGGCACATTCCTCATCCCATATGCTAGGACAAACTTGTACAAATACTCCTTCTTCCCTGGTGCTATTAGAGCATGAAATGGGTTGCCTGAGCTAGCCAGGAAAACCAGTGACTTGGCAGAGTTTGAGTCATTGGTTAATATGCATGACTAAATGCATGACGCGTAGGACGTAATCATCTTCTTTTTTGAAGTAACGTCTGTATTATATAAGATAAGAAGATAAGATAATAAAGTTTATTAAATACGATAATTATATTATTTTTAATTATATATGGCGGAAAACAGATTTTCTATTGAAAATGCATTTTTGAAGTTCATTATTCATTTTCTCCATATATACAACACCTGTGGTATATTTCCTTTTACTGATGGGTAGACCTATGTTTGTGGAAGCTTCATTAGCAATATTTTTTTGAAATTCGTTTTTATAAGAAATTTGTGCATTTGTGAATGTCATGAAGTATGCAAAAAAAGACACACAGGATTTACTTTTGGATTTATGTGCTCCCCTTTGAAAAGGTAAGAAACATATAAACCTATATCATTACTATGAAATAATGCATGCTTACTGTTTAGAAATGATTGTTCTAAATGATAGAGAAAAAAGAAAAGAAATTAAGTTGTTAGTTTATCTTAAAAATAAAAAAAAAATAGCCTCGATGCCATTTCATAATTTGTGCGTCGTGAAACTATGCATACAATTTTATAAAAATATCATTTAAATGGTACCAATTTTAATTTCAAAACACGTTTATTTTTATTTCAGCAATCATAGTGTTTTATTTTTTATTTTTTTGGTGTATAAAAAAAATAAAGTTTTTAAAAAAAACATGTTTTTTAAAAGCCCATCGGAAGTGTGTCGGGACAGTTTGACCTCATCAATTTTTTTCATCGTGCTTAATTTTTTATTCATTCTCGCGGAATAAGTGGAACCGACAACATCTATTAAGCCTTATCATAGACTGAAACTATAACAGACCATTTTTTTAAATAATATCAACTGCTTAGGTAAATATTTTACATTTCACTACGAGTGTCGTTTGTTTTCATTTCAAATAACATCATGACTCGGGAAATGCGTCCTTTTTTTTGCGCTGCCAGCGTGCGCGGATCTAGACTAGATCTAGACTAAGATAAAGATTTTAGATCTGGATCTTTGTTTAAATATAATTCATAGTAATTTGTTATAGACTTAGATCTACATCTTAACGTGAAAAGGTCTAGACATCTAAATATAGTCACTTCTAGTTCTAGTAGTAGTACTAGTCGTAGCTAAGACTAAGTAGTAGATAGTGAAGTAGCGATGTACACACGCGTGGATCAGACTAGATCTAGATCCAGTCTAGTCTCTAGACTAAATTCACTAAATGTAGATCTAAAATTATATATATCTGTGTCTAAATATAATAATATAATTCATAATAACTTATAGATTTAGGAAATCTGAGATGATTTAGAGCTAAATCTATTAGTCATTTCTAGTAGATAGTCAAGTAGCGATGCACACACGCGTTGATCAGACTAGATCTAGTCTAGTCTCTAGATTAAATGTAGATCTAAAATTGTATATATCTGTGTCTAAATATAATAATATAATTCATAATAACTTATAGATTTAGGAAATCTGAGATGATTTAGAGCTAAATCTAGTCATTTCTAGTAGATAGTCATGTAGCGATGCACACACGCGTGGATCAGACTAGATCTAGATCTAGTCTAGTCTCTAGATTAAATGTAGATCTAAAATTGTATATCTGTGTCTAAATATAATAATATAATTCATAATAACTTATAGACTTAGGAAATCTGAGATGATTTAGAGCTAAATCTAGTCATTTCTAGTAGATAGTCAAGTGGCGATGTACACGCGTGGATCTAGAATCTAGACTTGCTAGATCTAAGTCTAAGTCTAAATGTAGATTAGATCTAAGATTTTATAATAGATTCTATGTCTAAATATAATTCATAGTAACTTATATAATTAGGACTAGAGTCTATATCAGTAGATTTTAACGTGGAAAAATTCTTTTAGATGATTTAGATCTAAATCAAGTCATTTCTAGTAGATTTAAGTAGATAGTCAAGTAGCGATGTACACGGGCCACACGCTTGGATCAAGACCCTAGCCTAAGTCTAAATATATCTCTACATCTAAATATTATTCATAGACTTAAAACTAGATTTTAACATTGAAAAAATATGAGATCTAATTTATTCTAAATCTAGTCATTTCTAGATCTAGTAACTGCGATGTACACGTGTAGATCTAGAATCTTGTCTAAGTCTAAATGTAGATTAAATCTAAGATTTTATATCTAAATATAATTCATAGGAGCTTATAAACTTAGGGCTTAATTAGATCTCTAAATCTAGAATTCTAGATCTACATCTTAAACTACTTAAAGTGGAAAAAATCTAGATCTAGTCGATTATACTATAGAGAAGAGATTCAAGTAGGTAGGATACTTGGTAGTTCTAGCTAGATTAATAGATCTAGATGATAGAGCTAGAATGTAGATATATCGGCAAAAACACTTTTTTTTTTCCTTTTAAAGATCTAAATCTAGGCATAAATCTAATAGATTACTAGATCTAGAAAGATTAAATAATTTTTTAAAAACTATTAGCTGTGTAGGATAGAGACTAAATATAGATCTACTTATGGTTTATGGACATAGTTAAAAATAACAACAAACACATAGAATCTATAAACCAAATAAAAGTTGTTTTTATTTCTTTTCTCAGCAACAATTACAACAAATACAAAAATTGAGATCATATGAGATAGTAAACAGAATACATCATGTACTATGCAAAACCTATTATTAGGACTAAACTAATATCTATAAGCCTAGACTAGAGTCAGAGTATAGTAGTCTAGACCTAGATCTAAAAATTGATCAAGAACTAGAAGAGATCTAAATCTTGATAATATTTCATTTAATATAAGATCTTTTCTAGTCTAAAATTATACATCTATAAACTTTATCTAAAATTGATATTAGTTTGTTAAAACATGAAGATATAAGAAAAAAAAAAAAAAAGACTTTTTATGGTAGGGTGGGGCGAGGGGGGGGGGCTAATTTATTAGTTATAAATATTTTTAAAAATTGTTTGTTTGTTTTTTCAAATGGTCTATAAATATACTTTACTTTGTGACATAGTTTTCTGCTAATAATATTGTGAATTTGTAAAATTCATGGAATATTGGACATACCCTCTGTGAATGATGGATTTTTCATTATTAGGGGTAAGTGTGTTTGATCTAATTTTTTATGGTCTAATACTTGTCTGATGATAATGAATGAACCATATTTGGATTCCTCTGTTCTTGGGCATTAAAACTGATATATAATATGTCAAAACTGATACTGGTTTTGTTTTTCAGGATGATTATAAAGTATCATTTGCAACCATTTTTTTTAACGGAGGGGCTGGGGTCTGGGGAGGCTAATTAATAGGCATAAATGTTTTAAGAAACTAGTTTTTATTGTTTTTTTCAAATGTTCTATAAAAATATTTTACTTTGTGACACATTTTTCTGTTAATAATACTGTGAATTTGTGAAATTCATGGATTTTTAGACATATCTTCTGTGAGTGATGAATTTTTCATTATTAGGGGTAAGTGTGTTTGACCTCATTTTTTCAAGTTAAATAATATCTGTTGCTTCTGATTTTATTTTTTTTGAATTCCTCTATTCTTGGGCAATAAAATTGATATATAATATGTCAATAATAGCTAATTTGAAATTAGTCAAAAAAATGGTCCTAAAAGTAGAATGTTGAAAGCTCAATCTGTTTTCCGCCATATATTGTTGTAATTCTAATGCAGGCACTCAACAAAGGAAGAATAACAGTGATAGTGAATTACTAAATAAAATAAATAACACGCACAAATCAACAGGATTCCAACTTCTCTTAGTTCTTCTCAACTTAGTTGAAATCCATCATGTCTCTATTTCCTGTCTTGTATTTCCAACTCTCTTGTGGAACAGTGTGCTAGTGGGCACCACGTATATCAGCACAGGAACAGAGTTACAATTTATTTAATTATATAAATATAATACAATCTAGATCTAGGTGATGATGATCCTATGAGTATGTCTATATTGAGTCGACCATGTTATACCATTATAAATATTTATATAAATAATAATTAATATTAATGATAATAGATTCTATTTTATTTATAATATAATAGATTCTATTATATTAATCATGCCATAAAAATCTAATTTTATAAAACTTTTTTCGTTATTGCATTATTCATTGAGTTAAGCCAATAATAATAATAGTAAAAAATGAGTATCTAGATCTATTAATAATATCATCATGAGTTGAGATCTTGATTAGATCAATGTTTCTATAGCCTACTTATAGTAATAGACCCTAAACTCTAAACCTATATAATTTTAAATTAGATCTAGCTCTAGTTGAAATAGTTCTAGCTGAGTATCAGTCACACTCAGTGACATTGTACAATATTGAATATGTATTGTCAAATTAGAATCTAGATATATATATGTTTATGACTATGATTAGAACTCTAAGTCTTTTAAATCTAAATTTATTTTAGGCTTAAATTGAACCATCATTTCAAACAATGGATGAAAATATAAATTTATTACGAAAGACTAATAAAACAAGACGAGAAACCGCTGTAAGTTAATCTTTTTTTTTTTAATATATTATATAGAGTCTTATATTTTAATTTATATCTAGAATCTTTATATATATATATCACTTGTAAAGTCAAAGTACAGCAAAAATCAAAGAATTGTCATTTTAATTGTTTCCCAAATTTGTGCATCTCACTCAACTACTCTTTAACAATAAATCCAGCATCTCATTCGCCTGGATATTAAGCTAGGAGTAACTGCCTGTACTGACAGCCAGGTGAAGGTAGATACCTAGTGCCTCTAGAACCAGGAGTTTTGAACAGCCTAGTCCATCTTAGAGATGGTCATTCTGATTTTAAAACATTTTTGCCTTACAACTTAAGGGAAAATCAGGAGTGGATCCCCTTTGGCATTGGTTTATCAACTGTGGCATTCTCTCTGAAAGCTCCTGCTACTGAGTCTGTGCCTACTGTATTGCAAAGCATTCTTTTAGATCACCAGCAACTTAGAGAGAGGCAGCCCATGATACATTTTTCTATGTACTGAAAATGTGCCCTTATGAGGACCTAAGATTTAATTAAATTCAATCTCCTAGATTTGTAGGTTCACTATTACACAATACTACATGAATGTAGCTATCTATATATAGGTCCATAACATTACCAAGCTCAGAAGTGTACTACTTTCAGGTCAGACTGTCATTAGCATACTGTGAAGTACTAAATCTTGTTCAAATATATCTATCTATAGGTCAAATATATCTATCTATAGGTCCATAACATTACCAAGCTCAGAAGTGTACTACTTTCAGGTAGTACTGTCATAAGTATACTGTGAACTAGATCTTGTTCAGATATATTGTAGAATAGAGTAAAATCTGAAGTATATGTAATATACATTTCATTTTTTTTTTTTTTCCATTTAATTTATTGTACAAAAAATTTTTTGTTTTATTTTTATAAGCTTCAAACATTCCTTTATAAATGAAATTGTCGTAGGGGAGGATTTCAACATAAGACCCTCATGACAAAATGCACCTGCCTCATGATCTGGCAGTTAAATAATTCTTTAATCTCAAAATCTTATTTTTGTTATAATATTCATGAGCATTGATATTACTTCATAAGTAACCAGTTGAACCATCAGAATATTCTTGTGGCTATTTGGTGATCCAGAACAAAAATTTAGCCTAAAGTGATGTAATATGGTACTAGGGCCACTATTTTAACATTTGAACACTATTATGGTTTGTATTGTCTGCCTTTTTACTACCAAAATATCTGAAATGGATAAATAGAAATTAAAGTTATTTACATCATAAAGACAATTCATAGTTATGCAGCCATCAATGAGCAACAAATCATAGCAAAATAAAAGTTTTTTGTTTATATTCTGTGTTAATGCTTTTCAGGTACAAGGCACAAATGATAGCAGTATTGTCAGCAAGTGCTCCACATCAACTTGTGGCTACTTCAATGATCCTTACCTTCATTATTTTGTTTCCAAACAGAGTCGAAGAGCTCCACTTATTCATAGGTAAAATTGAATTCCTCTAATCTTCTTATCTTATCTTATATAATACAGACATTACTTCAAAAAGAAAATGATTACGTCCTACGCGTCGTGCATATTAACCAATGAAATACTTTACCAAAAATGATATTTCGGTTTACCTTTATCAGGGATTATTTACAACAAAAATGAAAAAAACTTAACTAATACATTGTCTGCTATATTCTTTTTTTTTTTGTTTTTTTAACATCCAGGGGTTATTACATAAGAGCAGTAGCATTTGATAGAATTTTAAAGAGCTTCTTAGAATTATACAAAAACTCAAAGAAACAAGTAAGTTTTTTCTTTACAATGTTTTTTTAAAACCACATTTCTTGAATATCTTAACTAATATCATAATTGTTTATATTTTTACAACTTACTCTGTCTGTCTGGTAAAAACGTTTGCACACATTATTTCTACCACACCTAATCTCGGATCAAGCTGAAATTTTGCACAATTATTTCTTTTACCTGACAACACAAGAATGAATTTAAAAAATTAACCAATTATTTAATTAACTATTTTCAACTGGTCTAGACAAGTGAAAGGGTCATAACATTTTGAGAAAGCTAAATGCATGAAATTGCACTAAACAAAAACAATTGGTTAAAATATTTCTGATTGCACAGATTTATTATTGCTAGTCTAGATCTATTACAAAACCAATTCCATGACTGATCCAAACTAATTGATATATTCTATGTATTTTAATATTACAATATTGTATGAAGATTCTATAAAAATTGACATTAAGTTATCAAATGCTGTTATAATTTTTTATACTTCTCAGGTAATATCTCTTGGCTGTGGCTTTGATTCAACATATTTTAGACTGAAGTCTTGCGATCTTCTACAAAATACTGTTTTTTGTGAGGTAATTCTTATTAGTGCAACTATCTTCTAATTAATCAAAAGGTTTAATCAATCTTTTTTGTTTAACTTACATGATTATGATTAACTTATGATTTAGGATTTTTTAAAATTTTGCAATAACTGTGTCAAGATTCTGACTGAATTTCCTTGTTAATTCTTTTTAATTTGTCTGACTTTCACATATTTAATTATTTGTTCTGCATTTGACTAAATAAAATTTGATATTTTACAATACAATTGAATATATTCTTTACTATTCCTAAATATATTAAAAACTAACAGATAGATTTCCCAGAAGTTGTAAAAAAGAAAAGGCTTCTAGTAGAAAATAATGAAGATTTGTTAAAACTGGTTGAGAAAATAAAGGAGCAGCCACTTTCACCACACATAGGTAATAAGTTTGTCTGTTTGTGTTGAAACGCTGAGTATTTTCTTTAACACCTTCTAAAGTCTATGACTGAAGGAGGCCAACAAAAAACTCTAATTTTAAAAGCTTTTTAAAAATGTGATTAGAAAAAGTAGAACATTTCCTCAAATAAATTTATGTCAATACCTGACAGAGTCAATCTCTTGATGAAGAAGATCAAAACAAGAGCTTTTTATTTTTTTGTATTAGTTTCTGATCATTGGGGCTTTTATGTCCACAGTTATGACTGTCTATTATGGGTTTATAATTGTAACACTGTCATTCTTATTTGTATCATTTTTCTAGCAGCAGTCAAAGTGGCTTTTATTTAATGGGCTCAACACATGTTCTATTGACATGTGCATGTAATGTTGGATTTCCTTTTTTGTTTGGGATGGTTGCAGTTGGATTGCAGGTTTTTAAGAATCGACAAAATATATCTAACACAATATATATTATTCCTTTGAAAATAAAAACTGTGCATAGCAATGACAAAATATAATTCAACTCTGTTTATTGTACTTAAAGTTTTCTTTAAATTCATGTAGTTTTTATTTTTTATACTGAAAACAATCTTTTAAAGTTCATTACATTAGTTATCTAGCTGCTTGTACTAAATCACTTTCAAGCGAAATCCAAGATTTGAAGCTGCTTGGCTTTACCTAATCTGCACAAATACATAATGATTGAACAAAATATTTGTTATGACTTGCAGGAAACCATTGCCTTGTTTACATATTGTTCCAGAACTCAGCAGTGCTGACTACCATCTCCTGGGAGTGGATTTAACACAGCTTAACACATTGGAAGCTGCCATCAAGATGTGTGGCCTGGAGTTTGACATTCCTACACTACTTTTATCTGAGTGTGTTATGACTTACATGACAAGACGGTGGTAAAGAGATTTCAAATTTAATTTATACATTTTATTTTTACTTTTATTTTATTTCATATTCTTCTAATTTAATAATATAAAATAACATTAACAAAAATGATTTATGTTAATTCCATGTTTATTAAATCTTAGTTCAACAGAGCTGGTAAAATGGGCATCAGAGACTTTTGAAGAAGCCATTTTTGGCATGTATGAACAGGTAATTGTGTTAAATAATCTTGACATAAAACATTTCATTTTTAAGAAGTTCTTTACGTTTTATGTCCTTTATGTTCTCAATGTACTTTGAACCTTTATTGTGTTTCTTAATGGCGCTATACAAAATGAAATTGTTATTATGATTCATATTATTATAATTGTTAAGTAAAAGAGCTGATGCTTTCAAAATCTTATATATGTTTACCTTTTTATTTCTCAGATCAATCCAGAAGATTCCTTTGGACTTTTTATGTAAGTAATATGAAGTTGATTGGCTTGGGTCTTATTAATATTTGAATAAATTTTATAGTATAATTTTGGGATTACATTATAGTAGATTTGTGTGTAGGATTATGGATGTAAGAGCAGTATTAAAAATGCAATCACAAAATGGTAATTCTAAATAAAGACATGTAAATGTATGTCACTTAGATCTAGTGTACTGTTCTGTTTTTTTTTTAAGCAGTACTAAGTAAGATGTACTTTTTCAAATATTTATTTTTATATGTTACACAATTTGTTTTGAGCTAAGCATGAAGATATTTTGTTTCATTTTATTGTTTTCTGTAGTTAAATTTTAAATGTCTTTTTTTGAACGAAAGCTATTAAGTTTACTTTAATAATACCCAAAGATTAGAGAAAAAAACAAAAAGAATTATTGTTTTTTTTATTATAAACATACATTAGAAATTTATTTCCAATTTGTTTGGTCATTTGATAGGATTTTTTGTTTAAATTTTCAGGCAAAATCATTTCTATTCTATTGGATCACCATTGAAATGTATAAATGCATTCCCATCTATTGAATCACAGAGGAAACGTTTCTTGAACACAGTAAGATTTACTTGACATTTTCTGTTTGTGATAATCTTGTTAGCCTGCACATTGGTATGGTTGACTTGAGTTTATTCTAGTAACTTCTAAATGAAAGTTTCTTGTAATGATGTTCTATTTTTCTTGAGCTCTTAGAGCTGATTGAAAATACATTGAACAGTGCTGGACTTATTTCTTCTGTATGTATTTTCTGAGAAATGCCATTTTAGAAGTTACAAAACTGTATAGAATAAAAGCTGTCATTTTCAGATATTTTATCCAACTTATGAGAGAAAAAAAAATCCACCCTGAGGTTGAAGCTAGTATTTTGATACTTTCTAACAATTGTGTATTACTCTCCATGCTTTCAACCTTTTTTTTTAGCATTTACTTTTTTTTGTTTTTCAGGGTTGGGTCTGCTGTGAGGTCTACGACATGAACACATTCTACTCTCTGTTTGTTGATGACAAAGAAAAAAGACGCATTGAGAGCTTAGAAACTTTCGATGAGTATGAAGAGCTGAACTTGAAATACTCTCATTATTTTATTCTGACTGCTTCCACTGTTGAATTGCCAAGAAGTTTAATAACTTATGGACACTCAGAAAATGATAAAAAGAGTAAAACATATTTTTGTCTCTATATTTTTTATGTTTACTCATGCAAAATGATTGTGAGCAACATGCACTGTCATAAGATAAAAAAGATTTCTTAGGGAAACTCCGATGGTTTTTCAAATTTGAGTTATTGACATATTTGAATTCTGCGTAAAAAGTTGTAATAGTAAACATATTACCATTTTTTATTTAAATGCTTAGAAACATTTATATTTAATAAATTAGACAGTAAATTCTTGACATCTCAAAAAAAACGGGGTGCTTTGAGATTTTGTGTTTAGGTTAGGCATACGTCACTTCCATCAACAATACAGAAAAGGAAACTAGATTTAACCAATCGTATTGCTTCATTCTTACAGGCTCTTGGGCTTAGTGACGGCCTATTCCAGAGCTCTAGTACAGTTATAAATACATGTATAGGTAGATCTAAAAGCATTAGGATAACCAACTCGAGAAAAAAAGTAACATTTTAATCTAAGCCTCTCCTTTTCCCAAGAAGTAAATAGATCGTGTGTCTGACTGATTCGAACAAACTGGTCAGTGTAAGGCTAGTCGAGACAACGTGTAGTCGGTCATGACAAGACAACCAAGCGATAGTGTTTGTTGTGTGTTGAGTGGTCTGGCGAGAAAATACAGACTGCCGTGATTAGTCAAGCATGTAAATCTACTTTTAATACGCATTTTTTCTTTGCTTACTTGATCCTAGATCTAACTGCATAGACGAAAATATATTTCTTTTACGAGAATGTTAACTTTGCTGTATGGTCTCCCATTATACAATAAATCTATATATTAAATTAGTAGGCTAGTGTGACGTCACATAGAAACCCGGTGAATGTCTGACTGTTTTGGATGCGCAGGAAAATTACATCAGAAAAACATCAATTACTAAGTTATTATTGCAAATAAAAAAAAAAGAAGAATATATTCATTATCTGTAAATAAAAACACATATCAAAAATTGTCAAGACTATCGGAGTTTCCCTTTAAAGACTTTTCATCTGAAATAAAATATGCAGCATTTTTCCAGCTTAATAATTTGAAGTGGTACTGATGTTCTTTACAATTTTATCTTTACTGACTAGAAGTAATCTATTTCTTGGCAATTATTTCAAATTAAAGTGACTACTTAGAACTTGAATATACCTTTTTGTTTTAAGGTTTCAGAAGTTTTTTAAAAATCTTTCTACAAAATTATTTTTTTTTTGGAAGATAAATGCTATTAATTAATAATGTGAAATTATAATGGTGAGCATGAATGCACTTAGATTTTATCAAATTTATCATCTTGTATTTTAATATTAATTCTTTGGGGTTAGATTACCCCAGTTAACCAAAAATATTTTTTTTAACCATATTTAAAGAGCTTTAATATTTGTTTTTAACATTAATTTATTTCAGTAATTCCTCTAGAACCTGCAATAACTGGTGTCTTGTCATTCACATATGTGCCAGACGGAGACCAATCTTTACGTAGATTTGGTCATGCATCCAGTCAGATCTATCAACATTATACTATAACCACAGGTGGCTTTGGTGAAATTGATGGCCGCCACCAGAGGCTGGCAGAGATCACTGTGACTGATGGGAGAAATTTCAAGTCCTGTCATGTCTTGTGTTGTTCTGCTCATATTCAGTGTAAGAGTTTTGAATGTTGTTTTTTCACTTCATTATGCTTTTTTATTTAGAGCTCTGTACTGTAGATACGTTGTTTTTAACACTACACGGAAATAGTAAGTCATCTTTAATGCCTTGAGGTTATTAAGACAGATAAAGAATACCAGTTTCATTGTTTTTGGTTGACAATGGTGGTATATGGCCGTCACCAATATGATTGAAAAATCAAGATTTACATTTTGTATAAGTATCTCTAATATACCATTTTTTTTATTTGATCATAATTCCAGTTTTAATTACCTTTTCTTGAAAGTAAAAGAAAAATCTCAGTGCATTGTAATGTTAGTTGAATCCAGTTAATGGAACCATATTGAAACATAATTATTTTTGGTCCTAATAACAATCTGGTCCATTTACTGGATTTTACTGTAAAATAGAATTAGTTTTAGTACTTTAGGATGCAGTTCATACTTTGAAGCATATGTTTGTCAAAAAAAAAACAACCTACTCTCATGTTTTTTTTTCAGACTCCAGAATGCACCATACATCAGTGCCATTATCCAATGGTATAACATATCTGTTTGGGGGGCGACAATCTCCTTACTTCATGTGCAATCAAATGTTAAAGCTCATTCTCACCTTAGACAAACATAAACAATCATGCCCTGGTGACATAGGAAGGGCAAGAGGGACATCCTCCCCAATAGAAAGTGACCACTTGGTCACTGGTAATGGAACATTCCAAGGCGGTGACTTAGAACAGTGTAACCACAGTGATGATGGCCAGAGGAACCATTCTATCGATAGTATTAAACATTGTGATTCTAACTGTGATTGCTGTAACAGTACATTCTCCTGGGACTTTGAATTGGGAACATTACAAGTGAATGTTGTGGCACATAATGGGAAACAGCCGAGAGAGAGATGGAGGCATGCTGCAGTAGCTGTAATAACTGATGGTAAGAAAATATTCTATATACAATTATTTTTTTTTTATCATTTGTAAAATTAGTTTCTTAACTTTCCATCTTAAGAGATTTTTATTTTAAAATATTCCCTAATATTGAATCCACATCTTAATTTTGTTTTTTTCTGTACTTATAAGCTTTGCTGTTTGTAATATAACAGCAGTCTACTAGAATTGTTTTCTACCAAAGCAACATTTCTTCTTGTAAAATACCATTTTTTTTGTTTTTTATTTCATGTGAAAGTTAAGATAGCTTTAATTAACATATGCAGGGCAGGGCTAAACATGTAACACATTGTTTTTTAGTTGTCCTCTTTTTGCCAGATATATATATATGACCAGCGGCCTGCAGGGCTTAGTTTGTGTACTACTGATCTACTGGATTGAATTTAGATCTATGTCAAACTTGAAGAATTTTCCCTTCACATTTTTAAAATTTTGTCTTGAAAATAAAAGAAGAGTATATAAATGGATTTACCCATTCAGCCAACATATTCATATCAATATAAATTACTGTGAAAACGGGTTTACCCGATTTGTTAAAACGTTGGTTCTTTAATAGAGATACAATTAGGAAATTTTTATCAATTTTTAGGGCCTCCGGTTGTGGGAGGGACATTAAACATACACTACCGTCTCCGCCATGATCTAAGAAACTTTTTTGCCAAGTTTAATCAAGATTGGTCAAACAGTTTTGATTTTTAATTGTTGGGAAGCGTGGTCGAGAGGCAAAGTGCACTTGAACTTGGCTTGTCTTGGCTACCTAGAAGGGGGCTCGAGGTTCGACACCCGACTCGGGCAGAGTTGGGTTTTCTGAGCGCCTAAAGGCAGCACGGAAAACCAACTCCTAGATACCCCCTCCCCCCCCACTGGTCCACAAATGAGATTGGACCAAAGCGCTCTGAGCATGCTATAAGCATGAAAGTAGCGCTATATAAAGGCTATAATAATAATATACATACATACACCTTACATTCTGCTTTATATATTATATATCATATTATATAGATTACAACCCAGTGTGAATCTTTGAAAATATTTATAGACTTGAAAATAATTTTTTAAATTCTAGTTTTATGGTAAAATAAATTCTAAGACATTGGATAAATCCATTATTGGTCTTTATAAAAAAAAAAGTAAAGTACCCCTTTCAGAAAGGGGAAGAGATGCTATTAGTATTGTGTGGCCTGTCTGTCCATCTGTCCCGTTTAGATCTCAGAAACAAGAAGAGAAAATGAAAATTGGACATCATGATATTTTAGGTCATTAAAAGTTCTGATGCAATGGCTACTTTTTTCTTTTCTGAAATTGAACCATCTAATTTTTAAAATTACATATGCAAGCAGATTTTTATAAAAAATACACCACTTTTAAATGAAAAACTTCAGGGGAGGTAAGTTTTTTAAATGGTCACAGACTTCTTCATTAATAACTCAAGCTTCATTCATAGATTCGCGCATTGTTACAAAAAATTTGCATCTAAGGTCAAAATGGAAAAAGTTTGAATGGATAATTATAAAATATATTTTCCATTTATTAACTAACTCATTGAATGGAATGCTGATTGAAATGTTGTTTTTCCACACAATCTATATTTGTAACCTTGTTTGACATTTGTTAAGATACATGTACAGTTAAGCTAACTATATCACAGAAAGTCTACATTTTAATGATTGGCAGTAATGTAAAGTGCCATTATTTAGTGCTAGTTTCATAACTGAACAATAAGCATCTTACATTCATTTTCCTTCTTCTACGTAGTTTCCAGCTGAAATTACAGGAATGTTTTAACTTTGTTATTCAGGGAAAGAGAAGCTATTTATTCACGGAGGTAAAACTAAAACTTGTGATGTTCTTGGCGATTGTCATCTCTTTGATCCTGAGACAGAAACTTGGGAAGAGGTTAGTCACAAACACTGTTTTATTTGTTCAGCATTATCTGTTCTGCCCTTGTAGGTAACAACACATTGGTTTACAAATTTCAAAAGCTGTCATGTACTACATTGAAATATTACTCAAGCTTTGAAGAATCTATCATCAGTCTTGTCTTCAGTCTCACTGTCAATGTCTAATAACCCTCGTCAACTCTTTTGTGTTGACAAAGACATTTAGTTAACCTATAAGGTTTTGATATAGTTTTTATATTTTCACTGAAATCCTTTTTCGTAGCTATGAAATCACACATTTTTGTGAAAAAAAATTAGTTATGCTGCAGTACTGTGAGTACTAATAACAAAAAACACTTGAAGCACAATACACACATATTTCATCTGACTTGTTTATCAATACTGAAACAGTGGGGGGGGGGGGGGGGAAGTAACAAACATTGTTTTTCACTTTTAAAAATAAAAGGGTTACAATATGTCAATAAAACCACTAATTCTCTATCCCTGCAACAGTAAATCTAAATAATTTTCAATTGTTGTTAGCATAGATTACAACAGATCCCATTCTGTATTCGATAGTTGCAACCAAGTGTTGGGAATTGATTGAAGTCACAACAATAACAGATAAATGTGTATTAACAGTTTTTTTTTTGGTTTTAAATATTTTTAAAGTCTCAAATATAAGATTACTAAGAGATTTCTCTATAAATTCTGCTTTTAAATTAGTGTTAATTATTTAAAAAAATGCAAATGATTTTAGAATGTTTACAGGTTTATAACATAATTTATGCTTTATTCATAAAATTAATATACACTTTGAAATATTATCAGAACATTTCAAAAACATTAACATTTACAGTAAGCAAATAATTCAAAACTCATTGAGTTTTTGTACTAGTTTTATACAAGATCTTCAAGCATTCAAATATAAATGGTTATTTTTTTCAAATTAACATGTAGAATTTTTTTTTTAAAGTGAGTGGCAGTGTACTTACTTCCCCTTGTGTAAGCATTATTCGTGTCTCGTTTGACTGAGTCTCTCGGACAAGATACTGCCCACTCATTGGTCAAAGTGTAAGTGGACCCTCTTCAGCTCATTTCACAAATAAACGGATAGAAATCATGTGTATTAAACTTGCTAGACAGGAAATGTCAAACTAACTTATGACTAACAAACTCATCCTGGGTAAAAAAAATTATGTTTAGATAATACATATAGATTGAACCTCAATGGTCACAGCACTATAAATAACAAACACAAACTCATTCCTTTTTTTTATAACTTGTACCTTAAAATATAAGTCAGACAAAAAGACCTGTGCACTTTCAAAATACAAATGTTCTATGCATGACTTCCTAACCTCTTTTGAGTCATGACCAAAATTTTTAAAAATTTAATGGGACTACAACTCCATTGTATAGTGGCTTTTATAAGTGGTCCAAGTGGAAACAATTGCTGGAAATTATAAGCCACTATCCCTACTGGTTTGCTAATATTTCTACCATCTTTTATCTTATACTGATGTAACAAAAATTTTTTTGATGTCTTGTTTCCAGACATTGTTGCCCAGTGCTTTTTGGATTCATATTTCTTGTGCATTGTGGGTTCCATTTCCCATCTTTCCTAGGTCATGCTAGTTGTGTCTACTCCAACTCCATTTTCATTAATACAGTTTGTAATAAACAGTTTTTTAATAAAGTTTCTGTTTATAAAGGTAACATATCATTAATGGGGCAGAAACATTTTTAAAAAATTTTTGATCATCCAGTATTATAACATATTGGTTTAACAGTCCATCAGTGAAGTGAGTACTAGTCACAACAGTTGGTTTATCAGGTACATTTTAATGTCATTTCTGTAGAGTGTTGATCTGAGTCTTCACATACAAGTTACTAATGTTTATAAAAACAGCAGTAATCAGGGATCTGCTATTTGCTGATGACTGTGCCCTAAATGCCTGCTCTGAAAATGATCTGCAGAGCATTGGCAGTGACTTCTCAAGAGCATGTTCAGACTTTGGCCTTGCCATAAACACAAAATAAACTGAAGTCTTATATCTGCCTGCTCCAGGTAAAGCCTACTTGGATCCAAGCATCAAGATAAATGGACATGATATAAATGCAGTGGACAGATTCACCTATCTTGGCAGCACACTCTCCAGAAATGGAAAGATTGATAATGAAATCGATCTGCGTATCGCTATGGCCAGTGCATTCTATGGCAGACTGTTTAAAAATGTCTGGAACAAACGATGTATCACCACAAACACAAAGCTAGAGGTCTGTTGAGCTGTCACCCTCAGTACGTTGCTCTATGCCTCGGAAACGTGGACAGTATACAGAAAACATGAAAAAAAACTGAACCACTTCCACATTACATGTCTAAGAAAAATGCTGAATGTCAAATGGCAAGAAAAAATAAAAGATACTGAAGTCTTTCAAAGAGTGGCTCTTCAAAGCATCCACGCAATCCTGATGCAGTCCCAGCTGCGATGGGCAGGACATGTCTGCAGAATGGAAGATCCCTGCATCCCTAAATGGCTCCTGTAAGGCCAATTAAAAGAAGGAAAGCTCTCACAAGGTGGACAAAGAAAATGCTTTAGGGACACCATCAAAGCTCTGAAAGTATTCAGCATTAACCCATCCAACTGGGAGACAGACTCACATGATAGAGCATCATGGCGTCGCGCTGTGAAAACTGGCACACAAATTGCTGAGAAAAAGAGAACAGTGCTGGCAGAAGAAAAGCACCAGAGAAAAAAAGCAAGGCCAATGACACTAGCTCCAGCTGGAATAACTGCCCAGTGTGCAGATGAACATTCCGGGCTCACATAGGTCTCACCAGCCACATGAGGAGGCACAAAACCCCAGTGCAAAGCTGCAAAAGTGGTCATCATCGAATCACAATGGATGAACTATATATAATGTTTACATTTAATCATGGAATGCTTGATAATACTGAAGGTATACATTTAATTAATTTCATATTCGTGATGATGGCTCACAAAAACATTAAAAGAAAAAAATCTAAAATGAAATCCTTTATGGCTTGCAGAGTATCAAATTATCATTAAATGTAGATTTTATTTGCTTTAAATGTTCTAAGCTATTTGTTAGAAGAATTTGTTTTGTATGTGTTCAACAATATAAGACTCATATAGTTTTACATCTGAATTTTTTTTCTTAATACTACTGCCTAGAACAAAGCTAATGTACAGCTTTTAAAAAAATTGTTTAAGAACTTTTACCACCAATTTTAGGTTGATTGTCTTTGCTTTATTAAAAATGATTGTCTTTGCTTTATATAACGTAATAGTCCTATTTACATGTCTTTATTATTATTTGTTCGCCATCTACACTTTAAACAGAAATGTATGCAATGAACAAACATATTCTTCTGATACCCGTGGTCAATGTATGCATGTGTACACATTTTCATTATATTATCAAACCTGAAATTATTAAATGTGTTATCAAACACTTGAATGAATGAGGACTGAATTTATAGCTACATCCATCAGCCATTTCATTCTTTTTTTAATAAACATGAAACTGTTAATAAATGTTCACTACTCGAACTAGTCTATTGAATGTCATCACTTTTTATTGATGCTCGCCTCTTCTTGATCCAGAAGGCAAAGCTAAAGATTAAGGCTTTGCACTCTGCCCTAAATTTGGGACTGCAGAAGCCGTAGACAAAAAAGTTGACTGCTGTGTTAAAGAAATATGATCTTACAAAGATGTTGTACATGACAATACCAGTGGTGTTGAGATTCTGGTCAAAATGTTTGTTGAAAGCTTGTGTGGCCTTGAGAATGATGTGTGGAAGGAAACTTATAACGAAAACTATAGTGATACAAAATAGCATCATCGTTGTTTTTCTAGTTCTAGAGTCTCCAGCTCGAGATACTTTTCGAATGCGGTGCATGACAGATTGTTTCCTTGACGGACTTTTTTTCTCATCTGTCTTTTTAGGAATTGACCTGTAAATAATAAAATATCTTTATTAGTTATTATGGTTAAAGATATACATTTATTCATAATTTGCAATTATTTGTCAACAAACATTGAATGGTAATATTCTGCTGCATGTGAGAAACGTTTGCACCAATCCAGAAAGTTGACTCTGCAATATAACTGAGATATAAACCAAAAGATCTATTCAAAGAGACATCTCTGAAGCACCATATCAATGCCTACATTAGCAACTACAAATGAAACACACATAAAGAAACTTAAAACTCTGTTTATATTGCAGCTGTATTGTAAACATTTGTATAATGTATTAGTAACTTATGCAAATTAAAAATATTAATAAATATTATAAAGGTTTTCAGTTTAAACAATGTGTGAGCATATGTAATTTAAATAATCAGTATTAGGGAGCAATTGTATAACTAAAGAAAAATTGTCCATCATTGTGATTATCAGAGTTGAACTTCTGAGACAAAGGTTTTGAGTTTGTATCCTGTACGAAAATTATTGTTTTTATTGATTTTCAAGAATTCTGTCTTCTTTTATGTGTACGTCTCATCAGTTGAGTCTTTTAGATAACTGACAACTGTAAAGTAAACAGGGGTGGAGGCTTTTTGCCTTTTTACTTCAATATTAAACTTTAGCTGCAATCAAAACTCAAACTTTTATAGGGAATTTCTTTTTTTTTTTAAATTCAAATGCATTTTAGAATAATATTGAATACATCTATTATAGATCTGTTTTCCCAAATAGTGAATTACAAAATTTATATTTTAGAAGCAATTCCTTTTTATTTTAATTTATCATTTAAACCAGGGTGTGGCATTATTTATATCAATACATTTTTCTATTTTTTTCTATTGTTTATTTTATACCATTGAAACTTGATAGTCTAAATATCTTATTACTGTACATTATAAATACAATTTTCTTGACATATACATTTTTTGAGGTCCAGCAAACCTTTGGTCCCATTACTGTCAGACTCTCAAGGATTAACTGTACACTTTGAAAGTGCATCTTTTATTCTCAGTGCACTCTGGCCCAATCTCTTTTGTGAGCTGTGAGGGGAGGGGCTATTCAGGATGTGGTTTCCCTGCTTGCTTTAGGTGATCAACAAACCAAACTCATCTCAAGTGGGGATCCAAACTTGAGCCCCCTTGACTGGTAGCCAAGCAGTTTATGTCACTCAGCCATACATCCCACAACTTTTGATGTTGATGTTATTTTATGTCAGTCTCAACCCGTCCTTGCTTCCTAATAATCTATATTATCACTTGACTTTGCTTGGCCCTTTGACTGCCAGTGGAGCATAGGGCCGCAATACTAGCTCATTCCTCAAACTTTGTTCTGGGCAGTACCCCCCTCATTTGGGTCCTGCCATCTTTGCTTCTTGGTCTACTGATCTCCTCCATGCTTGCTATGGTTTTCCCCTGTGGGCTCCTGTCTAGAGCCTGTTTTGCATTCTTGTTTTCTGTTCTTTGCATTGTTTGCCCAAGCCAGACCCATTTGCATCTTTTTATTTCCTGTTCTATCCGTGTTTGCCTAGTTGTTTCCCTTAGACTGTAGTTTGAAATTTTGTTAGGCCATCGGACACCAATTAAATGTCACAAAGTTTGTTGGTGAATGCCTGGCGCTTGTCTACATTGTTAGCTGTTACAAAGTCACTTCTACAGAATAATGCAATTCTACTCCATAAATTAAATATAACTAAAAAGTATTTATAAATTATCCTGAAAATGTCATGAGCTTTTTTAATAATAAATTGGAAATTTGACTTTTTGAAAACAATTTATTTCTGTATGTGCACAAAGCTTATATAAAGAAAAATATAATAAGAAGCTTAATTAAAAATAAATATAATAAGAAGCTTAAATAAAAATAAATATAATAAGAAGTTTAAATAAAAATAGATATAATAAGAAGCTTAAATAAAAATAAATATAATAAGACGCTTAAATAAAAATAAATATAATAAGAAGCTTAAATAAAAATAAATATAATAAGAAGCTTAAATAAAAATAAATATAATAAGCTTTAAAAAAAATATAAGAAGAAGCTTAAATAAAAATAAATATAATAAGAAGCTTAAATAAAAATAAATATAATAAGAAGCTTAAATAAAAATAAATATAAGAAGAAGCTTAAATAAAAATAAATATAATAAGAAGCTTAAATAAAAATAAATATAATAAGAAGCTTAAATAAAAATAAATATAATAAGACGCTTAAATAAAAATAAATATAATAAGAAGCTTAAATAAAAATAAATATAATAAGACGCTTTAAAAAAAAATATAAGAAGAAGCTTAAATAAAAAAAAATATAAGAAGAAGCTTAAATAAAAATAAATATAAGAAGAAGCTTAAATAAAAATAAATATAATAAGAAGCTTAAATAAAAATAAATATAATAAGACGCTTTAAAAAAAATATAAGAAGAAGCTTAAATAAAAATAAATATAATAAGACGCTTTAAAAAAAAATATAAGAAGAAGCTTAAATAAAAATAAATATAATAAGAAGCTTAAAAAAAAAAAAATATAATAAGAAGTTAAAATAAAAATAAATATAATAAGAAGCTTTAAAAAATATAAGAAGAAGCTTAAATAAAAATAAATATAATAAGAAGCTTAAATAAAAATATAAGAATAGGTTAAATAAAAATAAATATAATAAGAAGCTTAAATAAAAATAAATATAATTAGAAGCTTAAAAAAATAACTAACATATTAACTTACTCTTTATGAGTAGGACTTTCTTTGTCCTGATCCATTTCATGCAGTACTGAGGATTCTTTAACCTCAACAAATGAAGGCTCATTATTGTCTTGGTGACTGCTGTGAGGCTTGTCTAGAACATGGCCACTACCTTGTCGAACTGCTTTGACAAAAGAGTGATGTCTCAGCACCTGCTTTCCTATCAAAATGTACAAGATTATCATTATTGTGAAGGCTACCAGAAAGACAGCAAGTAGAAGAATGCTGTAAGCCCGCTGGAGTGGGTGGTTCTTAAATGCTTCACTTGTGGAACATTCAAGTCCATACAAAGTCTGATTTTTGTATGGCTTATCACTATTAGTAATATCTATAGCTGTGTAAGACAGTCCATACATAATTGGTGATGGAATCGCAATGACGGCAGCCAGTAAACTCAGTAAGAAAATCCTCTTCCAGATATCTTTAGATGTGTAGTGGTCATCAAGGGGTCGGCAGATCCTTTGAAATCTGTCCACTGCAACCAGCACCAGCAACAACCCAGATGCGACGAGGATGATGGTAGTGACCATGCGTAAGCCACGGCACATTACCTCACTGGTGAAGCTGTAAGAGAATCTCATGTCCACTATTTCTCCTGGTATGCTGAACAGGCATGTAACAAGATCATAGCAGGCCATTGCCAGGATGGCTGATCTAGCAGAGCTTGGAGTGAACTTTGTGAAATACACATAGAAGACTAGGATGTTCCCTATGAAGCCTACAAACATAATGATGCTGAGCAACAGGAGAGCCGGCAAGAGGGTCATTGCCATCTGGTCACTATGTTGTGATCTTATTCTATTCACCTCATCCTTTGTGAATATAGTACAGCTGTCAGAGGGTAAAGTTGATGTATACATGATGTACTGTTTAGTAGTTCACCACTACAATTGTGACAATATCCTATGGTCAGATATCCCTCAAGTCAAATCAGCTATACCAAGACATCCACAAAATGTTTGTTTGCTCTATGTAGTTTGTTTTAAACTTAGGCCTCTACGCTGTATGAGTTCCAATCTAGGACACCACTTTAAAATACACCAGGCTGTCTGATGTACTTAAAACAGCTGACTGCTATCACCAAGCAATATTGACTTCACCCAGAGGTCACAACAAACAGCCACAAATTGTTGGGCCCAACCTGCTCTATTTGGTTCTCACCCTCCCTACTCACACTTTCAAGTGACATGTTTTACTGTAAAACTGTTGATGTTCTGGCCACTCAAACTACAAGCTCTTTGTTTCTTTTATTTGAATACATTCTTTTTTTTTTGTAGCTATAAATATTTTATTAAAAATGTGTGCTGCACATTTAACTGAAAACTTCTTTCATAAACCACATCATCTGTTAACATCTATGTGATGACACACTTAGAGGGAATCCCTGATATTGTTTCATAGGAGATATGTTGATAAAGTAGCCAAACATGGGCTAGTGCAGCAGTTCTCAATCTTTGTTGACTCTGTACACCCTTATTAACATTTGGTTCCAGCTAAAGACCACCATTAAACATTAATTAATCAACCCAGTTTTCAATGATAAGAAATCTAAACATTATGCCATTATGTAGCACTGGGGAGATAAACACAGATCCCAGGTTGTGGTCTGCAGCTACAGTTTGAGAAAGGTTGGGCTAGTAGGAATGTGAATGACATGTTAAAAAGTTCACTTGAGAAAGCCATACACATGTAGAAGCTGAGAGAAAAGTATTTATATCCAAGCTCTAGCACTAGGCTGTTTTTTTCTCACAATGAACTTGTTGTAATAAACAGATATTTTCTTAATTAGTAATTAGATCTAGACCCTCCCCACAAGTAAATGCGAATAGGAGCTTTACAGCAATAGGATGTGACACAGTGTTTTCATAATACTCTTGAGTGCTGACCATGAATGTGTCGTCAAAACATTAGTGTAGATGTTATTTACAAACTTTTAATTTTTACCTGTTTCATAAACAAAAGTCAAAGAACAACAAATATATATATATATAGTAAAAAAGCTCCATTTATAATCTAGCATTCTTTTTTATTTATCATCATTACACTTTGTGTTTACACTTTCTCACTTTGTCAGCTTTTCTCAAATAACTTGATTATTTTCTCTCTTTATCAACTCACTCTGTCTGGTAAAAAGTTTGTAAACATTATTTCTCCTACACCCAATCTCAGATCAAGCTGAAATTTTGCAATGATTTCTGTTACCAGACAACACAAGAATCAATTTTTAAACAATTAATCAATTAGTTAATTAGCTATTGGTAATTAATTATTTTGTTTGGTATCTCAAACAAGGGAAAGAAATTGTACTTGACTGAAGTGGTGGTATAAGCAGAATTAGTCCCCTTTATAGGTCACCACTTAAAGTAAGTTTGAAACAAACAATAGACAACTAGACAATATTCTATTTTCATACGCCCCATACAGCAGAGTGGTTTAGTATGTTGTCTTCAGGATGCTTAGCCACAAGTTCAAATTTAGGTCATTCCCCTTGTTAAATTTTTTTTATGAATGCTTTTAAAAAGTGATTACAGTAAAATTCATCCAGATAACCTTTTTTTACTTCTATTTTAAACACACAGATGAAACACTGTGTTGAAAACATATTTCATTTTGAGTTTAATATCTTCAAAATCATTCAATAGAATAATTGCTCTAATCATAAACATAATTCACATAAAACATAAAATCACTTGTACTAATCAAAAGCATAAATCACTTATACTTATATGACTAGTAGAATCGCTTGACTGATAAATAAATCATACTGTTACTTTGAACATTGAATAATTACTATTTCAAAATGACGAATGGTGACCCCCAATATCTTGCCTGGTTTTAATTTTATAGCCTCTTCAAAAAAAAGACTTTTTTAGACAAATCCGTCATTTTTCACCTTTAGTTAGAACTTTCACTCTGTAACCTACGCATTATTTACTAAAATATCTCTTCCAGGACTTCTCCATGTATCTCTGCCCCCCCCCCCCAGCTAAAACAATTTATCCATATTTTGATCATGGCTGTGCACATCACAGCTCAACCTCTAACCTGACTGTTTCATATGCATGACGTAGCCACTTTGTGCAGTCTAGCATGACACATACAGAACCTAGTTTTTATGTTAAATAGGAACATAGTCCCAATAGAAACCCAAAACTTGACCGTAAACCTATCGAAAAACTAAACCATAATAACACACACCTGCATCATTTTTTAATACTAAAAAAAACACTTGAATATTCCATTTTTCTATATTTAACATGCGTATGTATTGTTTTACAGGTCCTTTGTTCAGGTGATGTACCAGGCCCACGACACTCTCACTGTGTGACTTTCTGGAATGGCAATGTTTTGCTGACCGGTGGACTGGACATTCACCATGAGCCTGTGCTGGATGTGTTTAGGCTTGACATTGGCTCAAGAGTCTGGTATAGAATGAACATCAGTGGCACTTTCTACCCAAGGCTAGTCTCTTCTTACAGTTTCATAGCATCTGTGTATGTGTGCATGGCATTACCATGTCACTAATATACAGTGTTAAAGTCATTGATGGGAGTAGCACTTGACTGATAACCCTTGACTTCCAGGGTGTAGTGTTTTGGGTGTAGCCTTTATTACTATATATTAATTGCTTTTATTAAGGGCATCTTTTATGCTTATAGCATGCTCAGTGCGCTTTGGTCCATTCTCCTTTGTGGACCAGTGAGGGAAGGGGGTAAGTAGGAGAAAGATTCTCTAGAGTCTTGGGAGTAGCCTTTAACTGATAACCTTTGAGTTCAAGGGTCTAGTGTGTTGGGCAGTTCAATTCCTGTTAGGACAAACCAAATTCATAACTTAAAAGCTGTCTAGAATGTAATTGTCATGCTTGATTTCACAATCAGTTCTGAAAGGTAGAGTTTCAAATATAAAGGTAAATTTCCCCTTTCTGACCTTCCAATATAGAACAAACACAAAATACTCAAGACTACTAGAGAAAGTTGAAAATGAAACCTTGACCTAGAAACCTTGACCTACTAAACATGTAAAGATGGCCAGCAAAAGAAATCTAACAAATCATTGTAGAAAGTTTATTGAAAAACAATTTAATGCTTACATCATCCACTGTAAAAAAACAAACAATGTCACAGTTAACTTTTAACTCAGTTAATATTTGTACTGAATTCAATTTAGTAAATTTAAGAAGATTTCCTTGGATACATTGTACGTCTCCTTCTGTCTAGAAAGACAAAGGATGCTCCCAGATAAATGGCTGGCATTCATTGCTTCTCCTTTAATTGGGAGAGACTCTGCTGTGACTTAACAGGCCACATTATTTATTTATTGTTGCCCATGAATATTGGGCTCTGCTTCTAGTGCCAATGGAGACACAAGATGTAACAGAACATTACAAGTCAATAGTCACTCTTATAAACACTTATTACACTGGCATACTGAACTAATGGTCACAGTAGTATATAGTAAGAAAAGTTTCTTATGTTACTAGTGATCACAAATGATAACATTTTCTTATTATCAATTGGGGCACTTAATTTCATAGTTTTATTTGTAATTTTTTTGAAGTTATGTTTTAATTATAAAAACAAAAACTGGAAAAATTAATTATAAACTTACTATATCAATTTGCTATGCTACTAAGATAATTTCTAATAATTTTTTTTTCTCATAGTTGTTTTACTTTTTTTTATCGTTTCAGATATTCTCACACTGCACATTTGTTGGGTGACTTTCTTATTTTGGTTGGAGGTGTCAATACATATCACCCACCACCTGGTGTCGCTTTTGTTAATTTAAAAACCTCTCAATCTATGGAGTTTGCTCTTCCTGTAAGTCATGTTTTCTAGGTTTTATATCAGATCTAAATCTTGGAAAACATTTTTTTTTAAGTATTTTAAAAATTTGGCATGTTCCTTCACATAAAGCTGTTAAAAGGGATTTCACCACTTCAAAGTGATAAATGGTTGAAGAGTTTTATCTTATGGTTAATCTGCAGTAAAATACAAATTAAAAAAATATTTATTTAAAGATGATTTCACATCATGTTTTTCTTTTAAATTACAGTTAACTGTGATCTTATTGTGTTAGATAAAGTTATAAAGATTTTTAACAAAACTTTGATTGTTTTCTTGTAGTGGTGTAGAAAGCACAAGACAACACAACAATTCATTTCTTTAGAATACATCTTGGGAAGCTTTAGAAAGATGAAAGTGATGGCCTACATGATTCCACGCAGCATCTGTTCTGTCGTGCACTCCTTGAACTCTTCCAAATTGTTCCTTGTTTTGTTTTTTTAACATTTTCAATTGTTTTGTCTTTAAAATCTTAAAGTAAATTGAATTGTTTTTTTCAATGTTTGATGTCACTATTTCCTACTATTTCAGAGTCCAGATAAAACTAGTCTCATGATGCTTCACAGACACACCTCGATTCTTCTAGATGACCAACAGCTTGTTGTACTCGGTGGCGGTGGCAACTGTTTCTCCTTTGGCACCCACCTCAACCGCACTCCTGTCTTACTGAATATATCGCAGTGTATGAAATTTTTCAATTAGTTTTTTTTTTCAATGATTTGTTCTGTGCTGGGTTTTATTTGATATAGAATGAATGTCATGTTGGGAGTTTTCTAAGATACTGTATGTGTGAGGAAATAGGTATTGACATTTGAATGGTCTGTTTTAAAGACATGACCCCCCAAAAAAAGCTTTTTATTTTTGTCAAGATAAACTTAATGGTAAACATTTATGTTTGTAAACATCCCTCAGATCACTAACTTAAACTTAAAAAAAAAAGTTTTATTTGAAGCATTGTATATAAACACATTTTTAAAAAGTCAAAGTAAATTCTCATTCAGAACATTGCATTAGCATTCAATTAAAATGAAATCTTCTTTAAGTAACTTATTGAAGAGAATCTAATTAAATTTGTTCAATATCATATTCTAATGTTGTTTTATCAAGTACTATTTTAAAAAAAAGTATATCTTAGCATTTCTTAAACTTAATACAGAAAATGTTTCACTAGAAATGTTTTTAAAAAACGTTCATTCCCAGTTCATTGTTAATATTTCAATCTAAAAGTAAATAAGCTCTTTACATTTGAATAACTTTTGTTTGTCTTGGGTTTTTGTTTTGTAACAATAGAGGTGAACTGTTGGTAAGTAGATCTTTTATAACTTGCTGTATCCTGTTCACTGATACATTCTCCTACAACTATTTAATAAGCTTCTTGTCATGGCCAGATATTGTATATCAGGTATTGAATCTGCCACACATATGGAAGTGGTGGTGGAAACATTGGATGCCCATATGTTAGGCCAGTTGGGAAAATGGGAGGTGGGGGAGAAAGAAATCAATATCTGGGTGGATTTGTACCCTAATTGGTTTTTAATTTTTAAATGCATTTACAAAAAAGAAAACAACCTGAACTCGAACTTAGGGCACACATCTCCTTGGATTGAAGTGTTAACCACTCTGATAGGGAGGTACATATGACTAGAGAAGATTGTTTGTTTCAATTTAGAGTGAGGAATTATAAAGGGAACTGATTCAGTTTATACCACGACTTGTCAAGTTCGATTTCTTTTCATTGTTTAAGATACCAAACAAAATAATTAATCACCAATAGTTAATTAACTAACTGGTTATTTTTTTTAGTGATTCTTGTGTTATTAGGTGAAATAAATAATTGTGCAAAAATGTTAGATTTATTCAAGACAGGGTGTGAAATAAAGTGTACAAACTTTTTACCAGACATACAGAGTGAGTTGATATAAGCTTTTTAAATTACTCAGCTTTATATGGACATTTTGCTTTCATTAGGAACTGGAAAAGACTTTGCATTTGTCAAACTAGGCACCCACTGACCATGGGCCTCAGAAGCATTTGATCTTATCATCAAAGTGATATGATTGATAGATTTTCAAACTTTTTTTTAAATTATTACTGGGTTGAAATGGTGGTTTTTAAATAGACTTTTCTAGTCTTCATTTGTGCTATATTTACAGAACAGTTTCAATAGTAATTATTCCATAGATTTCTAAGTTATGTTTAAAAACAAATACAATAATAGTTTTGTTCAATTTATAAACATTTTAATGGAATTTAAGATGTCAGTTATTTCTACATTTAAATATTGAGTAGAAAAGATGTCAAATTTTGTTATGTTCAATATTTAATAATGAATTGTCATCATAGATTCAAGGTTTGGTTTGATGTCAATAGACTGTATTAGTATCTTCTTTGAATGTTAATTGTCTACGAGAATAAACTAGTTTGTAATTTGAAACACATTTGAGTTGCTTCATTCATAAATGTATTCAACTAATTGCATCAACAACTTATTCTCTCCCGTATTCAGTATTCACAAAAAGTAATTTCTCTCTGGGCATTTGGGCAAATACTTCTGAGCCGAAAGGGCCACAGCATGTCACTAACTAGAATTAAATTAAGATTTAATAATATTCTCTTATGAAAGGGGACATCTGCAATCAATGTGGGCTGTTCATCTCTTAATTGTTTCCATGGTCAACAGCTAATGACCAACCGACTTTACTTCTTCAACACATCTTAAGTACCTAATAGAGGGATGTCCTACGAATCACAGAGCTCTTCACTGGGATTTGAACGCAATACTCCACAGATTGGAAGCCAAATAATTTATCATTCTACTACCACGATTGACCACGATCCCTGTAATAGTCTAGTATCTTATTCACGTTTTGCCGTCCAGACTATGGAGCTTAGTTACAAAGTAATGATTCACTTCTCTTCCACGTCCGATTTTCGTTGTTTTTTCTTTATGTGTTTGATAACAAATATCATTCACATTTAGACTCCCTCTTCAGCAGTAAAGATGTCATTTACTCTGAACGTATTGAGGACGAGGTCATACTGCAGTGATGCGATGTACTATCAATGATTGACATTGTTTAATTATAAACATAATTAGGTCAAGCGGACAGGTCAAGCATGCAAGGGGCACTATCATCTCTCAACGGAAGCAGGAAAAAGTTTGAAAGACTTGCAAACGAGAATTTGTTTATAGCAATTGGTAATAATAAATAAGCGTTAAATAAGTCTGCCTTGTACCACACATTCAACAGCACTCAATCAATAATTGGAAACATTTTGAATCCATTAATACAGGAAATCAGGACCGGATTTAGAGTTCATAAGGCCCTAAGCTATTCAAAAGTTATGGAGTCCCTTGTTAATCCTATTTTCCCCTTTGCCCTTTCTTCAAAATGATGGAAAATATCCATGTAACCATTTGAGGGTGTGTGGGGGGGGGGGCAAAGCAAGCGGGGGCCCTAAGCTATAGCTTTTGTTGCCTATAGGTAAACCTAGCGCTGCACGGAGTACACATTACTCTTACAATACACGAAGTGCACATTACTCTTACAAGACACGAAGTACACATTACTCTTACAAGACACGAAGTACACATTACTCTTACAATACACGAAGTACACATTACTTTTACAATACACGAAGTACACATTACTCTTACAAGACACGGAGTACACATTACTCTTACAATACACGAAGTACACATGACTCTTACAATACACGAAGTACACATGACTCTTACAATACACGAAGTACACATTACTCTTACAATACACGAAGTACACATGACTCTTACAAGACAAGAAGTACACATGACTCTTACAAGACACGAAGTACACATGACTCTTACAATACACGAAGTACACATGACTCTTACAAGACACGAAGTACACATTACTCTTACAAGACACGAAGTACACATGACTCTTACAAGACAAGAAGTACACATTACTCTTACAAGACACGAAGTACACATGACTCTTACAATACACGAAGTACACATTACTCTTACAAGACACGAAGTACACATTACTCTTACAAGACAAGAAGTACACATTACTCTTACAATACACGAAGTACACATGACTCTTACAAGACACGAAGTACACATGACTCTTACAAGACAAGAAGTACACATTACTCTTACAAGACACGAAGTACACATTACTCTTACAAGACACGAAGTACACATGACTCTTACAATACACGAAGTACACATGACTCTTACAAGACACGAAGTACACATTACTCTTACAATACACGAAGTACACATTACTCTTACAATACACGAAGTACACATTACTCTTACAAGACACGTTATGTGCGTAATGTACTTAACTTTTATGAGAATGAAATAAAAAATAACTTGCTGAACGGAAGACGGACACACACACACACACACACACACACATATGGGTTCATTAAGATAACAACAGGATGTTTGTATTTAAAGCAATGAATAAATATGTTTTTCATAACTGTTCTTCAAACAAGCATATCGTCTTATAAATTACAAAATGACTTTTAACGATTATCACAGTGTTAATCTAATCGATCATGCAATTAGAGAGTCCACTGCATGGTGTTGTGGTTTTCCTGGCAATCCTTTTCGTGCTTAAATAGCCTTTTAAAAAGGAGTTCTCATTTGAGATTGTCCAAACATATAGGACAGTAAATGTGGTGTTTTTTAATGTCGGAGTATTTTATTGGTTATGCCTTTGTTTTGCTAAATATGGTTCATCGTTGTACCTATTATTTCAACTTTTTAATCTATTGACCAGGAGTGTCTCGAGGTTTGGACTTTTAGCGGCCCCCAAAAGGGGAATAGACGCTATTAGTTTTGTGTCCGTCCGTCCCATTTAAATCTCGTAAACTAGAAAAGATATTGAAAATCCGACATCATATTTTAGAACATCAAAGTTTTGATGCAACGGCTACTTTTTTTCTTTTCTGAAAGCGAAAAATTTAATTTTTAAAATCAACTATGCAAGCAGTTTTTTTCATAAAAATACACCATTTTTACAACTATTCACTATTCATAATTACTATTAATAGTAACAAACACGGGAGACTATTTAGTAATGGAGATGACTATTTACCATATTTGTAACACATTTATGCGAACGGTTTAGATTTTTTGTTAAAAGAAAATGTTTTTACAATTGTACTGCTAAACTAAGAAAGTTATGTCATACTGACTACTGCATTTACAAAAACATGTTTACTTTTATTTTTAAAGAGAAAAATCTATTTAGTATGCATGTAAGTGGAACACCATTCAAAACAACAAATAATAAGTAGTTTTGTATATTATCGCGTGAAGTACAGCATTACACTGTGTACGCTGAACTAAAGGAAGGGAAGAATTCATTTATGTATTTATTGTTTTACGAAAACGTTTTTTTTTTCCTTGAGGCTTTGAAAAAGAGATTGACCCTTTACAGAACAATTAGATCAATTAGATAATAATTATATGAAATTAGTTAGGACAGGTTCACATTGAAATTCTCCTACTCTTTCAACTATCCCTTGGTCTGCTGGACCGTTGGGGCACCACACAGGATCTGTCAAACTTCTTTCTCCATTCTTCTCTGTCTTTGATAACATTTCATTTTGATATTCTTTCTAAAAATACTGAAACCTGCCTTTTTACCTGCAAGGGTGGACCTCTTCGGGGGGCGATTTTTGAGTTTGTGTTTCCACACTGTCTTTGTAGCCTTGTTGTTGTTGTTGTTTTATTATTTTTTATTTTTTTGTCTTCACTGCTTTAGATTTCACAACATGCTAATCTTGATAATTGACAGTAGATGCTATCATTTATCAGTAGTTAACATACTTTAATGTTGTTTCATTTTTATTTTCAGAATGAAGGTAGATTTAAATAATTAAAGTCCATGTCTCGTTTTTTTTTTACAGAGGTTCTCACAATATGTACAAATAATGCGAAAGGAGAATTCTTATGAACAGACAACCAGCTGTTTGCGCTTTGCTCGTATTGGCCTCCGTGTCTTTGAAACTATTGGTATGAATGAGCAATTCCGGATGACTTGTCCCGCGAACCTCATGCGACGCTCGATCACAACCTCATTAAGAGGTCGAGTCCCAGTTTGGCACAGGATCTCGATTGCTGCAACTCCTATAATCTGTCTTAGCCATCTTTGTTGAGCTACATTTAGTCTTTTCTCAATTTTCGTCAGACGTCTTCCATATCTCGCATTCATTAGCTATTAAAGTAAAGTTTGGACGTAGGCTAGGGCAGATGTTGTAAAGGTCATCTGTTTCTCTGGCCTAAGGTTTACCAGGGTGTCATGTGGCCAGCACAACGACCAACCGCCTTTACTTTTCCCTAACTAATATCAGGTACCCATTAGAGCTAGGTGGACTCAGATGCACCCAAACATCCCGAAATTAATAATCCCAGTTTTCAACTGGATTCGAACCCGGGACACCCGGTTCGGAAGCCAAGCACTTAACCGCCTCCTATTAGCTATTAAGAGTTAAAGTCCTTAAATTGTCTTTTTAAAAAAAGTATTTTAATGTTTATCTTGTTAAAAGTGCTTTAGTACATCTTTCTTTGAGAGTGTCTAAAACAGCGGAGAATAACGCTTGCAAAACCATGCTCGCTGCTCTATGGTCCAATCTCTTTTGTGAGCATGTCTGCAGTGGGGTGTCAGACAAACGATTTCCGAGCTGCCTCTGCATTGGGCGCTCAGCAAAGAAAACTCAGCTCGAATTCGAGCTCAATCCACCTTGATAGGTAGGCAAGCGGTTTTGGACCCTCAGCCACACGTCTAAACCGTTGAAAACAAAACCTTTTTTAAAACAAAAATTTAAGTAATTTAAAGGGACTCTTCTAATAACACCAGCAGCGTATAGGAGAGGAGGGGAGATCTAAATAAATGAGGAGGGAGCATGTCTAATTTTAATGAGGAACTTGTTGATTAGACCCTTGGCTAGAAATAGCGTAAGCTGGGGGCGTTCCAAATACGTTCCCTCTTGATCTTGATTAATACAGTCTTACATAAATACATGTCCTATCCCTTGATTTACTGGCATGCTTCATCACATATATTGTAAGCCCACCTGTTGAAGCTTACTTTGCAGCCCATATTGTCCTTCTATTCACCCCCCCCCCTTTTTGAGCGTGAAGGTGCTTGATAACCTTAACATTAACCCGCGAGTTTAAAAAGGTAGCTATTAATTCTGAATTTATTCTTTCTGTTCTTAGACCAAAGACTGTGATATAAAATGTTCAACACAAATCAGTGTCTCAGGGCCCCAATACATGATTTCTGTTGAAGCAAACGAGAACGACACAATTAGAATGGCGGCCTAACGAATTCACGTCATAGGGGGGGGGCATAGTCATTCTGTAGCAAGAGATAGCCTACATTTTTATTATATCAGCATTTGAGAACCAGTGATATCATATTATGACATATTAGCTTATCACCACTGATCATGTACAAGATGATAATCAAAGGATAATATTATTATCAACCATTTCAAAGAAAGTTCACATTTAAGGACTTTAACTTGTGATTTAATGAATGTTGCTGATATTTAGTAGCTAAAGCCCATTCTGTGAACGACTCTTTAGACTTCATTTTTCTTGGCATCACGTTAGAAAGAAAGATGCTAGCTTACGTTTCTCATGTGTTGAAACTATTTCTTTGGATTGAGTTGTTCTTGCTGGTTGATTGTGAAGGTATGGGATAAAACGTATTCATTTAGATAGAATCATTTTTAAATTGAAAATGAAAGTTACAATGTTGTTCAGCTTGGTAATTCATCAAATGGAAAATAGTATATGACATGTGGGTCGAAGGTCATTTTCTTCTTTGATGTTTTGCGAATGGTACTTTGACACTCAAAAGTAGAAGATTGCTATTTCAGACTATGAGGAATTGATCATAGGTCGAAATAGGACGTAAGAATCGACTGTATTTATGGAACGTAGTCACTTTCAAGATTTGGAATCCTCGTTGTTGATATAAGTTTGAAAATTTAGGTTTTAATTCCAAGGTTCTACCCTTTAAAAACTTATCAATTTTTTTTTAATGTAATGCTGTGAAAAATGCATTCAGAGGGCGCTCTGGTCATTTTTTTAGGGCTATCCTGTTCGAGATCTTGGCGTTAAGAATCATTACTCATTCGAGTTTCCTAGTTTTTTGAGGAAACATAGTTGTGCAGACCCTAGACTTAGAACTTTACCATAAAAAATCCCATAACATTTCTTACAATAGTATTTAAAATGTGACAACTAAATCATAAATGACTCCACGACAAACGATTAAAGTCTTGTTTAGTTAGTTAATAAGTCTTAATTTGAATCTACAGTTACAATTTTTCTCTAGTTCTTTCGATTAAGCCCATCTTCTGTAAGACCATGCTAACACTTAACAAATAGTAAGCCTAGCACTGAAGCACAGAGCGCACTCTGTTTAGCTGAAACTTATGCTAGGAACAAGGATTTTGAGTTTAAAAAGTATGAACTAGATACGGAACTATTATAACCTCTAGTAAGTGTTGTAGTAGTGTTGTAGTTCTTAATATCGCGGTCCGCCCCCTCACACAATCTTCTCTCTACTGGGACAGGCGATAAAGGAGAAACGATGTTAAAAAATAGCCAAGTACAGGATACGATATAAGTTTAACTCTACTAGTTGGAGATTGCCTAAGTTTCCATGACTCATTAGTCCGCCTTCAGTCTTAAGTAATTAGTTGTTTTTTTTTTTTTTTACAGAGCTTCTATCTTATCTTATCTTATAAAATACAGACGTTACTTCAAAAGAAGATCAACTCACTCTGTGTATCTGTCTGTTATAAAGTTTGTATTTCTCCCACACGTATTCACAGATCTAGTTGTTTAATTATTTATTGTCATGGACAAAACATGAATAAAATAAATAAATAAATAAATTGCCAACTAGACAATTAATTACAGGTAATAAATTGTTTTGTTCGATACCAATAAGGGAGATTATCCCTTCAGTATTCACAGATGCGGCTAAATATTTAAGGTTTTGTCCCTTAGATATTTGAACGCGTTATTTCTCCCACATCCATACTCCGATCAAGTTGAAACATTAAACAATTAATTATCGTAATTATCGTACCAAACATGAATCATTAAAAAAAAACAATTGGTCAATTAATTATTGGTAGGCTAATTGGTTATTATTTTTGATATCGAAGAATGGAAATATCTTCTACATTATTGAGAGATATAGTTGTAAGTGCGGAGTTCTTTCCCTTAGATAAGTTTTTTTTTTTTAATGGGATTTCATATATTTTGCTTGTTCAACATTATCTACATTATCTGCTGTTAACACGTCCACACATCTCAATGATTGAAATGTGATCGGCATTATGATTATGACGCAGAAATTAAGTGGTGAACTCACACAGTACGTCACAGTCACCGAGGTTTCAAAATCGCATGTTGAGGTTGACAAGTCTAGATTTACGCTTATTGTAACACCCAGCAGGATACTTTTTTGATGTTACCTAAATCAGAAGCGGCCATAGTAGAGCACGGGGCCATGGGCGAATATCAGGGGGCCACGAATATTAGTGTGATGGGCTGACGCTGACAAAAGATTCTCTTTATCGCGGAGACCCCTCCAAGGAGCGGGGCCTGGTGGCTTGCCCTACTAGCCACCCTTTAAGGCTAACTCTGCATAAATTAAATATTGCATCACATTTCAAAAGTGGCGGACTGGGCTGGTGTGTTTACGGCTTAATGTTAGGCTAAATACATTAACATATCTTTAAAAAGAAAACAAGAGAAAGATATGGAGGCCATTGAAGCGCTCATAGTTAGACGTTTTTAATTATCAGATGCTTTGCTTATACTTAAAATTAAATTAATTTTGTTTTCGAATAGGCCTATATCTAGATTCTGCCATGGATGCTCTATGTATACAAACAGCCAATGTGTCCAGTTTTTTGTCGTGCAGTTTTGACAGATCTCAATGTGATTTTACAAGTCACAGCAGAAATACTTCACTGTCATGGGTGAGAGGAAACAGAACATCCGGTGGACCTTTAAAGTTTGACTGGCAACCATCAACCAATAAAACACATGGTATTACTTACAACTTAAAATAAACTAAATCCTGAGAACAAATAGGTAGTTAACTTAGCTACCAGTGTGAATTATGAGACATTTAGAAACAATAATTTTTGGAGGGGAATACTCCAGATGCATTACTCAAAAGTCGATTTATTTTAAAAGTTTATTTTCATTTCTTATTGAATACTTTTCTATTGCTTATTAAACAAGTAGATTGTGCTTGTACAAAGTCTTGGTGATGCCATGAAGCACGGAAAAAAATGTGTGCGAACAGATGTCTCCCCTTCCCCCGGGGAAACGCTTTAAAGACCAGTTCAGGCGTTAGTCACTGGGCTAGAACAGCTGGCAGCAAAGGATTTCTTAAATAGATAGCTGAAATAAACGGATTGGTCCTTGCTTATGCTAAAAAAATAGTTCAACAAAGCCAATATCCAGAGGCGTAGTGAGGGGGGGGGACAGGGGGCACGATGCCCCCGGGCACCACCTTTAGCCAAAATTTTTTCTATGTGATGTTCATGGAAAATGGGTTGGGGCGCCAATAAAGAACCTTGCCCCGGGAGCACGTTTTGCTCTCCATACGCCTCTGCCAATACCATTGATGTATTATTTTGGCCCAGGTTGGTGATGGAGAGTTTTAACATGAGCTACGATCTGAAAAATATTCATCATGGGTTACACCAATATTTGTCATGACTTACACCACTATTTGTTTATTTGATTCTTACTTTTTAAAACTATAATAGATAAGAAGCACGCATAGGACACCAGATAAACATTTTATTAGAAAGGTCATTTAAAAAATTTTCTTAATCATAGTGTATTAATTAAAATTTAGGTTCGTACATGTATCTGGACGTCACTGACCCCGAGATCTCCCTCAACACGGTTGCACTTGTAAGTGTTTCAGTGGCTACTTCTGTGACAGCAGTCTGTATTGAGTTCCACTATGCTACCACTGGCACTCATGGACAGGATATCAGAGTTTACGGTCAAACTGACCCAGGCTACGGTTCCAGGCAAACAGATGTGCTTATTGGAGAAATAATTAATGTCACTACTGGCCATCAGTGGTACACTGCAAAGATGTTTGCTTGTATCAAAGATAAAAAGTTTGTGAGTTTGCAACTTCAACTTTTAAAAATATATTCATCATAGACATAAATAAATATAGACTGGAAAAAGGAAATAACTTCATGTAACTTGAAAACATGTATATCTATTTTTGTCGGATTTCCGAATTCTGAAAAGTTGCATGATCTTCAGTCTTAGAGAATAAATAAAACTACACTGCTGTATAATAAAATACACACAATTTCAAGTTACAAATTTTCGTTTTATAAAACTCTTTTATCGGCAAGTCTATATTTATTTATGTCTATAATATTCATTTAAACACTTTTTTAACAGAGATGGGTAAAAAAAACAAAAACAAGATAAAGCATGAAATAGTGATAAACAAAAATAATTGGTAAAATATTTCTAATCACATAGATTTATAGTTGTTGGCCTAGATCTAGATCTATTACATACTTATTTGCATGACGGATCCAAGCTAATTGATACAATTACATTTTGTATAAGCTGTTTTTTTGAAAGTATTTTTATGTTTTTCATGTTTTAAATGTAAGATTGCCAACATTATTTATATTACGTTACAAATTAGAATATAACTTATCATCAAATTGGCATACAATTCTAATCATTATATTTTTTTGTCATGATTTTTTAGACAGTACAATACTCTTGAACTCTAGAAACTCTAGAAATATAGCCTAAACTTCTTAGGCTAAAGTTATATACACTGATAGTGTTTCCAATGTCCAGATAGGCTACTCACATTGCAAATTAGAGCTACGCTGGCTTGGATATGTCTCTCGCATGCCAGATGGTAGAATCCCGAAAGATATCTTATATGCTGAGCTTGTGGAGGGAGTCAGACCCAAGGGTCGCCCAAGACTAACATATAGGGATGTCTGCAAGCGAGACATGAGATCCACAGACATCAATGAAAGTATGTGGAAAGAAATAGCCAAAGACCAGAGTGCATGGAGACAGACTGTGTGTGCTGGGACGATCCTCGCTGAGAGCAAAAGAAACGAAGCGACCTTAAGAGGGAAAAAAAAGAAATCTGCCCTGTCCGCTAGCCCTGAATCAGATGCATACACATGCATGAATTGTGGCAAAGTCTGCCGCTCTAGAATCGGCTTGATTAGCCACACCAGGTTCTGCCCCGTCTCAGGACTAAACCAAAACCAGTGACTCATCTGGGCGCATCCATTGCCTTTCGAGACAAAAGGAGCCATATAAATATATTTATTAGAGCTAAAGCTTTGACACAAAATCCCAGAGACGTCTATCATTTTGTGAATTAAATGGAGAAAGTTGATTATTTTCATCTCTTTCAGTTTAATAATAGTTTAATTCTTGTTCGTTTCATAAATATTTTAATAGAGAAAATGGTCGGCCCAACAAACGGTCACGTTATGCAAAAAAAAAAAATAAAGAGCTTTTTTTATGCTCTTAAGTGAAGATTTAAGTGCATTAATTATATCATTGAATCCCTTAATGACAATCACACGATGTAAGTCATCTCAAAACTGATCTATGTGGTTCAATATTCTCCACAGATAACATTGGAAAGTCCTAAGAATTCAGTCAACAGTACTGTCGCTTTAGATTATATCCGAGTCATGTCATCCAATACAACGTGTGATAATAATTTCGATCAAGAGAGACACAAAGGCACATACTCGTCTACCCAGCCAGATCTCAAGACGTATCACACACAAGAGCTACCAATAAAAATAAAGAACTTGTGGCATATAGTCAAAGCAGTTCAACCTCAACGAGGTAGATCTGAAACAATGGGGACAACTGTCAAAATAGCAACTAGTAATAAAACATTGACCAGTGGAACATCTAGTAAAGCAACCATTTCAAGAACAACAGCAACAACATCAATAGAAGCTAGCATGGATACAGCATTAACAACATCAGCAATAGAAACTAGCACAGATACAGTATTGACAAAAACAGCAGTAGAAGCTAGCAAGGATACAGCTGGACCAATAACACCAAAATCAGCGAAGAAAAGAGCAAAACGAGAAGGAAATCACCAAACGACCCGAAGAACAACATCCTCAAGTACAACGAAACATTCAACACTAAGAACAACGAAACATTCAAAGCTTAGAATATTTAGCCACTCAACAACAAAATCAACAATTAACACCTCAGCAACAAAATCAACAATAAGGCCTTCAACAACAAAATCAACAATAAGGCCTTCAACAACAAAATCAACAATTAAGCCCTCAACAACAAAAGCAACTATAAGGCCTTTAACAACAAAAGCAACAATAAGGCCTTCAACAACAAAATCAACAATTAGCCCCTCAACAACAAAATCAACAATTAGCACCTCAACAACCAAATTAACAATAAGGCCTTCAACAACAAAATCAACAATTAGCCTCTCAACAACAAAAGGAACTATAAGGCCTTCAACAACAAAATCAACAATTAAGCTATCAACAACAAAAGCAACAATTAAGCTCTCAACAACAAAATCAACAGTTAGCCCCTCAACAACAAAATCAACAATTAAGCTCTCAACAACAAAAGCAACAATAAGGCCTTCAACAACAAAATCAACAGTTAGCCCCTCAACAACAAAATTATTAATTAGCACCTCAACAACAAAATCAACAATTAAGCCCTCAACAACAAAAGCAACAATAAGGCCTTCAACAACAAAATCAACAATTAGCCCCTCAACAACAAAATCAACAATTAGCACCTCAACAACAAAATCAACAATTAGGCCTTCAACAACAAAATCAACAATTAAGCCCTCAACAACAAAAGCAACTATAAGGCCTTCAACAACAAAATCAACAATTAGCCCCTCAATAACAAAATCAACAATTAGGCCTTCAACAACAAAATCAACAATTAAGCCCTCAACAACAAAATCAACAATAAGGCCTTCAACAACAAAATCAACAATTAGCCCCTCAACAACAAAATCAACAATTAGCACCTCAACAACAAAATCAACAATAAGGCCTTCAACAACAAAATCAACAATTAAGCTCTCAACAACAAAATCAATAATAAGGCCTTCAACAACAAAATCAACAATTAAGCTCTCAACAACAAAATCAACAATAAGGCCTTCAACAACAAAATCAACAATTAGCCCCTCAACAACAAAATCAACAATTAGGCCTTCAACAACAAAATCAACAATTAGCCCCTCAACAACAAAATCAACAATTAGCCCCTCAATAACCAAATCAACAATTAGGCCTTCAACAACAAAATCAACAATTAAGCCCTCAACAACAAAATCAACAATAAGGCCTTCAACAAACAAATCAACAATTAGCCCCTCAACAACAAAATCAACAATTAGCACCTCAACAACAAAATCAACAATAAGGCCTTCAACAACAAAATCAACAATTAAGCTCTCAACAACAAAATCAACAATAAGGCCTTCAACAACAAAATCAACAATTAGCCCCTCAACAACAAAATCAACAATTAGCACCTCAACAACAAAATCAACAATTAGGCCTTCAACAACAAAATCAACAATTAAGCCCTCAACAACAAAAGCAACTATAAGGCCTTTAACAACAAAATCAACAATTAGCCCCTCAATAACAAAATCAACAATTAGGCCTTCAACAACAAAATCAACAATTAGGCCTTCAACAACAAAATCAACAATTAAGCCCTCAACAACAAAAGCGACTATAAGGCCTTTAACAACAAAATCAACAATTAGCCCCTCAATAACAAAATCAACAATTAGGCCTTCAACAACAAAATCAACAATTAGCCCCTCAACAACAAAATCAACAATTAGCCCCTCAATAACAAAATCAACAATTAGGCCTTCAACAACAAAATCAACAATTAAGCCCTCAACAACAAAATCAACAATAAGGCCTTCAACAAAAAAATCAACAATTAAGCTCTCAACAACAAAATCAACAATAAGGCCTTCAACAACAAAATCAACAATTAGCCCCTCAATAACAAAATCAACAATAAGGCCTTCAACAACAAAATCAACAATTAAGCTCTCAACAACAAAATCAACAATAAGGCCTTCAACAACAAAAGCAACAATTAGCACCTCAACAACAAAATCAACAATTAGGCCTTCAACAACAAAATCAACAATTAAGCCCTCAACAACAAAAGCAACTATAAGGCCTTCAACAACAAAATCAACAATTAGCCCCTCAATAACAAAATCAACAATAAGGCCTTCAACAACAAAATCAACAATTAAGCTCTCAACAACAAAATCAACAATAAGGCCTTCAACAACAAAAGCAACAATTAGCACCTCAACAACAAAATCAACAATTAGCACCTCAACAACAAAATCAACAATAAGGCCTTCAACAACAAAATCAACAATTAGCACCTCAACAACAAAATCAACAATAAGGCCTTCAACAACAAAATCAACAATTAGCACCTCAACAACAAAATCAACAATAAGGCCTTCAACAACAAAATCAACAACCAAAACAACAAATAGCCCATCAACAACCAAATCAACAACCAAAACAACACATAGCCCATCAACAACCAAATCAACAACAAAAACAACCATTATGCCCTCAACAACAAAGACAACAATTAAGCCCTCAACAGCAAAAACAACAAAAACAACACTTAGGCCCTCAACCACGAAATCAACAGCAAAAATAACGGTGAGCTCCTCAACAACAAAAACAACAATTATACCCTCAACAATAAAATTAATTAGCCAATCAACAGCCAAAACAACAATGATACCACCACCAACAAAAACATCAGTTAAGTTAACGACTACAAACACAACAATTTTACCTCCAATGCAAAAAACGACAAGGGGACTCACAGCCCCCAAAACAACAACAATCACTACAAAAACAACGATTCCTTTCGCATCAAAAACAACGGCAACGAGAACAAGCATACTTCCAACAATAAAGGAAACAGCGAAGACAGCAATCAATCATCGCACAACATTCAAACCAACAATGGCCAAACCAGTTACAGAAATAACATCTCAAAGTTTGCCAGAGTCCACTGTATCAGCAAACGACATTACAACATTGCACTTGAGAATCACCAAGCAAACTGCAACATCCAGACCAACAATTGAACAAGAAACAAACAGATATATTGCTACAACTAAAACGTCAACATTCTCTAGGCATGGAACAGACTCAACAGCGCCAAACTACACAATGTACTCAAAATCAGTTACCAATGACACCTTGCTAACTGCTACTTCGAGAACATCGAAAGTAATTCCGACAGATTCCGCCGCCAAGATTCACTCTACCAACAACAGCAGTGGGAAAACTTCCTCTATTCTAATTCCAGTCTTTAGTACCATCGGTGGTGTCTTACTTTGTGTGGGCTTGCTGGTATTCTGTTTGCGACGCCATAGATCACCTTCACATTTCAAGCTAATGTATATTACTGATGACGCTTTGGTAGACAACGAGCAACACGAGGCAAAATATTTCCCCCTATAACAGCTAGCAGACGTGAACAAGTATTTCACACTATAACAGCTAGCAGACGTGAAAAGTATTTCCCCAAATAACCGCTAGAAGACGTGAAGAAGTATTTCCCCCTATAACCGCTAGCAGACGTGAAAAGTATTTCCCCCTATAACCGCTAGCAGACGTGAAAAAGTATTTCCCACTATAACCGCTAGCAGACGTGAAAAAGGATTCGTTCTGTTCAGGATTACTTTAAAGAGACAGATTTTTAAAGAATTATTTCAATAAAGAGGAAACAACGGGAGACAATACGTATTGCACTGTCGGTTATTCTTGGTGCCTATGACTCATATCTCATAAGTCAGTGAGTGCCTTTAAAATGTAATAATTACAATTACATGTTGAATTACAAAAAATATAGATCTTAAATTTTTAAAATTTTTGCCGCACCATTTTCCTCTCTCGACGTTTATTTCTCTGGGCAATTTTTCTAAGCAGCGTTTCTCTTTCACTGTGTGTGTGTGATGTGTGTGTGTGTGATGTGGATCTTTTTGTGTAGAGAAAAGAATGTTATAGATATGTTTGAGGTAAAAATAAAATTCATTAGAACTTACTACAAAAGAATGTAGCAAGGAAAACTCTTTATGTCTGCTCAGACTCGAACTCTTCTAAGAGTACTAGTGGACATGCGTGCCACTCTAAATGTTGTATGTAAGCTATGAACAGAGTAGGACTTTTTAGTGGACATACGTGCCATACTTTGAAATATCATATTCCGAATTGAATATTCGTATCTGAGATCAGATGATATCACACATGCGCCCCTCCCGTGTCTTCTATAATTTATATGCAAAACGCCCAGGACAATGTTCACCTTTTTTTCTGTATATAAAGTTTGAGATACCATAAATTGAATAAACCATTATTTGTGAACAAAAAACTTGTATTTTTGTTTCATACGTTGGTCAATGTTTAAAACCACACATAACAATAAGTATAGAATCCTAAATCTAATGTTTAAAAACAAGTCACATAATTTTTGTTAAAATTCATCTTTTATGAAGCTGATGACTTTTTTGTAGGAGCGATTAATTTGTTCTTAATAACTCATGAATGACATTTAAAAAAAACAACAAATGAAAACTGTTTACTTAGCCACAATCCCCCCCCCCCGAAATTCAAATCAATCCTGGTAACTCCCATGTATAAAAATACTCCCATGTATAGAAAATTCTAGTTATGTGATATAAATCCAGACTTTGAGAAACAGTAAAAGATATTTGTCTTGACTAGAATACTAGATTTAGTTAGAGATAGGCCTATAGATCTGTCATGGAAATGTATTTTTATATTTATTGAACACCTCTGGTGTTTATTAAAGTGTCTGCTGAATGACAATTAAACGTCTGCTCTTGACTTGACTTGTTGTGTATGTCTACTACTGAGTACTATCACTATGTAGAATAGCACAACAAACATAGAGATTCAGAGCTTGAAGCAATGAGTAGAAGACATTCAATTTATTACGTATAAAATAACAATTTACTGGCAAGTCTAGCCATCAAGAAACACAAGTCTTGTCTCACAGAAATCAATCATATTATCCAAGTACACAACTAGTAATACTTTTTACACTAAATGAATTATGCGTCCATTCACTTCCAAGACCATGCGGTGACAACTCATTTCTAACCATGTGGTCAACTATCAAAAGCGAGGCTTTTTACCCACAATTCCCAAATAGATTTCACTTTCCACGTGAAACACAATAAATAAGTGTACTCCGTGATTCCCGACTAGTTCATGTCACACAATGTTGTGACAAGATCTAGTATTCATATTGTTAAATGATAAATTATATTCCTATCATATAGATATGTATATTGTCACGAATTCATTCTAGCAGTCCAGATAATGATTTCTTCATAAAACGTTTCACAAAATGGTCCTCAACATCTATTTATTTATTTAATTAATTATTGTTTAAAATTAAAAGATGTAAGCCAAATTTAATTTTAAGAGATTATATTTTGAGTTTTCCCAATTAGCTAGTAATTGTTTTCCCAAAATTTCTAGGAAAATTGTTAGAATCGTTTAGGAGATCCGTGTTCATGATAATATTGCAAGCTTATAAGAGGAATAGTACCAACCAACATAAATAAATAACAAAAAAAAAAGTTTTTTTTATTGAAAGACTGTTCCATCTATATGAAGCTGGTGACTTTTTGTAAAAGCGATTACATTGCTCAGAATAATTAATGAATGATTGATAAAGAAATGGAACATTTTAACAAAATGCATCAATTTTTAGGGGAGAAGATGCTATTAGTTTTGTGTGGCCTGTCTGTCCGTCCGTCCCATTTATATCTCAGAAACTAGAAGAGAAAATGAAAATAGGACATCTAATGCAACGGCTACTTTTTTCTTTTCCGAAAGTGAACCATATAATTTTAAAAATTATATATGCATAATATGCAAGCAGATTTTTCAAAAAATTACACCACTTTTGAATGAAAAACTTTATGGGAGGTAACTTTTTTTAAAAGGTCATGGACTTCTTCATTAATAACTCAAGCTTCATTCATAGATTCGCGCATTGGTACAAAAATTTTCATCTAAGGTCACAATGGTAAAAGTGTCAATGGTTCATTATACAATTTATTTTCTTTGTATTAACTAACTCATTGATTACAATACTGATTCAAATGCTTTTAAAAAAGAATTTTGATACGAACTTCGTTTTAGTTATAAGTTTAAAAAATAACGAACTACTTTTATAGCGCGCAGTTTTGAAATATCCTCATTGTAGGGGCCTACACTTGACAGTCTAAATAAGACTAAAATAGAGCCCAGATCTAGATATATTTTAATTAAAAATTATATATATATATATATAACAAACAAAATTCAAAGAATTTGTACAAACTATTAGGGGATTTATTTTAATGTTAGATGCTCAGTAAATATTGATGCATACATGTGCCCTGGCTAGGTTTTTGTGTGTTGTGTAAATCTAACAATACTTCACTTTAGTCTAAACTAGACAAGGGACATTACAATTAACGATGATATACGTAATTAAGACTTCTGGAGTATTCTACTGATGTTTATTTACAGATGGGATGATCGTCTTTTCTCACTATCCGTCGTTTACTTAGCAGTCTCTAACAACATTCTTCTTTCTCTAAGCTCTAGCCATCTTGTTCTCCTTCTTGTACCCGCATTCTGCAACGTCATTCGTCTGACTACGTCACTACTTTTACCGTCGCAAAAAACAATGCACAATATATTTATTTACAAAACTAACATAATCTCTAAACTAAACTAGGTCACTACACATGCTACATGTATACAGACAGCACTTTGTACCATATTTTACAATGAGAGAAAATTGTGAATTAATAAACAAAAAAATAATAAAACGTCCTGACCAGAGTTTAAACCAGGATTGAACAATTGATCCGTGATCTATTAGGTTCAAAATTATTGCATACATAATGAGGTTTAGTTTTGAGAAAAAAAAATTTAAAGATATTCAAATTTGAAAACTTAAACATTTGTTCTTATTTATTAAATTATTGTACAGACTGAAAAATCATTACAAAAAAACTACGTAATTTTATATCATTATCCTAATATCCTATCATATCTTTCAAAACAGAAGATCATTATCACCTTCGAGCATCTATAAATTAATCCAGCCGTGCATGTTAATTAGGACTTAAATTCGGCTAAAATATTTTTTATCCCAATTGGTTCTCTATTTAGTTTTTCCTTTTTTTCCTCATGACAGTTGCTACTTTAGATAACATGTGCTCATTATAGAGACTTCTTATTAATGGCATACTCGAATAAAGAGATTTATAGACCCAGGGGCCCAAACAGACAAGTCGAACACAGGGGCGTAGCTAGGAATTTTCCATAATTTGGGGGCCTAACCTCTATGAGGGCTCCTGCATTTTGCGTAATATTTAATATTTAAAGTAAAAAAAAAACTCATTTGGGGTCCCCCTCAAGTGGAGGTCCGGGGAGATGTTCAAATTCTCCCCCTTCCTGGCTACGCCACTGGTCGAACAAAACCACTGCTCACTGTTGTTTAATCTGATTTGAAGAAATATCATGTCCACTTAGCCACAGAGAGTTGCATGCCTTCTACTCAATGTGACCTTAATGTTTTCAGTTTTAAGTGTTTCAAATCCTGTACAAAATACATGGCTATCAATCGAAGGGCTTATCTGTGTCACTTCTGCTCCATGTTTGTGTTTTATACAGACCTCCACCAGGACATCGGACAGAGTTCACACTCAGGGACAGTCCGGTGGGCATACCACACGACCAGGCAGCCATAATTGTTAGATATTCATCTTGTTGTATGATAAAATGAATTCAAATTCTTCAATAGTATTTTTATTTTACCTTAAACAGCAGGATATCAATATCCAATGTCTACAACCACGTGGTAAGACTGAGACTATATACAAAGACTATTTTGGTCTGGAATGTAACGTTCAATGTACAAACAAACAAACAAACAAACACAACAGTTTCATTCAAACTATTTTATATATAGACCTATTCAAAGTAAAATTAATTATTGTTAGATGTACGTAAAGGGAAAAGCATTAAATAGTTAGTTGCTGCCTGTCTATCAATCTGTCTGTCACGAGTAGATATAAAATATTACAGTTCTATGGAATATTTGATCTCATCATCACCTGTATAGTGTCGGATTTACCTATAGGTTTAACAACCTAAAACTTTTGAAATGTAAATAATATAGTAAAGATGCTATGGTTACTTCTGGTTTCTGAACTCAAACACTTTTGTTTTAATTACATACGACAGTTTGTATTCATTCGCCTACACACTTTTAAAATCGACTCTAGCCTACTTGTACTACCGTAGACTGATCAATAGCATACAAATAAAATGGAAATAACTATAAAGTATTGTCTGAAGTAATGACATTTTTTTTAAATTTGTGAAATAATGATAAAGTAAAAATTTTTGTTCATTGGTCTATCACCAAGATCTACGGAAGTGGTTCCATTAACGTGCATTTCTGTTCTTAGAAACTAATATCTATTTTGTATGCACATACATATAAAACTATTTTTAAACAAGATCGTTCGTGCTGCTCTGCAACTTTTATAGCAAGTGTCGTAATGTCCATATACCATGTTTTGTTTGAGAACAACTGACACGCAGGGGCCGCCCACGAGTTTGTATCACAAACTCCCTTTAAGATCTTGTTTTAGTTTTGCATTGGGTTGGTGCTTTCATCGAGAAAACTTGACTAATTTGTGTTCTCCATCATTGACATTGGGTAACTTGCATGTTTGATAGCCGTGCCATCAACTACAACCTCGTCGTCTGTAATGTAGGTTCTATTTTTAGTAGCCTTTGATCTTTGACGTCGTAAAAAGAAAACAACTAGAGCCACAATGACCAGGATGCCGGCGATAGTGCTAAAGACTGCAATAACGACAGTCTTGGTGGTAGAAAGACCTTTGCTGACTTGACTGTCTGTCTTGCCTTTGTTGGTGTCTGTTGTTTTAAGTCCAGTAGTTGGCCTAATGGTAGTCATGGGCCTGTGAGAAGTTGAAGGACGAGTTGTCGGTAACGGTAGATTAGTTGTTAACATTGTTGGTGAGGTAAGGCGAGTCTCTGCCGCTGTAGTAACGTTTGTAGCCATTGATGGTGTTGGAAGCTCAAGTGATGTATTTCTTGATAAAGACGTAGTGGCTTTTACTCCACTAGTCGCAGGGAGAGATGTCGTTATGGAGGCAAGAATGGACTGACTGGAAGATACATTCGTTGTTGACGGTACATTTGTTGGTTTGGATTCGGTAGTTGCTTCTGAAAGATTGCCTGTCACTGGTGAGGACTGGGATGGTAGAGATTCAGTTGTTGTAGTTGAAGAAGACTTAATTGCTCTTGTGGTTGTTAAAGGTGTAGCTGTGTTTTTTGAAGGTGTAGCTGTGGTTGTTGAAGGCGTAGTTGTGGTTGCTGAAGGCGTACTTTTAGAAGTAGTTGTTGTTGAAGGAGTAGTTTTTGTAGTTGTGGTTAATGGTGGCATAGTTTTTGTAATTGTAGTAGCTGATGACGTAGTTTTTGTTGTTGTGGTTGTTGGTGGCGTAGTTTTAATAGTTGTTTTTGTTAATGGCGTAGTTTTAATAGTTGTGGTTGTTGACGGCGTAGTTTTTATAATTGTGGTTGTTTGTTGCGTATTTTTAGTAGTTGTGGTTGTTGGAGGCGTAGGTTTAGTAGTTGTGGTTGTTGTTGGCGTAGTTTTTGTAGTTGTGGTTGTTGGTGGCGTAGGTTTAGTAGTTGTGGTTGTTGGTGGCGTAGGTTTAGTAGTTGTGGTTGTTGGTGGCGTAGGTTTAGTAGTTGTGGTTGTTGATGGCGTAGGTTTAGTAGTTGTGGTTGTTGATGGCGTAGTTTTAATAGTTTTTGTAGTTGTGGTTGTTGTTGGCGTAGGATTAGTAGTTGTGGTTGTTGAAGGTGTAGTTTTTGTAGTTGTAGTTGTTGGTGGCGTAGGTTTAGTAGTTGTGGTTGTTGAGGACGTAGGTTTAGTAGTTGTGGTTGTTGGTGGCGTAGGTTTAGTAGTTGTGGTTGTTGGTGGCGTAGGTTTAGTGGTTGTGGTTGTTGGTGGCGTAGGTTTAGTAGTTGTGGTTGTTGGTGGCGTAGGTTTAGTAGTTGTGGTTGTTGGTAGCGTAGGTTTAGTAGTTGTGGTTGTTGATGGCGTTTGTTTAGTAGTTGTGGTTGTTGAAGGTGTAGTTTTTGTAGTTGTGGTTGTTGGTGGCGTAGGTTTAGTAGTTGTGGTTGTTGGTGGCGTAGGTTTAGTAGTTGTGGTTGTTGTTGGCGTAGTTTTTGTAGTTGTGGTTGTTGTTGGCGTAGGTTTAGTAGTTGTGGTTGTTGAAAGTGTAGTTTTTGTAGTTGTGGTTGTTGGTGGCGTAGGTTTAGTAGTTGTGGTTGTTGAGGGCGTAGGTTTAGTAGTTGTGGTTGTTGTTGGCGTAGGTTTAGTAGTTGTGGTTGTTGGTGGCGTAGGTTTAGTAGTTGTGGTTGTTGAAGGTGTAGTTTTTGTAGTTGTGGTTGTTGTTGGCGTAGGTTTAGTAGTTGTGGTTGTTGAGGGCGTAGGTTTAGTAGTTGTGGTTGTTGGTGGCGTAGGTTTAGTAGTTGTGGTTGTTGATGGCGTAGGTTTAGTAGTTGTGGTTGTTGATGGCGTAGTTTTAATAGTTTTTGTAGTTGTGGTTGTTGTTGGCGTAGGTTTAGTAGTTGGGGTTGTTGAAGGTGTAGTTTTTGTAGTTGTAGTTGTTGGTGGCGTAGGTTTAGTAGTTGTGGTTGTTGAGGGCGTAGGTTTAGTAGTTGTGGTTGTTGGTGGCGTAGGTTTAGTAGTTGTGGTTGTTGGTGGCGTAGGTTTAGTAGTTGTGGTTGTTGGTGGCGTAGTTTTTGTAGTTGTGGTTGTTGGTGGCGTAGGTTTAGTAGTTGTGGTTGTTGGTGGCGTAGGTTTAGTAGTTGTGGTTGTTGGTGGCGTAGGTTTAGTAGTTGTGGTTGTTGGTGGCGTAGGTTTAGTAGTTGTGGTTGTTGGTGGCGTAGGTTTAGTAGTTGTGGTTGTTGGTGGCGTAGGTTTAGTTGTTGAAGGTATTGTTATTGTCGTTGAAGGTTTAGCTGTAGTGGCTGAAGTTAAACCAGTTGTAGATACTTTATCTGGTACAGCTTTGTTTGGTGTAGATGTTGGTGGACTTAAAGTCACCACTCGACTACTGGACGTAGATTCATCACATGTTCTGTTAGATCTTGTTATACTAATATAGTCAATGCCTACTGCACTATCGGATGATGTTTTGAAACTCTCAAATAAAATCTGAAAATAAAAGCACACAATATTAGCGAAGATATAGATCTATCAATAATTTTCTAAAAGTGATGGGTTGTCACATAAATTGGCGAATTGATCTTAATCTTTTTTTTATTGACTAAAGACCTGCATACATACAATTTGCAGGGGCGAGGACTAAATCTCAATCTATCACTTATATATATAGATTTGAGTCTGAAATTTCTCTGGACCTCTCTTTTGGATAAGTGTGGCTGGATTGCACCGATGGGCTTTGTACACTGCGTTGCTTGTGTTTTGAAACCTCAGACTCATGAAGGAGTCCTGGTTTAGCTAAAAATTTGGATGAAATCCAGGCTTAATCGGACGAAAAAAAAAACACGCCAATGGCTCATCTCACATATTCTGTACTGATGGAAACAAATTTCTTACAGATAAGGAGGAAATACTTGTTCGCTAAGCTGAACAATTTTTAACAATTAACAATTTTGTTATTTCTTTTAACACAAAGCACACGTGTTACAAAGACAGTCATTATAAATAATAACAGTATACAAATAAAATGCTCAAAATAATCAAAAGAAAAACGAAAACAAAAGTTATATTGAACACTTCAGCTCCGTTCTCAACTACACATCAAGCATTAGCACTGAAGCCATTGCACGCCTGGAACAAATCCCTATCAATTTTTCACTTGCTGATCCTCCCCGGCTCAATGAAGTAATAACTGCAATATCTAACCACTCAACTGATAAGGCACCGGGATTAGACTCCATTCCAGCTGAAATATACTCACTTGGCAGTTCAGAGCGGACAGCTAAATTAACAGAGACCTACCAGATAAAGTGGGAACAAAAGAAACTACCCCAAGAATTCAAAGATGCCTTCGTTATTCCTCTCTACAAGAGGAAGGAAAATAGACGATAAATATCGTGGCATATTACTCCTATCTATTGCTGGCAAAATTCTGGCTAGGAACGCTAATTTCGATGGTCAAAATATGTAGTCCGTATGCTAGAAAATCGCCTTCCCAAACGACTTCTTTATGTGGAGCTGTAAGCAAGAAAGCGCTCCCAGGGGAGTCAACACAAGTGTTACAAAGCACCCTTAAGAGTTCTCTCAATGAGTGTGATATTGACATTCATGGTTGGGGAAACACTAGCTCTAGATCGCTCCTCATAACGTGAAGCTTTGAGTGTTGGAGTCCCAAGATGCGAGGCAAGGAGAGCGGCCAGCATGAAAGAACGCAGAGCTAACAAAAGGCTGAGAGAGAAGCATGCTTATCTGCAGTAGACCAAACTTACCCATGCCATGTGTATGACCGGCTTTTTCAAGAGAGGATTGGACTTAATAGCCATCTTCAAGTTCATGGGAAATGAGAAATGTGCTCAACTTCGACCACGAAAGAGAATATCATATTTGAATTAATTTTCTTGTTGTACTGTGCCAATAGGGTAATAGAATTTTTAAACGATTCCTAAGACATTAAACTACTCATTTAGAGTTGTATGCAGTATGAGCCATCACGTGTATAGTCATTTGTTTAATATAAGCAATTACATCTTTAAATGTATGGACAATTAGATCTATTTATTGTTCGTCCATCGTAACACGAAATGACCAATTTTGTCCTCTAGGAGGTTGAGGGTTTTGCGATGCGGTTTTGTGCCTTCTCGTGTAGTTTGACCTATGTGAACCCGGAATGTTGGGTTGAACACTGGGATAGCTATTTCAGACAATTAGATGTCTGATGTTAGAAATTAGATGTATTTATGTAGACTATTAGATGTTTAATGTAGAAAATTAGATGTTTAATGTAAAAAAAATAGATGTTTAATTTAGATTGATAAATAATTACTCTAAACATTTTTGCAATTCAGTTAGGGGGAGATAATTGAAACTTAATTTTAACAAGGTTACAAAAGACAATTTGTGTGGAAACACAAACTCAAAATCGGCCCCCGAAGTAAAATGTTTTACATAATTCGGATAATCCTTCAGAGTTGAAGATAGTTTACTTCCTAGTCCAAACCTCCCGCAGGACGACGGGGGATGGGAGCAGGCAGGGTTTGAACCTTCGATCGTCGATAAATCCAAACGACAGTCCAGCGCGCAAACCGCACGACCAGTGGTCCACCCAGGTAGGCTTCAATATTTTCAGAAAGAACATCCGAATGAAATTATATCAAAGACAAATGAGAGATAAGAATGGAGAAAGAAGGTTAACAGATCTTGTGTAGTGCCAACCCAACCGTCCCGCAGATCAAAGGATACGTGAAAGTGAATGTAAAGTTAGATGTGAACCTGGCCTAACTAGTTTGTGGTCTATAGGGCAGATGATGTAAAGTTCATCTGTCGTTGTGGCCTACGGTTAACGAGGGTGTCATGTAGCCAGCACAACGACCAACCGCCTTTGCTTTTCCCCAACTAATGTCAGGTACCCATTAGAGCTGGGTAGACTCAGAAGTTGAAAATAACAGTCTTCACCAGGATTCGAACCCGGGACCCTCGGTTCGAACTAAATAAGTTAATTTCTTTGAAAAGGCTCAATCTCATTTTCGAATTCTCAAAAAAAAAAAAAAAAAAAAAAAAAAAAAAAAAAATCCGCTATATAGAAAAATGTTCACAAAAATGATGTTTATAAAATTACTATTCGTCTTAAATTAGGTGTAACATATAATGCATACTAATTAGCTTTTTCTTATAAAAAACTTCTTGCATAATTGATTTTTAAAAATTAGAATTTTCGCTTTCAGGAAAAAAAAAAGTAGCCGTTGCATCAGAACTTTGAATGGTCTAAAATATTGTGAAGTCGGATTTTCAATATCTCTTCTAGTTTACGAGATCTAAACGGGACGGACGGACAGACGGACAGACGGACAGACATTTCGCACAAAACTAATAGCGTCTTTTCCCCTTTCGGGGGCCGCTAAAAAAAATACACGGACTCAGATAATGATGTAAAAAAAAAAATTCCCGTAAGAAGATTATATAACACTAGTCGACCCACGGCGTAGCATACGCGATATTTTGCAGGGCCGGCCTTAGGCCACTGCAACCTATGCGACCGCTGTGAGCCCCGCACTTTCATAGGACCCGAGCTAATTCTAGGTGTAAATTATTAAATTAAACCATTTTATAACTTATAACAGATTTCCCGCGGCCTCCTGATTTACCATCAGCTCCTGGAAATCTCCTGAAATTGCAAAATATACGAAAAAGTCCTGGAAATCTCCGGAAATTATTAAAGTGTTTAGAAAACTCATACAAATCTCCTGCAATATATAGATAGACATGTCATTTTGGGGTGTCATTCATTATGGAAAAGGCCAATCTTAAGCGCGATAAAAAAACGGCATTATGCAATACCCGTAATTGTGAAATCTGGTGATAGAAGCTTTTCTCGCGCCTCACACTAAAGAAGAATTACTTGAAGTCAACAATTCTCATAGATAGATTGAAACAGTTGGTAATTCTTGCTATTGAGCGTGGTCTATGTAGGAAACAGAATTGTTATGATATACTGTATGGCTTCGCTACACGCAAGGCTCGTAAAGTAAGTCTGTACGTAGTAAAGAATGAATAAAATGCAAAGACGAATTTATTTTCTAATACAAATTCTTAAATTTCACTTATTATCAGTATCCCTATCCAAACTTGGCCCCGCGAAATCCGTTTCGCACAGGGCCCCACAATGGTTAACCTGGCCCTGCTATTTAGTGACAGGTGAATACAGAGTAGATTACCTGTTCTTCTCCCCTCTTTTTTTTCGCCGCTAAAGCTACTTGTTAGGGGGTGTAACTCTAGTCCCTCTTGCAGAAATAAAAGAGTGATCTTTCCATGACTTCTTTGTCACAATGGTCAAGTCCGGCCCAACTATTTAATGAAGGGTGAATACTACTTGTTCTTTCTCCCCCCTCTTTTTTTTTCACCACTTAAGTTGCGTGGGGTAACTCTAGTCCGACTTGCAGAAATAAAAGAGTGATCTTCCCCTTACTTCTTGGTGTCCAAACTGTTTAGCCATGAAGAGAATTATATTTATAGATTCTTGTTAGCTTGCTTGATTGATTAATTACATAAGGGTATACTAATTTATTTATTTTTTTTTGGGGGGGGGGGACGCCGTTAATTTTTTAGAGAAAAAATCTACTTACAAATTTTTTATTTCCGATGCAAGTATAAATGTTGGCAGTACACCAGTGACCACTAGTGTTAGCATTCTTGATCTCGCCAAGAAGTTCATTTGTTGGTCTGGAACCCTTGTCAGTTTGCCCGTACACTTTAATAGTTTGACCATAGGCACCAGTAGTAGCGTAGTGAAACTCAATGCAAATTGAGAGACTTGGTTCCGCAGGAAGTTGTGCACTGAACAGAGCTGACGCATTGATAGGAACGTGAGGATCACTGAAGTTTAGATACATATAAGAACCTGAAAAGTTTAACACAATGAAATAAAACACTTAATTCAATAGAATGACCAAAACGGGATGTATTAATAATTTTTTTTTTACAAAACTTATATCAATTCACTCTGTCTGACTGTCTGTCTGGTAAAAAGTTTGTACACGCTATTTTTCCCACAAGTTTTACAACATTTTTAATGCATATAAAAAGTGGCCAAGGTAACGTTCACCCAGATTCCCCCTTTCTCTCTCTCTCCCCCGTCCCCTTTTTCAAACTGGTCCAGACAAGTGATAGGATCATTGTTTATTGTGAAAGCTAAAAGCGTACAATTGCTCTAATCACAGAGATTTATTCTTTTTAGTCTAGATCTATTAAAATATTTAATTATATGACTGATCCAGACTATTTGATACAATTACACTTAATATATAAGCTTTGTTTTTTTTTTTATTATTTCTATGTTTTTTTTGTTTAAAATGTTATTTTATATTTTAATAAGCTAAGGAAGTTCTTTCAGAAATGAAGGTTATTTTAGCCTTAGCCCAAACCTCCAGCGGGAAGAAAACATTGTTTGCATATTTAATTTCAAAAAAGAAAATTGTTTGTTTTTAAAAGATAAAAAGTAACAGTTGCACCAGCAACAAAACATTAAGAAATCAGATTTCTAAAATATCTTTTGTAGTCTTTGAGATTTAAACGTGATAGACGGACACACAGGCCACACACAAAACTCATTTTAGTTTTTCCAATATCCGGGGACCGCTAAAAAAAAGTCAACAGAAGACTAAAAGTATTTCGACCAACTTAAAGGTGATACACCAACTACAGTCGGATTTTAAATTAATAGCATTCTCTAAATGTTCAGATGTATTCAGATCTAGACGCCACAGACAGACAAACGTTCACAGTGGTAACGTACACAGTGGTAACGTTCACAGTGGTAACGTACACAGTGGTAACGTTCACAGTGGTAACGTACACAGTGGTAACATTCACAGTGGTAACGTACACAGTGGTAACGTTCACAGTGGTAACGTACACAGTGGTAACGTTCACAGTGGTAACGTACACAGTGGTAACGTTCACAGTGGTAACGTACACAGTGGTAACGTACACAGTGGTAACGTTCACAGTGGTAACGTACACAGTGGTAACGTTCACAGTGGTAACGTACACAGTGGTAACGTAACGTACACAGTGGTAACGTTCACAGTGTTAACGTACACAGTGGTAACGTTCACAGTGGTAACGTAAGGTACACAGTGGTAACGTACACAGTGGTAACGTTCACAGTGGTAACGTACACAGTGGTAACGTTCACAGTGGTAACGTACACAGTGGTAACGTACACAGTGGTAACGTAACGTACACAGTGGTAACGTACACAGTGGTAACGTTCACAGTGGTAAAGTACACAGTGGTAACGTTCACAGTGGTAACGTACACAGTGGTAACGTTCACAGTGGTAACGTACACAGTGGTAACGTTCACAGTGGTAACGTACACAGTGGTAACGTTCACAGTGGTAACGTACACAGTGGTAACGTTCACAGTGGTAACGTACACAGTGGTAACGTTCACAGTGGTAACGTACACAGTGGTAACGTACACAGTGGTAACGTTCACAGTGGTAACGTACACAGTGGTAACGTTCACAGTGGTAACGTACACAGTGGTAACGTAACGTTCACAGTGGTAACGTACACAGTGGTAACGTTCACAGTGGTAACGTAAGGTACACAGTGGTAACGTAACGTACACAGTGGTAACGTTCACAGTGGTAACGTAACGTACACAGTGGTAACGTACACAGTGGTAACGTACACAGTGGTAACGTAACGTACACAGTGGTAACGTAACGTACACAGTGGTAACGTACACAGTGGTAACGTAACGTACACAGTGGTAACGTACACAGTGGTAACGTTCACAGTGGTAACGTACACAGTGGTAACGTTCACAGTGGTAACGTAACGTTCACAGTGGTAACGTTCACAGTGGTAACGCACACAGTGGTAACGTACACAGTGGTAACGTACACAGTGGTAACGTTCACAGTGGTAACGTACACAGTGGTAACGTTCACAGTGGTAACGTACACAGTGGTAACGTACACAGTGGTAACGTACACAGTGGTAACGTAACGTTCACAGTGGTAACGTACACAGTGGTAACGTAACGTTCACAGTGGTAACGTACACAGTGGTAACGTACACAGTGGTAACGTACACAGTGGTAACGTACACAGTGGTAACGTAACGTTCACAGTGGTAACGTACACAGTGGTAACGTACACAGTGGTAACGTTCACAGTGGTAACGTTCACAGTGGTAACGTACACAGTGGTAACGTACACAGTGGTAACGTTCACAGTGGTAACGTACACAGTGGTAACGTTCACAGTGGTAACGTACACAGTGGTAACGTTCACAGTGGTAACGTTCACAGTGGTAACGTACACAGTGGTAACGTAACGTACACAGTGGTAACGTTCACAGTGTTAACGTACACAGTGGTAACGTTCACAGTGTTAACGTACACAGTGGTAACGTTCACAGTGGTAACGTAAGGTACACAGTGGTAACGTACACAGTGGTAACGTTCACAGTGGTAACGTACACAGTGGTAACGTTCACAGTGGTAACGTACACAGTGGTAACGTACACAGTGGTAACGTAACGTACACAGTGGTAACGTACACAGTGGTAACGTTCACAGTGGTAAAGTACACAGTGGTAACGTTCACAGTGGTAACGTACACAGTGGTAACGTTCACAGTGGTAACGTACACAGTGGTAACGTTCACAGTGGTAACGTACACAGTGGTAACGTTCACAGTGGTAACGTACACAGTGGTAACGTACACAGTGGTAACGTTCACAGTGGTAACGTACACAGTGGTAACGTTCACAGTGGTAACGTACACAGTGGTAACGTAACGTTCACAGTGGTAACGTACACAGTGGTAACGTTCACAGTGGTAACGTAAGGTACACAGTGGTAACGTAACGTACACAGTGGTAACGTAGACAGTGGTAACGTTCACAGTGGTAACGTAACGTACACAGTGGTAACGTACACAGTGGTAACGTAACGTACACAGTGGTAACGTAACGTACACAGTGGTAACGTACACAGTGGTAACGTAACGTACACAGTGGTAACGTACACAGTGGTAACGTTCACAGTGGTAACGTACACAGTGGTAACGTACACAGTGGTAACGTTCACAGTGGTAACGTACACAGTGGTAACGTACACAGTGGTAACGTACACAGTGGTAACGTAACGTTCACAGTGGTAACGTACACAGTGGTAACGTAACGTTCACAGTGGTTACGTACACAGTGGTAACGTACACAGTGGTAACGTACACACTGGTAACGTAACGTTCACAGTGGTAACGTACACAGTGGTAACGTACACAGTGGTAACGTACACAGTGGTAACGTTCACAGTGGTAACGTTCACAGTGGTAACGTACACAGTGGTAACGTACACAGTGGTAACGTTCACAGTGGTAACGTACACAGTGGTAACGTTCACAGTGGTAACGTACACAGTGGTAACGTTCACAGTGGTAACGTTCACAGTGGTAACGTACACAGTGGTAACGTACACAGTGGTAACGTTCATAGTGTTAACGTACACAGTGGTAACGTACACAGTGGTCTCTTCTTACGGGCGCTGATCAAATGAGAAAATGTTATTCGAAGGAAGATTTCTAGCACTCCGCCCTTTTGCACCGCGCGTCCAGTACTACAAAACAAAACATTAGGCTCAACGTAGTAGTCTGTGTACAATAACATACCATTCGGTTTATTTGGTGGTTGCCAGTCAGATTTGAAAGGTCCATCTGTGCTTTCGTTTCCTCTCAACCATTTGAGTGAAGTGTTGCTGTGACTTTCATAGTTACAACCACTTCTGTCAAAATTACACGAAGGCAAACCAGTCATATTGCTTGTACACATTTCGTCAGTGTTTGCACCTGTCAAAGTATTTTAGTATATTTTTTTACATTTTATAACGTTTTAAACCTTTTGAGTCACATATTTTACACAATATTTTCTTGAACGCTAAAACATTCATTTTACTTTTTGTTTTATTTTTAACTTCTACTATCAGCTCACACTTTCTTCTTGATACAAAGTTTTAGAAGTTGGAAGCTGTTCAAAAGTTGACTCAAAAGTTGAATCATTTATTTGAAACTTGAATTTCGCACATAATTGTATCGTTGGTTGGTGAAGTTAATAGAGTGCCGGGCATGTCGTGAGTTCTGGCCATTTTTCGCTTCTCTTTATTTTCCAACGACACAGAAAACATAAATGTTTAAGTTAATGTTATATTTAAACATTAAGTAAAAATAGATTTTGAAAATAAATTTCTATAGGACTTATTTTATTTTTACATAATTGTACAGGATTGTGGCAAAATATTTTAGGTTTAAAAAAACAGAAACTTAAATATCATATTATAATTTATATGTTCTATTAGATACTGGTGTGTTTAGATTGTAGCCAATTATTACCATGTGTCCCAATAGTCTCACAGGTAACAGATTTTAGTGTAGTAGAAGAGGGCGCTTGTGTGGTCATAGTTGGACAGACGTTCACTGTTTGATGCGATAAGAAACTGTCATCACATTTCCTATAGGATCTTGTTATATTGATGTAGTCAATGGCGACAGAACCGTTGGTGGAAGTTTTGAAACTTTCAAAAGCAATCTGAGGACAGTATTGTAAGTAAAACATTATACCAATATAAAATAGCGCTTTAAAAAGTGAAACTTATATAAAACTTATTTTTATATTTTGGTCATTAATCACGTTTAACATATGCGCTGTTTTTTTTTTTCTTACATGCTTAGCATTCTTAACAAGAATTTTTAAAGCCAGTAGATTTTGTTATTAGACTTGTGTCACTTTTATACCTTAATATATCTTTAAGGGGAAACAGATTTAGTTATGTGTAAAGATATCTTAGTATTGTCACTCTCGACTGCACAAGCAGGTCAGAAAAAAATATTAACAAAATCACGTTCTAGTGTCCAGGCAAGCTTCAAGTCGAAACCTTTACCAGTTGTTGTGTAAACAAATTTGCTAGGTAGCTAAAGAATATTCAAGGAAATGTTCTCGAAAAGAATCAAGCAAAATATAAAACTACTTTACAAAAGCACTGTCCAGTCACTGACATATCTCTCAATTTTGAATGGTTTATTATCTTAAATTTTTCTATATAAAACAAAGTTAATTAATTACTACTAAATGATGAACTAATTCGTAAGTATATTAAAATTAAGCACATAACACAAAAAGTAAGCCGACAGCTGCAGAGTGAATACATAAACAATGTAATATCTAAAGATAACAACAAAAAACTATGATCATACATTAAGTCTAAGAAAATGGAAACAACAGGAGTAGCACTTTTAAAAGGAGAAGATAACTTAACACATAATGAAAATGAAACTAAAGCTAACATACTATATAAATACTTTGCATCAGCATTCTCAGCCCCAGGAGACAAAGACATATTACTTAATTTGAACCAAGAAGACAACATAGGATATATAGAAGTACAAGAAAGGGGGATCCAAAAAATATTAGCGAACATTAAACCGAATAAAGCATCTGGACCTGATGGTATTCCAACTAGATTACTCAAAGAACTAAGCAATAAGCTAGCACAATGTTCATAATACTATTTCAGGCATCTCTTAACCAGGGCAGAGTACCAAGGGACTGGAAAGAAGCTAATGTCACCCCCCCCCCCCATTTAAAAAAGGAGAAAAATCTTACCCAGGAAACTATAGACCAGTATCACTAACCAGCATCACATGTAAAAAATTAAAATATTTTGGCATTAATGGTACATACTGTCAGTGGATTAAAAATTTTCTGAAAGGGAGAGAACAAACTGTAATAATAAATGGCTCTAAATCAACACCAATAACAGTAAACTCAGGTGTACCACAAGGAACAGTCATAGGTCCACTACTATTCTTAATTTACATAAAGGATTTACCAAATTGCATTAGTTCAGGAGCAAAAGTCAGATTATTTGCAGACGATTGCATAATATATAGAACAATAAAAACAACACAAGATACAGAAATTTTACAAAGAGAATAAGATGAATTACAGAAATGGGAATCAAATTGGAGCATGTCTTTCCACCCAGAAAAAAATTTCAGTTATTAAGAGTAACAAAGAAAACTAAAACAAATTAATTCCACTTATCTTATTCATGGTAAACCAGCAGCACAAACTAACAAGGTTACAAAGACAGTTTGTGTGGAAACACAAACTTAAAATCGGCCCCCGAAGTGGTCCACCCAGGCAGGCTTCAATATTTTCAGAAAGAACATCCAAATGAAATTATATCAAAGACAAATGAGAGATAAAAATGGAGAAAGAAGGTTGACAGATCTTGTGTAGTGCCCCAATGGTGCTGCAGATCAAAGGATAGGTGCAAGTGAATGCAAAGTTAGATGTGAGCCTGGCCTAATTAGTTCCCCCTTCAGACCTTGTGGTCTATAGGGCAGATGATGTAAAGTTCATCTGTTTTTGTGGCCTACGGTTAACGAGGGTATCATGTAGCCAGCACAACGACCAAACGTCTTAGCTTTTCCCAACTAATGTCAGGTACCAATTAAAGCTAGGTAGACTCAGAGGCGCCCAAGGATTCCGAAGTTGAAAATCCCAGTCTTCACCAGGATTCGAACCCGGGACCCTCGGTTCGGAAACTATGCTTTACCAAGCCTCTCCTGGTCTTTATATAATGTAATTGTTTGAAAATGCTTAATCATTCATTAGAATTTTTAAATAAAATAAAATTCTTCAAGAAAATGGAGTTTATAAGATTACTATTCGTTCTAAATTAGGTCTAACTTAAAATGCATACTAATTAGCTTTTTCTCTTTAAAAAACTGCTTGCATAACTGATTTTAAAAATTAGATTTTTCGCTTTCAGGAAAAAAAAAGTAGCCGTTGCATCAGAACTTTGAATGGTCTAAAATATTGTGATGTCGGATTTTCAATATCTTTTCTAGTTTACGAGATCTAAACGGGACGGACGGACAGACGGACAGACGAACAGACATTTCGCACAAAACTAATAGCGTCTTTTCCCCTTTCGGGGGCCGCTAAAAATGCAAAAATACCTAGGTGTTATAATAAATGAAAAAATGTCATGGAATCCCAATATTGAAAAACTATCCAAACATTAAACAAAGCATTAGGATTTTTAAAAAGAAATTTCTATAAATCAAATAAGAACATAAAACTAAAATGTTATTTAACCCTTGTTAGGCCAATAATAGAATATGCATCCTCTGTTTGGGACTCAAGAAAAATTTAAGAAACTGGAACAGACACAAAATAGAGCACTGAGATTTATAACAAACGAATATTCACATTAGACTAGAGTAACACCTTTAGTAAAATCACTAAATTTAGAAAGCCTTCATGAGAGAAGACTCAAAAGTAAAGTAGCAATTATACATAAAACACTGAACCATAATCTTCAAACACAAAAACAAAATTTAATAAATACTCAGAAAGACACAAAGACAAAGGCACACTCCTCTTCCCATATGCTAGGACAAATTTGTACAAATATTCCTTCTTCTGCTATTAGAGCATGAAATTTGGTGTCTGAGCCAGCCAGGAAAACCAGAAACCAGTGACGTGGCAGAATGTTGTTCATTGGTTAATATGCATGACTAGATGCATGACGCGTAGGACGTAATCATCTTCTTTTTTTTTTAAAGTAACGTCTTTATTATATAAGATAAAGAGGGTTTTTTTGGTTGATTCGTGTGTTGGCATTGACCGACAAGAATGTGTAAAATTTCCACTTGATCTGAGAATGTGAAGTGGGAGAAAAAAATAGTATTAAAGAATCCACCGAGACAGATAAGCGGGCGGGCGGAGAGAGTTAATAAAATAAAAGCGAGATATGGGGAGTTTGTACTTGTAGGTTACTGCTCATTGTTATTTCCAACGTCCTTAGATCGGTCAAGGACTGAAGCACAGTGAGTCCTTCTTCGCGATGAAAAGAAAGGACAAGAATTGCGAATGTTAAATTTGTGATTTGATTTATTTTTATGTCCAAATAAGATATCAAGTAATGCTAAAATATTATTTTATCTGTTAGCCAATATATTTTACGAGATGTCATATAATTTCATTTGTTATTTAGGCCCCTTTTAGTCTGACAGCAATCAAAGTTCCCCTGGCAATCAAATCATTAAATAAGAACAATCTGGTATAAACTTTGTCACATGTAAATTATGAGTGAGTCTGGTGTGAATGTACACTTTGGTTTCTTATAGTTATAATGTTTTTTGTTTGGTGTAATGCACAAATTGTAAGACAAATTTCCTTACGGATAATAAAGATTATTATTATTATTATTATTATTATTAAAGTTCATGCATACATGTATAAGTCATTCAAAATAAAGTGTGAACTTCAATTTACTTACATATTGTTTTTCTTTAATACACGTATACAAGTTAGCAGTACACCACTGGCCATCAGTGTTAGCATTTTTTATTTCACCAATAAGTATGTCTGTTGATCTGGAAGAATGTGTTGGTTGGTTTTGAGTATAAACTTTAATATCTTGATTATGATCACCAGTAGTAGCATAGTGAAACTCTATGCAAATTGAGAGTGTTGGCTCAAGTGGAAGTTGTGCACTGAACAGTGCTGACGCATTGATAGGAACGTGTGGATCACTGAAGTTTAGATACATGTAAGAACCTGAAAAGTTTGTTTAAAACGATAAAATAAAACACTTAAGTCAAAGAATGACAAAAAGGTTACAACGTCAGGGCGGATCAGTAACAGATTTCTAATACTTTTTACAAAGCTTCTATCAACTCACTCTGTCTATAAAATGTTGTACACGTTATTTCTCCCACAACTTTTACAACTTTTTTAAAAAATTCATTTAAAAAGCGATCATGGTAACATTTACCCCGATACCCCCATCTCTTTCCTTCCTGCCTTTTTCCAACTGGACAAGTGATTGGATCATAGTTTATTGAGAAAGCTAAAAGCATACAATTGCCCTAAACAGAAACTAAAAAGATTTATTCTTATTAGTCTTGATCTAGTAAAAATTAACTACATGACTGATAATGATTAATTGATATAATTATACTTAATATAAGTTTGTTTGTTTTTTTTTAAGTATTTTTATGTTTTTGTTGCTTTATATTGTATTTTATATTTTGAAATAAGCTTATGAAGTTCTTTCAGAAATGAAGATTATGTTAGCCCTAGCACAAACCTCCAGCAGGAAGGCAATATCGTGACGACATTCCGAAGCGTAAACCATTCTGTCAGACAGCTACAAGTGTTGCACGTACATTTCGACTGTTTCTTATCTCATTACTTTGATCAACGCTTTTGTCTACTAATAAAGTGGATTATATACAAGACCTTCTAAATCTTGTTTTTCATTAATATATGATATTAAAATGACTATGTTTTAATAATAACAATTAAGATGTCTTAAGTAAGAGACATTGTTTCTAATTAGATCTTGTCAAATGTAGACCTTTTTTTTTTTTGTTTTGTTTTTGAGAGAGGCGTATGCAACAATATGGGTCAAAACTTTTTGAAGAAAACATTTCAAAATGTCTACGCTAGTGTGATTCTTCTAAATTTTTTTGGTCTCTGAATGGTCGATTTTTTTCCGACTATTGCACTTCATTTTAGTAACGACTTTTGTGTGAAAAAAAAGGTCCAAAAACAGAGACGTCTTACTTAACAGGAAGAGGATCTTTAAAAAGATCATACCCAATACAGACGTCCGTGCGCTATATGTGCCTAGAATGCCTCTCGCATAATATTATTGACCAGGGCTGTCTCTTTATTATTAGACATAATGTTCTCGGCTTTTTTTACTAGGATGACTATTGCGTTTTGAAAGAAAACACACCAGAATTGGTCTTTTGATATTCTCTCTTCTGACAACGAGAAAAAGGCATTGTGGACGTTAGGAGAAAGAATTTCCTTCTCGCTTTTAGAGGATCCACAAATATATTTTTATCAATTGCATTTAAAAAATCAACACAATTTCAAAATTTGAGTGAAATAGAAAATAAAATTCTTGAAATTGTGTAAGCAAACAAAAACTTTAAAAAAAATTAGGCCTAGATTCTACACCAGACAAGTCTCATACCGAACTAATCACTATTATCATTACTTCTGGTTTCACCCAATAACTGATACAAATGAAGAAGGACTTTGGGACTTTTAGTAAAAGAAAAAAATCCATAGTTAAAAAAGGAAATAAAACCTATAAGAGGACATGATGGAGACTACAACGGCGAGAATATGCAAAGAAAAAAAAGAATGGTTCATACAAAAGGCTTTAAATCAAAGGGCACTTTTGGTACAGTGTCCAGCTCAGTCTTAATAAAAAAAAAATTTTTTTAAAGGGGGTGGGGCGGAATTTTAAAATTTTGCATGCAGGCGGCAACAACCCCTGCGGGGGCCCTGTACACCAACTACAGTCGAATTTTAAATTAATAGCCCTCTATAATTGTCGTTGCTAAATGTTTAGATCTAGACGAACATACAGATGGACATCGCAAACATAAAGTTGTTTTTTACTACGGGCGCTGATGAAAATGTTATTTGAAAGAGGACTTTTAGCATTCATCCCTTTTTGTGCCGAGATTCCAGCATTGGATGAATTTATGATAGCAAAATATGTTGCAATATATTAAACGTAATATTTTGTGTAAAATAACATACCATTCGGTTTATTTGGTGGTTGCCAATCAGATTTGAAAGGTCCATCTGTGCTCCCATTTCCTCTTAGCCATTTGAGTGAAGTGTTGCTGTGACTTTCATAGTTACAACCATTTTTGTCAAAATTACACGAAGGCAAACCAGTCATATTCCTTGTACACATTTCGTCAGTGTTTGCACCTGTCAAAGTATTTAAGTATATTTTTTTACATTTTAAAACCTTTTGAGTCACATATTTTACACTATATTTTCTTGAACTCTAAAACATTCATTTTACTTTTTGTTTTATTTTTAACTTCTACTATCAGCTCACACTTTCTTCTTGGTACAAAGTTTTAAAATTTGGAAGCTGTTCAAAAGACAAAAAAATTGAATCATTTATTTGAAACTTAAATTTCGAACATATTAGTATGGCTGGTCAGCAAGTTGATATAGCGCCGGGGATAAAGTGGGTTCTGGCCATTTTTCGCTTCTCTTTATTTTTCAACAACACAGAAAACATAAATGTTTAAGTTAATGTTATATTTAAACATAAAGTAAGAATATATATTTAGAAAATAAATTTCTATAGGACTTCATTTATTTTGTACTGGATTGTAGCAAAATATTTTAGGTTTAAAAACATAGAAATTTAAATCTCATTTTATAATTTGTATGTTCTGTTAGATACTTGTGTGTTTAGATTGTAGCCAATTATTACCACAATTAAACATTGCAATCTATCCAGGAGAAATGAAGAAACTAATAGTAAATAAAATAATAGAGAAATGGACAAGCTGTCATCCGAATCACAAGAAAGATGATGTCTATTATAAGCTATACCTACAAGATCAACGTCTAATCTTTCGACTCAGGACCGGACACAACAGAATGAGACAACATATGTTCCGAATCTATCTATACAGTATTGAATATACTTCTACATATAGATCTACTTTTCAACGCCAAGACCTAATATACTAATATAATAATAATAAAGCTTGTCATCCAGTCCGAAAATTAATGCGGAATGCAATATTTCCCTTGGCTACGCAGCCCCAGCTGTAACCTACATATTTTCCAACAACCAGGGCAAGCAAAACAATTGTACCATTGTCCCCGGTAGTCGATTAAGATTTTCGTTTCGCCGTCTGCGTCTGTCTTCGGCAGTGGATTTCCTTTTGGTCTCAAATGTGCATCCCACGGCCTTTGTGAGTGACCTCCAGCTGTCTCGTTCTGAGGCTGTATGTAACCATTTGCTCTCATCTATGTCAGCTAAGGGAAGTTGGCGCCTAAGCTGGTCTTTAAAGCGTTTCCTTGGGGCACCTCTGTTAGCTCACCAAAAAAGACTGCTGTGCTAATATGCTTATATTACCTCATTGTTTGTTGTGAATGTTTTGTGCAAAAGTAAAGGATGTTGCGGAAATAGTATGATAGTCTTCTATGTCTACTTGTATAAACACAAAGTCTCTGTTATTATTATTGTTATTATTAATTAATGTCTAGAGTATTGTATTTATTTATCTGTGACAACAGAACATGGTGTCAGATTTGATGTTAAATTAGGTGTCAGATTTAGTGTCAGATTGGTTTAAAGCGCTGGTAACAGGTAGTGGTTTCTAAATTGCTAAAATTACATTTTATTTGTATCAAGTGGTGTCATTAGTTCATTTTGTTTTAGATCTAGATCTAGACATAGAATCTAGCATCTATACGAATCTATAGAATCTAAACCGTTGTCACTAGAGGGTAATCTATCTGAAAGATGGAAAAAATGGAGACAAAGTTTTGAACTGTTTATGGTCGCCACTGAAAAGAATACGAAGCCCGAGCCAGTGAAGAAAGCTTTATTGTTACACCTGATCGGTGAACCCGCTCGAGACATCTACAATACGTTTCAAGTATGTGAAGATGAGACTGTAGACAAAGTAATTGAAAGGTTTGAGAATCATTTTTGCCTAAGTCCAATAGTAAGTATGGCAGATTTAAATTCTTCAAAAGAAATCAGAAGGACGGCGAAACGTTTAAACAGTATTATACTGAGTTGAAGAATTTGGCAAAAGAATGCAAGTTTGACAACCTTCGAGATGAACTCACCAGAGATCGATTGTTATGTGGCATACAGTTGGATCGAGTGAGAGAGAGACTTCTGAGAGATGTAGATTTAACTTTAAAGAAAGCAGCAAACATAATTCGTGCTGACGAGCATACCCAGAACCAAATGATAGACATGAAAGGACTACATGCAGATGCTGCTTATAAATTAAAGAAGACAGAAGATAGAAAGCCAGTCAACAACTCACAGGAAAAAATGGCAAAGAATCATGTAACAAGTATCATTAGAGATTGCAGATCTTGTGGTGGATTTCATGGAAAATACAATTGCCCAGCATTCGGACAGACATGCCGAAAATGTAAAATGTCGTTCGAAACATTTCAAGGCTGTTGATTCAATGGAAGATGAAAGTCAAGCAATTGAGCCAAGTAAATGAGTTGTGGTTTGAGGCAATTGGTACTGACAACAATGTCAGAGTTTGAATGGTTGATGTCAATATTATGGGAAAAATAGTCAAATGAAGTTTGACACAGGAGCACAAGCTAATGTTGTATCAGAGTCAACGTGGAACACTTTAGAAACTGATAGTCAGTTAAAGCACTCAAATACTACCCTCATTAGAACTGAAAGGAGTTGCATCTGTACATTTAAAGTCGACGATGTGAAAGGCAAAGATGATCTGTACGTGATCAAGAACGAAATAAAGCCAGTTTTAGGTATGAAGACATCAATTGCTTTGAAACTAATTGAAGCCAAAGAAAACGTCGAAGTACATGATGTCAAGCAACAGAATGAAGTTCCACGAGAGTTGACGCAGAGACGTCAACTAACAACAACTTATAAGTGAGGTTCTCAATTGCATGAAGATGATAAGCTATTGCGTGGTCAAGAACAATCGAGCCCAGATATGATATGCTTATGAAAACTCATAGCGCAAAAGAAATGTTTCCCGGAAGTGATCAGAAGATAAAAGAAATTCGTCGCAAAACTGAATCTGATGTTAAGATCGAAGGCAAGACAGGGTGTGTTTTGGCCAGGATTGTCCAAAGATATTTTTTCGACAATAATGAAATGCTCAACATGTGCAATGTTCAAAAGAAATAATATGAAGGAAAAATTGCTACCTCATGCTGTACCAGAAAGACCATGGAAAAAGGTTGCGACAGATTTGTTTGAATGGCGGAACAATGACTATTTGCTAGTTGTGGACTATTTCTCTAAATACCCTGAAATAAAACGACTGGAGAACAAAACAGCAGAATGTGTTGTCAGGGCAATGAAAGGTATTTTAGCTAGACATGGCATACCAGAAGAAATAGTGAGTGACAATATGCCATTCAACAGCTATCAGTATAGAGGGTTTTAAGATAGCAACATCAAGCCCCAGGTACCCTCAATCTGCTGATGAGTAGAAGTCTCGGGAACATCATTACAACTGATCCCAAACTATTGAAACCATCGGTAGCTAAAAATGCAGAGACATTACTCAACGAACGAAGGATGAGAAGCAAAGGAAATACGGTGCTCATGCAAGACTACCTAAAGATTACTCTGCTGGGGAGAAAGTGAGATTCGTATAGGACAAACATGGCAGAAAGCAGTTGTTGTTAAAAAAAAACATTCATCACCCAGATCTTACATCATAAAGACAAACGATGGAAAAACATACAGACGAAATCAACGTTTTTTTAACAAGAGTTTCGAAGAAGACATCTCTGAGTACTAGGATACCGATGAAGACAATGAAAAGCAAACTGTTCGAACAAACAAAACAGACAGTTATAGACCAACGTCTAGAGAACTAGTTGTGCCAGCAAAGATTGGTTGAATTGTTAAAGTTCCTAGTAGATATCAGTCTTAAAAACTTTAAAAGGAAGGATGTGCTAATTATATTACGCCATTGTTTGTTGTGAATGTTTTGTGCGAAAGTAAAGGATGTGGCGGAAATAAATAGTAAAGTCTTCTATGTCTACGTGTATGAACACAAAGTCTCTGTTATTATTATTGTTATTATTAATTAATGTCTACAGTATTTTATTTATTTATCTGTGACAACAGAAAACAAACTACGAAGGCCAAATTCCTACCTGAGACCATGTCATGCTTTCCCAACACCCATAAATTATAGGCTAGTTGTGTGAATCGCACAGGATGACATTTATCAGTATTTGTTACTATTTAGTTGAAGATACCAACAATTAAATAAAACATTTTCGTGTAAACATAAGATTGTATCATTGTTTTATTTTGTTTTTGGGCAACATTAAAACACACACACACACATGACAATAATTACACAACAAACTTAAATCCGGAATATAATGAACGAAAACAATTATTGTTCTTTCTATATAAAAAAATAAGAACAGAAATACACATACAAACCATAGATATATATCATTCTTTTTAATATATAATAATATTAACATATATACTTTGCGTCAGTAATATCACACGGCAAAACGACTACAGCTCTAAAATAGTCACACCAATACGTCCCGCCTTGTGTTTCCCCCGCCCACTCTTAATGTAAATAGGCCAATATATACCTATAAAATGTTACAATAACAAAGCTTACAATTTCGATTTTGATTAATTGATGTAGTGTTCCACATTTTCGATAATAGTTAATGTTTTATGTATCAAACATCTGGTTTATTCCTAAATGTCGCTAGCACTTTTAATCTTCTCTAATACAAAAATAAAATCGGAATTTCGTTCATGTGGTTTAGTCAGTAATACAAAAATATGATATGAATTTGACCAGTTTCTCCTCAATAGTATTTTACTTACATTCAACATCAACGCAATTAAAGAAGAAAATCCAAAGCAATAATCTCGATGTTAAACAGAACATTTTATCTTTTTTTTATTAATTGAATTTAAAAAATCAAATTCAAAATTGTAAAAAGTATTGTGGTCACGATATTTTGTTAAGTGTTTAAGAATAGAATATGATCGTCTGACCATTTCTTTTTCATACATTTCAATGATCTTGTTTATCAAATATATTGATAAGATTGCACGGATAATGGTTCTCAAAACTTAGGGCAGTGTTTCTCAAACTTGTAGGCCTACTGGTAGACTTATAGGCTAATTTATGTTCATGCCTCTTCCCCTCCCCTTTGAAGTTCAAAATAAAGAATGACGTGAGAAAAGATCAATAGCTTTTAAGACTACATTTCGTAAATGAAGTTTCAACAAGAAAAATTACAAATTGAACTGAACAAAATCCACGATTAAATCTAATTTTTCATTGTAATTCCTTCAATTAATTTTTTAAAAATATTACAAAGTCGATCACCAAGCAAAAGACGTAATAAAATGGCCCAAAGTATATGGGACATTTAATTGACACATTTCATCTTACAGCTTCAAAAATTATAGTTGGCCTTTATAAAAACAAGGATCAGATAACAGGCGACATTTACCTTTTGGTTCATTGATATGAGTACAAGATAACTAGAAGATAGGAGATAACTTTGTGGAAGTCATTTCATTACGTCCTCCAATAGATCAGAAGTGTTTTAATTTTAATTTCCGTTGGGCATGAACAAACGATGCGTGGGATGGGTAGGGTGGAATTTATAGGAAGATTTTTTGTTTGCTTTAGGTCTAAGTAATCAATTAGTATCATGACAAGAATCACTGAGTGTAACAAGAATCAATTCATATCATGACAAGCATGGGCGTAACCAGGAATTCTTTTCCGGGGAGATTTTTTTCTCCCCCCCCCCAACCCGACCAAATAAATATATATATTTCTATGCTTATACATGTGTGTCTGTACATAATTAATCTTTATTACATTCTAACCCTTCATTCTTTAGGAAGACGTTTATTGTACCCTAAAATAGGTCCTTCTTGGGGTTAGTGTGAAAATTGTAGACTCCCCGCCCTTGCCAGCAAGAGAGTCTGGGGGAGCGCTTAACGTACCACCGTTGAAATTGCGCAGAGAGCGAGTCGTCATACTATCTCACGAGAGCTATATGCGGCTGGAGGAGGGATGTCCACTCAAATTGTATAGTTACCTATTGTTAGTATGAAGTTACTTTGAAGCGTCAACCAATAAATGGGACTAGTTCAGTTTATACCACCACTTTAAAAAAAAAATTCCACTTTCAGTCCTTGTCTATAGAGCAGATGATGTAAAGGTCATCTTTTTTTTTCTGTGGCCTACGTTTAACGAGGGTGTCATGTGGCCAGCACAACGACCAACTGCCTTTACTTTTCCCCAACTAATGTCAGGTACTTTTATTAGAGCTGGGTGGACTTAGAGGCGGCCAAAGAACCCGAAATTAAAAATCCCAGTCTTTACCAGGATTCGAACCACCACTTCAGTCAAGTATAATTTCTTTCGAGATACCTAACAAAATGATAAATTATCAAGAGTTAATTAACTAAAGGGTTAATTATATATATATTTTTTAAAATTGATTCTTGTGTTGTCAGGTAAACGAAATAAGTTTGCACATTTTCCGCTTGATCCGAGATTGAATGTGGGAGAAATAAACGTGTACAAACTTTGTACCAGACAGACCGACAGACAGAGTATGTTGATATAAGCGTTGTAAAAATAAATGTCTATGCATCCGATATGGTTTAATTTGTTTTTCTTTGAATGTCTTCTGATGTAGTTAATGATTCAAGTACGCTTAGTATAATTTCAGTTTCGGTTTTTACATCAATTATAAATATACAAACACCAGTGATAAAAATGAGATTACATTCTATTGTTTGTATTATCTTAAGTGTGCTACTGTTTTTTTTTTGTTTTGTTTTTTTTTAATATTATTTTTATGACGTCTTTTAAATGTTTAAAAAAAAACGATATTACTTTAGCAAGGTGGCGTGGACGTTTTTAGCGGCCCCCGAAAGGGGAAAAGACGCTATTAGTTTTGTGTGGCCTGTCTGTCCGTCCGTCCCGTTTAGATCTCAGAAACTAGAAGAGAAAATGAAAATAGGACATCATTATCATTCAAAGTTCTGATGCAACGGTTATTTTTTCTTTTTCGAAAGTGAACCATCTAATTTTAAAAATTACACCACTTTTAAATGAAAAACTACAAGGGGATGTAACTTTTTGTTTACAAAAGTTCATGGGCGTCTTCATAATAACTCGAGCTTCATTCATAGATTCGCGCATTGGTACAAAAAATTTGCATCTAAGGTCACAATGGTAAAAGTGTCAATGGATCATTATAAAATATATTTTTCATTTATTAACTAACTCATTGATTCAAATATTGTTTTTAAAAAAGAATTTTAATTCGTTTTAGTTATACATTAAATAATAACGAACTACTTTTAAAGCGCGCAGTTTTGACATATCCTCATTATTGGGGCCTACATTTGACAGTCTAAATAAGAGTAAATAGAGCCCAGATCTAGATATATTTATAATATATAATATATTACAAATGTATTGATAATTTGAACAGAATTTTTATTATTAAGGCAATAACTTATCTTCTGACAGCTTAGGGGTGCAGATTTATTTTTTATTAATATTATTTAAACAATAGTATCACATTAAGAAATTAATCGGATACGAACAGCATAGTAGGCTACACCATTATCCGGTAACAAAAGGCCTACTATTCATGATCATAACATTGTCCTAGATGTAGTAATTTGAAGATTAAACGTGTAAATTCATACGAGTTCTAGTCTAGAACTATAGATGCTGTGGCTGAGGGGTAAAGCACTTGGAACCGTAAGTCCCGTGTTCGAATCCTGGTGAAGACTCTCGGTGGACTTTTCGGGGGCCGATTTTGAGTTTGTGTTTCCACACAAACTGTCTTTGTAACCTTGTTTGTTTTTTACATGGATTTTAACTCTTAATATTAGGCCTACAGATTTGGTGAAAGCAGGGCAAATTTTAAAAACTCGTAAAAGCTTGTTATAGATATATTGCAACTATGGGATTTTTTTAAAATTTAAAACTGTTAGCAGTGTTCATATATTATAATTAGTCTATATAGAAATTATTAATACAATTATAAATGCAAACTAAAAATGTTAACAAAGACAGATACACTTCATAAATTGGTATAGTATTTTTTAAATCCCACCACTTTTACTTTACACAAATGTGTATAACAAACCAAAAATGTACAGATTACCATACTCTCAAAGTCCGAAATTTGTAAAATTGTAAGTGGCGCATCTGAATCAGAAGTAAAAAAAAAATTGCTTACGAAAGCAAAAGGTTGGCCACCCCTGGACTAAACAGACAGACAGTGACTAGACAGACAAACTGTCAGAGTCGCTAACTTTTCATTCACAACACCCTACACAATAATCGTTGATGAAAATGACGATCAAAGATTTGGAAGAGGAACAAAAAAAAAACTCATAAAATATTTTGTGCCTTCTTAAGTAGTCTAGTTGATCGACGGAGTTGAAAGAATCTTTTTTATTTCACATTCTTTTCACATACCTGATTGAGGGTGTTTTTGTCAGACTTATAGTCTTGGTCTTAACTTCTAGCACCAGATGGCTATTAGACAATTATACCGATGTAGGCGTATTATTATTTTTTTATTGTAGAACCTATAATAACTTGAAAAAAATTCTTTTTAAAACAAAATTAAATAAAACTTTTATTCTAAATAAGACAAATTCATTGAAATGAAATAAATCTTTTAGTAATAATATATAAGGTGTGGAAACACAAACTCAAAATCGGCCCCCGAAATAGTCCACACAGGCAGGTAAAAAGGCAGGTATCAAAATTTTCAGAGAGAATATCAGAATGAAATTCTACCAAAGGCAAATGACAGAGAAGATAGGAGAAAGAAGGTTGACCGATCTTGTGTGGTGCCCCAACGGTCAAGCAGACAAAGGTATAGGTGAAGGTGAAGTTAGATGTGAACCTTGCCTAACTGATGTCATATAATGATTTTCTAATAGATCTAATTGTTTTGTAAAGAGTCAATCTCTTTTTCAAAGCCTAAAAAAAATATGGTAAATGACAAACTCCTTTACTGTATAGCCTCCGTGTTTGTTACTATTAATAGTGAATAGTTGTAAAAATGGTGTATTCTTATGAAAAAACTGCTTGCATTTTTTATTTTAAAAATTAAATATTTCGCTTTCAGAAAAGAAAAAAGTAGCCGTTGCATCAGAACTTTGAAGGGTCTAAAATACTATGATGTTGGATTTTCAATATCTTTTCTAGTTTACGAGCTCTAAACGGGACGGACGAACGGACAGACAGACCACAAAAAACTCTCATCATCGTCACCCTGGACACACACACACACACACTTCATAACATGACTATACTTTTACGTTACGTTTTTAAAAAAAACAAAAAACTTTAAACTATCGAAAAACTACAATCACCGAATTCCTTGAGCATTGCGTTAGTATTGCGTTACTGTTTAACAAGGCGGCAGGATGGTATAACTTATCAATCACATGTGTCTATCATCCATTCAAGGTACAAATGTAACACACTTGAATTTTCTAGTTGAAATTGTATAAAAAAAAATTATGAAAGGGAAGTAACATGAATATATCAAAACTATGCATTGATTTTTTTTATATAACTAAATATATTTATTAAACTAGATAATAAAAGTAACGCACAAAACAAAAAGCAAAGGTGGTCAAACAACTGAACATCTTTAATATCAACGCCCTATTGCTTTAGGTGGACCCAGTGGTGTTACTCGTCGGAGGGGAAAATCCCTTTTGTAAAATCAGACAAAATAAATGACTGTAGCTAGCTTAAGTATGCTTATTCACTTCATATAATATACATCTAGATCAGCGTTTCTCAAACTATAGTGTTTTGGCCATGTAGAATGTCTAGTTCTGTGACTGATTTATTTGGAGGCGGTTGGTGAAACTATAGTTTTTTGGCCATGTAGAATGTCTAGCTCTGTGACTGATTTATTTGGAGGCGGTTGGTGAAACTATAGTTTTTTGGCCATGTAGAATGTCCAGCTCTGTGACTGATTTATTTGGAGGCGGTTGGTGAAACTATAGTTTTTTGGCCATGTAGAATGTCTAGCTCTGTGACTGATTTATTTGGAGGCGGTTGGTTAAACTCTTCTGTCTTTTTATTCTAATGCTGAGGCCGTTAGCAAAAAGGAACAAGCTCTTTTGAAGGCACTGTCATGTGTGCATTGCAGCATAGCAGGTCTCTGATGCAGTCAAAATTTAATTTTTTTTTTTTTTTTTTTTTGCCTTTAGTCTTTGAACACTGAACAGGCTTGCGTCAGTGCGATATCGAGTGTCAACTCCAGCGCTTTCTTTGCTTTCTTTGCGGAAGGCATCTTTCAGCAAGGTGGTAAATATCAAGCTGAATAGTGTTGGGGCTAGCACATAGCACTGCTTCACTCCATTTGAGATAGGAAAAGGCTTAGAGTGGTCTCCGTTGTTTTAGACGTGTTTGCATGACATCATGAAATAGGCGCACCATTGTTAGGAATAGGTCTGAGCAACAAAATTGGACATGATTAGCCAAAGATCTTCACGAATGACTGACGTTCATTTGATGTTAAGTCTGTTTCTAATTTTAATAAACTTATTTGTTAAATCTATGTAAAAGCTATTTATAAAATTTCTTAAAGAAAGAAATATAAAAATATAATTGACACTCGTCTTACAATGGTGTAACAATCAACGACTGTGTGTAATTAGCTCACAAATAAAATGGGGAAAAAAAGGTTTTTATATGGGATTCTTTTTTTAAAGGGTGGGGAGAGTTGATGGAAGTTACACCCTGTGCTAACCGCATTGGTTGACACAGATGATAGTGAAGCCACTGGGTAGGCTTACTGTATAGGCTACATGACAATGCATCAATTTTGATGTAAAAAAAAAAAAAAGAGTAAAAGCCTGACATTTTCATATCTTAGGCCAATGCTTGCCAGGACATGTTCTACATTGCCGTATGGTAACCCTAATCTTGATTCATCTTTTATACCCAGATTTAGGTGACAAGAACCCAACTATAAAATAATACAAGGGAAACAAAAATGACTTTTTGTCACATGATCAAGTCATATGGTTGAAAAAGATGGCGGCCTTCCCCACCATGAAAGTATTTATCTTGGCTTCTATATTAACGTTTGTCTTTTGTGATATAGAGAAACGAGATGTAAGTCAAAGTCTATTTAAGTGTTTTCTTATGTATTCTAGATACACAACCGATTTAGATCTATGTCTTCTTTATCTTTTGTGTTTAAACCAGAACTAAAAAAAAATTAATTTAAATAACTCTAATAACTCTGACTTTGACTGACTTAGACTTAGTCGTTTAGACTAATTTAGACTATTTAGAGTAGTTTAGACTCAGGAAGAGTCTACTCTAAACTACAAACTAGTTACTAGACTTAACTAGACCGTCACTTAGCACTAGACTGCTAGACTAGATTGACTAGGTCACTAGAGTTAGATTTAGATAGATCAGTTAATCAGTAAAATCAGTTCAGTACGAGACTATGCCCACTAATCCACTATGGCTATGGCTATAAATTTATAAAATCTTTAACAAAATGAGTCTACGACACTCGACAGTAGTGAGTTACTGTGGCACTGAGTATGCCTTCTCTTCTGACTGAGTTATGTGAGTATTCAATAGGCCTACATCAGACCAGTATCTCAATCTATAAGTATATATAATATATATGGCTATATGGTAATATTATTAAATATAGTAGTCTAGACGATATTCAGTGACTATAGTCAAAAGTATAGTCATAGTAGTTTCAATAGTTTGTCAGTAGTGACAGTAGTGAGTGGATCATAGATTCTAGAATAGATCTATCTCAAACTAGATTTTACTAGGTTACTAGACTCATAGTCATAAGACTGTGAGACTACAACTGAATGTAATGACAGAGATTCTATAACTATCACAAACTAGACTAGTGTCTAGATAGAGTAACTGATGCCATTGGAACACCTTCATTTTTATGTTAACTTAAGATACTTATCAAACATCACACTGTATTTTTTAAAATTCGCCTTTATTTTGATGATTATAGCGAAACTAGTCCATTCCTATTCAGGCTATTGTGCATCATCCATTTCTTTAACTTTAGTTTCATTTTCACCAGAAGACAATATTTTTTACTTATATTTATATTCAAAGTGCATTGGTATAAAAACATCATTGATTTTATCTTTATTAACACTTTCGGGGTCAATCTAAGCCTAAGGCTATGGGCTAGATTTAAGATTAATCTTAGATTCTATGTTAACTATAATCTTAAAATAAATCTACTAGACTAGATCTAGATCTCTAAAGAGTAGAGTCTAGTCTAGAGAGAAGAGTAGTCTAAACTATCTTACTAATGGTATATGTGCTATTAATAACTTTAGGTTTGAACCTTGTCTGACACCAGCAGGAGGTTTGATGTAGGATGTAATAATCTTTGATTCTGAAGGAACATCCGAACAATGCAAACAAACACGCACAGCATCAATGATCACTAGTCTCTGGACAATGTATTATTTCATTTGAATTATTTATAAGTATTCTCTATGCATGATGTATTTCTCTTAACAGTTTTGTAGATTTTGGTTTGTCCAGTTGTACTTTTCTGGATGCTCACCAGTGTAACATTATCTTATTACTCTGCTAGACACTCGACTTTCTCAATGAATCCTAGATAATTCTTTATCTGGGGTAGAACACATCACAACTCTACACGCTTGAACCCAAGTCACATGAATCAGAACTGTGAATGTAAGTTACAAAGATTATAGCTCATGATACTAAAGCTCTGATATTTTTTTTCTTCTACAGTTAAAAACTTGGTCTTGGCCAGATTGTGAGAAGTACAATGAAACAATATGTAATGAAGCAAAACAAAATGGTTCCATTGTGATTTATGTGAAAGCATCTTCTGAATCCAATGACAACTTGCACTATGTTTTTAGCACTATTGGAGGGCCTTCAGTTGTAGTGCTAAGAACGACCAATGTAAATGCCAATTTGACCTTTAATTGGGAAAAGCTCTTACAGTATAATAACTCTCTAATTGATGGTGCCATCACTTTTAGTGATCCACAGCCTAATATTGAGTACAAGTTTGCTGTTGTTTTTACTCGGGTTTGTATTCCTTTCTTTGTTAAAACAAGCTAGATAGCATTCTAAAAATCGGTTGTTACATTCTTTTCTGTTTTGTTTAATTTCTGTATAAATGAAGATTATTAAGTCTTAGCCCAAATCGCTTGTAAAACAGAAGCGGATGGCAGTTGGCTGGAAGCTTAACGGTTAAATGTTAAGAGAACTAAATTAACGCTTTCTCTCCATAATTATTTTCCACGTTCCAATGGAATTATTAATTTTTTCATACTAATTTCACTACCCTGTTATGATTAAACTTTAAAACTTTTTTTGTTTGTTATCAGAAAATATTATACTTGGTATAGAATTAAAGGAGAGATCACATCTTTTTTTAGATTAAACAAATTGATGTTCATAAATTTATTTAGGATAATGGAATTTTAAAAATAAAAACTTAGACTGTGGATAAGTCTCTTTAGAACTATATCCTAGACTAGATGTAGGCAATATTTTATGATCCATATTGAACTAAAAGTATTTTGTATGATTCATGTTTTCTCAAAACTTAATACTGGCATATAACATTTATAAAACATTTAAATTAATTTTCTTGAGTTCACTATCCAATGTCACCAACCTATAAAAAAATTAATATAGAAAAATAGAGCCTTTTTTTAGCCCCCATTCTTTAAAAATATTGTTTTTGGTAAAAACACATTCCAAAAAAAAACTATTCAAGCTTAAATTTATAAGTATTTTTAAACATATTGGCTGAAAAGAAAACAAAACAACTGACTTTTTAAACATTGACGATAATATTGTTGATTAGGCTGCAGAATGGGGTAAAATCAACTATGGTCGTCAATGAGGAGAGAAAGAGTTAAATAATGCTTGGTATTGAGTACATTCAGTTCCGAGGCATCAGGTGAAAAGTAAATAAGACCTAACATTATTTTTGTATGAAGAAGCTGTCATGCTTTACAGCTAGAAACATTTCTTCTGCACTTTGCCAATAACACTGAAAAGTGAAATAAAATAATAATGAGAATTTCGTATTAAAATGTAATGTATCGTCTACAGCTTCTTGAGTATGATGACACAGATGACTCAGCAGATCTAGATTATTGTGAGAAACATCTGAACCTAACTAGCTGGAATATAAGAGATTTCAGCATGTTTCATTGGAGTAGTGATGATTTAAAAGTAAATGCCTCCACAAATACATTTGTCTTTAACTCCACTTCTGATGTTATGATCAAGACAAATGAAACACGTAATGGTAGCATCAGTTTTGCAGTAAGTTTATGTTCATTAGTAGACTGGATAAGTCTTCTTGAATTATCGCAAAAAAAAAATATTTTGTAATTTAAGTGATTTGTTGTTTTTTAACTTAAAATCTCAACACTGCACTCACAAATTATATTTTGTAATTGTCTAGATGTTTGATGAGAAAAAGAACATCAAAAATAATTAATAATAATATTTGCAATATCTTATGTAAATCTGTTTTTTTTAAATTGAAAACCTGATGTCTCCAATTTTTTATTTAAAATAAATGTGTTAAAAACAAAACCTAATTTTGAAAAAAAAGATGTAAAAAATTAATGTTAAATTAATTAAATTATAAGGATGTTTGAATATTTTAGTTTTCAGTAAAACATGACAATGGAAGAGCATCAGATTTACCCAGAATGCTTTATATAGCCAATGAAACAATGTTTGACTTTGTGATAGCCAACTACACTCCATCTTTCAACAATTCAAGGTTTGCCCTTGAGGTAGTTGTGGTTAGCTTGTCTAATGAAGCAGCGTCTGCGGACATGTCTGTGGACTTGACTAAGTCGATTGATGATGAATACACTCCAGGTGTTTTTGAGGTAACTTTTTTTTCTTGTAACTTGTATCATTAACTTAAATTTAAAAAAAAATATAACAACATATTAAAAAAAAAATATAAAAAAAAGGTTTAGCATATATTGGTATCTACCTTTTAATAACCAGCTGTCTGTATTCATACTGTTTCCTAAACTTATTTCAATTTTTATTTTGCCATTCCTTTTCTATACATACATCTCACTTCTTTGACCACTGACATCTTCACATAATCTAATAATGAAGTTTTAAAGATGTAAATAAGTTTTGTTTTTAGAATTTTTCTCTATGTGTTTGGGTGCAACTAATAAAGTTTCACGTTCATTTTAAAGAAGGGTCTAATGAACATCAAGAAATGCTATTTTCTGATGTCCCTTTCCTTGCTTCTGGGTATATTATGTATATTTGTTTTTATTTTTATTTTTTTTTTACAGATTATTGATTGGCTGACAAATCCCAAACAAAGTCATATTTCAGGATTCTTCCAGTGGAAGCCAGTTTCCTACATATCTCTACCCAGGGGCCGTAATACAGCAACAAAAGTGGAACACTCTGATTTGAAAAATGTGGATAAATCTTCTTCTTCTGCAAAATTGTTGAACAATACTGTTCTCTTAGCAGTATTTAATGAGTCTCTTTGGAATGGAAAGACTGTTAAACGTATGGCAAACATTTCTTTTGGTCTTCCAAAAGATGGTTTCTACATCAAGAACAATTATACAGCATGGTAAGTTGTTTGTTTTGTTTAATTAGTTTTGAACATTGTTTCAGAAATGAAGATTATTACATCCTACCCCAAATTTCCAGCAGGACTGCAGCGTAACAATGAAGACAGAAGGACATACCACAACACAATGTCAAGTGTACCTATTGTATATATTTCACTCAAATCAACTTTAAGTATCCTCTACTGCCATGATAAGTTACATTACTTACTCAGGCTAAAAACTCAAAATGCCTTGGTGTTATAATAAATGAAAAGTTAATGGAATACACATATTAATGAGATTATTAAAAATTCAAACTAAGCAATAAAAGAAATTATTGCAAAGTAACCAGGAACTTTAACTTATATGCTATTTAACCTTGGTTAGATCAACATAATATTATGCATCATCTACTCAAGAAAAGATAGAGAACAGACACAATTAGAGCCATGAGATTTATAAAAGATGAATATTCATATTTGACGAGAGTAATGCCATTAGTAAAACTCTGAAATCACTAAACTTAGAAACACTTCAGAACAGAAAACTAAAAAGTAAAGTAGCAATAAAACTTAAAACACTGAACCATAATTATCACATACAAAAACACAACCTAAAAAATACTCAGAAAGACACAAATATAAAGGCACATTCCTTCTTCCATATGCAATGACAAATTTCTACAAGTGCTCCTTCTTCCCTAGTGTTATTAGAGCATGGAACAGATTGCCTGAATCATCCAGGGAAACTAATGACTTGGCAGAGTTTAGGTCTCAATTAGCATGCTTGACTAGATTGACACATGGACACACACAGGATGTAATATAATTATCTTCTGCTAAGAAGGAAAATCTGTAATTTATAGTTTATGAGGGGAAACACTGGTCATTCTTTTTTAAACTCCTCCCCACCTCTCATTTTTCATCGGCAAACAATAACCAGACTATCATTGGTGATTTAGGTTTCACCTTAGTTTCTTGTATATTTATTTTAAAAAGCTATTCTTTTAGTTTATTGAGGACTTCAGTCAATTTATGGTTATTAATGGAAAATTATTTAATTTAAAAAAAAAACAATTTAAAACTAAAATTTTGCCTAGTTGTTTTTTTTTTTTAATTTTATTTCATTGTAAACTGTTATATGCACTTTGGATATTAATATTTTTTATTTCTTTTTAGAATTTTTAAAAATGATTGTTAAGATTTTCTAAAAGATAATTTCATTAAAAAAAACATTTTATTTTATATTATAGTTTTTCCTGAATTGTTTTGTTTTATAGAAAATTGTTTCTATTACCAGGACTGCTGCCATAGGTTACGGCACACCTCCAGCGGATTCCATATCTATAACTGTAATCATCACCATATCTGCTGGGCTTGGGTTACCTGTGTTGATCATTATAGTTGGAGGTATATACAGTATCATTAGAAAAATGCGCAAGCGGTCATCAGGATATGAACCAATCAATGCTGGATCAATAAATAGAAACTATACGCAGGTCAACTAAATAGTGATTAATTCTTAATAACCTTTTCACCTATCGTTGTATTAATCCCTATCTCCTGTTCTAGCAAGTGTTGTTTTTTTTTTTTAGCCTTCAATTGCTTGCTCTATAGTATTCTGTGTAAACTTAAACATGAAACTATTATAATTAATTTTTTTATAGTCTTTTTGGGTTGTTTTTTTTCTTTTAAAGACAAATTATTATAATTTCATTTTTGTAAAGAATAATTAAATCAAATATTTTAAGGTTTGCATTAATACCTCAGTACTTTTTATCACTAAATCATGTAGGGCATCAAACTTGACATTTTGACGTTTATGTTGCATATTACATGAATTGGAAGCTGAAAATAAAAAATGTTCTTTTTTAATGATAAAAATTGAATAATAAATTGGTTGTAAATTATTTGTTAAGTTATTTGGTTTTTTTTTTCCTTATTCCTTGTTTAATTTTTCTTGTATTACAAGCTTTATATTATATAATACTTTCATTCCATAAATGTTTTTTTAGTTAAAATTAAAAATTTTGTTTGACAATGTAAAAAATATTTGCTTATTATAAAGCTTATTGTCTTATTGTAAGTGTCTGTATTTTGACGAATGACAAACATGTGCTTTCAGATTTGGTATTTAGTTCTAGTTGTGAGACTTTTTTTAAAAAAAATTGTTTGCCCAGAGATTTTTGTTATTTTATTTTATCGTAAACTTAACATTTTCATACAAGACTTTATTTATCAGTGTGTATTTTATCTGTAATTTTGCTTTTTTTTTTATTTTCTATTTAAAAAAAAAATCTTAAGTAGAGAGTAAAGCTGTTTTATCGAGAACCCCCTTTTCTCCCCCACATAAATACCCTCACAATATTGTATCAATGCGTCTTTATTTTGATGGATGTATTAAGTCTGCTTTCCTCTGCCGTTGCTTCATCTTATTTATAGCATTGACCATGCTTACATTTTGAAATATTACTGCAACATGGATACGGCAAATAGTCCATTCTTTTCTCATCCAAATGGTAGTTCAGCTCATATGTGACCAGAAAATGCCTGAAATGAAAGAATTAGATGAAAACATTTTTTAAATACATAACATTCTCTGTGATTTATAAGCTGTTTGTAGTTAGGGAAAAAAATTGTTTCTCCATACCTACCCCACCACTATTTGACATCTGATTTTTTTTTTCTAACTATGCATAGTGAAACAATACAACATATGTTTTTATTGACAAATGGATGGCGACTTTACAGATGTTTTCTGTTGTTTGTTTTTTCTAGGTGTAGCCTTTATAAAGCTATAAAAATAAAAAATAAAGCAGCTTTACTCTAATTTACAATCTACTACTTGTGATACATAGGCTTTTTTAAATAGTTTATCTTTGAACTATGGTGATTAATATTTATATTGCTAAAATTAGTCAATTTTCAATGCTTAAATCAGTCATTGACATAACCAATCAATTTAGTTCAGTCCATAGGTGTCTGCTTTAAGTTAGTGTAAAAGTAGGTGTTCTCAGATAAGATACGAACAATGATTTATCTTTTACTTAAAAGTTAGCTATCTTGATCTTGTGCACTATTCCGGAAGGGAAAAAGAAAAGTATAGCTCATCATGTTTCCAAATGTAATATATATTTTTTTTTTCTATGCCCTTGTTCTTTCATCTCATTCTATTGGCTACTGTTGGGTTCAAGGCATATGATATGCTTAAATACATAATTGTATGTTTGTGTAGTTACTATCTCTTATTTCTATATTTTATAAAAGAGGAATATTCATATTTGACTAGAGTAACAACATTTATCAAAGCAATGTAGGTGAATTTTTGCCTTTGTTATCAATTCTACCAATTGCTAGTGTTAAAACTGATTTTGTTTAACCATTTGTATAGTTTTTCTTCATCTTTCTCCATCCTGAGATTCAATCCTATGGATGTCTTCCCATTGTGCACAAATCTTTTAAACTCATCCTCACATTTTGTACAAAGTTTTGTCTCGATGACACAAAATTGTAAATATATTTATTTTTAAACCTTACAGCTTAATCATCTACTGTCATCTTGCATATAGATCCTAATATTTTAAATTTTCTAATTTTTACATGATTAAAACAAGCAACTAGCTAATGAACCTATTCAGTAAATATTGCATGTAGGTGAATTTGTTCTTCCAACTGCAAATACAATTGTTTGAAGCTTTCCCACCACCAACATGCTTTGCTGACAATTTGGTCTCCAGGTCAAAACAGTCCTTTAAGTAAACTCATAGTTTCTCAATGTACAATAATTGTGTGGAGATTGCATTCGTATTGCTTTTAGGAATGTTTATAACTAGATTATTCTTTTTAATATTTAAGATTATAATTTTATGCGTGTTTTATTTATTTCTCCAGCAGAGTGATTGATGTGTATCATCAGAAACAACAAAAACTTAAAAAAGAAGAAAATGTTGCGAACTATTCATTTCTTTACAACATTGATTTGTTGTATATTGAAGCAAGAAAGGAAATATAGTGTTTGGGTAAATGATATTAAAAATTGTATGTAAGAGTATTTAATAAAAATGCTGATTACAATGTTATTACATGTTTTTGTATCATTTATTGCTATTGGTTTTGTTATCTGTCATCTTAATAAAAATAAATTATGTCAATTTTTTAAATTTTACTTTATTATATAAATATTATTTTTAAATGTCATTATGTGTAATTAAATTTTATATAAATCTGTTCACACAATTCAGGAATCTGTGAGTTGAGAAACATTTGCAAAACAAAATTGTGCTCACAAAACTATAAACATTTCCAGGCAATTTTTTCCAATAATAATATATCAGAGTTTGTTTTATGCTCAGTGTGGTGTTTTGTTTTTTTTACATATTCATCATTAAGTAAAAGAAATAATGAAGTCTCATAAGTATGTTTCATGTTCTAATTTATTTCAATATTTTACATTTCAACACAAACATCCAATCACCAGTCGAGTTTTAAAAACAGATTAAAATATAAAAACAAGTTCAGGTTATGCCACATTTTATAATATGATAATTTTGTTCTAATCTTATAAAGAGTTAAATATACATTATCACAGAAGAAAAATCCTTCACAAAAGATTGCACAAATGTGGTTCACACTACTCTTACAGATTTCACACATTCATAATTGGTTCCATCCAATCTAATGCTTTTGAATTATTTACATTTAATAGCTGCTATTTGTGCATGTCATGTCCTTAAAAAAAAAATGACTTGCTTTGCTTGAATGCTTTGAAGCCAATACAAGGCCTTCAATTCTTTTGTGGCCAACCGAGTTTTTGTTTTCAGCATGGTTCTTTTATAGCACACTGAAATACAATGTTAGCCCATACTTGTGTCATGCACTGAATCATCATCAAAACAAAACATAAGACTTTGTGATTATTTACACTGAATATTTACATGAGTGGGCCACAACTACTTACAATTTTAACATTGCAACTGAATAAAATAAGAAATTAAATATTATTTCTTAGCAGGCTTCAATTTAGCAAAAGATTGATTTCTTTTTTTTTATTTCAGTCTCTTTATGCTAACATTGGGCGAAGAACCTCAATAGCTCCTGGTAATAAGTAGTCTACATTTTATTTGCGCAAGTTCATTTGACTTTGAGCAGATGGGATGTTTTGATAATGTTCATTACTTGAAGTGTATCCTGTGCCACCGTTTGTTGTAGGAAGTTGGCTGACAGACTGAGATAAGCTTGCTCCAGACAGTCGAGGTGATGGACCTAGAAGACCCTCAAGCCTTTTCTTAAACATCTCTGAAAAAAAAAAAAGAAAGACCTTGAATATGTGTTGAAGCCAATAATAGAATAAACCTGTGACTATCACTTTAATCAACAAGGCTATAAATGACTATCAATATCAACAAGGCTATAAGTGACTTATCAATATCAACAAGGCTGTAAGTGACTATCAATATCAACAAGGCTATAAGTGACTATCAATATCAACAAGGCTGTAAGTGACTATCAATATCAACAAGACTATAAGTGACTATCAATATCAAGAAGACTATAAGTGACTATCAATATCAACAAGGCTGTGACTATCAATATCAACAAGGCTATAAGTGACTATCAATATAAACAAGGCTGTAAGTAACTATCAATATAAACAAGGCTATCAGTGGCTATGAATTTTGTCAACACCAACAAGGCTATCAGAAAAGAGCAGTAAAATTTTAATTAACTGTCACAAAGATGTTTTAATTTTGTTAATAATCACTTCCATAATCATTGACATGTAAAAAAAAAATTAGATTAGGCATGCATGAGACAAAAATAAATTTAAAAAATTGATGTTATAAAAAAGAAAGAATAACAAAACAAATATAGCCATCACCTATACAAGAAAAAAAAGTCAATAAAGTAGGTAGAATACCCACATACAAATTTGAAAAATAGCTTTTATGCAAATAAAAAAAAAACTTTTAAAGTTAGAATAGAGCGAAAAACCTTCATCCACAGCTAGAAATGTTTCACCTTGCGAGGACAGAGTTCTGCCAAGATCAGATTTGCTCCTCTTCATTTTAACATTGCTAACTTTATTTGTGCATGGTGCACTGAAACTTCCTCGAGCCATTCTGGCAGCTCTGATGTCCTCATCATTAGCAATAATAGATACATAGTTATCTGTCATGCTGTTCAATGCTGAAGTGGCTGATTGATCAGCAACCTCCGTGTAGGTTCCATATAATGAATATATGGAAGTAGGCCGAGGTGATTTTGTAATTTCTATTACAGGAATATTTTCCAGTCCACATTTATTGGAATTCTTTACTCTCATATAGTGAGACTGTGTTTTGTCTTCTAAAACATCATACAATTCTTGAGAACTAGATGAATCTAAGGAAGTGTCACTTGAAGCATTTATTGGCTTTGTCTCACCAGGAATTAGTTCATAGTCTTCATCTGAATTGTATTCATTTATTATTTCTGTTACTTTATAAAGAGGTTCACACAATGAGTTTGATCTAGTTTTGATGTTCCAACTTTTACATGTGGATGCAAAACTCAAACAATTCTCTAATTTTTCATAATACTCAGGACCATCACTGGGCATTTCCTCTATACTACCCAAATAAAATTTACTACTTGAAGTAATGACATCAGGTGCTCTGCAGTTTCTTGCTGATAATTTAGTATTTATATCATTACAAGTTGAGTATACTACATGGTCATAGAGTTTAGCATTACCAAGAGAAGAGCGCCTCTTATAGTAATCTGACCTTGATCTAAAGTAATGATATGGATTATTGGATAGGGATTCTTTTACTGGTTCATACAAAGGATCATCATCAGAGTTTTCAGAGTCTGATTGTTCAGCTTCTATGATCATTGTGTTATAATCATCATCCTTCTCATAAATTTCGTCTGCATTATTTGTTGGTTCCATCAGTGTATAATCTTTACAATGTCTATAAATTGAATCTGAAATTTCCTTGTTTGCAACTGAGCTGAGTACAGGACTAGACTGAATCACAGAATGACTGCTTAGCTTTGACTGTGGCTCCACCACTGAAGTTGAGGTGATGGCATTTGTCACCATAGCTGTAAGTTGTTTGTAATATCAACATTTAATACAAATAGTTCTCAATCTACTTCATACAAATAGTTCTCAATCTACTACATACAAATAGTTCTCAATCTACTTCATACAAATAGTTCTCAATCTACTTCATAAAAATAGTTCTCAATCTACTTCATACAAATAGTTCTCAATCTACTTCATACAAATAGTTCTAAATCTACTTCATACAAATTAACTGTAACTAAATATTGTATATAATTAACTCTTTTTTAAGTCAAATAATAATTTTGAATGTACCTTTGTTAGGTTCATCAGAAATTGGTGATGATAGGTTGCTTGTTTTATTACTTGATATTTCATGGACCTGAATGAACAAAATGGAAATTGAAATGAAAAACGCACTACATTGCTCAATCAATTCAACACTGAAGAGATTTGACATATACAGATCAAAACGTTTTTTGGTTTGTTTACATGCATGCATTTTTATTGACAAGAAGGATAGAATAAAAAAAAACAACACATTTTTCTTCAAACAAAAAATGTTCCAGCATATAGAAGTGGTGCAGGGCAAGAGTATGCAATGCCTCATCCATCTTAGGATATAGAACACTGTCTTCAATACATAGTATTTTGCTGTCTGAAGAATACAGGAACTAGTCATTGTGGTTGTTTTTTTTTTTTTATCTCCTGCAGTCTTTTCACATGTTTTTTTCACTAGCACAGAGGAAAGTAGTTGGCACACTCTGAAAGAGACAGTTGGAAAGTAGCTGGCACACTCTGAAAGAGACAGTTGGAAAGTAGCTGGCACACTCTGAAAGAGACAGTTGGAAAGTAGTTGGTACACTCTGAAAGAGACAGTTGGAAAGTAGTTGGCACACTCTGAAAGAGACAGTTGGAAAGTAGTTGGCACACTCTGAAAGAGACAGTTGGAAAGTAGTTGGCACACTCTGAAAGAGACAGTTGGAAAGTAGTTGGCACACTCTGAAAGAGACAGTTGGAAAGTAGTTGGCACACTCTGAAAGAGACAGTTGGAAAGTAGTTGGCACACTCTGAAAGAGACAGTTGGAAAGTAGTTGGCACACTCTGAAAGAGACAGTTGGAAAGTAGTTGGCACACTCTGAAAGAGACAGTTGGAAAGTAGTTGGCACACTCTGAAAGAGACAGTTGGAAAGTAGTTGGCACACTCTGAAAGAGACAGTTGGAAAGTAGTTGGCACACTCTGAAAGAGACAGTTGGAAATTAGTTGGCACACTCTGAAAGAGACAGTTGGAAAGTAGTTGGCACACTCTAAAAGAGACAGTTGGAAAGTAGTTGGCACACTCTGAAAGAGACAGTTGGAAAGTAGTTGGCACACTCTGAAAGAGACAGTTGGAAAGTAGTTGGCACACTCTGAAAGAGACAGTTGGAAAGTAGTTGGCACACTCTGAAAGAGACAGTTGGAAAGTAGTTGGCACACTCTGAAAGAGACAGTTGGAAAGTAGTTGGCACACTCTGAAAGAGACAGTTGGAAAGTAGCTGGCACACTCTGAAAGAGACAGTTGGAAAGTAGCTGGCACACTCTGAAAGAGACAGTTGGAAAGTAGCTGGCACACTCTGAAAGAGACAGTTGGAAAGTAGTTGGCACACTCTGAAAGAGACAGTTGGAAAGTAGTTGGCACACTCTGAAAGAGACAGTTGGAAAGTAGTTGGCACACTCTGAAAGAGACAGTTGGAAAGTAGTTGGCCCACTCTGAAAGAGACAGTTGGAAAGTAGTTGGCACACTCTGAAAGAGACAGTTGGAAAGTAGTTGGCACACTCTGAAAGAGACAGTTGGAAAGTAGTTGGCACACTCTGAAAGAGACAGTTGGAAAGTAGTTGGCACACTCTGAAAGAGACAGTTGGAAAGTAGTTGGCACACTCTGAAAGAGACAGTTGGAAAGTAGTTGGCACACTCTGAAAGAGACAGTTGGAAAGTAGTTGGCACACTCTGAAAGAGACAGTTGGAAAGTAGTTGGCACACTCTGAAAGAGACAGTTGGAAAGTAGTTGGCACACTCTGAAAGAGACAGTTGGAAAGTAGTTGGCACACTCTGAAAGAGACAGTTGGAAAGTAGTTGGCACACTCTGAAAGAGACAGTTGGAAAGTAGTTGGCCCACTCTGAAAGAGACAGTTGGAAAGTAGTTGGCACACTCTGAAAGAGACAGTTGAAAAGTAGTTGGCACACTCTGAAAGAGACAGTTGGAAAGTAGTTGGCACACTCTGAAAGAGACAGTTGGAAAGTAGTTGGCACACTCTGAAAGAGACAGTTGGAAAGTAGTTGGCACACTCTGAAAGAGACAGTTGGAAAGTAGTTGGCACACTCTGAAAGAGACAGTTGGAAAGTAGTTGGCACACTCTGAAAGAGACAGTTGGAAAGTAGTTGGCACACTCTGAAAGAGACAGTTGGAAAGTAGTTGGCACACTCTGAAAGAGACAGTTGGAAAGTAGTTGGCACACTCTGAAAGAGACAGTTGGAAATTAGTTGGCACACTCTGAAAGAGACAGTTGGAAAGTAGTTGGCACACTCTGAAAGAGACAGTTGGAAAGTAGTTGGCACACTCTGAAAGAGACAGTTGGAAAGTAGTTGGCACACTCTGAAAGAGACAGTTGGAAAGTAGTTGGCACACTCTGAAAGAGACAGTTGGAAAGTAGTTGGCACACTCTGAAAGAGACAGTTGGAAAGTAGTTGGCACACTCTGAAAGAGACAGTTGGAAAGTAGTTGGCACACTCTGAAAGAGACAGTTGGAAAGTAGTTGGCACACTCTGAAAGAGACAGTTGGAAAGTAGTTGGCACACTCTGAAAGAGACAGTTGGAAAGTAGTTGGCACACTCTGAAAGAGACAGTTGGAAAGTAGTTGGCACACTCTGAAAGAGACAGTTGGAAAGTAGTTGGCACACTCTGAAAGAGACAGTTGGAAAGTAGTTGGCACACTCTGAAAGAGACAGTTGGAAAGTAGTTGGCACACTCTGAAAGAGACAGTTGGAAAGTAGTTGGCACACTCTGAAAGAGACAGTTGGAAATTAGTTGGCACACTCTGAAAGAGACAGTTGGAAAGTAGTTGGCACACTCTAAAAGAGACAGTTGGAAAGTAGTTGGCACACTCTGAAAGAGACAGTTGGAAAGTAGATGGCACACTCTGAAAGAGACAGTTGGAAAGTAGTTGGCACACTCTGAAAGAGACAGTTGGAAAGTAGTTGGCACACTCTGAAAGAGACAGTTGGAAAGTAGTTGGCACACTCTGAAAGAGACAGTTGGAAAGTAGTTGGCACACTCTGAAAGAGACAGTTGGAAAGTAGCTGGCACACTCTGAAAGAGACAGTTGGAAAGTAGCTGGCACACTCTGAAAGAGACAGTTGGAAAGTAGTTGGCACACTCTGAAAGAGACAGTTGGAAAGTAGTTGGCACACTCTGAAAGAGACAGTTGGAAAGTAGTTGGCACACTCTGAAAGAGACAGTTGGAAAGTAGTTGGCACACTCTGAAAGAGACAGTTGGAAAGTAGTTGGCACACTCTGAAAGAGACAGTTGGAAAGTAGTTGGCACACTCTGAAAGAGACAGTTGGAAAGTAGCTGGCACACTCTGAAAGAGACAGTTGGAAAGTAGTTGGCACACTCTGAAAACAAGTTGGAAAGCTCTCACAAAGGCTGCAAGACTCACATTTGAGACCCAAAGAAAAGCGCTTATTGAAGAAAGGTGCAGAAGATGAAAGGAAATCTTAAATAGACTGCCAGTGGACAATGGCTTTGACTGCACAGGAAGCGAAAAATATGCAGGTCACAACTGGGTTTGCGTAGTCATGTGAAACACTGCTCTCATCCTTAATCTATGGAATTGAAGAAATTGCCATTGCCATTTTTCATTGATAATTTTGATAAAACCACTGCATTCATCATTTGTTTGAATCAGTTAAAATAGTCTTATCATTTAAGTAGCTACCATAAAAATATATTCAATAAAATGATCAAAATTTAATGTATTGGTTTCATGTAAGATATCACTCTTACCATTGCTGCAGGAGCTACATCTGGAGCTACCTTGATTGGCTGTGACAATCTGAGATTTTGTTTTCTATTCTGGCTGTCCATTGAGCCCAAGGACAGGGAATGCTTTGGAGGATTTCTCTTAGACTGTTTAAGAATATTGAAATTTAAATTTATTTTGTTATATTTTTGTACAGAATCACACTTCCAGAGATCCACACATCTAATCAAACATAATAATAAAAAAATGTAAGTATGCAGAGAATAATACACAAGAACATAAACATTAATTTAAAAATACAAAACATAACTCAATTAAATGTTTAGAAAGACACACATATAGATATCATATGAATAGACAACAAACAATACACCAATGACTTATTAGCTAATTGTTTTAGTCTGTAATTAAAATGGTTAACTAGATTAACATATGGATACAAGTAGAAAATAATAATCTTTTTTTTTAAATGTCTTTAATTTATACAAAAAGACAGATAGTTTGGGATTAAACTAGCTTACAAGACAATAATTCTTTTCTGATTACTTACCTCAGCTGGAGAGTCAAAACTTGCTGATTGCTTCAATGGTGGTGGGTGGTTAGGTGGAAGTGGTGGGGGCTGCAATTTGGGGTGGTTTCCAGGCAAAGGAGGAGAAACTGCTTGCAGTAAAGACTTTTTACCTGTTGATGTATACAATATTAATTTTTTTTAAATTTAGGTACATCAGTATAATAGTGTTATAAGCAGTAATATAATGTTAGAGAAATTCTTTCTGGTTAAACACTATATTTACTATATTTAAAAAAACTTCTTTGTATACATGTACATGATGTATATATTTGTACCTTGATCAAGAGAGGTAATCTTTTGATTTACATTCATCTGAAAGAAATATTTTTAAAAAATTAATTAATAGTACAAAAAAAAATACATTAAGTTTTTTTTGTTTTTTTTTAATACATAAGTAATCCCATTGGTAGTGTGTACTTTTCAAATCTCAAGGCTTTTTTTATATGTCCAAATATTTGTAATGACAGAAATTTTCCATGTTAATTGAATTAATAAAGTTGGATCCAGCATAGTTTTTAGAAAGTTGTTTTTTACCTATTCATTTTTCTATTTTAATAATTATAAGATATTATAGAAATGAAATAAATACGGAATATAAACTCTGATCAATTGATGTGTATGCCACCTTAAGTCATAAAATGACAATGTTTTATCTCATAAACATTATAGTTAAGGACAATGGTCTATGTAAAACTGCAAAAAAGCTGCCTAAGGGTTATTGGTTCCTGCTTTTCCTCAGGGTTGATTTCCAAAGCTTAAATTCAGGAGCTTTGGCAGGAGAGGCTTGTTTAACCTTGGTTGGCTTCCTAAGAGAAGAAAGTCTCTGAGTTCAATTGGTGAGTTCATCAGTTAGTCCATTTCTTGATATTTTAAACATAGTGTGACTACAGTTTTAAGCTCCCTGTCTGATGCAAACATCTTAACATCACATCAATTGATACCTACTGAAAGCAGGTCTCCTTTTGTGTTGACCTGAAGGTAATCTTGAGCCATTTTGTCCATTTGGCCTAATTAAAAGCCTCTTTGAATTGTTATGTTCCTGCACAACAGAACATGATCTACTTGTCTTAAATTAATTCAGTTCATCATTGCTATAATATTGTAATTGAAATGAATTACACTAAGAATGCTTGTAAGCAACTGTGAAGGTGAAGTTATGTAGAGGTTCCATAAGGTTGTTATTGCTGGAAGTGGTAATGGATATTTTGCACTCCACTACTTATAAAATGCTTTCAATGGAATGTGTTTCAAATAGCCTCTAACAATCAGTGCAACTCCTGGCCTTCAAGTGTGGCTAACATATTGCATCCAGCAGAACCTTTTCATTGACAGGAAAATGGGCAAAGACAGGCAACTGGCAACCAGTAAGCTTCAGGTAGGAGGGGTTCATTGGCCTTGGCTGAATAATAATCTAGGTGAAGAAAAACTCTAAATCCAAACCTTTGCTGCCTTGTGGCTAAAACCCATATATGGGAAAGGCTTGGGGAATAAACCATGAGGAAAAATTAGAAGCTGGTGACCCATAGACAAATTGCAGCTCAGAGTTCTACACCATGGCAGAACTACAAAGTTATATTTTCTAAACTGTATTGACATTTACTGTTTGGACACATCAACTGTGTAGAGAGGGGAGAAATAATGTGTGGGTTACATTGTGCTGACCATAAATAATGCCCTGGCTTTCATCAGATTTCTATAAGATGATCCAAAGCTGCTTTGGGACTATAGGAAACCACAGAGTTATGCAGAGAAATCAGTGTTCTTAATGGTTCGTATAGAAACATTCAATTTGTTTTAATAAATAATATATGACAAACTTGTTTTATACTCACATAGGGAGGATCACAGTTAGACAACCCTGTAAATTAGTAAAATATTTGTAATTTAAAAATTTTAGTCAGATTTTAATTATTTAATCTACAGTTTCATAAAAACTATATTTTTTTATAAGTAAAAAAAAAGAAAACTAATCACCATTAGCAATGCTTAATGTTTGAAACTTTAGTCCTGCTTGATGACCAATGTCAGGCACCGATTGAGATCGTCCTTTACAAGGAATGGGGGCTGTAGAAAAAAAAGTTATTCCTTTACATTGTTTTGCTATAATTATATTTTAAATGTTTGGATTCAACATATGTGGAAAATATAAAATATTAAGAATAGGCCTATAAGACTAAAATTATTTTACATCAATATTGTTTTCATTTCAAAGAAATGTTTTAATTAAATAAAGTGAGAGACTTTATTATTGATTTCATATTTTAAAAATTTATGCTCTTATAAAACATCAATATAGGCCTATATAATTGATTTCTTTTTGTATTATTATAATATATAGTAATAAAACTATTTAAGCATGCCAGATATCAGGTGTTGAGAGAAATTACTTCAGCATGCTATAAGTACCTATATGTCCAAAAGAAACTTCATGTTTAAGGGAATGCTGAGATGATACTGATCGAGAATATTTTGAAGAAATTATTTGTTTACCTAAATAATTATAATTAAAAAAGGCACATACTTAGGTTCTTTTGATTAAATAATTAAAAATATTGGCTTTATGATACTATATTATTAAAATAAGCGGTAGCATAATTAGAACTTTGAATACTTGAGTAAGACTTTAGGGAGAAAAAATAGTTTATTCATATGTCTATTGCAAATCACCATCTTTTTAGAAATAGCTTTTTTTCTATCTTCCAAAAAATAAAATTTTGTTAAATTTCTTCATTCTTATGGTAGACATGTACCTTAAGTTCTACATTAACAAAAAAAAAACAAAAAAAAAACTAAAAAAACTGCAGATGCTAAATAGCATTTCACTAGCTGCCAGACAACTTTTTTATATATAGATTACCTGACTGAGGTGGAACAGACATTTTTGGATCTGGAGCATCAAGAGCTGGTAAAAAGTTATAATAAAATAAAAATCAACTAGTTTAACAAATAAGAATGTTAGTAAATAAGAAAGTTAGTTCAATATTCTTTCATTTCCAGTTCACATTGGTCTCAAACTTATTTCCAACCACTAATTGAAATTGTTACACTTAGAGAAGAAAGAGATAATTCAAAATTATCTTTATGAAAAAATATATTATTAAAAAATGTACGCTTATTAATTACATATTCTAGGAAAAAGAAAAAAACTGCTGCATCACATTTTTAAAAAAGATTTTTTCCTATTATTGGCTTAAAAATACTCACTTTCTTCCCCACTATCAGCATCATATAGGACTGGAAATGAAAAAAAAAAAAGGAAAAAAAAAAAGAATAATGTAAATTAGTATAAGCTGATCAATAAAACTCTACTCTGCATTGACTTTTAGGACTTTTAAAAAGCTAATAGGACAGTGTCATATATGTTTAGATAGGTTTTATTTATTTCTTTAAGGAACTTGAGTTCCAATAATATACACATATACAAAACTATAATATAATTATAGATACTGACCTTTAACAATTTTTGTGTTGTAATGATTATAAATTTTTTCAGTAATCCCAAATTTGGTCAAATCATTGCAGGTCATTGGAAATGTAACTGATCTTCCACTAGTATCAATAAAAAACTCCATCACTTCATAGAGACTTTTCATTGGTTCATGCTAAAAAAAATATTTTGTATACACTGCAATGACACTCTTTGTAAGTCAGCTGAACAGTAAAGATTATATTACTATTTAATCAGAAACTATTACATGTGTTATTCTTACATAGGCAAAAGTCCAAAGGATTAACCTATTTAAAGAAAAAAGAGATTTCAAATGTAGATAAAAGAAAAAAATTTAAACTACTAAAAATGCTTACTAGATTTTCTACATCTATTTTATAGCCATTTGAAAGACGATTTACTACATAGTGAGTTTCAGTTTTACCACTGAGGAAAGAGAAGTATAACAGTCATATGAATGTGCTTTTAATTCTAATTATTGGTGAAATATTTAATAACAGTGGAAATAAAACTTGTCCTTGAGTCTGAAGGTTAAGGAGGAATGCAGTATTTCATGTGGTTACTGAGTCCTAGTTGTGATCTAAATATTTTGCCACATCCAACACAGATATAACCATAGTCTGCTGGTTATAGTTTCAGGATCTCTTTCCACCATCTACATCTGTCCTCAGCAATAGATATCCGTTTGGTCTGCCTATATCCCACAGCCTTTGTAATAAATCTCCAGCTGTCTTTTTGGAAGCAGCCTTCTAAGTCAGTTAAAGCAAGCTGGCACCTAAGCTGGTGTTTATGGGAGGCACCTCTTTTAAGCAAACCACCTTTTCAAGCTACTAAAATAGGACTGCCTTTGGCATACTGTCATCCCCCATATGGGATATGTGCCCTGTCCAGCGTAGATGTTGTACTATAAGCAGTCCCTCTACACTTTACACTCTCCATTCTGGCATTCACAAGAACATCATTATTTGTAGTGGGGTCTTGCCATTGTTTACAATTAATGGTGAAAGCTAAATATTTATAATTTAGTGAAAACAGGACTTTTAAATACAGTAATACACAGACCCCTGTTAGCTTTAAATAATATATTTGAATAATTTCTCTGAGACTTAATTTATTTAAAGATATTTAAATATCAATATGTAAAAGTTTAAATTTTAAAAAAAAGCAAAAGAATATGGATATTTACCCATTAGACTCCATTCTTTTGGATATCACCAGATTCTTACTGTCACTTGTGCTTTCTCTCATTAGAGTATTTCCATATTTGGCACCCCTTTCTAATATCTGAATTGCCAACTCTCGTGTACAATTAGGAAAAAACCAGCTGAAACAAAATTAAATTTACAAATATATTTTACAAAATATGTATATGATAATAAATTTCATAATAATTAATATAAGAAGAGTATAAGCAGAAAGTTAATTCTGCCTGACAAAAAAAGCTCAACAAATAAAGCCTAGGCTTCTTTTGTTTTTCTTTATTTAAAATATTTAAAAAACGAAATCTTGTAGATTCTTGTTTTTATAAAATACCAATAGAAGTTCTCTTTTAATAACCTCATGATTTGGGTTTTTATTAGAAATATTTCTAAAGTAATTGAAATATAGTGTAAAAAAATTAAGTACAATCAAACTTAAATTCAAATTAAATTTGAACAGTCAAATAACAAACAAAAGTCACACTGAAAAATGTATTCTACTAAACGATTAAGCAAAATGTAATTAAAATTACCTTGGTATTTCAGTTTTTCTTGAATCAGGATAAAATATTAACTTCTGTCAATATGAGAAAATATCTCATTTAAAAATTCAGATTTTTTAAAACTACACAAAATTTCTATCTTAAAACTGCATTTTAAAACCAAAGTCTTTTAAAACAGAATGATGAGATTTAATTCCTTATTCAAGTTTCACCTGATAATTATTTACTGGGAGTGGTTCCATGTAGTCATCATCACATGCAGGGAAGCTTCCTGAAGTAGATGTGTTGGGTGTATCAAAACCTGGTTCATAGTTTTCCTCTATAGGAGGCTCTGAAGGTATAGGCAAGGGTCTTTTTATCAATTTTTGTATTTTATAGTATTCATTTAGTGAAAGTTGAACATCATTTATCTGTCCAGGCAGAAGGTCAATATTATCTGGTATTGATCCCTAAAGAACATAAATTTAGAAAAAGTCAATATTTTATAAACACTGTAAATATAAATAGTATATCATATTTAGAAAGAAATTTTTTTTTTTTATTGATAAACACTTCACAATCAAATAGATGTTAAAATTCAACATTAGCTCATAGACAAAACAGGGCCAAAAACATAACCTACTTACACTAGTGATACCTTCAATGAAAGCACGCCACAGTTCACGCTCACTAAATTTTGAGGTCTAAAAAAATTCAACAAATTAAAACAAATTATAATATTGTATTTGTTAAAAAGGAAACTCTATTAAAATATAAAGATGTTTAGTCAAATAAAAAAATGATAATTTGTTTCACCTTAAATTTATTCACTTTTTTCATTGTGTACAAGTCAAATTTATATCCATTTTTCTCATCTCCTTCTCTTTTCACTAGTCTAGCACCTCGTCCAATATCAATAGAACCAACATGCTAAAGAAATATACAAAATATTTATAAATGAGAATTAATGATATTCAACTAGTAAGCAACATGTAGCAAAGTATAATTAAACTATACTAACCTACAAACTGGTAAAAAAGGAGTTTAAATGAAAAGAAAATTGTTTATTAATTTAATATGCTGTTAGATAATAATTTTTCTGATAATGGGGGCTTTTAAACTATTAGGGAAGGCCAATGTCCCAATCAAACATGCTGGGCAGGTTACATTTTTTTTATCAGGCAAAAACAATAGATACACACACACACACACACAAAATGTTACATAAGCAGCAATCAACATTGAAGTAGACTTCTTTACAAACACCACTCTTACCCAGGGAAGACAACCCCTTCCTGTATAAAACTGCTTCTTTATGCCTAGAGTTCTGAAGTAAACTACACAGTCATCATTGATTGAGATGTATGCCTATTTGAAATATGCTCTTCAATTTAATTTCTCTTCCTCTTGACATAGTTTTCCTGTCAACACTTCAGGATATTTCATAGGCCAGGAAGTATTTCCTGTCTTGTTTGGTAACTGTGAAGCATTTCAGTTATCTCCCCTTAGATTTCTACAGTTTGTCTTAGTACAAGAGAACAAAAGCAAGTTTGACAAAATGACTCATGTCTTAATGTTCATAATACTTGTCAATTGTTAGTCTACTTCAGCTGACAAAAACTTGAAGTACCATCTAGATTATTTAATTTAGTGTATTTTTTAAAAATGTTTTTAGGTAAGGGCTAAATACTGCTGGTTTTGTATTGTACATTCTTTAGGTTATTATGGCAATATGAGTAGCAACCTTTCTTTTTTTCAATGTTTTCAAAGAATCCTTACAATTTTATCATGAACAAAATATCTGTGACAAAAGATGGAAAGACAGAAAAGGGAGGGAAGCCTAAATTTTTTTTTTAAAGCTGCTGAAAAAAGAGCAAGGGAAGGTGAGGAAGTGTAAGTGGTATAAACTATACATTCAATAGGAAAGATACTTTCGTATAAATGCAATAGGAGAGATACTAAAATATAAATACAATAGGAGAGATACTAAAATATAAATACAATAGGAGAGATACTGCCATATGAATGCAATAGGAGAGATACTGCCATATGAATGCAATAGGAGAAATACTGCCATATGAATGCAATAGGAGAGATACTGTCATATGAATGCAATAGGAGAGATACTGTCATATGAATGCAATAGGAGAGATACTGCCATATGAATGCAATAGGAGAGATACTGTCATATGAATGCAATAGGAGAGATACTGTCATATGAATGCAATAGGAGAGATACTGTCATATGAATGCAATAGATGAGATACTGCCATATGAATGCAATAGGAGAGATATTGTCATATGAATGCAATAGGAGAGATACTGTCATATGAATGCAATAGGAGAGATACTGCCATATGAATGCAATAGGAGAGATACTGTCATATGAATGCAATAGGAGAGATACTGTCATATGAATGCAATAGGAGAGATACTGTCATATGAATGCAATAGGATAGATACTGTCATATGAATGCAATAGGAGAGATACTGTCATATGAATGCAATAGGAGAGATACTGTCATATGAATGCAATAGGAGAGATACTGCCATATGAATGCAATAGATGAGATACTGTCATATGAATGCAATAGATGAGATACTGCCATATGAATGCAATAGATGAGATACTGTCATATGAATGCAATAGGAGAGATACTGCCATATGAATGCAATAGATGAGATACTGTCATATGAATGCAATAGATGAGATACTGTCATATGAATGCAATAGATGAGATACTGTCATATGAATGCAATAGATGAGATACTTTCAATCCAAATAAATAAAATAAACTTTCTCACACTTTGATTAAAAAACACAAACGATCTAAAATTTAAAGAAAACCATTGTTTAAGTGCAGGACTATATTTTTTACAGCAGATAATAAGGTCAATAACTCCCTTCACTTAAAATTTCGACGACTCTACCTAACGTATGAGAAAACAACTCACCGTTTCTTTTGACTGCTTCGGGTTGTTGAAGATGTGGATGGAGCTACCACTCATAACACACCAATATTTGGCCCATTTACTGTCCTGTGAGTTAAAGATAGGATTATGTAAGTTTGTACTTCAAGCGTATTGAAACATTACAAGGCAGTAGATTATATAACAAGGTAGTAGCCTACACAATACATGTAGGCCAATACATATATAATTCTTACAGCGCATGTAATGGATTTCATAGTTAAACGCAAAAAATGTAGTATAACACTATTTATAGAGCGCTATTAACAAACAAAATGTAGGCTCGGGGCGCTGTGATAACATTACAATCATAAACACGAGCGCTAAAATGACAAACTAATCTAAAAAAGTTTGAAACAGATAGATCTTAATGTTCTTCCTGAATGTAGTCTAGCATGTTGTCTGTCTGAGATCAATGTCAATGGGGAGTGAGTTCCAAGCCTTTAGTCCATGCACTGAAAAAGCCCTTTTTTCTTTTAGGGAAAAACGTGTCACCACTAGAAGCGTTGAGTCCATTGAGCGCAGGGCTCTCTGAGGGACATATGGAGTGATCAGTTCGCTAAGGTACAAGGGCATTTCTTTATAATAGATACACTGTTGTCAAAGTGTGGCCACCTTGTAGTCGATTCTCGCTTTCACAGGTGTGTGCGCAAGAGAGAAGTAGCAGAATCTCGTCTTGTTTTTCTTAGGAGTATTCGAGCAGCGTTATTCTGAATTGTCATCGGGTAGGGCCTATATACTTGCACGGCGTTGTACAACACGATCACGTGATTTATCACCAGCTTATTGGATTAGCTAAGATGTGCACAAATTATAATGTTAAAATTGTCCCCGTACATAATTTATTAATAAATTTAAAGAGGGGTAATAGATATCAAGCCTCTGCTTCAACCCCCTCCCCCATTTTTTTCTGATTGTGTGTGTGTGTGTGTGTCGAGTTCTCTAAATAGGGCTATAGTTTAAAAAAAAAAAAACGTACCCAAACAAGATACTAACTTAATAAGCTTAAATGAAAAAGAGACCAAAAAACAAATTAACACAATAGCTCATCCATCTCTCTCTGAACACTTTTAGGGTTTCTTTTAATAAAGAGTCATAATAATTTGAAAAATAGCCCAAATATATTTTTTATAGATTACACGTAGATCTTTGATTGCTTCAATAACGCTAGATCAGTAGATCACTAGATGTCAAATGTTGAAAACACTTAACAAGTAAAACAAAGTTTCCCAAAATATATTTTAACATTGTTAAATATTCATATATCTATATAATATATATATTATGTCTGAATCTGTAATACAAGTCTATAAATATAGGCTCAATCTTATCTTTCGATAATTTATCAGTTGCATGGAGAATGCCAGATTTTTTAAAAATCCAGACCATATCTAGGCTCTAGATTAATCTAGATCGAGATCTAGTAGTCTTACAAATTTTAGTCTACGGAAAACCCGTTATAAATAGACCTAGATCTAGTTTTTAGACAGCTCTCCGAGTCATGTTCACTATTGTTGAAAACTAATGACATCGTGACTACCATACCTTTAAAATGTAAAAGCGTCTTTGGATTTCAACAAAGGCTAGACATCCTGTTTCAGATACCTAATAACATCAAACTGAATTATCACACTGATTATCACACGACAATATGTACGCGATACTTTGATAGGTAGTTGAAACAGTGGGTACTGATGTGTGTCGGACTTAGAATCTAGTTTATTACGTAAGCATTCATTTTGAACAAACTCAGTGACACTGAAACTTATACTAAGAGAGAGAGCGACAGTAGCTCTATCAAATAGTGCATAAAGTGCTTTTTTAAAAACAAATCTTAAATTAAATCACTCTGTCTGTCTGTTGAAAATAATTTCAACGTTATTTCTCCCATTTCCCATTAAGTTTTGCACAATTATTCTTTGTCTATGACAACATACGAATAAATAAATTTAAAAAATTAATCAATTAGTCGTATGTATTAAATTTGTTTTATAAAGAATTAATCTGCTTGGCAGTCATGTTTGTGTCTATATTGTAAAAAATACAAATAGCAGCAATAAAATTCCAAATATTTATGAACTGATGTAAGCCAGTGTTTCCCAAACTGTGTTCCGCGGAACCCTTGTGTTCTGCGGGGCAAGAATATATGTTCCCCAAATAACTGTAATAATCAACGTGTAGGCCACTGCTTGAATTAATCTCTCTCTAAAAGCAAAGTGCTAAATACTCAAAATGTGCGAAGTGTTCCGTTATAAAAAAAAGTTTGTGAAACACTGACTGATGCCAAAACAGTCCTTCAAAGCCTAAAAACTCGGATACTTCCTATATAAAGCAACTCAGGACATCTCTTGTAAACAGCAAGGAAATTGTTCTTCAATGGGTTCCAGAACACATTGAATTAGAAGGCGATGAAAAAGCAGACATAATGGCCAGAGATGGAAGAACGAACAAACAAATAGTGAAAATAAAAAGAGTGTAGAATAAATGAGAATTGGACCAGCTCACATCCCAAAGACAAGAAAAAGGACGCCTATTATAAGCTATCTCGACTTGACCAACGCATTATTTTTTTTACCCAGAACCGGACACAGCAGAATGAGACAACATATGTTCCGGAAGCTAAAAGTCGGGACGAGAGAAACCTGCCTATGTTGAACATCACCAGAGAATGCTGGCCATGTCCATTACAATTGCATACTATATCAAGAGGCCCGAACAAGACTCTGGCCCCAAAACCCTCATATAGAAGAAAAACTATACGGAGAACTGCCTGATCTGGAAACCACTGCGCGGTTTATCTTAGATATAGGATTACTGATCTGAACCATCCAACATGTAAACTGAGAACGAAGAAGAACTGATGTAAGCTATTCCAAAGCAAAGGTTAAGATATAGTTACTCGTTTATAAGCCTGGTCTCGAAATTCATGGGAGAGAAAGTGTAACTGATTTAAGTTAAACGTATGTGGGATACATTGTTATTTTGTTTTCTGAACTTAGGAGATACACTACAATAATTGCTTTTTGTTTTTTAGGAATATTTTTAAAAGACCAATTATGCATTTTATCATTCTTCAAACTGAAATGTATTATTACTGGCATACATGTATTTATACAGCTAAATGACAATGTTCACTTCTATATTTAAAAAAAAAAAGCTTTTTGTTGTCTGTGAACTAAATCAATTCTATTGATGACTGCTTTTTATTTTGTTAATTTAAAGACAAAGGAAACTTGATTACAAAGTAGTGTATTCTTTTGATTATTTTTTTCATTTAAAAAATGACAAAGAACTATATGCCGAAATCAAACAATATTCAAAATAGAATTTTGGTCACACGGACTTAAACAGACAGCAGTGTTTATCTATTTTTTACAATCCTACTTGACACACTTTCCTAGACCATGACCGAAGACAAAGGAGTGTAGTATTTCACATTACTACGCAGCAGCTCTGAGTCCTATCGAGTTTACTGTACACTTCCTCCACAGATCATCTAGGCCAAATATTCATGGTAATGATTGGGGGATTTTTTTTTCTTCACCTTCACCTCTACCTATTCCTTAAAGGCTTAGTCTGTTTGACCGTTGGGGCACCACACAAGATCTGTCAACCGTCTGTCTCCATTCCTCTTTGTCCTTTGCCTTGGATTGGATTTCATTCACTGACAGACCTGTCCATTCTTTGATGTCTTCCGATCGCTTTCTCTGTCTTCCCCTACTTCTTCTTCCTGATACTGTTCTCCAAAGGAAGGTCTTTGCGAGCCCTTTTCCTATGGCAGCGGAATAGCTAGCATCTCCTCATCTAATATTGGATCTACTTTTTTGTTCATATACCCTACTATATTTTTATATATTTGACGAACACAGTGGCGTGGCTTGGGGAGAGTGGTGCGAGTGATACGGACCTCACTGGGTGACATCAGGGGGTTGACGGCAAAGTAAACAAAAAAAAACAGAATATAAGCCAAAATGTTTGCTTAAAGAACGGACAGTTGATAAATAGCCGAATAGCTTCTGCATGTTAATAATGAAAGTTTTATTGAGAAAGTTTTTTTTCTCTCTAATGGGGGGGGGGGGTGGGGGGGGGGAAGGTGCACGCCATTGAGAATAGGTGACACCATGAACGAACATTGCATGAAGTTATAAAAAAGACCTTTTAAGATGAATGTGTTTATTTGCACTAGTTTGGTAAGCCCTTCTGCTAATGCCAACCATTTTACTTTCCGGCAAAATTAAATAATAAACCGTCAATTGGGAGTCAACAAAGTAAAATATAGCAAAAAAAGGTTAGGTCTAGATAGAAAATATCAGCCTTAACTGATCTTACAGCAATTGTTACAGTTTAGCAGGGACTTTTAAACCATGCGATCCCATGTTAAACTTGTATCCATTTGCATAGTTATTAGTTCTGTATACAACAAAATAATTGATTTAAAAAACTGGTTAACAGAGAGTATAATCTTAATAGAAATCATTTAAAAACTTTTTTTTCTACATAGGTATGTTTTTATTATGATATCATACATACGCATTAAAATTAAAACATATTTTGTAAGACTAAGATTTGTTGATCCTTATTGGAAATGTGCTGTGATTTGTGAATGTAGCCTACGTCAACACTTGGATATGTTTCTCGTGCCCTTTATATGTATGTACGTTTTGTTTAGTCAAGAATATTAGTACAGTTCCTGGTCTCAAGATTATTGAATAGAGAAAAGAAATTGATTTTTTTAAATCAAAATTTTAGAAAAAAAGAATGCCTGCTTTTCTCAATTCGTCAGTAACATTGGCATGGGGTATTTTCTTAAATTTTAGGCAAAGTACAAAATGATTCCTCATTTTCTACTTTGCCTAGGCATTCTATAGAATGACTAGTTCTGCGTCAGGCAAAGTTAAAACAAATGTCTTATTTAGAAAGATATTTATACATTAAATACAAATAAGTGGGAGGAAAAATAAACAGGACTTCTTAAAACTAAAAATACCTTTGTAAACCCATGCTTTTATACCCTATGCTGAGTGAAATTTCAAGTTCTAAATAATGAAATACTTTTTTAAATCTATAATTCGTATTTTAAAATAGTAATATACATGAGTACATAAAAAATTATTTAGTTTCGTTTAAGTCAAGTGATCAAATAAAGATGCCGAAACATTGAGCGGGTAAAACTGTCTACACGCAACAGCAAAAGAGAATCAAAGTCATTCATAAACTCTCAAATTCTGCTTTTATTTTGAAATATTTTGTGTTTGCTTCTTAAATACAAATTAAATAATAATGTTCTAATCAGTTACCTTAACTTATTTTATGAAAGGATAATTTTAACAAATCTGCCGATAAAGCAAAAAGAAAAGTCTACATATACTATTTGTACGTGTTTACATTGCATTTCCAGCTTTTCCTTTCTTATTATAAATTATGCTAATTATCTAATGTTGAGGAAAAAAACGCCGTGTCACCCACTGATGCTTACCAGACACGTTCAAACCCATGGGAGGACAATAAAAGAGAAAACCTCCCCACGGAGGACAGATAAAAACAAGACAAAGTGTACGTTAAAAATAAGCTTACAAAGTATTTAATGAAAAATGTTAGTAATGTGAGCTTGTGCTCCCAGAGCTAGTTTTATATGCAATTTTAGCTATTTTTTAAATGTATTTTTGTTATATAGGTTAGAGCTATTTTTATATATTTTATTTTTATAGGTCTGTGTCAGATTTTATAATTGTACTTCCGCATATTTATATAGGTTAGTGCGGGATAGTATAAAAGTGATGTACTACATGTTGTCTTAAAACAGTTGAGTGTACATTTGACCAGTGGTCAGTACCATATCTGTCTGTGTGACAGCTGAAGATCTTTGTGGTCTGTCGTCTAATTATTTTATTATTCTGTACCTGGGACGGCCTGTAAGTTTGCTATTACTACTGCTTTTAACTGCTGTTTTAAACTGCTTTTAGCTGCTAAATATTACTGCTGTGTTATTGCTGCTGTATAGTGTAGATCTAGGCTAGGAAATCTAGTGTTATTTTCATATTTTGTTTCTGTAGTGACTAGTTTAGTGTTGCCTTAGACATTAGTGGTTAGTTATAGTCTGTTTCTGTTCTTAGTGAATACTAAGATGTTCTTGTTTTAGTTTTAGTTATGAGTTGTTTATAGTAGTAGGATATTGTAGATCTAGACTAGTTTATTGTAGTGTGTTTGTGTAGATCTAGGTCTAGTGTAGTAGTTGTAGTGATTTAGTTAGATAGTTGGTTTGATCAGTTTGTGTTAGTTAGTTTGGTTAGTTTGTTAGTGTTTGTAGTGGCGTAGATTTAGAGGGTAGTTTATAGTGGTTAGTGTAAATATTATATTTTATTATTATTTGATTCCATGTAAATAAAGTTTCATTTTGTTTATTTATACTAAACTAAAGTTTCGTTATTTTGCTTTAGCTAGTTAGTATAGTTAGTATGTTTGGTTGCTTAGGCGACTCTAGCCCCTTGGTCGTAGACTGAGGTGTCACAGATTGAGCCCACCCAGTAGCGCAAACATCTGCCTACTGCTGTAATAATTTAATGTTGAGCAGAAGAGAATAGGTCTTTCCTACTCGCGCCTGCCTGACCTGCTCACAGTAAGTTCTAGGCTGTAAAATTAATTAGCCTTTATGTTTATAAGCACTTTTTTTTTCAATATGTGTTAATATTTCAGACAAAAAAAAAATGAGTTGCACTGAAGCCTTGTTTAACAAGATAAATTAACTGAAGTTTTCCACGGTCATCGCAACAAAAAGTGTTGTCAGCTTTGTCAATATCTAGCCAAGTGATTCCTTCTTAGTAGTTGTATTTGCCTTGATTACATAATAGACCTATTTTCTTTCACCTTTCGCACAACACAATATGAAACATCTTTTGTATTAATTTGTACAAATCATGCACACTTAGTCGTAATTAAACATACTCCACACTTTAACGAAGAAGACTAAATTATTTACATTACTGGCGAATAGAAATATTATTCCGAGAATTTTAGGACTATATTATTAATAAAATACATTAAATCATCATTTAGCACTTTGCCTAAAACAGTTGTAGTCATTCTATAGAATGCCTAGGCATGTTATACAATGCACTTTAAAAAAAAAATGCCCATAAGTGCTAATACTTGAGACACTTCACAAACGCAAACATTTTGTTGAACGTTCAATACTTGTTCTTGTTGCTTTCAATTGTCATTGTTTCTCCCACAGCAATTTTAATACAGTGAAATCCGCTTGATATGAAGTGCTACGAACATCGCTATTGGAAATGACTGAACAATTGCAATTTGTGTGAGCTTGCGCTCCCAGAGCTATATTTTTATATATTTTATTTTTATAGGCTAGTGCCAAACTTATTATTTGTACTTCCGCTTTTTGTGTATAAAAAGTGATGCCACGCTGTTTTAAAAACAGTCGAGTGTACATTTGACCAGTGGTCAGTACCATATTTGTCTGTGTGACAGCTGAAGATCTTTGTGGTCTGTCGTCTAATTATATTTTTATTCCTGTACCTGGGACGGCCTGTAAGTTTCTGCTGCTTTTAGCTGCTGAATATTACTGCTTTTAGCTGCTGAAATTACTCTGCTGAAATAGCTGCTGCTTATAACTGCTGTTGTAGATCTATTCTAATTCTAGGGAATCTAATCTAGTGTTATTTTGTTTCTGCTATTGTCGTATTGATAGATCTAGTTTTAAAGTTTTGTTATTGTTTCTGTAGATCTATTCTAGAGTCTAGATCTAATTCTAGGGAAGCTAGTGTTATTTGGTTTTTGTAGTGTAAATCTAGGTCTAGGGTAGTAGTTGTAGTGATTTAGTCAGATAGTTGGTTTGGTTAGTTTGTTAGTGTTTGTAGTGGTGTAGATTTAGAGGGTTTTAGTTAGTTGAGGGGTTCAGTAGTAGTGATTAGTCAAGTTAGTGTATATTATTGATTTATTTTTGTATGTAAATAAAGTTTCTTATTGTTTTATTTATCGTAAACTAAAGTTTGTTATCTTGTTTTCATGTAGTTAAGTTAGTATAGTTAGTTGTCTGGTTACTTAGGTGACTCTAGCCCCTTGGTCACCATACCGAGGTGCACAGATTGAGCCCACCCAGTAGCGCAAACATCTGCCTACTGTTGGTAAATTTTAATGTTGAGCAGCAGAGAATAGGTCCTCTCACTCGCGCCTTCCTGACCTGCTCACATTTGGATATCCCGAAAATATGAATATCCCAAAAATATGGATATCCTAAAAAGATTACTTCCCTCTTGGGCAAAATGTTATCCGGAATGCCGTAATTCTCGGTAACAGCTTTTGTGGTTGAGGTTTTTTTTTTTTTTTTTTTTGACGTCCGCAGAAATGTTATATATATATATATATATATATATATATATATATATATATATATATATATATATATATATATATGGTAAACTTAAACCTCACACTACTAGATTTCTGTCTAATGCCGATACCTAAAAGACATTGTCTACGCAAACAACAGTGACTAAATTAGAAATAGAAGCAACTGAACATGAATGCGTCTAAATACCAAAGGAATTGTTTCATTTGTGCTTTGCGTTGTCAGCAGTGTCTGGGTCAAACCATAGTCAGTTTGAGAACAGGCAGTGAAAAAAATAAAGATATTTGTCAATATTTTTTAATACATTTTTGAAGTAATAAAATTATAATAAACACCAGGTTTTACAATTATTTATTTATACATTTGGGGGGGGGGGGGAAGCTTTATATAGAGTGTATACACAGTTTTGTTTGAGAAATGTTTTCGCCTATTCACTAGCGCTTCAAGACTGGAAATTAAGTAAACAAACATTTCATATAGGCCTAGCCTATAGATCAAGTTTGAAGCCTACATAAATGTCGGACACTAAAACATGCTCAAAAGACAAGTGAGTGGCAAGTTACTTCCTGGTTAGTTTTGACTTTTTTTTTTTTTCAAATCTTTTCAGCATCGATATTTATTCTCTTGCTTAGATCAGCACGGGGCGGACTGGGCGAGGTAGGTATTTACATCCTGTTTTATGTTAGGTGCCATATCGTTCTGCCAACTTTGAAATAGATCTACAACTTAATAGTTTAGAAACGCCACCACGGGAAAGACTTTTATTTTCTCAAAACGAAAAAAAAAAAGACCAACTAGGCACAATCTAATCTTGCAATGAAAAAAAATATTTAAAAAGTATCATGTTAGGAGTCTTCTCATTTATCGCTTAAATTGGATACTGAGGCGAATTTTGTTGTTGTTGTTGTTTCTCTTATAATGATAAAGAAACATTTCGTTTCCTTACTTACGAGATGCGTTGAAGGTTGACACACTGAAATTACTTTAAGCAAACGTTTCACAAGTTTGTTTTTTGTTTGTTTTTACATGTTTCGGATGTTCCTTCAGAGTTGAAGATAGTTTACTTCCTAGTCCAAACCTCCCGCAGGAGGACGGGAGATGGGAGCGGGCAGGGTTTGAACCCTCGACCGTCGATAAATCCGAACGACAGTCCAGCGCGCAAACCGCACGACCAGGCAGCCATCCAAGAGAAAAGAAACTCTATTAGTAAATTTTTGTGTTAGCAATGAGGCATTATTACCGGAATAACATTTGAACGCTTTGAGAAATACCCACTGTTGGCAGCACTGAACTACGTGACTGGGCTATTCTCCTAACACTGTGACACCACATCAAACATAGTAACAAACATGTACGTCTACAAGACAGGAATGTGGCGGGGAAGGAGTAGCAACTCTGGAGTTTCCGATTTGGAGCTTAACGAACGGAGATATTCCAGACTTAGGTCTTCTTTTTCATCAGACTTGAACTATAGACCTTGGTTTCAAACGAAATTGTTTTGTTTTTACCTGTCCAAAAGTATTTCAATAATTATTTATTATGATGATAGAAACACTAATTACCATTTGAAGCTGCGCTGAATCAGAAACGTCGGGAGCGACCACATGCTAAAGACTATCTTTTATTCTTTTGTGAGGTGGTAGGAGTTGCCCACCCCTTCCCCGTAAACGCAACAAAGATCAAACCAGGCGACATTTTGCTCTCTCTGGCATAGAGGAAAGCAGCAGATGGCTTCGAGAGCTCTCACAAAGCCTTGAGACACACATTTGAGACCCAAAGAAAAGCCCTTGTATAAGACAGTCCCAGAAGACGTAAATTTAACTTAAATAGACCCCCGGCGGACAACGGCTTTGTCTGCATTAGATGTGGAAAAATAAGCAGGTCGCAACAAGGCTTGAGTGTCATGTGAAAAACTGCACTCTTCCTTATTCTTCAGAATCGAAGACTTGCCATTACTATTGGGATGATTAACCCTTCCTTACTGAAGGCCACTTTTAACCTTATCGAGAGATCGTTATCAATTAATTTTCGAAGAGTCTGGTTCAAGTCGTCGTCTTTCTATATCATTCAACTAATAAATCGTCCTTACAATAAAGTTTAAACCATTGTACAGATTCATTGTGGTGTAAGCAGTGGTGTAGCATCCATTGAGCAAAGATGTTCAACGAACCCGGGCCCACGACCAATAAGGGCCCACAGCCTGAGACGTAGCATCAAAAGCGCGAAGGGGTTCATTGCGCTTGAGCCTATGACCCATGACCACATGAGAACTTGGGGAGGACATCGAAGTGGGTGGCTAGCCCTAATCATGCATTTGTGGTGACATTTCCAGATTGCCCTATTCTTTTTTTTTCCCTGTATGTTCATGAAATCATTGATAGTATATTAGGAATCGGAAAGAGAGAGAGAGACAGGGCGAAAGCTTGGTTAATAAAGTTGAAAGCTGAATTTGTTTGTGCTATTGCAATGAATGTCGAAAACGATAGATAGATAGAGAGATGACTGATTGTGGAATAATTGTCATTCACTGACCAGTGATTAGTATTTTGTTGAAACATCGTTCATACTTCTTAAAGAAAGTTAACAGCATTATATTTATACAAAAGCCTCAGACCAGGCTTTATTTAAAATTGCTATGAATCTTGTAATTTGACAATCAAGGAAAGCCCTAGATATTAAAAACGAGATAAGAGACTTTTTAAGAGACCTGTTGGGCAATGCAGTTCTAGCAAAATCCGCGCCATTTTCTCTTTCATTGGTGACAATACTCAAAATAAAAAACTGATCAAATTAACGTTTATTTGATCTCCAATGACAGAATACTTAAAATAATAGCAATTACAAAGCCATTTCTAGGTTGTGAGAACCAGTCCTTCAAATAAACCTTTCATAAAGTCTGTGTGGAATTTAGCTGTTGTTGTTTTTTTGTTTTGTTTTTTATAGACAGCTAAATTTATCCCCACGTTTCTCAAATATTATCCCAGCATGCATCTTATTTCTCACTTTATCCGTGTCAGTTTGTTCAGCATTGTGGTCATTCTCAAAGTTTCGATTGATCGGAAATTATATAAGAGTTTCTATGAAGCAGATCAGGTTGGCTTCACTTACTGTTCTTTCCACTGAAGCAGATAAAAGTTTAGCAAGAGATGCACTGGCTTCTGACTTTGCTAAGAAGGCATGTATATATTTTATAGTCAATAAATATTCGATCTATTTACTGTTACATAATGAACAAAGAACTACTTCATATTTTTTTATCGAGGTTTTATTGTTTTACACCTAGAAGTGTTTTCGTAATGAAAATGTGTCTGCTGGAAAAAAAGAAACTCCTTAAACATTTGTTTCTTGATTTAAAACACCTTTTAGTCGTTGAATTCTGAAAAGAAGTTGTAGCCACTTTGACACCATTACTTGTATGGAGTCTGCACTGAATCACACGTAATGACATGACTACTTATGACAAGGTACACTACTTGCATTGGAATGTCTTTCGGTAAATGTACCGATACATTTAGGTTACTCCATTGTTTTGTCACACACTAAATTCGTCGTATTGGGGAAGGGGACCAACCGAGATAGTCTTGAACCCGGGCCCACGGGTACCTTGCTACGCCACTGGTTGTAAGAGTTATTTCATAGAATCTGGCCTATTATATAAAAAAATATATAATCCATCCCTTTTTTAAATATAGTATTACCTACTCTCTTTTATAAAAAAAATGTTTTAAACTGTGCAAGTGCCAGAAGTACGTTAGAAATTGAGTTCGGATATCCCAATTTCTATTTCAATAGTTGTACTCCTGTAATCGGAGAGTATCTAGTGTCCTTCAACGTTCATGATTTGATAGACAAACGAAGTAGTACGCCTTTTAGATTATAGTTTGTTTTATCTACATATGTTAATATATTGATATGTAAAATAGAATAATTTAACCTTTTTTTTTTAAAACTAAAACATTGACAAAGTGTTGTTACGAAAATATTGTTGAAAGTTTTAGTGAATAGCCACAAGATAAAAAGTATTCCAATGTTCTACTTTGAATGATGGCCTACCGGTCTTACAGATACGGGGCCCTATGCGAAACGCATTGCGCTGGGCCCATTCTGAGTAGTGATAAGGATAAGAATAAGTGAAAATTAAGATTTTTTAAATTAGAAAATAAATTTGTCTTTGCATTTTATTTACACTTTACTAAGTACAAAATCACTTTCAAATTAACTTTACGAGCCATCTACTGTAGATAGTAGTTGTCGAAAATAAAACCGATAAGCATTCAGATCTGTATTTCAGATTAACTATGGACTAGCAAAATATCGCTTTTTTTTTAAGAGGTTGAAATAGATTTAGATCTATATTTGTATGCCATTGACTATTAAATTAAATAAAGTATTTGAACTTCTTGTTTTGATTAAAATTCTCATTATTATTACATTTTTATTAAATGAAAAGTGACAATGCCTTTTTATTTTTTAATTGAAAGCAGGATTGGCGATTTCCATATTGAATGACATCCCGAAATGACAATTTTATCTGTTGTTAAGGAGATTTGCATGAGTTTTAAGAAGATTTTAATCATTTTATGAGATTTTCATATATTTTGCAATTTCAGGAGTATTTCAGAAACCCTTTTAAAATAAGATAAAATTTAACTTAAAATGGTTTAATTTAATAATTTACACCTATGAAAGTGCGGGGCCCACTGCGGCCGCATAGGTTGCAGTGGCCAAAGACCGACCCTGATGACGGCATTTTCAGATGAGGTTATGAAACCAAGTCGGCTTTACAAACATATAGCAATGTCCAAAAATAATTAAAGAATATTCATGAACAATTATAAAAACCTGCTATTCAAACAAAATTAAAAACAAAAAAAAAAGGCAAAGCAGGATAAGTTTTAGTGGCCTTTTAAAAAATGCTTAGTTTTTTTTTATTAAGTATAAGGTCTATGATATTGTTTGAAATTGATTAAAACTACAATTAAAAATTTAGCAAAACATATGTTACACAAAAATCCTTTTTTTCTTTTGTTAGTGATGACACTGTGATGAAATATTATTTCAAAATTGTGTAGTTATTTAGCTTATGACGACATGTAGGTAACCATCAGTGGTTGGACGATGGCTTCATAAGTCATATTGAATAAAGAAAAGATCTATTCACTTTGTGAGTTATGATACACAGGCAACATCTTAAGAATAGTTTAACCCGCAATTTCATTTCTATTTGAATCTAATTACAAAAATTGTAAATAAAATACAAACCCATGCCGAAAATAAGCTCATCTTTCAACGGTTTTGTGAAACAAATGATGAGAAAGGTGTTAGATGTTTGTTGTAAACTGAAGTTCGCTGGATTTCGAAAGGGGATTGTTATAGCTCGTTTTGTTAAGCTCTTAAATGCAATAAAATTTTTTTTGAGAAACAGGAGGATTCAACGGCTGGCGATGACTTTAAGCAGGCTAAAAAAATTGTTTTTCATGGAAGGCATCTAACACAAATGAATGAAACCAACCTCTGACTGCTAGGAAAGAAATGTCCTTTCATTGATTATATCATTTTCCCTTTTATCGAGATATAAAATCTATTTTAAAGAGTTTTACAATCTCACATAACTTGTTTGTTGACAAATGAATTACTGCCTAAGAACATCGATATCTATGCACTTCATATATTGCTCTATGAAGACATTACGATTCGCTTCTAGGATGTAAATTTTAAAAAAATAAATATAAATGAAAATTATTAAAATTATTAAATATCTGTTACTGATAATCAAATTGAGTTGCAGGAAAAAATAAATTCACAAAATTTTGTCTTCAGTTAAAAGAATGTTAACATAGGAGTCACAACAGAGATGTGGCTGTACTTGAATGTTTCAGTACAATTCCAAAACTGTGGTCTAAAATGGAATTATGTTTTAGCTTTTCCATCAACCTACATGGTTAACCTAGATTTAGTACGTAACAACTTAATGAATAAGCAAAGAAGTAGGCTGGATGTAGCCACTAGAGGAGACCTTCGCCTTGCTTTGACTAATTTAAAGCTTGAAATTTCTAATATTGTCAGACTGCAGGAGGCACAAGGTTTCCATTAGCTTAATTTCATTTTGTTGTGAATCCAGCAATAATAATGTTTATATTAAAAATAAAAATAAATTTACAATTAAACCTAAAAACAGTAGTCCCTAATATTCAATAATTTAAAAAGGGACTATTCTTAGGATTTGAAAGAAAGTCATGACAATGAAATTATTTTTTGTGTGTAATCACTGCAAATTATTTGACATCATTTCTGTATAATGATAACAATGGCAATGTCATCAATTCCGAAGATTAAGGCTGAGTGCAGTGTTTCACATAACTACGCAAACCCAGTTGCGACCTTCATATTTTCCCGAATTTTGTGCAGACAAAACCGTTGTCTGCTGGCGGTTTATTTTAGTTTTCTTTCCGTCTTTTGCGTCTGTCTTCAATAATGTGAGTCTCAAATGTTTGTCTCGCAGCTTTTGTGAGAGCTCTCTGTCTCTCTCAGAGGCCATCTGCTGCCAGATGCTGCCTGGCAGCATTTGCCAGGTACTTTCTAATATGCCATTGAGGACGTAATCATTTTTTTGAAGTAACGTCTGTGTTATATAAGATATCAGAAATAGCGACTGAGTGGATCTTTATAGGGGGCACCTCTGTAACGCCGTCCTCCTCTAAGCTCTCCAAAGAAGATCGCCTTTGACATGCGGTTGTCTCCCATGCGGGATAAGTGTTACTGACAGCATACAAATTAATAAATAAATGACATTTTGTTCAAATTTGCCTTCTCACGCTTCTTTATAAGTGTTTGAAAGGGGGCGCTGGCGGATTTTTTGCAAGAAAAAAATACGAAAAGGGGGCGGAAGACCAAAAAAGGTTGAAGACCACTGCTATAGACGAAGACAGACCCCCGAAAGATAACGGCTTTATCCGCATTACATGTGACAAAATATGCTTGTCGCAGTTGGTCTTAGTAATCAGATGAAATGCCGTACTGTACTTTTTCTAAAACTTATGACTCGAAGAAAAAACGTTATTATTGAAATTGTTTTCTATATAGACTTATGATTTTAAAGAGAAAAAAAATGAAACTATATTTTGAAGATAATTGTAAGCAGGGGCTTACTAAAGCGTATTCTTTTCGGCATTCATACAATAGCTTTCATTTGTAATACTAGTAGTATTTTTTTTATTTGATCGTGACTAAGTAAAAAATGAATAAAATGCAAAGACGAATTTATATTCTAATACAAAATCTTATTTTTTCAGTTATCTTTATCCCTACACAGACGGGGCTCGCGCAATCCTTTTGCATAGGGCCCCGCAACTGTTAGAGCCGACCCTGAGTACTAATAAGTCAGTAAAAGGGCCCCTGTTCCAAAGTTTGTTGCTATCTTATGAATCTTATTGTGACGCTGATCTGAGAACCACAGTCATCGTACCATGCCCAAAGACTGAGTTAACAAATAGAGATAAAAGATTATTGCCTGTAGACAGCGCCGTGTAATCTTTATCGTAGAACTGAGAGAATGGTGTAAGAAGATTGTTGTCCATATATAAGTTCTGTAATAGTGCCTTTCTGTTACAAACTTTGCGGTTGTTGCTCTCGTACTTACATCGTTAGCAGTAGAAGTGGAGAACACCTGAGGCCGTGTGCCAGAGGCCATATCCGTTTGATAGAGGCAGCAGATAAGAACTGGACACGATGTGAACTATGTAGGAAGACGACTGTATTTGTTGTCTTATGAATCATCAACACATCAGTAAAATTAACATCCTCCTCCACTTGAAACCCTTCGGAGTCATCCAATGTTTACAAACAATATTTTCCACTTGTTCATTGGCCTCCTTCAGTCGTAGAACGACTATGTTTCATCTCAGAGCACACTTCCTCGTGTGGCTGTGGAGCCCTATTTTGGAGACACTCCCGTCCACAGATAGCGCAGGTTAAGGTGGCTTTTGCTTCGGTGGTAGAGGAGCTGGCCGTTTTTCGGATTGTACGTTTTTCTTCCTGAGCTGAGACCCATGTACTTTCACTGTCCATAGCTTTCTTGGTCACTGACTCTCTCCATCTGGTGCGGTCTAGAGCTATGTCTTCCCAATTGTCTGTATTGATGTTCACTGATTTGAGGTCCCGTTTTATTACATCTATGTAACGGAGGTGGGGGCGACCAGTTTTTCTTGTGCCAGTCGCGAGTTTTCCATAGAGGATGACTTTCGGGATGCGCTTGTCCTCCATCCGGCGAACATATTTTTCACTAAGGCTTTATTTAGCCTATTTAACATTAAAACGTCATTAGACTTCTTTATGTGTTTTGACTTGAATACTTTTTTTATGTCTATTCAGTCGATGAGCCTAATTGAGAAAAAGCCGAATAGTATAATTTCTGAATAAGTAGAGCCCATTATCATTTGCTCCGGCTAAAAAATCAGGCCTTTTCTAAACCTTTTCTGTGGTCTCCTTAAAGAGAGTCAGCTACAAAAAGAGCATCAGTTCTATGGGCAAAGGCCAGCATTGAGCAACGTCCAACGAGAAAGTAAGCAGCACTGGCGGGATGTGTGGCCGAGAGGTTAAGTAAGCGGGGGGCTTGGCTTGACTACCTATCAATTAGGCTCGAGGTTCAACTTCTTACTCGAGCACAGTTGTGTTGACTGAGCGACTAAAGCCAGCACAGAAAGCATCACAGATACCCCCCTCCAACTGGTCCACAAATGAAATTGCACCATAGCGCTCTGAGCATGCTATAAGCATGAACTTTTTTTTAAACAGAATAACAAACGTTTTACAGTGATAGGAGTCAATTGATCGTCTTCTTTACCTATGATCCTTTCTTATAGATGTAAACATTACCTCACAAACACATAAAAATATTTTTCTCAAATAGATGTTGAATATTCATATCCTTGTTTGTGCATGGACATATGGTGGCGAATGCAGTATAGCAGCACTTCTTACAGTCCGACAGTTACGGTGGGCAGGGCATGTATCCCATATGGGGGACGAACCTATGCCAAAGGCAGTCTTTTTTTCGTGAGCTGAAAGGTGGTCGGCGTAAGAGAGGTGCCCCCCGGAAACGCTGTCAAGACCAACATAGGGCCCATTTGCTTTAGCTGACATAGAAGAGAAGACCTGGCTGCAGGCGGCTTAGGAACTGGACAGCTGGAGATTTATTACATAGACCACGGGATACGCATTTGAGACACACCAAAAATCAACTGCAGAGGACAAAACGCAGACGGTGAACGAGAATCTTAATCGACCACCGCACTGGATGCGGCAAAATATGTAGGTTGCAGCTGGGGCTGCTTATCCACGTGAAATACTACGCTCCTAATTAATCTTCGAACTGGAAGACAAGCCTTATATTTTTAATTAGAGATATATACTCCCGTGACTTTAAGCACATTGAGCGGCAAGCTATCTTTATAGAAGTCGGCCTCCCGCAATGTCCACTGTTATGAGGTCTTTCTGTCGGAAGATATGTCCCGCAAATGTCAGTCGAAGCCACAACATATTTAAGTTGCTCAAATGGCGGTTTGGTATATCATTTTTTGTTTGGTGACCAATAATGATATTTAATGTTATGTTTATTTTATGTGTCACACTTATTGCATTGCGAGTGAAAATAATTATTTCACAATGTTCTATAGTTCAAACTTCTTAGATAAAATCACCAGAGGATTAAGTGACCATGAGGCTTAAAGATTAATGATTAAGTGATCGAACAAAGATTATTAGTTGATATTCTTCAATAGAACGACCCGCTTTACTAAGCACCCCTCCCCATACATACTTTTGCCCATTAAGTACGTGTAAGAGCTAGGACATATAAAGTGGAAAATATTCTACTCACCACAGACTTATGTTCCATCCATCCTTCCAGAAATTTCGACTGTTTAGGAGAGTTAGCATAATTATTAGCCATGGCGTATAGTCGGTCACTATGACCGCAAACGTCAGCACAACAATTTAAAAAATGTGAACCACTAGGTTGATATCGATACTTGTGTCACTCGGACGTATTGTGTGTCACTTATATGTCTCTAGTTAGATGTCATCTCAGAATTTAGACAAATCCTATTTATCGCCTGTTTTTAATCCCATCGTTTGATGTTTTTACCTATGGGACAAACAGAAACATTTAGAAAGAAACAGAACATAATAATGATGTTTTAAAAAGTTTTACTATTTGCAAGCAAAGACTACAACTTTTCCCCCTTTTTATTTTTACGATATTTTGAAAAACAAGTCCAAAAACATTGTAACAATTTATATTTTATAAGGTAATGCCACTTGGCATTTATGTAATGCACTACATCTGTGATGCCCAAACTAAGCCCCTCGGGTCATATCCGGCTTGTATTCGTGTCAATGCTCAGTAAAATATAATTTTTAGAAAAAAAATGCTAATGTAAAAAAGACTTCACTTCAACTCTACAATTAAAATATAATGTTAATCTAATAAGAATTCAACTCTACAACCAGAACAAAATATTAATTTATAAAGAATTCAATTATACAATTAAAATATGTTAATTTAATTTAGTAATTTACGACTGCAAATAAACGACAAATGAAATGAACAATAAAAATGAAACTATTATTTTCAGTAAAAACTTGAAAGGCCTACTGAATGAAAGTGTTACAAAACAGTTCTACCCTTGATCTCACGCGAGTCCATAACTTTGAGATCTACCAACAGAAGGATAGAACAAAAGATAACAGATATATATGTCACTGTCAGTTTACTTTATACGTTGCATGATGTGTTGTAAATCAGTGAGTCGGAACAACAGATGTGTTGCTTCGTAAAGAGACTACCCGCTGCCAGGTGAAAGCAATAGAATCTTGGAGCCCAATGGAGCCTGTATGCTCCAATTCCCTTACCTTTGTCCTTTCAACACTTTAAATAGAACAACATTTAGTGATTACTTTTTTTTAGTGCACACAGATACACAGATATACCACAAATACACAGATATACCACAAATACACAGATATACAACAAATACACAGATATACCACAAATACACAGATATACCACAAATATCCAAGACTAGAATTGTCCTTCTCTGTAAAAAATTATGTAAATCTCATAAGATGTCATTAGAAAGCAATTTAAAAAATAAAAAAAAAGGACACTTAGGCTAATTAATGTATTACCAAAAGACATGCGATGAAGTGTGCTAAGTATTTTCTGTCTCCCAAGTCCTAGTGAAAAGAAAAAAAAAAAGCACTACGACTTTCCCGTCTCTTCCACTTCAACTATTGAAATATGAAGCTGGGATGCGTCGTTTCGAATTGACCTCTGGGAAAAGAAGATAGTGTTCCTATAAAGTGGTTGTCGCCCCTCTCGCCATGTACTTCACAGTAACACAAGTCACAAGCTAAGTGATCGCTCCCTTCAGTGCCTGAATTGGCATATAATCTAGATCTAGGCCTACATAGCGTGTTTTTTTTTAATCTTGTGGGTTTTTTCCTTTAGATCTAGATCGAAGTAGTTCCGGGTTTAGTATCACTTACGTAACATTTTTGGATTTTTAAAATATATATTTATAGATAGACTAGCAGTACACACAGGCTATGCCCGTTGATTTGTTCCCAGGTTTTATATTGATAATTATGTCCGGAACTCACCCTTCTTTTTCTTTTCTTTTTTTATAAACTTTTTAATGATCAACCTGAAATACTTTTTTAGCCCGTGAATTAGTGTATCTGTTGCAATAAAATTTTCGGCACGTTATTTCCTTTCTGTCTGTCTTTTTTCGCTCTTTGGAACCCACATCTTGTTTTCTTTTAACCTGCGCATCGTAATTTCTCCGACATAGACTTTTGACTCTCAATTCAATTTATATTATATTTCGACCGTGACCTCCCCCTCCCTCTTTTTGGTTAGTTTTACTTTACTTTTTTTTTTTGGCAACCTTTAACATTAACACAAGCAATTAGACACTGCATACATTTCTTCATACCATCAGTTTCAGGCCTGGAGAGAGTGTGTACTTTCCGAAAGCCCCAATTGAATGCCTTTTACACATTCCCCTTTCTACATTTATTTTGGTATTTTGTTCTCTGAATAAAAAGAAATATCAATTCGGTTTTATTAACTGTAATAGTTTATTTCCATCCTTTTCAATGTAACGAAATGAAAACATCTAGATTTATCTTTACTTTATACTATTAGTGTTACAAAGTATCATTTCTTGCTCGCTCTCTCTTTCATATAGGCTACATGTGTACGAAATTTGATGCGGATACGTAAATATATAGGCCTAATAGATTTTGTGCCATTTTTTTAAAAATATGTTCTAAATAGTGACCAAATTATGATCACGGTTATGGTTGATATCTTAAAAACGAAATTATGAAAAGATGTGTCATCATTTGCTAGACGCTAAAAGTACTGTGTGTGTGTATTCTGTATATATATATTCTGTATATATATATATATATATATATATATATATATATACGCTGACCATGTAACATCTTAGTCTAATTAGTGTCATCTGTCTCAAAGACAGCCTGGTCGTGCGGTTTGCGCGCTGGACTGTCGTTCGGATTTATCGATGGTCGAGGGTTCAAATCCTGCCCGCTCCCATCCCCCGTCGTCCTGCGGGAGGTTTGGACTAGGAAGTAAACTATCTTCAACTCTGAAGGAACATCCGTAACATGTAAAACATTTTACAAACAAACATTTTACAGACCCTTTATGTCACCGGTAAGGCTGGCAAAAATGTCGTGATTAAGAAGTGCACGTTTATAGCATGGTCGGAATAAGTAAATACAGCTCCGGATTCACGACAGTGCGCATACCATGGACCATACCTCCCACCCCTCTTTTCAAACAAATAGAAATAAAAATGTACACTAGTTTAGAATTAATATTTGCATATTAAATATTTTTAAAAGGAAAGTGAGATGAAATGTACAAGAACTTTATTTCTTTCTTCTAAACTATAGCACGCTTTTGGATATAAGTGTTTTCCTTAATCTTCGGAATCGAAGACATTGCCATTATTATATTTTCATTCATAGCTGGATCTTAATTCAAGCTTTCGTAAAATTGTATGGCCTCCACAAAAATCCTGTCCCGGGGCCTTCACATACTTAATCCGGCCTTGCAAGCATGCTGTGTGTTTTAGGAACCTATGTGTTAGCCGCTTGCGTGGGAGAGAGTCAACCCCCAAGTACTATTGTTGTTTAGGTGCCGCCTCTGTGTGTGTTTCTGTACCATAACAACATGGTTGACATCGCAATATCATATAAGAGTGTTACAAAGACCTGACTAGGCAAACGATGGGACCAACTGTTGATTTAGTGGCTACTGGTCAGTGACAAAACATGCACACACAGTAATCCCAGGAGTCCCATCCTGGCACGTACGTGTCAACAATCCCGTGACCACAACCTAGCTGAGAAGGTTATTGAGAAGATAATGCAATGCACGTGTTATGAGGTCATGGCGTCCTCTCGCTCCGGAAATGATAATTAGAGCAAAGCATGTTTGCTCACATGAGCAGGAGGTTGGGTGGGAGAGTCGTCACGAAAAGTGGGAGCAGAAGCGTCGATAGGAATGTTGTCACCCGGTGCGATTAGCTAAAGGTGCTGACACTATATAGTTCAGAATATTTATTTATTTACTCATTTTTAAGGCACTCGTTTTCGTTGTTTGTTGTTTTTAGTTGCAATGATAAAGCGCCGTGAAATATTTAAAATGTTGTCTAGTTGGAAAGCACCATATCAGTAAATGCCAATCTAGATGACGAGGTAGACTTCCGTGTTGCAAGTGCCAGTGCTGCCAAGAAGAGCCGGAAAAACTATAAATAACAAGTTTTGTTTTTGTTTTTGTTTGTTTGTTTGTGTGTGTGTATCTGTCGTGAAAAAAAGGGAAGTGATGATAAACCTTATTATTTAAAAGGTCTATGAAATGTTTGTGTATGCACTTTTTTTATCACTGCAGATACACATTTTCTACGCTCTTCAGTTTATACCACAAAATAATTTCAATATGGACATTTACATTTTATTATCTAATGTTAGTTTTTAAAGTACACTCACCAACCTTTTTTTTTATCATATCTTTTTTATTTACGACAAAGGTAAAATAAAACTTATAAGTAAATTATGTCTGTCTAATTTTATTTCAAACATAAAAACTTCCCTTTCAGTTTTAATCTATAAAACTTGTTTCTATAGCTCATTCTTGACCTAGTCTCTATGGGGGAAAGTTGGAAGGTAAGACTACTTCCTGTCAAGTGGAAACGATCTTCTTATCTCTATTTGATCAATCGTAATGGTTTTCCTGCACAGCCTAATATAAAAGCGTCTAGGCCCGCCCTTTTATGATTATCAACTAGTGTGTGCAGTAGGTTATCCCCATTTCAATCTCAGGTCGAAAATATCAGTCTTGTTACAAGGTTATTCCTCCCACCAGACTAAGTATTTCTTAATCTTACTTGGCTCATCGGCAGCTGATTTAAACGTTATAATTTAAATTAGAAACTTGACAAGAAATTGTGCTTTTTACAAAAACAAATTGAAACAAAGCCATGCGGGCCCACTGTGTTGTCTCGCTCGGAGCCTGTGAAACACTCATTATTTAATATTCACTCTATAAAAGGGAGGAAGACCTCCTTTAAAATCAAAGACTAAAGACACACACACATACATTCCAAACACACAGGCAGTGGAGAGGGGAAGAGAGTATCAAAAAAGGATGCATACCACACACGAAAATTTGACTGAGACATTACTAGTTATGCCAAAGCTAATAACTTCAGAAGAGGGGACTAACATCGAAATAGAATGCTGCTGATTGGTTGGATTTCAGTAAGCTGATCAAATAATGAAACAGAGTGTTTGTTAGGGAGATAGAAAGAGAGATTTTTCTGTTTGATGACATCTAAAAACTTAAGCTTTTTTTAACGAAACCAGGAAAAAAATAGATATATACATTAAACCATTAAACTAACACAAAGCTAATACCAAATGTATGTAAAGATCTAGGTCTGTGGCTATTATATAGTGAACGAATACTTCCTTGTCTGAACTCTAAAGACAGACATACTGATTCGACATACACACGCACATGCCAATAACTAAATGAAAGCTTGCCATAAAATCAGATTATCGCACCTTGACACCCACATAATCAAATACATAATCAATTACCTCAGAACCATAATAATCTTCGTGTTAGATTTCATTGAAAGACATCCAGAAATAGTGTGTGAAAAGCAATAAAAAGCAAAAACTAATGGGCCAAAATATTTCTTTAAAAAGAAAGTCTACAGGCAAAAGGCATTATGATCGGTTTTTGCTGTACATATATATAACTTTATCTAGAATACAGTTTTTATATTTACGATTGGCTAATGTTGAATAAACATTTTCCTATTTTATAGACATTGAAGAAGGCGTTCATTAATAAATACACGCTTTGAAAATTAAAATTTAGATTAAACTACAATAGAAAGAAAATGAAAAAAAAAAGCAAAATTCGGTGGTAACGTTTTAAAATCTGAATTGTATTCTAAAAAGCTTTACTGGAGCAATACTGTAAAAAAAAAACGCTAATCGATAATAGAAAGAAAACATTAAACGAATAACCTTTAACGCCTTATCGATCATACATTTTGATTTTTCCCTAAAGGTCTTTGTGTCTTAGAGGCAGGTTTTAATTGATTAAGCAGACACTAGCAGAGACGGGACTGGCCGAATGTTACAATGGCTACCAAACATCGTAGAAAAACCTGGCCAACAAACTATTTCTGTTAGCATATGATGTAGCTTATGATTGTTTTTCTTTCTCAGAGACAAACTTGTACACATGTAGAGACAATTCCTTATATTGAAACTTGAGATAGACATTCATATAATTCTTATTATTTCCTTCACTTCAACGCAGTATGTTGATAGATTAGTTCACTTGTGACAACAAATGTCAATAACCTTTAAATAGTAGTAGGCCTATATTGACGCTCCTTCTTTTTTTTCTTCTGATTCCAAAAGTTGTAAAATTCGTTCACTTTTCACATTGATGTGTTTATAAATTATTCTTTTTTTCTTCCGACACCAGTATGTTATAAATCGGCCATTGACTTGTAGTACCAAATTGCCAGTAGGCCTACAATTAACCCAATGTAGGTTTATTATATTTTTAATTGTAGAACGTGAATTAACGTGAAAAAAAACAACTTCTTTCTAGAGCGAAATTAAATATAACTTTGATTACAATAAAGACAAATTCAACTTGAGATTAAATGAAATAAATCTAGCAGTAATAATATAAAATGGTATTTTAAAACAAAATCTAGCTCACTCAAAAACACGTACTTACTGTTTCAAATCTCTAGATCGTCTCCATCTCTCAACATCTACATGACGACACATCAGCTCATATTTCATCATTAACTCTGCATAGCCACCAACCAATCGCGAACTTTTTCTCGCCGTCACACGCACTTCATAACAGCCTCTCCAAGACAACGAAGACAGTACAAGATACATGATCTAATACTTAGTCCAGCAATATTCATTTGACCTTTAACATTTCAAAATGTTATAGATAACTTATTGTCATGTTTCAACTATGACATGATTTGTAAAAATATTTCATTAGTTATTAGCAGATTAAAAACTGTGTTAATTTATGCAGATGTCTCATGGATCTTGACACACTAAATGCTATCATAATCCTTGATTTGAATAGGAGTGAAAATTAATTATATTTACTTTTTTAAAAATTATCATTCAACACCATTAGTCACCGAAGTTGGTACTTGAAGTGATCATTTCCGCCAGTACCTCTCGAGAAAAAGAAGTGTCAATAGAGGGACCTGTGTTCCCTAACTTGAATATTTTTCTTCGAAGAAGTCTTGTAACTTTTGTCTTTTTTTTTTCTTCTAGCGTTGGAGATTTACACTCTTAAAGCTAATCACAGTAATTTGCTCTTTGTTTACAATTTGATTTTGAAGATCTCGTATGTGTTCTTTGAGCAATACAATACGTTAAGAGCCTTAAGTTTAAGTGAGGAATAGATCAAACGATATGAAGAGAGTTGGTGGCAATATAATGGAGCCTAAAGAAAACAAAAACGTAAGATAATGAAACAAAAGAAAGATTTGGAGACATTTTGAAAGAAATGATTACGTAAACAATGTCAAGGACGCCATATCAAAAGATCACTGTATATCACTGTTGCTCAATGAATAATAAAAAAATGTATTTGCAAAAGTTTATTATATTTTTAATTGAACAGCAAAGGGAAAAGTTCGTCTCTCGAGACATAAAATGCCACAGATGCCAAGTGGTACATTCTATCCAAATTCTGATGGAGGTAAAAAAAAACATGAACTCACAAAATCAACAATCTGGCCAGTCACAATTGTTAACTCAAAACAAAAATCGAAGTTCCCTCGTGTGCGATTATTATAGACATGAAA